>NC_091393.1:82159481-82759481 GCF_032191515.1 Phaenicophaeus curvirostris | reverse complement strand
AGAAGCGCCACAAAAAGTACGTTTCCGTATAGGGTACTGAGCTGAGTCTTAAGTGCAGCTAAAAACGCGATTTTGGAAAAGAGAGTATCTCCCGCAGGGAAGCTGCTACCATCAAATTCTTACTCTCGATAGAGTGATCTCTGGAAACGCTTTCACTGCAAGCTGCAGAAACACCACAAACTGTACGTTTCCGTATAGGGTACGGAGTTGTGTCTCAACTGCGGCTAAAAACGCGATTATGGAAAAGAGAGTATCTCCCGCAGGGAAGATGCTAGCATGGAATACTGTTGCTTCTGAATGTCTTCTCTTAGAGCGCTTTCATTGCAAAGCAAGACCTGCAGATGTTTTAGTCTACGCTTTAATACTGTCTCTTCAGAATGGTTATTAAATCGTCACTTCAAAATTTCAGATCGTTCAGCACAAGGACCGCAGGGAAGCTGCTACCATCAAACGCTGACTCTCGATAGAGTGCTCTCTGGAAGCGCTTTCACTTCAGCTGAAGAAGCACAACAAACAATACACTTCCGTATAGGGTTCTGATTTGAGACTTAATTGCGGCTAAAAACGCGATTATGGAAAAGAGAGTATTTCCCGCAGGGAAGATGCTAGCATGGAATGCTGCTGCTTCTGAATGTCTTCTCTTAGAGCGCTTTCATTGCAAAGCAAGACCTGCAGAAGTTTTAGTCTAGGCTTTTATAAGGTCTCTTCAGAATGGCTATTAAATCGTCAATTCAAAATTATAGATCGTTCAGCACAAGGACCGCAGGGAAGCTGCTAACTACAATTGTATTTTCGTGCTCGTTAGAGTCTTCTCTTGAAGTGCTTTCACTGCAAGCATTATAAGCAGGATAAAGAGTAGGATTCCGTGTAGGGTACTGATTTGAGACATAACATCGCTTACTAATGCGATTTTTGAAAAGACAGTATATCCCGCAGGGAAGAGGCTAGCATGAAATCCTGCCGCTTCTGAATGTCTTCTCTTAGAGAGCTTTCACTGTAAAGCAAGACCTGAAGAAGTTTCAGTCTAGGCTTCATACTGTCACATCAGAATGGGTATCAAATCGTCAATTCATAATATCAGATCGTTCAGCACAAAGACCGCAGGGAAGCTGCTGCCATCAAATGCTGGATCTCGTTCGAGTCTTCTCTGGAAGCGCTTTCACTGCAAGCTGCAGAAGCACCACTAACAGCAAGCTTTCATATCGGGTACAGAATTGTGGCTTAACTGCGGCTAATAACGCGATTTTGGAAAAGAGAGTATCTCCCGCAGGGAAGCTGCTACCATCAAATGCTGGATCTCGTTACAATCTTCTCTGGAAGCGCTTTCACTGCAAGCTGCAGAAGCACCACAGAAAGTACGTTTCCGTATAGGGTACGGAGTTGTGTCTCAACTGCGGCTAAAAACGCGATTATGGAAAAGAGAGTATCTCCCGCAGGGAAGATGCTACCATCAAATGCTGGCTCTCGATAGCGTGCTCTCTTGAAGCACTTTCATTGCAAACTTCAGAAGCACCACAAACAGTACGTATCCGTATAGGGTACTGAGTTGTGTCTAAACTGCGGCTAAAAACGCGATTTTGGAAAAGAGAGTATCTCCCGCAGGGAAGCTGCTACCATCAAATGCTTACACTCGATAGAGTGATCTCTGGAAACGCTTTCACTGCAAGCTGCAGAAACACCACAAACTGTACGTTTCCGTATAGGGTACTGAGTTGAGTCTTATCTGCGGCTAAAAACGCGGTTATGGAAAAGAGAGTATCTCCGGCAGGGAATGCTTGCATGGAATGCTGCTGCTTCTGAATGTCTTCTCTTAGAGCGCTTTCATTGCAAAGCAAGACCTGCAGATGTTTTAGTCTAGGCTTTTATAAGGTCTCTTCAGAATGGCTATTAAATCGTCACTTCAAAATTTCAGATCGTTCAGCACAAGGACCTCAGAGAAGCTGCTACCATCAAATGCTGACTCTCGATAGAGTGCTCTCTGGAAGCGCTTTCACTGCAAGCTGCAGAAGCACCACTAACAGCAAGCTTTCATATCGGGTACAGAATTGTTGCTTGACTGCGGATAATAACGCGATTATGGAAAAGAGAGTATCTCCCGCAGGGAAGCTGCTACCATCCAATGCTGGCTCTCGTTACAATCTTCTCTGGAAGCACTTCAAGTGCAAGCTGAAGAAGCGCCACAAAAAGTACGTTTCCGTATAGGGTACTGAGCTGAGTCTTAAGTGCAGCTAAAAACGCGATTTTGGAAAAGAGAGTATCTCCCGCAGGGAAGCTGCTACCATCAAATTCTTACTCTCGATAGAGTGATCTCTGGAAACGCTTTCACTGCAAGCTGCAGAAACACCACAAACTGTACGTTTCCGTATAGGGTACGGAGTTGTGTCTCAACTGCGGCTAAAAACGCGATTATGGAAAAGAGAGTATCTCCCGCAGGGAAGATGCTAGCATGGAATACTGTTGCTTCTGAATGTCTTCTCTTAGAGCGCTTTCATTGCAAAGCAAGACCTGCAGATGTTTTAGTCTACGCTTTAATACTGTCTCTTCAGAATGGTTATTAAATCGTCACTTCAAAATTTCAGATCGTTCAGCACAAGGACCGCAGGGAAGCTGCTACCATCAAACGCTGACTCTCGATAGAGTGCTCTCTGGAAGCGCTTTCACTTCAGCTGAAGAAGCACAACAAACAATACACTTCCGTATAGGGTTCTGATTTGAGACTTAATTGCGGCTAAAAACGCGATTATGGAAAAGAGAGTATTTCCCGCAGGGAAGATGCTAGCATGGAATGCTGCTGCTTCTGAATGTCTTCTCTTAGAGCGCTTTCATTGCAAAGCAAGACCTGCAGAAGTTTTAGTCTAGGCTTTTATAAGGTCTCTTCAGAATGGCTATTAAATCGTCAATTCAAAATTATAGATCGTTCAGCACAAGGACCGCAGGGAAGCTGCTAACTACAATTGTATTTTCGTGCTCGTTAGAGTCTTCTCTTGAAGTGCTTTCACTGCAAGCATTATAAGCAGGATAAAGAGTAGGATTCCGTGTAGGGTACTGATTTGAGACATAACATCGCTTACTAATGCGATTTTTGAAAAGACAGTATATCCCGCAGGGAAGAGGCTAGCATGAAATCCTGCTGCTTCTGAATGTCTTCTCTTAGAGAGCTTTCACTGTAAAGCAAGACCTGAAGAAGTTTCAGTCTAGGCTTCATACTGTCACATCAGAATGGGTATCAAATCGTCAATTCATAATATCAGATCGTTCAGCACAAAGACCGCAGGGAAGCTGCTGCCATCAAATGCTGGATCTCGTTCGAGTCTTCTCTGGAAGCGCTTTCACTGCAAGCTGCAGAAGCACCACTAACAGCAAGCTTTCATATCGGGTACAGAATTGTGGCTTAACTGCGGCTAATAACGCGATTATGGAAAAGAGAGTATCTCCCGCAGGGAAGCTGCTACCATCAAATGCTGGATCTCGTTACAATCTTCTCTGGAAGCGCTTTCACTGCAAGCTGCAGAAGCACCACAGAAAGTACGTTTCCGTATAGGGTACGGAGTTGTGTCTCAACTGCGGCTAAAAACGCGATTATGGAAAAGAGAGTATCTCCCGCAGGGAAGATGCTACCATCAAATGCTGGCTCTCGATAGCGTGCTCTCTTGAAGCACTTTCATTGCAAACTTCAGAAGCACCACAAACAGTACGTATCCGTATAGGGTACTGAGTTGTGTCTAAACTGCGGCTAAAAACGCGATTTTGGAAAAGAGAGTATCTCCCGCAGGGAAGCTGCTACCATCAAATGCTTACACTCGATAGAGTGATCTCTGGAAACGCTTTCACTGCAAGCTGCAGAAACACCACAAACTGTACGTTTCCGTATAGGGTACTGAGTTGAGTCTTATCTGCGGCTAAAAACGCGGTTATGGAAAAGAGAGTATCTCCGGCAGGGAATGCTTGCATGGAATGCTGCTGCTTCTGAATGTCTTCTCTTAGAGCGCTTTCATTGCAAAGCAAGACCTGCAGATGTTTTAGTCTAGGCTTTTATAAGGTCTCTTCAGAATGGCTATTAAATCGTCACTTCAAAATTTCAGATCGTTCAGCACAAGGACCTCAGAGAAGCTGCTACCATCAAATGCTGACTCTCGATAGAGTGCTCTCTGGAAGCGCTTTCACTGCAAGCTGCAGAAGCACCACTAACAGCAAGCTTTCATATCGGGTACAGAATTGTGGCTTGACTGCGGATAATAACGCGATTATGGAAAAGAGAGTATCTCCCGCAGGGAAGCTGCTACCATCCAATGCTGGCTCTCGTTACAATCTTCTCTGGAAGCACTTCAAGTGCAAGCTGAAGAAGCGCCACAAAAAGTACGTTTCCGTATAGGGTACTGAGCTGAGTCTTAAGTGCAGCTAAAAACGCGATTTTGGAAAAGAGAGTATCTCCCGCAGGGAAGCTGCTACCATCAAATTCTTACTCTCGATAGAGTGATCTCTGGAAACGCTTTCACTGCAAGCTGCAGAAACACCACAAACTGTACGTTTCCGTATAGGGTACGGAGTTGTGTCTCAACTGCGGCTAAAAACGCGATTATGGAAAAGAGAGTATCTCCCGCAGGGAAGATGCTAGCATGGAATACTGTTGCTTCTGAATGTCTTCTCTTAGAGCGCTTTCATTGCAAAGCAAGACCTGCAGATGTTTTAGTCTACGCTTTAATACTGTCTCTTCAGAATGGTTATTAAATCGTCACTTCAAAATTTCAGATCGTTCAGCACAAGGACCGCAGGGAAGCTGCTACCATCAAACGCTGACTCTCGATAGAGTGCTCTCTGGAAGCGCTTTCACTTCAGCTGAAGAAGCACAACAAACAATACACTTCCGTATAGGGTTCTGATTTGAGACTTAATTGCGGCTAAAAACGCGATTATGGAAAAGAGAGTATTTCCCGCAGGGAAGATGCTAGCATGGAATGCTGCTGCTTCTGAATGTCTTCTCTTAGAGCGCTTTCATTGCAAAGCAAGACCTGCAGAAGTTTTAGTCTAGGCTTTTATAAGGTCTCTTCAGAATGGCTATTAAATCGTCAATTCAAAATTATAGATCGTTCAGCACAAGGACCGCAGGGAAGCTGCTAACTACAATTGTATTTTCGTGCTCGTTAGAGTCTTCTCTTGAAGTGCTTTCACTGCAAGCATTATAAGCAGGATAAAGAGTAGGATTCCGTGTAGGGTACTGATTTGAGACATAACATCGCTTACTAATGCGATTTTTGAAAAGACAGTATATCCCGCAGGGAAGAGGCTAGCATGAAATCCTGCTGCTTCTGAATGTCTTCTCTTAGAGAGCTTTCACTGTAAAGCAAGACCTGAAGAAGTTTCAGTCTAGGCTTCATACTGTCACATCAGAATGGGTATCAAATCGTCAATTCATAATATCAGATCGTTCAGCACAAAGACCGCAGGGAAGCTGCTGCCATCAAATGCTGGATCTCGTTCGAGTCTTCTCTGGAAGCGCTTTCACTGCAAGCTGCAGAAGCACCACTAACAGCAAGCTTTCATATCGGGTACAGAATTGTGGCTTAACTGCGGCTAATAACGCGATTTTGGAAAAGAGAGTATCTCCCGCAGGGAAGCTGCTACCATCAAATGCTGGATCTCGTTACAATCTTCTCTGGAAGCGCTTTCACTGCAAGCTGCAGAAGCACCACAGAAAGTACGTTTCCGTATAGGGTACGGAGTTGTGTCTCAACTGCGGCTAAAAACGCGATTATGGAAAAGAGAGTATCTCCCGCAGGGAAGATGCTACCATCAAATGCTGGCTCTCGATAGCGTGCTCTCTTGAAGCACTTTCATTGCAAACTTCAGAAGCACCACAAACAGTACGTATCCGTATAGGGTACTGAGTTGTGTCTAAACTGCGGCTAAAAACGCGATTTTGGAAAAGAGAGTATCTCCCGCAGGGAAGCTGCTACCATCAAATGCTTACACTCGATAGAGTGATCTCTGGAAACGCTTTCACTGCAAGCTGCAGAAACACCACAAACTGTACGTTTCCGTATAGGGTACTGAGTTGAGTCTTATCTGCGGCTAAAAACGCGGTTATGGAAAAGAGAGTATCTCCGGCAGGGAATGCTTGCATGGAATGCTGCTGCTTCTGAATGTCTTCTCTTAGAGCGCTTTCATTGCAAAGCAAGACCTGCAGATGTTTTAGTCTAGGCTTTTATAAGGTCTCTTCAGAATGGCTATTAAATCGTCACTTCAAAATTTCAGATCGTTCAGCACAAGGACCTCAGAGAAGCTGCTACCATCAAATGCTGACTCTCGATAGAGTGCTCTCTGGAAGCGCTTTCACTGCAAGCTGCAGAAGCACCACTAACAGCAAGCTTTCATATCGGGTACAGAATTGTTGCTTGACTGCGGATAATAACGCGATTATGGAAAAGAGAGTATCTCCCGCAGGGAAGCTGCTACCATCCAATGCTGGCTCTCGTTACAATCTTCTCTGGAAGCACTTCAAGTGCAAGCTGAAGAAGCGCCACAAAAAGTACGTTTCCGTATAGGGTACTGAGCTGAGTCTTAAGTGCAGCTAAAAACGCGATTTTGGAAAAGAGAGTATCTCCCGCAGGGAAGCTGCTACCATCAAATTCTTACTCTCGATAGAGTGATCTCTGGAAACGCTTTCACTGCAAGCTGCAGAAACACCACAAACTGTACGTTTCCGTATAGGGTACGGAGTTGTGTCTCAACTGCGGCTAAAAACGCGATTATGGAAAAGAGAGTATCTCCCGCAGGGAAGATGCTAGCATGGAATACTGTTGCTTCTGAATGTCTTCTCTTAGAGCGCTTTCATTGCAAAGCAAGACCTGCAGATGTTTTAGTCTACGCTTTAATACTGTCTCTTCAGAATGGTTATTAAATCGTCACTTCAAAATTTCAGATCGTTCAGCACAAGGACCGCAGGGAAGCTGCTACCATCAAACGCTGACTCTCGATAGAGTGCTCTCTGGAAGCGCTTTCACTTCAGCTGAAGAAGCACAACAAACAATACACTTCCGTATAGGGTTCTGATTTGAGACTTAATTGCGGCTAAAAACGCGATTATGGAAAAGAGAGTATTTCCCGCAGGGAAGATGCTAGCATGGAATGCTGCTGCTTCTGAATGTCTTCTCTTAGAGCGCTTTCATTGCAAAGCAAGACCTGCAGAAGTTTTAGTCTAGGCTTTTATAAGGTCTCTTCAGAATGGCTATTAAATCGTCAATTCAAAATTATAGATCGTTCAGCACAAGGACCGCAGGGAAGCTGCTAACTACAATTGTATTTTCGTGCTCGTTAGAGTCTTCTCTTGAAGTGCTTTCACTGCAAGCATTATAAGCAGGATAAAGAGTAGGATTCCGTGTAGGGTACTGATTTGAGACATAACATCGCTTACTAATGCGATTTTTGAAAAGACAGTATATCCCGCAGGGAAGAGGCTAGCATGAAATCCTGCTGCTTCTGAATGTCTTCTCTTAGAGAGCTTTCACTGTAAAGCAAGACCTGAAGAAGTTTCAGTCTAGGCTTCATACTGTCACATCAGAATGGGTATCAAATCGTCAATTCATAATATCAGATCGTTCAGCACAAAGACCGCAGGGAAGCTGCTGCCATCAAATGCTGGATCTCGTTCGAGTCTTCTCTGGAAGCGCTTTCACTGCAAGCTGCAGAAGCACCACTAACAGCAAGCTTTCATATCGGGTACAGAATTGTGGCTTAACTGCGGCTAATAACGCGATTATGGAAAAGAGAGTATCTCCCGCAGGGAAGCTGCTACCATCAAATGCTGGATCTCGTTACAATCTTCTCTGGAAGCGCTTTCACTGCAAGCTGCAGAAGCACCACAGAAAGTACGTTTCCGTATAGGGTACGGAGTTGTGTCTCAACTGCGGCTAAAAACGCGATTATGGAAAAGAGAGTATCTCCCGCAGGGAAGATGCTACCATCAAATGCTGGCTCTCGATAGCGTGCTCTCTTGAAGCACTTTCATTGCAAACTTCAGAAGCACCACAAACAGTACGTATCCGTATAGGGTACTGAGTTGTGTCTAAACTGCGGCTAAAAACGCGATTTTGGAAAAGAGAGTATCTCCCGCAGGGAAGCTGCTACCATCAAATGCTTACACTCGATAGAGTGATCTCTGGAAACGCTTTCACTGCAAGCTGCAGAAACACCACAAACTGTACGTTTCCGTATAGGGTACTGAGTTGAGTCTTATCTGCGGCTAAAAACGCGGTTATGGAAAAGAGAGTATCTCCGGCAGGGAATGCTTGCATGGAATGCTGCTGCTTCTGAATGTCTTCTCTTAGAGCGCTTTCATTGCAAAGCAAGACCTGCAGATGTTTTAGTCTAGGCTTTTATAAGGTCTCTTCAGAATGGCTATTAAATCGTCACTTCAAAATTTCAGATCGTTCAGCACAAGGACCTCAGAGAAGCTGCTACCATCAAATGCTGACTCTCGATAGAGTGCTCTCTGGAAGCGCTTTCACTGCAAGCTGCAGAAGCACCACTAACAGCAAGCTTTCATATCGGGTACAGAATTGTGGCTTGACTGCGGATAATAACGCGATTATGGAAAAGAGAGTATCTCCCGCAGGGAAGCTGCTACCATCCAATGCTGGCTCTCGTTACAATCTTCTCTGGAAGCACTTCAAGTGCAAGCTGAAGAAGCGCCACAAAAAGTACGTTTCCGTATAGGGTACTGAGCTGAGTCTTAAGTGCAGCTAAAAACGCGATTTTGGAAAAGAGAGTATCTCCCGCAGGGAAGCTGCTACCATCAAATTCTTACTCTCGATAGAGTGATCTCTGGAAACGCTTTCACTGCAAGCTGCAGAAACACCACAAACTGTACGTTTCCGTATAGGGTACGGAGTTGTGTCTCAACTGCGGCTAAAAACGCGATTATGGAAAAGAGAGTATCTCCCGCAGGGAAGATGCTAGCATGGAATACTGTTGCTTCTGAATGTCTTCTCTTAGAGCGCTTTCATTGCAAAGCAAGACCTGCAGATGTTTTAGTCTACGCTTTAATACTGTCTCTTCAGAATGGTTATTAAATCGTCACTTCAAAATTTCAGATCGTTCAGCACAAGGACCGCAGGGAAGCTGCTACCATCAAACGCTGACTCTCGATAGAGTGCTCTCTGGAAGCGCTTTCACTTCAGCTGAAGAAGCACAACAAACAATACACTTCCGTATAGGGTTCTGATTTGAGACTTAATTGCGGCTAAAAACGCGATTATGGAAAAGAGAGTATTTCCCGCAGGGAAGATGCTAGCATGGAATGCTGCTGCTTCTGAATGTCTTCTCTTAGAGCGCTTTCATTGCAAAGCAAGACCTGCAGAAGTTTTAGTCTAGGCTTTTATAAGGTCTCTTCAGAATGGCTATTAAATCGTCAATTCAAAATTATAGATCGTTCAGCACAAGGACCGCAGGGAAGCTGCTAACTACAATTGTATTTTCGTGCTCGTTAGAGTCTTCTCTTGAAGTGCTTTCACTGCAAGCATTATAAGCAGGATAAAGAGTAGGATTCCGTGTAGGGTACTGATTTGAGACATAACATCGCTTACTAATGCGATTTTTGAAAAGACAGTATATCCCGCAGGGAAGAGGCTAGCATGAAATCCTGCTGCTTCTGAATGTCTTCTCTTAGAGAGCTTTCACTGTAAAGCAAGACCTGAAGAAGTTTCAGTCTAGGCTTCATACTGTCACATCAGAATGGGTATCAAATCGTCAATTCATAATATCAGATCGTTCAGCACAAAGACCGCAGGGAAGCTGCTGCCATCAAATGCTGGATCTCGTTCGAGTCTTCTCTGGAAGCGCTTTCACTGCAAGCTGCAGAAGCACCACTAACAGCAAGCTTTCATATCGGGTACAGAATTGTGGCTTAACTGCGGCTAATAACGCGATTTTGGAAAAGAGAGTATCTCCCGCAGGGAAGCTGCTACCATCAAATGCTGGATCTCGTTACAATCTTCTCTGGAAGCGCTTTCACTGCAAGCTGCAGAAGCACCACAGAAAGTACGTTTCCGTATAGGGTACGGAGTTGTGTCTCAACTGCGGCTAAAAACGCGATTATGGAAAAGAGAGTATCTCCCGCAGGGAAGATGCTACCATCAAATGCTGGCTCTCGATAGCGTGCTCTCTTGAAGCACTTTCATTGCAAACTTCAGAAGCACCACAAACAGTACGTATCCGTATAGGGTACTGAGTTGTGTCTAAACTGCGGCTAAAAACGCGATTTTGGAAAAGAGAGTATCTCCCGCAGGGAAGCTGCTACCATCAAATGCTTACACTCGATAGAGTGATCTCTGGAAACGCTTTCACTGCAAGCTGCAGAAACACCACAAACTGTACGTTTCCGTATAGGGTACTGAGTTGAGTCTTATCTGCGGCTAAAAACGCGGTTATGGAAAAGAGAGTATCTCCGGCAGGGAATGCTTGCATGGAATGCTGCTGCTTCTGAATGTCTTCTCTTAGAGCGCTTTCATTGCAAAGCAAGACCTGCAGATGTTTTAGTCTAGGCTTTTATAAGGTCTCTTCAGAATGGCTATTAAATCGTCACTTCAAAATTTCAGATCGTTCAGCACAAGGACCTCAGAGAAGCTGCTACCATCAAATGCTGACTCTCGATAGAGTGCTCTCTGGAAGCGCTTTCACTGCAAGCTGCAGAAGCACCACTAACAGCAAGCTTTCATATCGGGTACAGAATTGTGGCTTGACTGCGGATAATAACGCGATTATGGAAAAGAGAGTATCTCCCGCAGGGAAGCTGCTACCATCCAATGCTGGCTCTCGTTACAATCTTCTCTGGAAGCACTTCAAGTGCAAGCTGAAGAAGCGCCACAAAAAGTACGTTTCCGTATAGGGTACTGAGCTGAGTCTTAAGTGCAGCTAAAAACGCGATTTTGGAAAAGAGAGTATCTCCCGCAGGGAAGCTGCTACCATCAAATTCTTACTCTCGATAGAGTGATCTCTGGAAACGCTTTCACTGCAAGCTGCAGAAACACCACAAACTGTACGTTTCCGTATAGGGTACGGAGTTGTGTCTCAACTGCGGCTAAAAACGCGATTATGGAAAAGAGAGTATCTCCCGCAGGGAAGATGCTAGCATGGAATACTGTTGCTTCTGAATGTCTTCTCTTAGAGCGCTTTCATTGCAAAGCAAGACCTGCAGATGTTTTAGTCTACGCTTTAATACTGTCTCTTCAGAATGGTTATTAAATCGTCACTTCAAAATTTCAGATCGTTCAGCACAAGGACCGCAGGGAAGCTGCTACCATCAAACGCTGACTCTCGATAGAGTGCTCTCTGGAAGCGCTTTCACTTCAGCTGAAGAAGCACAACAAACAATACACTTCCGTATAGGGTTCTGATTTGAGACTTAATTGCGGCTAAAAACGCGATTATGGAAAAGAGAGTATTTCCCGCAGGGAAGATGCTAGCATGGAATGCTGCTGCTTCTGAATGTCTTCTCTTAGAGCGCTTTCATTGCAAAGCAAGACCTGCAGAAGTTTTAGTCTAGGCTTTTATAAGGTCTCTTCAGAATGGCTATTAAATCGTCAATTCAAAATTATAGATCGTTCAGCACAAGGACCGCAGGGAAGCTGCTAACTACAATTGTATTTTCGTGCTCGTTAGAGTCTTCTCTTGAAGTGCTTTCACTGCAAGCATTATAAGCAGGATAAAGAGTAGGATTCCGTGTAGGGTACTGATTTGAGACATAACATCGCTTACTAATGCGATTTTTGAAAAGACAGTATATCCCGCAGGGAAGAGGCTAGCATGAAATCCTGCTGCTTCTGAATGTCTTCTCTTAGAGAGCTTTCACTGTAAAGCAAGACCTGAAGAAGTTTCAGTCTAGGCTTCATACTGTCACATCAGAATGGGTATCAAATCGTCAATTCATAATATCAGATCGTTCAGCACAAAGACCGCAGGGAAGCTGCTGCCATCAAATGCTGGATCTCGTTCGAGTCTTCTCTGGAAGCGCTTTCACTGCAAGCTGCAGAAGCACCACTAACAGCAAGCTTTCATATCGGGTACAGAATTGTGGCTTAACTGCGGCTAATAACGCGATTATGGAAAAGAGAGTATCTCCCGCAGGGAAGCTGCTACCATCAAATGCTGGATCTCGTTACAATCTTCTCTGGAAGCGCTTTCACTGCAAGCTGCAGAAGCACCACAGAAAGTACGTTTCCGTATAGGGTACGGAGTTGTGTCTCAACTGCGGCTAAAAACGCGATTATGGAAAAGAGAGTATCTCCCGCAGGGAAGATGCTACCATCAAATGCTGGCTCTCGATAGCGTGCTCTCTTGAAGCACTTTCATTGCAAACTTCAGAAGCACCACAAACAGTACGTATCCGTATAGGGTACTGAGTTGTGTCTAAACTGCGGCTAAAAACGCGATTTTGGAAAAGAGAGTATCTCCCGCAGGGAAGCTGCTACCATCAAATGCTTACACTCGATAGAGTGATCTCTGGAAACGCTTTCACTGCAAGCTGCAGAAACACCACAAACTGTACGTTTCCGTATAGGGTACTGAGTTGAGTCTTATCTGCGGCTAAAAACGCGGTTATGGAAAAGAGAGTATCTCCGGCAGGGAATGCTTGCATGGAATGCTGCTGCTTCTGAATGTCTTCTCTTAGAGCGCTTTCATTGCAAAGCAAGACCTGCAGATGTTTTAGTCTAGGCTTTTATAAGGTCTCTTCAGAATGGCTATTAAATCGTCACTTCAAAATTTCAGATCGTTCAGCACAAGGACCTCAGAGAAGCTGCTACCATCAAATGCTGACTCTCGATAGAGTGCTCTCTGGAAGCGCTTTCACTGCAAGCTGCAGAAGCACCACTAACAGCAAGCTTTCATATCGGGTACAGAATTGTGGCTTGACTGCGGATAATAACGCGATTATGGAAAAGAGAGTATCTCCCGCAGGGAAGCTGCTACCATCCAATGCTGGCTCTCGTTACAATCTTCTCTGGAAGCACTTCAAGTGCAAGCTGAAGAAGCGCCACAAAAAGTACGTTTCCGTATAGGGTACTGAGCTGAGTCTTAAGTGCAGCTAAAAACGCGATTTTGGAAAAGAGAGTATCTCCCGCAGGGAAGCTGCTACCATCAAATTCTTACTCTCGATAGAGTGATCTCTGGAAACGCTTTCACTGCAAGCTGCAGAAACACCACAAACTGTACGTTTCCGTATAGGGTACGGAGTTGTGTCTCAACTGCGGCTAAAAACGCGATTATGGAAAAGAGAGTATCTCCCGCAGGGAAGATGCTAGCATGGAATACTGTTGCTTCTGAATGTCTTCTCTTAGAGCGCTTTCATTGCAAAGCAAGACCTGCAGATGTTTTAGTCTACGCTTTAATACTGTCTCTTCAGAATGGTTATTAAATCGTCACTTCAAAATTTCAGATCGTTCAGCACAAGGACCGCAGGGAAGCTGCTACCATCAAACGCTGACTCTCGATAGAGTGCTCTCTGGAAGCGCTTTCACTTCAGCTGAAGAAGCACAACAAACAATACACTTCCGTATAGGGTTCTGATTTGAGACTTAATTGCGGCTAAAAACGCGATTATGGAAAAGAGAGTATTTCCCGCAGGGAAGATGCTAGCATGGAATGCTGCTGCTTCTGAATGTCTTCTCTTAGAGCGCTTTCATTGCAAAGCAAGACCTGCAGAAGTTTTAGTCTAGGCTTTTATAAGGTCTCTTCAGAATGGCTATTAAATCGTCAATTCAAAATTATAGATCGTTCAGCACAAGGACCGCAGGGAAGCTGCTAACTACAATTGTATTTTCGTGCTCGTTAGAGTCTTCTCTTGAAGTGCTTTCACTGCAAGCATTATAAGCAGGATAAAGAGTAGGATTCCGTGTAGGGTACTGATTTGAGACATAACATCGCTTACTAATGCGATTTTTGAAAAGACAGTATATCCCGCAGGGAAGAGGCTAGCATGAAATCCTGCTGCTTCTGAATGTCTTCTCTTAGAGAGCTTTCACTGTAAAGCAAGACCTGAAGAAGTTTCAGTCTAGGCTTCATACTGTCACATCAGAATGGGTATCAAATCGTCAATTCATAATATCAGATCGTTCAGCACAAAGACCGCAGGGAAGCTGCTGCCATCAAATGCTGGATCTCGTTCGAGTCTTCTCTGGAAGCGCTTTCACTGCAAGCTGCAGAAGCACCACTAACAGCAAGCTTTCATATCGGGTACAGAATTGTGGCTTAACTGCGGCTAATAACGCGATTTTGGAAAAGAGAGTATCTCCCGCAGGGAAGCTGCTACCATCAAATGCTGGATCTCGTTACAATCTTCTCTGGAAGCGCTTTCACTGCAAGCTGCAGAAGCACCACAGAAAGTACGTTTCCGTATAGGGTACGGAGTTGTGTCTCAACTGCGGCTAAAAACGCGATTATGGAAAAGAGAGTATCTCCCGCAGGGAAGATGCTACCATCAAATGCTGGCTCTCGATAGCGTGCTCTCTTGAAGCACTTTCATTGCAAACTTCAGAAGCACCACAAACAGTACGTATCCGTATAGGGTACTGAGTTGTGTCTAAACTGCGGCTAAAAACGCGATTTTGGAAAAGAGAGTATCTCCCGCAGGGAAGCTGCTACCATCAAATGCTTACACTCGATAGAGTGATCTCTGGAAACGCTTTCACTGCAAGCTGCAGAAACACCACAAACTGTACGTTTCCGTATAGGGTACTGAGTTGAGTCTTATCTGCGGCTAAAAACGCGGTTATGGAAAAGAGAGTATCTCCGGCAGGGAATGCTTGCATGGAATGCTGCTGCTTCTGAATGTCTTCTCTTAGAGCGCTTTCATTGCAAAGCAAGACCTGCAGATGTTTTAGTCTAGGCTTTTATAAGGTCTCTTCAGAATGGCTATTAAATCGTCACTTCAAAATTTCAGATCGTTCAGCACAAGGACCTCAGAGAAGCTGCTACCATCAAATGCTGACTCTCGATAGAGTGCTCTCTGGAAGCGCTTTCACTGCAAGCTGCAGAAGCACCACTAACAGCAAGCTTTCATATCGGGTACAGAATTGTGGCTTGACTGCGGATAATAACGCGATTATGGAAAAGAGAGTATCTCCCGCAGGGAAGCTGCTACCATCCAATGCTGGCTCTCGTTACAATCTTCTCTGGAAGCACTTCAAGTGCAAGCTGAAGAAGCGCCACAAAAAGTACGTTTCCGTATAGGGTACTGAGCTGAGTCTTAAGTGCAGCTAAAAACGCGATTTTGGAAAAGAGAGTATCTCCCGCAGGGAAGCTGCTACCATCAAATTCTTACTCTCGATAGAGTGATCTCTGGAAACGCTTTCACTGCAAGCTGCAGAAACACCACAAACTGTACGTTTCCGTATAGGGTACGGAGTTGTGTCTCAACTGCGGCTAAAAACGCGATTATGGAAAAGAGAGTATCTCCCGCAGGGAAGATGCTAGCATGGAATACTGTTGCTTCTGAATGTCTTCTCTTAGAGCGCTTTCATTGCAAAGCAAGACCTGCAGATGTTTTAGTCTACGCTTTAATACTGTCTCTTCAGAATGGTTATTAAATCGTCACTTCAAAATTTCAGATCGTTCAGCACAAGGACCGCAGGGAAGCTGCTACCATCAAACGCTGACTCTCGATAGAGTGCTCTCTGGAAGCGCTTTCACTTCAGCTGAAGAAGCACAACAAACAATACACTTCCGTATAGGGTTCTGATTTGAGACTTAATTGCGGCTAAAAACGCGATTATGGAAAAGAGAGTATTTCCCGCAGGGAAGATGCTAGCATGGAATGCTGCTGCTTCTGAATGTCTTCTCTTAGAGCGCTTTCATTGCAAAGCAAGACCTGCAGAAGTTTTAGTCTAGGCTTTTATAAGGTCTCTTCAGAATGGCTATTAAATCGTCAATTCAAAATTATAGATCGTTCAGCACAAGGACCGCAGGGAAGCTGCTAACTACAATTGTATTTTCGTGCTCGTTAGAGTCTTCTCTTGAAGTGCTTTCACTGCAAGCATTATAAGCAGGATAAAGAGTAGGATTCCGTGTAGGGTACTGATTTGAGACATAACATCGCTTACTAATGCGATTTTTGAAAAGACAGTATATCCCGCAGGGAAGAGGCTAGCATGAAATCCTGCTGCTTCTGAATGTCTTCTCTTAGAGAGCTTTCACTGTAAAGCAAGACCTGAAGAAGTTTCAGTCTAGGCTTCATACTGTCACATCAGAATGGGTATCAAATCGTCAATTCATAATATCAGATCGTTCAGCACAAAGACCGCAGGGAAGCTGCTGCCATCAAATGCTGGATCTCGTTCGAGTCTTCTCTGGAAGCGCTTTCACTGCAAGCTGCAGAAGCACCACTAACAGCAAGCTTTCATATCGGGTACAGAATTGTGGCTTAACTGCGGCTAATAACGCGATTTTGGAAAAGAGAGTATCTCCCGCAGGGAAGCTGCTACCATCAAATGCTGGATCTCGTTACAATCTTCTCTGGAAGCGCTTTCACTGCAAGCTGCAGAAGCACCACAGAAAGTACGTTTCCGTATAGGGTACGGAGTTGTGTCTCAACTGCGGCTAAAAACGCGATTATGGAAAAGAGAGTATCTCCCGCAGGGAAGATGCTACCATCAAATGCTGG
The DNA here is from genome assembly GCF_032191515.1 of Phaenicophaeus curvirostris. Lineage (NCBI taxonomy): Eukaryota > Metazoa > Chordata > Aves > Cuculiformes > Cuculidae > Phaenicophaeus > Phaenicophaeus curvirostris. The sequence continues at coordinate 82,742,830 of NC_091393.1, read as the reverse complement.
CTCTCGATAGCGTGCTCTCTTGAAGCACTTTCATTGCAAACTTCAGAAGCACCACAAACAGTACGTATCCGTATAGGGTACTGAGTTGTGTCTAAACTGCGGCTAAAAACGCGATTTTGGAAAAGAGAGTATCTCCCGCAGGGAAGCTGCTACCATCAAATGCTTACACTCGATAGAGTGATCTCTGGAAACGCTTTCACTGCAAGCTGCAGAAACACCACAAACTGTACGTTTCCGTATAGGGTACTGAGTTGAGTCTTATCTGCGGCTAAAAACGCGGTTATGGAAAAGAGAGTATCTCCGGCAGGGAATGCTTGCATGGAATGCTGCTGCTTCTGAATGTCTTCTCTTAGAGCGCTTTCATTGCAAAGCAAGACCTGCAGATGTTTTAGTCTAGGCTTTTATAAGGTCTCTTCAGAATGGCTATTAAATCGTCACTTCAAAATTTCAGATCGTTCAGCACAAGGACCTCAGAGAAGCTGCTACCATCAAATGCTGACTCTCGATAGAGTGCTCTCTGGAAGCGCTTTCACTGCAAGCTGCAGAAGCACCACTAACAGCAAGCTTTCATATCGGGTACAGAATTGTGGCTTGACTGCGGATAATAACGCGATTATGGAAAAGAGAGTATCTCCCGCAGGGAAGCTGCTACCATCCAATGCTGGCTCTCGTTACAATCTTCTCTGGAAGCACTTCAAGTGCAAGCTGAAGAAGCGCCACAAAAAGTACGTTTCCGTATAGGGTACTGAGCTGAGTCTTAAGTGCAGCTAAAAACGCGATTTTGGAAAAGAGAGTATCTCCCGCAGGGAAGCTGCTACCATCAAATTCTTACTCTCGATAGAGTGATCTCTGGAAACGCTTTCACTGCAAGCTGCAGAAACACCACAAACTGTACGTTTCCGTATAGGGTACGGAGTTGTGTCTCAACTGCGGCTAAAAACGCGATTATGGAAAAGAGAGTATCTCCCGCAGGGAAGATGCTAGCATGGAATACTGTTGCTTCTGAATGTCTTCTCTTAGAGCGCTTTCATTGCAAAGCAAGACCTGCAGATGTTTTAGTCTACGCTTTAATACTGTCTCTTCAGAATGGTTATTAAATCGTCACTTCAAAATTTCAGATCGTTCAGCACAAGGACCGCAGGGAAGCTGCTACCATCAAACGCTGACTCTCGATAGAGTGCTCTCTGGAAGCGCTTTCACTTCAGCTGAAGAAGCACAACAAACAATACACTTCCGTATAGGGTTCTGATTTGAGACTTAATTGCGGCTAAAAACGCGATTATGGAAAAGAGAGTATTTCCCGCAGGGAAGATGCTAGCATGGAATGCTGCTGCTTCTGAATGTCTTCTCTTAGAGCGCTTTCATTGCAAAGCAAGACCTGCAGAAGTTTTAGTCTAGGCTTTTATAAGGTCTCTTCAGAATGGCTATTAAATCGTCAATTCAAAATTATAGATCGTTCAGCACAAGGACCGCAGGGAAGCTGCTAACTACAATTGTATTTTCGTGCTCGTTAGAGTCTTCTCTTGAAGTGCTTTCACTGCAAGCATTATAAGCAGGATAAAGAGTAGGATTCCGTGTAGGGTACTGATTTGAGACATAACATCGCTTACTAATGCGATTTTTGAAAAGACAGTATATCCCGCAGGGAAGAGGCTAGCATGAAATCCTGCTGCTTCTGAATGTCTTCTCTTAGAGAGCTTTCACTGTAAAGCAAGACCTGAAGAAGTTTCAGTCTAGGCTTCATACTGTCACATCAGAATGGGTATCAAATCGTCAATTCATAATATCAGATCGTTCAGCACAAAGACCGCAGGGAAGCTGCTGCCATCAAATGCTGGATCTCGTTCGAGTCTTCTCTGGAAGCGCTTTCACTGCAAGCTGCAGAAGCACCACTAACAGCAAGCTTTCATATCGGGTACAGAATTGTGGCTTAACTGCGGCTAATAACGCGATTATGGAAAAGAGAGTATCTCCCGCAGGGAAGCTGCTACCATCAAATGCTGGATCTCGTTACAATCTTCTCTGGAAGCGCTTTCACTGCAAGCTGCAGAAGCACCACAGAAAGTACGTTTCCGTATAGGGTACGGAGTTGTGTCTCAACTGCGGCTAAAAACGCGATTATGGAAAAGAGAGTATCTCCCGCAGGGAAGATGCTACCATCAAATGCTGGCTCTCGATAGCGTGCTCTCTTGAAGCACTTTCATTGCAAACTTCAGAAGCACCACAAACAGTACGTATCCGTATAGGGTACTGAGTTGTGTCTAAACTGCGGCTAAAAACGCGATTTTGGAAAAGAGAGTATCTCCCGCAGGGAAGCTGCTACCATCAAATGCTTACACTCGATAGAGTGATCTCTGGAAACGCTTTCACTGCAAGCTGCAGAAACACCACAAACTGTACGTTTCCGTATAGGGTACTGAGTTGAGTCTTATCTGCGGCTAAAAACGCGGTTATGGAAAAGAGAGTATCTCCGGCAGGGAATGCTTGCATGGAATGCTGCTGCTTCTGAATGTCTTCTCTTAGAGCGCTTTCATTGCAAAGCAAGACCTGCAGATGTTTTAGTCTAGGCTTTTATAAGGTCTCTTCAGAATGGCTATTAAATCGTCACTTCAAAATTTCAGATCGTTCAGCACAAGGACCTCAGAGAAGCTGCTACCATCAAATGCTGACTCTCGATAGAGTGCTCTCTGGAAGCGCTTTCACTGCAAGCTGCAGAAGCACCACTAACAGCAAGCTTTCATATCGGGTACAGAATTGTGGCTTGACTGCGGATAATAACGCGATTATGGAAAAGAGAGTATCTCCCGCAGGGAAGCTGCTACCATCCAATGCTGGCTCTCGTTACAATCTTCTCTGGAAGCACTTCAAGTGCAAGCTGAAGAAGCGCCACAAAAAGTACGTTTCCGTATAGGGTACTGAGCTGAGTCTTAAGTGCAGCTAAAAACGCGATTTTGGAAAAGAGAGTATCTCCCGCAGGGAAGCTGCTACCATCAAATTCTTACTCTCGATAGAGTGATCTCTGGAAACGCTTTCACTGCAAGCTGCAGAAACACCACAAACTGTACGTTTCCGTATAGGGTACGGAGTTGTGTCTCAACTGCGGCTAAAAACGCGATTATGGAAAAGAGAGTATCTCCCGCAGGGAAGATGCTAGCATGGAATACTGTTGCTTCTGAATGTCTTCTCTTAGAGCGCTTTCATTGCAAAGCAAGACCTGCAGATGTTTTAGTCTACGCTTTAATACTGTCTCTTCAGAATGGTTATTAAATCGTCACTTCAAAATTTCAGATCGTTCAGCACAAGGACCGCAGGGAAGCTGCTACCATCAAACGCTGACTCTCGATAGAGTGCTCTCTGGAAGCGCTTTCACTTCAGCTGAAGAAGCACAACAAACAATACACTTCCGTATAGGGTTCTGATTTGAGACTTAATTGCGGCTAAAAACGCGATTATGGAAAAGAGAGTATTTCCCGCAGGGAAGATGCTAGCATGGAATGCTGCTGCTTCTGAATGTCTTCTCTTAGAGCGCTTTCATTGCAAAGCAAGACCTGCAGAAGTTTTAGTCTAGGCTTTTATAAGGTCTCTTCAGAATGGCTATTAAATCGTCAATTCAAAATTATAGATCGTTCAGCACAAGGACCGCAGGGAAGCTGCTAACTACAATTGTATTTTCGTGCTCGTTAGAGTCTTCTCTTGAAGTGCTTTCACTGCAAGCATTATAAGCAGGATAAAGAGTAGGATTCCGTGTAGGGTACTGATTTGAGACATAACATCGCTTACTAATGCGATTTTTGAAAAGACAGTATATCCCGCAGGGAAGAGGCTAGCATGAAATCCTGCTGCTTCTGAATGTCTTCTCTTAGAGAGCTTTCACTGTAAAGCAAGACCTGAAGAAGTTTCAGTCTAGGCTTCATACTGTCACATCAGAATGGGTATCAAATCGTCAATTCATAATATCAGATCGTTCAGCACAAAGACCGCAGGGAAGCTGCTGCCATCAAATGCTGGATCTCGTTCGAGTCTTCTCTGGAAGCGCTTTCACTGCAAGCTGCAGAAGCACCACTAACAGCAAGCTTTCATATCGGGTACAGAATTGTGGCTTAACTGCGGCTAATAACGCGATTTTGGAAAAGAGAGTATCTCCCGCAGGGAAGCTGCTACCATCAAATGCTGGATCTCGTTACAATCTTCTCTGGAAGCGCTTTCACTGCAAGCTGCAGAAGCACCACAGAAAGTACGTTTCCGTATAGGGTACGGAGTTGTGTCTCAACTGCGGCTAAAAACGCGATTATGGAAAAGAGAGTATCTCCCGCAGGGAAGATGCTACCATCAAATGCTGGCTCTCGATAGCGTGCTCTCTTGAAGCACTTTCATTGCAAACTTCAGAAGCACCACAAACAGTACGTATCCGTATAGGGTACTGAGTTGTGTCTAAACTGCGGCTAAAAACGCGATTTTGGAAAAGAGAGTATCTCCCGCAGGGAAGCTGCTACCATCAAATGCTTACACTCGATAGAGTGATCTCTGGAAACGCTTTCACTGCAAGCTGCAGAAACACCACAAACTGTACGTTTCCGTATAGGGTACTGAGTTGAGTCTTATCTGCGGCTAAAAACGCGGTTATGGAAAAGAGAGTATCTCCGGCAGGGAATGCTTGCATGGAATGCTGCTGCTTCTGAATGTCTTCTCTTAGAGCGCTTTCATTGCAAAGCAAGACCTGCAGATGTTTTAGTCTAGGCTTTTATAAGGTCTCTTCAGAATGGCTATTAAATCGTCACTTAGTTCAAAATTTCAGATCGTTCAGCACAAGGACCTCAGAGAAGCTGCTACCATCAAATGCTGACTCTCGATAGAGTGCTCTCTGGAAGCGCTTTCACTGCAAGCTGCAGAAGCACCACTAACAGCAAGCTTTCATATCGGGTACAGAATTGTGGCTTGACTGCGGATAATAACGCGATTATGGAAAAGAGAGTATCTCCCGCAGGGAAGCTGCTACCATCCAATGCTGGCTCTCGTTACAATCTTCTCTGGAAGCACTTCAAGTGCAAGCTGAAGAAGCGCCACAAAAAGTACGTTTCCGTATAGGGTACTGAGCTGAGTCTTAAGTGCAGCTAAAAACGCGATTTTGGAAAAGAGAGTATCTCCCGCAGGGAAGCTGCTACCATCAAATTCTTACTCTCGATAGAGTGATCTCTGGAAACGCTTTCACTGCAAGCTGCAGAAACACCACAAACTGTACGTTTCCGTATAGGGTACGGAGTTGTGTCTCAACTGCGGCTAAAAACGCGATTATGGAAAAGAGAGTATCTCCCGCAGGGAAGATGCTAGCATGGAATACTGTTGCTTCTGAATGTCTTCTCTTAGAGCGCTTTCATTGCAAAGCAAGACCTGCAGATGTTTTAGTCTACGCTTTAATACTGTCTCTTCAGAATGGTTATTAAATCGTCACTTCAAAATTTCAGATCGTTCAGCACAAGGACCGCAGGGAAGCTGCTACCATCAAACGCTGACTCTCGATAGAGTGCTCTCTGGAAGCGCTTTCACTTCAGCTGAAGAAGCACAACAAACAATACACTTCCGTATAGGGTTCTGATTTGAGACTTAATTGCGGCTAAAAACGCGATTATGGAAAAGAGAGTATTTCCCGCAGGGAAGATGCTAGCATGGAATGCTGCTGCTTCTGAATGTCTTCTCTTAGAGCGCTTTCATTGCAAAGCAAGACCTGCAGAAGTTTTAGTCTAGGCTTTTATAAGGTCTCTTCAGAATGGCTATTAAATCGTCAATTCAAAATTATAGATCGTTCAGCACAAGGACCGCAGGGAAGCTGCTAACTACAATTGTATTTTCGTGCTCGTTAGAGTCTTCTCTTGAAGTGCTTTCACTGCAAGCATTATAAGCAGGATAAAGAGTAGGATTCCGTGTAGGGTACTGATTTGAGACATAACATCGCTTACTAATGCGATTTTTGAAAAGACAGTATATCCCGCAGGGAAGAGGCTAGCATGAAATCCTGCTGCTTCTGAATGTCTTCTCTTAGAGAGCTTTCACTGTAAAGCAAGACCTGAAGAAGTTTCAGTCTAGGCTTTATACTGTCACATCAGAATAGCTTTTAAATCGTCACTTCAAAATTTCTGATCGTTCAGCACAAGGACCGCAGGGAAGCTGCTGCCATCAAATGCTGGATCTCGTTCGAGTCTTCTCTGGAAGCGCTTTCACTGCAAGCTGCAGAAGCACCACTAACAGCAAGCTTTCATATCGGGTACAGAATTGTGGCTTAACTGCGGCTAATAACGCGATTATGGAAAAGAGAGTATCTCCCGCAGGGAAGCTGCTACCATCAAATGCTGGATCTCGTTACAATCTTCTCTGGAAGCGCTTTCATTGCAAACTTCAGAAGCACCACAGAAAGTACGTTTCCGTATAGGGTACGGAGTTGTGTCTCAACTGCGGACAAAAACGCGATTATGGAAAAGAGAGTATCTCCCGCAGGGAAGCTGCTACCATCAAATGCTTACACTCGATAGAGTGATCTCTGGAAACGCTTTCACTGCAAGCTGCAGAAACACCACAAACTGTACGTTTCCGTATAGGGTACTGAGTTGAGTCTTATCTGCGGCTAAAAACGCGGTTATGGAAAAGAGAGTATCTCCGGCAGGGAATGCTTGCATGGAATGCTGCTGCTTCTGAATGTCTTCTCTTAGAGCGCTTTCATTGCAAAGCAAGACCTGCAGATGTTTTAGTCTAGGCTTTTATAAGGTCTCTTCAGAATGGCTATTAAATCGTCACTTCAAAATTTCAGATCGTTCAGCACAAGGACCGCAGGGAAGCTGCTGCCATCAAATGCTGGATCTCGTACGAGTCTTCTCTGGAAGCGCTTTCACTGCAAGCTGCAGAAGCACCACTAACAGCAAGCTTTCATATCGGGTACAGAATTGTGGCTTGACTTCGGCTAATAACGCGATTATGGAAAAGAGAATATCTCCCGCAGGGAAGCTGCTACCATCCAATGCTGGCTCTCGTTACAATCTTCTCTGGAAGCACTTCAAGTGCAAGCTGAAGAAGCGCCACAAAAAGTACGTTTCCGTATAGGGTACTGAGCTGAGTCTTAAGTGCAGCTAAAAACGCGATTTTGGAAAAGAGAGTATCTCCCGCAGGGAAGCTGCTACCATCAAATTCTTACTCTCGATAGAGTGATCTCTGGAAACGCTTTCACTGCAAGCTGCAGAAACACCACAAACTGTACGTTTCCGTATAGGGTACGGAGTTGTGTCTCAACTGCGGCTAAAAACGCGATTATGGAAAAGAGAGTATCTCCCGCAGGGAAGATGCTAGCATGGAATACTGTTGCTTCTGAATGTCTTCTCTTAGAGCGCTTTCATTGCAAAGCAAGACCTGCAGAAGTTTTAGTCTAGGCTTTTATAAGGTCTCTTCAGAATGGCTATTAAATCGTCAATTCAAAATTATAGATCGTTCAGCACAAGGACCGCAGGGAAGCTGCTACCTACAATTGTATTTTCGTGCTCGTTAGAGTCTTCTCTTGAAGTGCTTTCACTGCAAGCATTATAAGCAGGATAAAGAGTAGATTTCCGTGTAGGGTACTGATTTGAGACATAACATCGCTTACTAATGCGATTTTTGAAAAGACAGTATATCCCGCAGGGAAGAGGCTAGCATGAAATCCTGCTGCTTCTGAATGTCTTCTCTTAGAGAGCTTTCACTGTAAAGCAAGACCTGAAGAAGTTTCAGTCTAGGCTTTATACTGTCACATCAGAATAGCTTTTAAATCGTCACTTCAAAATTTCAGATCGTTCAGCACAAGGACCGCAGGGAAGCTGCTGCCATCAAATGCTGGATCTCGTTCGAGTCTTCTCTGGAAGCGCTTTCACTGCAAGCTGCAGAAGCACCACTAACAGCAAGCTTTCATATCGGGTACAGAATTGTGGCTTAACTGCGGCTAATAACGCGATTATGGAAAAGAGAGTATCTCCCGCAGGGAAGCTGCTACCATCAAATGCTGGATCTCGTTACAGTCTTCTCTGGAAGCGCTTTCACTGCAAGCTGCAGAAGCACCACAGAAAGTACGTTTCCGTATAGGGTACGGAGTTGTGTCTCAACTGCGGCTAAAAACGCGATTATGGAAAAGAGAGTATCTCCCGCAGGGAAGATGCTACCATAAATTCAGGCTCTCGATAGCGTGCTCTCTTGAAGCACTTTCATTGCAAACTTCAGAAGCACCACAAACAGTACGTATCCGTATAGGGTACTGAGTTGAGTCTTATCTGCGGCTAAAAACGCGGTTATGGAAAAGAGAGTATCTCCGGCAGGGAATGCTTGCATGGAATGTTGCTGCTTCTGAATGTCTTCTCTTAGAGCGCTTTCATTGCAAAGCAAGACCTGCAGATGTTTTAGTCCAGTCTTTAATACTGTCATATCAGAATAGCTATTAAATCGTCACTTCAAAATTTCAGGTCGTTCAGCACAAGGACCGCAGGGAAGCTGCTACCATCAAATGCTGACTCTCGATAGAGTGCTCTCTGGAAGCGCTTTCACTTCAGCTGAAGAAGCGCAACAAAAAGCAAGCTTTCATATCGGGTAGAGAATTGTGGCTTGACTGCGGATAATAATGCGATTATGGAAAAGAGAATATCTCCCGCAGGGAAGCTGCTACCATCCAATGCTGGCTCTCGTTACAATCTTCTCTGGAAGCACTTCAAGTGCAAGCTGAAGAAGCGCCACAAAAAGTACGTTTCCGTATAGGGTACTGAGCTGAGTCTTAAGTGCAGCTAAAAACGCGATTTTGGAAAAGAGAGTATCTCCCGCAGGGAAGCTGCTACCATCAAATTCTTACTCTCGATAGAGTGATCTCTGGAAACGCTTTCACTGCAAGCTGCAGAAACACCACAAACTGTACGTTTCCGTATAGGGTACGGAGTTGTGTCTCAACTGCGGCTAAAAACGCGATTATGGAAAAGAGAGTATCTCCCGCAGGGAAGATGCTAGCATGGAATACTGTTGCTTCTGAATGTCTTCTCTTAGAGCGCTTTCATTGCAAAGCAAGACCTGCAGATGTTTTAGTCTACGCTTTAATACTGTCTCTTCAGAATGGTTATTAAATCGTCACTTCAAAATTTCAGATCGTTCAGCACAAGGACCGCAGGGAAGCTGCCACCATCAAACGCTGACTCTCGATAGAGTGCTCTCTGGAAGCGCTTTCACTGCAGCTGAAGAAGCACAACAAACAATACACTTCCGTATAGGGTTCTGAGTTGAGACTTAATTGTGGCTAAAAACGCGATTATGGAAAAGAGAGTATTTCCCGCAGGGAAGATGCTAGCATGGAATGCTGCTGTTTCTGAATGTCTTCTCTTAGAGCGCTTTCATTGCAAAGCAAGACCTGCAGAAGTTTTAGTCTAGGCTTTAATACTGTCTCTTCAGAATGGTTATTAAATCGTCAATTCAAAATTATAGATCGTTCAGCACAAGGACCGCAGGGAAGCTGCTACCTACAATTGTATTTTCGTGCTCGTTAGAGTCTTCTCTTGAAGTGCTTTCACTGCAAGCATTATAAGCAGGATAAAGAGTAGGTTTCCGTGTAGGGTACTGATTTGAGACATAACATCGCTTACTAATGCGATTTTTGAAAAGACAGTATATCCCGCAGGGAAGAGGCTAGCATGAAATCCTGCTGCTTCTGAATGTCTTCTCTTAGAGAGCTTTCACTGTAAAGCAAGACCTGAAGAAGTTTCAGTCTAGGCTTTATACTGTCACATCAGAATAGCTTTTAAATCGTCACTTCAAAATTTCAGATCGTTCAGCACAAGGACCGCAGGGAAGCTGCTGCCATCAAATGCTGGATCTCGTTCGAGTCTTCTCTGGAAGCGCTTTCACTGCAAGCTGCAGAAGCACCACTAACAGCAAGCTTTCATATCGGGTACAGAATTGTGGCTTAACTGCGGCTAATAACGCGATTATGGAAAAGAGAGTATCTCCCGCAGGGAAGCTGCTACCATCAAATGCTGGATCTCGTTACAATCTTCTCTGGAAGCGCTTTCACTGCAAGCTGCAGAAGCACCACAGAAAGTACGTTTCCGTATAGGGTACGGAGTTGTGTCTCAACTGCGGCTAAAAACGCGATTATGGAAAAGAGAGTATCTCCCGCAGGGAAGATGCTACCATAAATTCAGGCTCTCGATAGCGTGCTCTCTTGAAGCACTTTCATTGCAAACTTCAGAAGCACCACAAACAGTACGTATCCGTATAGGGTACTGAGTTGTGTCTAAACTGCGGCTAAAAACGCGATTTTGGAAAAGAGAGTATCTCCCGCAGGGAAGATGCTAGCATGGAATACTGCTGCTTCTGAATGTCTTCTCTTAGAGCCCTTTCATTGCAAAGCAAGACCTGCAGATGTTTTAGTCCAGTCTTTAATACTGTCATATCAGAATAGCTATTAAATCGTCACTTCAAAATTTCAGGTCGTTCAGCACAAGGACCGCAGGGAAGCTGCTACCATCAAATGCTGACTCTCGATAGAGTGCTCTCTGGAAGCGCTTTCACTTCAGCTGAAGAAGCGCAACAAAAAGCAAGCTTTCATATCGGGTAGAGAATTGTGGCTTGACTGCGGATAATAATGCGATTATGGAAAAGAGAATATCTCCCGCAGGGAAGCTGCTACCATCAAATGCTGGCTCTCGTTACAATCTTCTCTGGAAGCACTTCAAGTGCAAGCTGAAGAAGCACCACAAAAAGTACGTTTCCGTATAGGGTACTGAGTTGTGTTTAAACTGCGGCTAAAAACGCGATTATGGAAAAGAGAGTATTTCCCGCAGGGAAGATGCTTGCATGGAATGCTGCTGCTTCTGGATGTCTTCTCTTAGAGCGCTTTCATTGCAAAGCAAGACCTGCAGATGTTTTAGTCTAGGCTTTAATACTGTCACATCAGAATGGTTATTAAATCGTCACTTCAAAATTTCAGATCGTTCAGCACAAGGACCGCAGGGAAGCTGCTACCATCAAATGCTGACTCTCGATAGAGTGCTCTCTGGAAGCGCTTTCACTGCAGCTGAAGAAGCACAACAATACACTTCCGTATAGGGTTCTGAGTTGAGACTTAATTGTGGCTAAAAACGCGATTATGGAAAAGAGAGTATTTCCCGCAGGGAAGATGCTAGCATGGAATGCTGCTGCTTCTGAATGTCTTCTCTTAGAGCGCTTTCATTGCAAAGCAAGACCTGCAGAAGCTTTAGTCTAGGCTTTTATAAGGTGTCTTCAGAATGGCTATTAATTCGTCACTTCAAAATTTCAGATCGTTCAGCACAAGGACAGCAGGGAAGTAGCTGCCATCAAATGCTAGGTCTCGTTAGAGTCTTCTCTGGAAGCGCTTTCACTGCAAGCATCTAAGCAGGACAAACAGTAGGTTTCCGTGTAGGGTACTGATTTGAGACTTAACATCGCTTAATAATGCGAATTTGGAGAAGAGAGTATATCCCGCAGGGAAGAGGTTAGCATGGAATGCTGCTGCTTCTGAATGTCTTCTCTTAGAGCCCTTTCACTGTAAAGCAAGACCTGCAGAAGTTTCAGTCTAGGCTTCATACTGTCACATCAGAATGGGTATCAAATCGTCAATTCATAATATCAGATCGTTCAGCACAAAGACCGCAGGGCAGCTGCTGCCATCAAATGCTGGATCTCGTTCGAGTCTTCTCTGGAAGCGCTTTCACTGCAAGCTGCAGAAGCACCACTAACAGCAAGCTTTCATATCGGGTACAGAATTGTGGCTTAACTGCGGCTAATAACGCGATTATGGAAAAGAGAGTATCTCCCGCAGGGAAGCTGCTACCATCAAATGCTGGATCTCGTTACAATCTTCTCTGGAAGCGCTTTCATTGCAAACTTCAGAAGCACCACAAACAGTACGTATCCGTATAGGGTACGGAGTTGTGTCTAAACTGCGGCTAAAAACGCGATTTTGGAAAAGAGAGTATCTCCCGCAGGGAAGCTGCTACCATCAAATGCTTACACTCGATAGAGTGATCTCTGGAAACGCTTTCACTGCAAGCTGCAGAAACACCACAAACTGTACGTTTCCGTATAGGGTACTGAGTTGAGTCTTATCTGCGGCTAAAAACGCGGTTATGGAAAAGAGAGTATCTCCGGCAGGGAATGCTTGCATGGAATGCTGCTGCTTCTGAATGTCTTCTCTTAGAGCGCTTTCATTGCAAAGCAAGACCTGCAGATGTTTTAGTCTAGGCTTTTATAAGGTCTCTTCAGAATGGCTATTAAATCGTCACTTCAAAATTTCAGATCGTTCAGCACAAGGACCTCAGAGAAGCTGCTACCATCAAATGCTGACTCTCGATAGAGTGCTCTCTGGAAGCGCTTTCACTGCAAGCTGCAGAAGCACCACTAACAGCAAGCTTTCATATCGGGTACAGAATTGTGGCTTGACTTCGGCTAATAACGCGATTATGGAAAAGAGAATATCTCCCGCAGGGAAGCTGCTACCATCCAATGCTGGCTCTCGTTACAATCTTCTCTGGAAGCACTTCAAGTGCAAGCTGAAGAAGCGCCACAAAAAGTACGTTTCCGTATAGGGTACTGAGCTGAGTCTTAAGTGCAGCTAAAAACGCGATTTTGGAAAAGAGAGTATCTCCCGCAGGGAAGCTGCTACCATCAAATTCTTACTCTCGATAGAGTGATCTCTGGAAACGCTTTCACTGCAAGCTGCAGAAACACCACAAACTGTACGTTTCCGTATAGGGTACGGAGTTGTGTCTCAACTGCGGCTAAAAACGCGATTATGGAAAAGAGAGTATCTCCCGCAGGGAAGATGCTAGCATGGAATACTGTTGCTTCTGAATGTCTTCTCTTAGAGCGCTTTCATTGCAAAGCAAGACCTGCAGATGTTTTAGTCTACGCTTTAATACTGTCTCTTCAGAATGGTTATTAAATCGTCACTTCAAAATTTCAGATCGTTCAGCACAAGGACCGCAGGGAAGCTGCCACCATCAAACGCTGACTCTCGATAGAGTGCTCTCTGGAAGCGCTTTCACTGCAGCTGAAGAAGCACAACAAACAATACACTTCCGTATAGGGTTCTGAGTTGAGACTTAATTGTGGCTAAAAACGCGATTATGGAAAAGAGAGTATTTCCCGCAGGGAAGATGCTAGCATGGAATGCTGCTGTTTCTGAATGTCTTCTCTTAGAGCGCTTTCATTGCAAAGCAAGACCTGCAGAAGTTTTAGTCTAGGCTTTAATACTGTCTCTTCAGAATGGTTATTAAATCGTCAATTCAAAATTATAGATCGTTCAGCACAAGGACCGCAGGGAAGCTGCTACCATCAAATGCTGACTCTCGATAGAGTGCTCTCTGGAAGCGCTTTCACTTCAGCTGAAGAAGCACAACAAACAATACACTTCCGTATAGGGTTCTGAGTTGAGACTTAATTGCGGCTAAAAACGCGATTATGGAAAAGAGAGTATTTCCCGCAGGGAAGATGCTGGCATGGAATGCTGCTGCTTCTGAATGTCTTCTCTTAGAGCGCTTTCATTGCAAAGCAATACCTGCAGAAGTTTTAGTCTAGGCTTTTATAAGGTCTCTTCAGAATGGCTATTAAATCGTCAATTCAAAATTATAGATCGTTCAGCACAAGGACCGCAGGGAAGCTGCTACCTACAATTGTATTTTCGTGCTCGTTAGAGTCTTCTCTTGAAGTGCTTTCACTGCAAGCATTATAAGCAGGATAAAGAGTAGGTTTCCGTGTAGGGTACTGATTTGAGACATAACATCGCTTACTAATGCGATTTTTGAAAAGACAGTATATCCCGCAGGGAAGAGGCTAGCATGAAATCCTGCTGCTTCTGAATGTCTTCTCTTAGAGAGCTTTCACTGTAAAGCAAGACCTGAAGAAGTTTCAGTCTAGGCTTCATACTGTCACATCAGAATGGGTATCAAATCGTCAATTAATAATATCAGATCGTTCAGCACAAAGACCGCAGGGAAGCTGCTGCCATCAAATGCTGGATCTCGTTCGAGTCTTCTCTGGAAGCGCTTTCACTGCAAGCTGCAGAAGCACCACTAACAGCAAGCTTTCATATCGGGTACAGAATTGTGGCTTAACTGCGGCTAATAACGCGATTATGGAAAAGAGAGTATCTCCCGCAGGGAAGCTGCTACCATCAAATGCTGGATCTCGTTACAATCTTCTCTGGAAGCGCTTTCACTGCAAGCTGCAGAAGCACCACAGAAAGTACGTTTCCGTATAGGGTACGGAGTTGTGTCTCAACTTCGGCTAAAAACGCGATTATGGAAAAGAGAGTATCTCCCGCAGGGAAGATGCTACCATCAAATGCTGGCTCTCGATAGCGTGCTCTCTTGAAGCACTTTCATTGCAAACTTCAGAAGCACCACAAACAGTACGTATCCGTGTAGGGTACTGAGTTGTGTCTAAACAGCGGCTAAAAACGCGATTTTGGAAAAGAGAGTATCTCCCGCAGGGAAGATGCTAGCATGGAATACTGCTGCTTCTGAATGTCTTCTCTTAGAGCCCTTTCATTGCAAAGCAAGACCTGCAGATGTTTTAGTCCAGTCTTTAATACTGTCATATCAGAATAGCTATTAAATCGTCACTTCAAAATTTCAGGTCGTTCAGCACAAGGACCGCAGGGAAGCTGCTACCATCAAATGCTGACTCTCGATAGAGTGCTCTCTGGAAGCGCTTTCACTTCAGCTGAAGAAGCGCAACAAAAAGCAAGCTTTCATATCGGGTAGAGAATTGTGGCTTGACTGCGGATAATAATGCGATTATGGAAAAGAGAATATCTCCCGCAGGGAAGCTGCTACCATCCAATGCTGGCTCTCGTTACAATCTTCTCTGGAAGCACTTCAAGTGCAAGCTGAAGAAGCGCCACAAAAAGTACGTTTCCGTATAGGGTACTGAGTTGTGTTTAAACTGCGGCTAAAAACGCGATTATGGAAAAGAGAGTATTTCCCGCAGGGAAGATGCTTGCATGGAATGCTGCTGCTTCTGAATGTCTTCTCTTAGAGCGCTTTCATTGCAAAGCAAGACCTGCAGATGTTTTAGTCTAGTCTTTAATACTGTCACATCAGAATGGTTATTAAATCGTCACTTCAAAATTTCAGATCGTTCAGCACAAGGACCGCAGGGAAGCTGCTACCATCAAATGCTGACTCTCGATAGAGTGCTCTCTGGAAGCGCTTTCACTTCAGCTGAAGAAGCGCCACAAACAGTACGTTTCCGTATAGGGTTCTGAGTTGAGACTTAATTGCGGCTAAAAACGCGATTATGGAAAAGAGAGTATTTCCCGCAGGGAAGATGCTAGCATGGAATGCTGCTGCTTCTGAATGTCTTCTCTTAGAGCGCTTTCATTGCAAAGCAAGACCTGCAGAAGCTTTAGTCTAGGCTTTTATAAGGTGTCTTCAGAATGGCTATTAATTCGTCACTTCAAAATTTCAGATCGTTCAGCACAAGGACAGCAGGGAAGTAGCTGCCATCAAATGCTAGGTCTCGTTAGAGTCTTCTCTGGAAGCGCTTTCACTGCAAGCATCTAAGCAGGACAAACAGTAGGTTTCCGTGTAGGGTACTGATTTGAGACTTAACATCGCTTAATAATGCGAATTTGGAGAAGAGAGTATATCCCGCAGGGAAGAGGTTAGCATGGAATGCTGCTGCTTCTGAATGTCTTCTCTTAGAGCCCTTTCACTGTAAAGCAAGACCTGCAGAAGTTTCAGTCTAGGCTTCATACTGTCACATCAGAATGGGTATCAAATCGTCAATTCATAATATCAGATCGTTCAGCACAAAGACCGCAGGGAAGCTGCTGCCATCAAATGCTGGATCTCGTTCGAGTCTTCTCTGGAAGCGCTTTCACTGCAAGCTGCAGAAGCACCACTAACAGCAAGCTTTCATATCGGGTACAGAATTGTGGCTTAACTGCGGCTAATAACGCGATTTTGGAAAAGAGAGTATCTCCCGCAGGGAAGCTGCTACCATCAAATGCTTACACTCGATAGAGTGATCTCTGGAAACGCTTTCACTGCAAGCTGCAGAAACACCACAAACTGTACGTTTCCGTATAGGGTACTGAGTTGAGTCTTATCTGCGGCTAAAAACGCGGTTATGGAAAAGAGAGTATCTCCGGCAGGGAATGCTTGCATGGAATGCTGCTGCTTCTGAATGTCTTCTCTTAGAGCGCTTTCATTGCAAAGCAAGACCTGCAGATGTTTTAGTCTAGGCTTTTATAAGGTCTCTTCAGAATGGCTATTAAATCGTCACTTCAAAATTTCAGATCGTTCAGCACAAGGACCTCAGAGAAGCTGCTACCATCAAATGCTGACTCTCGATAGAGTGCTCTCTGGAAGCGCTTTCACTGCAAGCTGCAGAAGCACCACTAACAGCAAGCTTTCATATCGGGTACAGAATTGTGGCTTGACTGCGGATAATAACGCGATTATGGAAAAGAGAGTATCTCCCGCAGGGAAGCTGCTACCATCCAATGCTGGCTCTCGTTACAATCTTCTCTGGAAGCACTTCAAGTGCAAGCTGAAGAAGCGCCACAAAAAGTACGTTTCCGTATAGGGTACTGAGCTGAGTCTTAAGTGCAGCTAAAAACGCGATTTTGGAAAAGAGAGTATCTCCCGCAGGGAAGCTGCTACCATCAAATTCTTACTCTCGATAGAGTGATCTCTGGAAACGCTTTCACTGCAAGCTGCAGAAACACCACAAACTGTACGTTTCCGTATAGGGTACGGAGTTGTGTCTCAACTGCGGCTAAAAACGCGATTATGGAAAAGAGAGTATCTCCCGCAGGGAAGATGCTAGCATGGAATACTGTTGCTTCTGAATGTCTTCTCTTAGAGCGCTTTCATTGCAAAGCAAGACCTGCAGATGTTTTAGTCTACGCTTTAATACTGTCTCTTCAGAATGGTTATTAAATCGTCACTTCAAAATTTCAGATCGTTCAGCACAAGGACCGCAGGGAAGCTGCTACCATCAAACGCTGACTCTCGATAGAGTGCTCTCTGGAAGCGCTTTCACTTCAGCTGAAGAAGCACAACAAACAATACACTTCCGTATAGGGTTCTGATTTGAGACTTAATTGCGGCTAAAAACGCGATTATGGAAAAGAGAGTATTTCCCGCAGGGAAGATGCTAGCATGGAATGCTGCTGCTTCTGAATGTCTTCTCTTAGAGCGCTTTCATTGCAAAGCAAGACCTGCAGAAGTTTTAGTCTAGGCTTTTATAAGGTCTCTTCAGAATGGCTATTAAATCGTCAATTCAAAATTATAGATCGTTCAGCACAAGGACCGCAGGGAAGCTGCTAACTACAATTGTATTTTCGTGCTCGTTAGAGTCTTCTCTTGAAGTGCTTTCACTGCAAGCATTATAAGCAGGATAAAGAGTAGGATTCCGTGTAGGGTACTGATTTGAGACATAACATCGCTTACTAATGCGATTTTTGAAAAGACAGTATATCCCGCAGGGAAGAGGCTAGCATGAAATCCTGCTGCTTCTGAATGTCTTCTCTTAGAGAGCTTTCACTGTAAAGCAAGACCTGAAGAAGTTTCAGTCTAGGCTTTATACTGTCACATCAGAATAGCTTTTAAATCGTCACTTCAAAATTTCTGATCGTTCAGCACAAGGACCGCAGGGAAGCTGCTGCCATCAAATGCTGGATCTCGTTCGAGTCTTCTCTGGAAGCGCTTTCACTGCAAGCTGCAGAAGCACCACTAACAGCAAGCTTTCATATCGGGTACAGAATTGTGGCTTAACTGCGGCTAATAACGCGATTATGGAAAAGAGAGTATCTCCCGCAGGGAAGCTGCTACCATCAAATGCTGGATCTCGTTACAATCTTCTCTGGAAGCGCTTTCATTGCAAACTTCAGAAGCACCACAGAAAGTACGTTTCCGTATAGGGTACGGAGTTGTGTCTCAACTGCGGACAAAAACGCGATTATGGAAAAGAGAGTATCTCCCGCAGGGAAGCTGCTACCATCAAATGCTTACACTCGATAGAGTGATCTCTGGAAACGCTTTCACTGCAAGCTGCAGAAACACCACAAACTGTACGTTTCCGTATAGGGTACTGAGTTGAGTCTTATCTGCGGCTAAAAACGCGGTTATGGAAAAGAGAGTATCTCCGGCAGGGAATGCTTGCATGGAATGCTGCTGCTTCTGAATGTCTTCTCTTAGAGCGCTTTCATTGCAAAGCAAGACCTGCAGATGTTTTAGTCTAGGCTTTTATAAGGTCTCTTCAGAATGGCTATTAAATCGTCACTTCAAAATTTCAGATCGTTCAGCACAAGGACCGCAGGGAAGCTGCTGCCATCAAATGCTGGATCTCGTACGAGTCTTCTCTGGAAGCGCTTTCACTGCAAGCTGCAGAAGCACCACTAACAGCAAGCTTTCATATCGGGTACAGAATTGTGGCTTGACTTCGGCTAATAACGCGATTATGGAAAAGAGAATATCTCCCGCAGGGAAGCTGCTACCATCCAATGCTGGCTCTCGTTACAATCTTCTCTGGAAGCACTTCAAGTGCAAGCTGAAGAAGCGCCACAAAAAGTACGTTTCCGTATAGGGTACTGAGCTGAGTCTTAAGTGCAGCTAAAAACGCGATTTTGGAAAAGAGAGTATCTCCCGCAGGGAAGCTGCTACCATCAAATTCTTACTCTCGATAGAGTGATCTCTGGAAACGCTTTCACTGCAAGCTGCAGAAACACCACAAACTGTACGTTTCCGTATAGGGTACGGAGTTGTGTCTCAACTGCGGCTAAAAACGCGATTATGGAAAAGAGAGTATCTCCCGCAGGGAAGATGCTAGCATGGAATACTGTTGCTTCTGAATGTCTTCTCTTAGAGCGCTTTCATTGCAAAGCAAGACCTGCAGAAGTTTTAGTCTAGGCTTTTATAAGGTCTCTTCAGAATGGCTATTAAATCGTCAATTCAAAATTATAGATCGTTCAGCACAAGGACCGCAGGGAAGCTGCTACCTACAATTGTATTTTCGTGCTCGTTAGAGTCTTCTCTTGAAGTGCTTTCACTGCAAGCATTATAAGCAGGATAAAGAGTAGATTTCCGTGTAGGGTACTGATTTGAGACATAACATCGCTTACTAATGCGATTTTTGAAAAGACAGTATATCCCGCAGGGAAGAGGCTAGCATGAAATCCTGCTGCTTCTGAATGTCTTCTCTTAGAGAGCTTTCACTGTAAAGCAAGACCTGAAGAAGTTTCAGTCTAGGCTTTATACTGTCACATCAGAATAGCTTTTAAATCGTCACTTCAAAATTTCAGATCGTTCAGCACAAGGACCGCAGGGAAGCTGCTGCCATCAAATGCTGGATCTCGTTCGAGTCTTCTCTGGAAGCGCTTTCACTGCAAGCTGCAGAAGCACCACTAACAGCAAGCTTTCATATCGGGTACAGAATTGTGGCTTAACTGCGGCTAATAACGCGATTATGGAAAAGAGAGTATCTCCCGCAGGGAAGCTGCTACCATCAAATGCTGGATCTCGTTACAGTCTTCTCTGGAAGCGCTTTCACTGCAAGCTGCAGAAGCACCACAGAAAGTACGTTTCCGTATAGGGTACGGAGTTGTGTCTCAACTGCGGCTAAAAACGCGATTATGGAAAAGAGAGTATCTCCCGCAGGGAAGATGCTACCATAAATTCAGGCTCTCGATAGCGTGCTCTCTTGAAGCACTTTCATTGCAAACTTCAGAAGCACCACAAACAGTACGTATCCGTATAGGGTACTGAGTTGTGTCTAAACTGCGGCTAAAAACGCGATTTTGGAAAAGAGAGTATCTCCCGCAGGGAAGATGCTAGCATGGAATACTGCTGCTTCTGAATGTCTTCTCTTAGAGCCCTTTCATTGCAAAGCAAGACCTGCAGATGTTTTAGTCCAGTCTTTAATACTGTCATATCAGAATAGCTATTAAATCGTCACTTCAAAATTTCAGGTCGTTCAGCACAAGGACCGCAGGGAAGCTGCTACCATCAAATGCTGACTCTCGATAGAGTGCTCTCTGGAAGCGCTTTCACTTCAGCTGAAGAAGCGCAACAAAAAGCAAGCTTTCATATCGGGTAGAGAATTGTGGCTTGACTGCGGATAATAATGCGATTATGGAAAAGAGAATATCTCCCGCAGGGAAGCTGCTACCATCCAATGCTGGCTCTCGTTACAATCTTCTCTGGAAGCACTTCAAGTGCAAGCTGAAGAAGCGCCACAAAAAGTACGTTTCCGTATAGGGTACTGAGCTGAGTCTTAAGTGCAGCTAAAAACGCGATTTTGGAAAAGAGAGTATCTCCCGCAGGGAAGCTGCTACCATCAAATTCTTACTCTCGATAGAGTGATCTCTGGAAACGCTTTCACTGCAAGCTGCAGAAACACCACAAACTGTACGTTTCCGTATAGGGTACGGAGTTGTGTCTCAACTGCGGCTAAAAACGCGATTATGGAAAAGAGAGTATCTCCCGCAGGGAAGATGCTAGCATGGAATACTGTTGCTTCTGAATGTCTTCTCTTAGAGCGCTTTCATTGCAAAGCAAGACCTGCAGATGTTTTAGTCTACGCTTTAATACTGTCTCTTCAGAATGGTTATTAAATCGTCACTTCAAAATTTCAGATCGTTCAGCACAAGGACCGCAGGGAAGCTGCCACCATCAAATGCTGACTCTCGATAGAGTGCTCTCTGGAAGCGCTTTCACTTCAGCTGAAGAAGCGCAACAAAAAGCAAGCTTTCATATCGGGTAGAGAATTGTGGCTTGACTGCGGATAATAATGCGATTATGGAAAAGAGAATATCTCCCGCAGGGAAGCTGCTACCATCAAATGCTGGCTCTCGTTACAATCTTCTCTGGAAGCACTTCAAGTGCAAGCTGAAGAAGCACCACAAAAAGTACGTTTCCGTATAGGGTACTGAGTTGTGTTTAAACTGCGGCTAAAAACGCGATTATGGAAAAGAGAGTATTTCCCGCAGGGAAGATGCTTGCATGGAATGCTGCTGCTTCTGGATGTCTTCTCTTAGAGCGCTTTCATTGCAAAGCAAGACCTGCAGATGTTTTAGTCTAGGCTTTAATACTGTCACATCAGAATGGTTATTAAATCGTCACTTCAAAATTTCAGATCGTTCAGCACAAGGACCGCAGGGAAGCTGCTACCATCAAATGCTGACTCTCGATAGAGTGCTCTCTGGAAGCGCTTTCACTGCAGCTGAAGAAGCACAACAATACACTTCCGTATAGGGTTCTGAGTTGAGACTTAATTGTGGCTAAAAACGCGATTATGGAAAAGAGAGTATTTCCCGCAGGGAAGATGCTAGCATGGAATGCTGCTGCTTCTGAATGTCTTCTCTTAGAGCGCTTTCATTGCAAAGCAAGACCTGCAGAAGCTTTAGTCTAGGCTTTTATAAGGTGTCTTCAGAATGGCTATTAATTCGTCACTTCAAAATTTCAGATCGTTCAGCACAAGGACAGCAGGGAAGTAGCTGCCATCAAATGCTAGGTCTCGTTAGAGTCTTCTCTGGAAGCGCTTTCACTGCAAGCATCTAAGCAGGACAAACAGTAGGTTTCCGTGTAGGGTACTGATTTGAGACTTAACATCGCTTAATAATGCGAATTTGGAGAAGAGAGTATATCCCGCAGGGAAGAGGTTAGCATGGAATGCTGCTGCTTCTGAATGTCTTCTCTTAGAGCCCTTTCACTGTAAAGCAAGACCTGCAGAAGTTTCAGTCTAGGCTTCATACTGTCACATCAGAATGGGTATCAAATCGTCAATTCATAATATCAGATCGTTCAGCACAAAGACCGCAGGGCAGCTGCTGCCATCAAATGCTGGATCTCGTTCGAGTCTTCTCTGGAAGCGCTTTCACTGCAAGCTGCAGAAGCACCACTAACAGCAAGCTTTCATATCGGGTACAGAATTGTGGCTTAACTGCGGCTAATAACGCGATTATGGAAAAGAGAGTATCTCCCGCAGGGAAGCTGCTACCATCAAATGCTGGATCTCGTTACAATCTTCTCTGGAAGCGCTTTCATTGCAAACTTCAGAAGCACCACAAACAGTACGTATCCGTATAGGGTACGGAGTTGTGTCTAAACTGCGGCTAAAAACGCGATTTTGGAAAAGAGAGTATCTCCCGCAGGGAAGCTGCTACCATCAAATGCTTACACTCGATAGAGTGATCTCTGGAAACGCTTTCACTGCAAGCTGCAGAAACACCACAAACTGTACGTTTCCGTATAGGGTACTGAGTTGAGTCTTATCTGCGGCTAAAAACGCGGTTATGGAAAAGAGAGTATCTCCGGCAGGGAATGCTTGCATGGAATGCTGCTGCTTCTGAATGTCTTCTCTTAGAGCGCTTTCATTGCAAAGCAAGACCTGCAGATGTTTTAGTCTAGGCTTTTATAAGGTCTCTTCAGAATGGCTATTAAATCGTCACTTCAAAATTTCAGATCGTTCAGCACAAGGACCTCAGAGAAGCTGCTACCATCAAATGCTGACTCTCGATAGAGTGCTCTCTGGAAGCGCTTTCACTGCAAGCTGCAGAAGCACCACTAACAGCAAGCTTTCATATCGGGTACAGAATTGTGGCTTGACTTCGGCTAATAACGCGATTATGGAAAAGAGAATATCTCCCGCAGGGAAGCTGCTACCATCCAATGCTGGCTCTCGTTACAATCTTCTCTGGAAGCACTTCAAGTGCAAGCTGAAGAAGCGCCACAAAAAGTACGTTTCCGTATAGGGTACTGAGCTGAGTCTTAAGTGCAGCTAAAAACGCGATTTTGGAAAAGAGAGTATCTCCCGCAGGGAAGCTGCTACCATCAAATTCTTACTCTCGATAGAGTGATCTCTGGAAACGCTTTCACTGCAAGCTGCAGAAACACCACAAACTGTACGTTTCCGTATAGGGTACGGAGTTGTGTCTCAACTGCGGCTAAAAACGCGATTATGGAAAAGAGAGTATCTCCCGCAGGGAAGATGCTAGCATGGAATACTGTTGCTTCTGAATGTCTTCTCTTAGAGCGCTTTCATTGCAAAGCAAGACCTGCAGATGTTTTAGTCTACGCTTTAATACTGTCTCTTCAGAATGGTTATTAAATCGTCACTTCAAAATTTCAGATCGTTCAGCACAAGGACCGCAGGGAAGCTGCTACCATCAAACGCTGACTCTCGATAGAGTGCTCTCTGGAAGCGCTTTCACTTCAGCTGAAGAAGCACAACAAACAATACACTTCCGTATAGGGTTCTGATTTGAGACTTAATTGCGGCTAAAAACGCGATTATGGAAAAGAGAGTATTTCCCGCAGGGAAGATGCTAGCATGGAATGCTGCTGCTTCTGAATGTCTTCTCTTAGAGCGCTTTCATTGCAAAGCAAGACCTGCAGAAGTTTTAGTCTAGGCTTTTATAAGGTCTCTTCAGAATGGCTATTAAATCGTCAATTCAAAATTATAGATCGTTCAGCACAAGGACCGCAGGGAAGCTGCTAACTACAATTGTATTTTCGTGCTCGTTAGAGTCTTCTCTTGAAGTGCTTTCACTGCAAGCATTATAAGCAGGATAAAGAGTAGGATTCCGTGTAGGGTACTGATTTGAGACATAACATCGCTTACTAATGCGATTTTTGAAAAGACAGTATATCCCGCAGGGAAGAGGCTAGCATGAAATCCTGCTGCTTCTGAATGTCTTCTCTTAGAGAGCTTTCACTGTAAAGCAAGACCTGAAGAAGTTTCAGTCTAGGCTTTATACTGTCACATCAGAATAGCTTTTAAATCGTCACTTCAAAATTTCTGATCGTTCAGCACAAGGACCGCAGGGAAGCTGCTGCCATCAAATGCTGGATCTCGTTCGAGTCTTCTCTGGAAGCGCTTTCACTGCAAGCTGCAGAAGCACCACTAACAGCAAGCTTTCATATCGGGTACAGAATTGTGGCTTAACTGCGGCTAATAACGCGATTATGGAAAAGAGAGTATCTCCCGCAGGGAAGCTGCTACCATCAAATGCTGGATCTCGTTACAATCTTCTCTGGAAGCGCTTTCATTGCAAACTTCAGAAGCACCACAGAAAGTACGTTTCCGTATAGGGTACGGAGTTGTGTCTCAACTGCGGACAAAAACGCGATTATGGAAAAGAGAGTATCTCCCGCAGGGAAGCTGCTACCATCAAATGCTTACACTCGATAGAGTGATCTCTGGAAACGCTTTCACTGCAAGCTGCAGAAACACCACAAACTGTACGTTTCCGTATAGGGTACTGAGTTGAGTCTTATCTGCGGCTAAAAACGCGGTTATGGAAAAGAGAGTATCTCCGGCAGGGAATGCTTGCATGGAATGCTGCTGCTTCTGAATGTCTTCTCTTAGAGCGCTTTCATTGCAAAGCAAGACCTGCAGATGTTTTAGTCTAGGCTTTTATAAGGTCTCTTCAGAATGGCTATTAAATCGTCACTTCAAAATTTCAGATCGTTCAGCACAAGGACCGCAGGGAAGCTGCTGCCATCAAATGCTGGATCTCGTACGAGTCTTCTCTGGAAGCGCTTTCACTGCAAGCTGCAGAAGCACCACTAACAGCAAGCTTTCATATCGGGTACAGAATTGTGGCTTGACTTCGGCTAATAACGCGATTATGGAAAAGAGAATATCTCCCGCAGGGAAGCTGCTACCATCCAATGCTGGCTCTCGTTACAATCTTCTCTGGAAGCACTTCAAGTGCAAGCTGAAGAAGCGCCACAAAAAGTACGTTTCCGTATAGGGTACTGAGCTGAGTCTTAAGTGCAGCTAAAAACGCGATTTTGGAAAAGAGAGTATCTCCCGCAGGGAAGCTGCTACCATCAAATTCTTACTCTCGATAGAGTGATCTCTGGAAACGCTTTCACTGCAAGCTGCAGAAACACCACAAACTGTACGTTTCCGTATAGGGTACGGAGTTGTGTCTCAACTGCGGCTAAAAACGCGATTATGGAAAAGAGAGTATCTCCCGCAGGGAAGATGCTAGCATGGAATACTGTTGCTTCTGAATGTCTTCTCTTAGAGCGCTTTCATTGCAAAGCAAGACCTGCAGAAGTTTTAGTCTAGGCTTTTATAAGGTCTCTTCAGAATGGCTATTAAATCGTCAATTCAAAATTATAGATCGTTCAGCACAAGGACCGCAGGGAAGCTGCTACCTACAATTGTATTTTCGTGCTCGTTAGAGTCTTCTCTTGAAGTGCTTTCACTGCAAGCATTATAAGCAGGATAAAGAGTAGATTTCCGTGTAGGGTACTGATTTGAGACATAACATCGCTTACTAATGCGATTTTTGAAAAGACAGTATATCCCGCAGGGAAGAGGCTAGCATGAAATCCTGCTGCTTCTGAATGTCTTCTCTTAGAGAGCTTTCACTGTAAAGCAAGACCTGAAGAAGTTTCAGTCTAGGCTTTATACTGTCACATCAGAATAGCTTTTAAATCGTCACTTCAAAATTTCAGATCGTTCAGCACAAGGACCGCAGGGAAGCTGCTGCCATCAAATGCTGGATCTCGTTCGAGTCTTCTCTGGAAGCGCTTTCACTGCAAGCTGCAGAAGCACCACTAACAGCAAGCTTTCATATCGGGTACAGAATTGTGGCTTAACTGCGGCTAATAACGCGATTATGGAAAAGAGAGTATCTCCCGCAGGGAAGCTGCTACCATCAAATGCTGGATCTCGTTACAGTCTTCTCTGGAAGCGCTTTCACTGCAAGCTGCAGAAGCACCACAGAAAGTACGTTTCCGTATAGGGTACGGAGTTGTGTCTCAACTGCGGCTAAAAACGCGATTATGGAAAAGAGAGTATCTCCCGCAGGGAAGATGCTACCATAAATTCAGGCTCTCGATAGCGTGCTCTCTTGAAGCACTTTCATTGCAAACTTCAGAAGCACCACAAACAGTACGTATCCGTATAGGGTACTGAGTTGTGTCTAAACTGCGGCTAAAAACGCGATTTTGGAAAAGAGAGTATCTCCCGCAGGGAAGATGCTAGCATGGAATACTGCTGCTTCTGAATGTCTTCTCTTAGAGCCCTTTCATTGCAAAGCAAGACCTGCAGATGTTTTAGTCCAGTCTTTAATACTGTCATATCAGAATAGCTATTAAATCGTCACTTCAAAATTTCAGGTCGTTCAGCACAAGGACCGCAGGGAAGCTGCTACCATCAAATGCTGACTCTCGATAGAGTGCTCTCTGGAAGCGCTTTCACTTCAGCTGAAGAAGCGCAACAAAAAGCAAGCTTTCATATCGGGTAGAGAATTGTGGCTTGACTGCGGATAATAATGCGATTATGGAAAAGAGAATATCTCCCGCAGGGAAGCTGCTACCATCCAATGCTGGCTCTCGTTACAATCTTCTCTGGAAGCACTTCAAGTGCAAGCTGAAGAAGCGCCACAAAAAGTACGTTTCCGTATAGGGTACTGAGCTGAGTCTTAAGTGCAGCTAAAAACGCGATTTTGGAAAAGAGAGTATCTCCCGCAGGGAAGCTGCTACCATCAAATTCTTACTCTCGATAGAGTGATCTCTGGAAACGCTTTCACTGCAAGCTGCAGAAACACCACAAACTGTACGTTTCCGTATAGGGTACGGAGTTGTGTCTCAACTGCGGCTAAAAACGCGATTATGGAAAAGAGAGTATCTCCCGCAGGGAAGATGCTAGCATGGAATACTGTTGCTTCTGAATGTCTTCTCTTAGAGCGCTTTCATTGCAAAGCAAGACCTGCAGATGTTTTAGTCTACGCTTTAATACTGTCTCTTCAGAATGGTTATTAAATCGTCACTTCAAAATTTCAGATCGTTCAGCACAAGGACCGCAGGGAAGCTGCCACCATCAAATGCTGACTCTCGATAGAGTGCTCTCTGGAAGCGCTTTCACTTCAGCTGAAGAAGCGCAACAAAAAGCAAGCTTTCATATCGGGTAGAGAATTGTGGCTTGACTGCGGATAATAATGCGATTATGGAAAAGAGAATATCTCCCGCAGGGAAGCTGCTACCATCAAATGCTGGCTCTCGTTACAATCTTCTCTGGAAGCACTTCAAGTGCAAGCTGAAGAAGCACCACAAAAAGTACGTTTCCGTATAGGGTACTGAGTTGTGTTTAAACTGCGGCTAAAAACGCGATTATGGAAAAGAGAGTATTTCCCGCAGGGAAGATGCTTGCATGGAATGCTGCTGCTTCTGGATGTCTTCTCTTAGAGCGCTTTCATTGCAAAGCAAGACCTGCAGATGTTTTAGTCTAGGCTTTAATACTGTCACATCAGAATGGTTATTAAATCGTCACTTCAAAATTTCAGATCGTTCAGCACAAGGACCGCAGGGAAGCTGCTACCATCAAATGCTGACTCTCGATAGAGTGCTCTCTGGAAGCGCTTTCACTGCAGCTGAAGAAGCACAACAATACACTTCCGTATAGGGTTCTGAGTTGAGACTTAATTGTGGCTAAAAACGCGATTATGGAAAAGAGAGTATTTCCCGCAGGGAAGATGCTAGCATGGAATGCTGCTGCTTCTGAATGTCTTCTCTTAGAGCGCTTTCATTGCAAAGCAAGACCTGCAGAAGCTTTAGTCTAGGCTTTTATAAGGTGTCTTCAGAATGGCTATTAATTCGTCACTTCAAAATTTCAGATCGTTCAGCACAAGGACAGCAGGGAAGTAGCTGCCATCAAATGCTAGGTCTCGTTAGAGTCTTCTCTGGAAGCGCTTTCACTGCAAGCATCTAAGCAGGACAAACAGTAGGTTTCCGTGTAGGGTACTGATTTGAGACTTAACATCGCTTAATAATGCGAATTTGGAGAAGAGAGTATATCCCGCAGGGAAGAGGTTAGCATGGAATGCTGCTGCTTCTGAATGTCTTCTCTTAGAGCCCTTTCACTGTAAAGCAAGACCTGCAGAAGTTTCAGTCTAGGCTTCATACTGTCACATCAGAATGGGTATCAAATCGTCAATTCATAATATCAGATCGTTCAGCACAAAGACCGCAGGGCAGCTGCTGCCATCAAATGCTGGATCTCGTTCGAGTCTTCTCTGGAAGCGCTTTCACTGCAAGCTGCAGAAGCACCACTAACAGCAAGCTTTCATATCGGGTACAGAATTGTGGCTTAACTGCGGCTAATAACGCGATTATGGAAAAGAGAGTATCTCCCGCAGGGAAGCTGCTACCATCAAATGCTGGATCTCGTTACAATCTTCTCTGGAAGCGCTTTCATTGCAAACTTCAGAAGCACCACAAACAGTACGTATCCGTATAGGGTACGGAGTTGTGTCTAAACTGCGGCTAAAAACGCGATTTTGGAAAAGAGAGTATCTCCCGCAGGGAAGCTGCTACCATCAAATGCTTACACTCGATAGAGTGATCTCTGGAAACGCTTTCACTGCAAGCTGCAGAAACACCACAAACTGTACGTTTCCGTATAGGGTACTGAGTTGAGTCTTATCTGCGGCTAAAAACGCGGTTATGGAAAAGAGAGTATCTCCGGCAGGGAATGCTTGCATGGAATGCTGCTGCTTCTGAATGTCTTCTCTTAGAGCGCTTTCATTGCAAAGCAAGACCTGCAGATGTTTTAGTCTAGGCTTTTATAAGGTCTCTTCAGAATGGCTATTAAATCGTCACTTCAAAATTTCAGATCGTTCAGCACAAGGACCTCAGAGAAGCTGCTACCATCAAATGCTGACTCTCGATAGAGTGCTCTCTGGAAGCGCTTTCACTGCAAGCTGCAGAAGCACCACTAACAGCAAGCTTTCATATCGGGTACAGAATTGTGGCTTGACTTCGGCTAATAACGCGATTATGGAAAAGAGAATATCTCCCGCAGGGAAGCTGCTACCATCCAATGCTGGCTCTCGTTACAATCTTCTCTGGAAGCACTTCAAGTGCAAGCTGAAGAAGCGCCACAAAAAGTACGTTTCCGTATAGGGTACTGAGCTGAGTCTTAAGTGCAGCTAAAAACGCGATTTTGGAAAAGAGAGTATCTCCCGCAGGGAAGCTGCTACCATCAAATTCTTACTCTCGATAGAGTGATCTCTGGAAACGCTTTCACTGCAAGCTGCAGAAACACCACAAACTGTACGTTTCCGTATAGGGTACGGAGTTGTGTCTCAACTGCGGCTAAAAACGCGATTATGGAAAAGAGAGTATCTCCCGCAGGGAAGATGCTAGCATGGAATACTGTTGCTTCTGAATGTCTTCTCTTAGAGCGCTTTCATTGCAAAGCAAGACCTGCAGATGTTTTAGTCTACGCTTTAATACTGTCTCTTCAGAATGGTTATTAAATCGTCACTTCAAAATTTCAGATCGTTCAGCACAAGGACCGCAGGGAAGCTGCCACCATCAAACGCTGACTCTCGATAGAGTGCTCTCTGGAAGCGCTTTCACTGCAGCTGAAGAAGCACAACAAACAATACACTTCCGTATAGGGTTCTGAGTTGAGACTTAATTGTGGCTAAAAACGCGATTATGGAAAAGAGAGTATTTCCCGCAGGGAAGATGCTAGCATGGAATGCTGCTGTTTCTGAATGTCTTCTCTTAGAGCGCTTTCATTGCAAAGCAAGACCTGCAGAAGTTTTAGTCTAGGCTTTAATACTGTCTCTTCAGAATGGTTATTAAATCGTCAATTCAAAATTATAGATCGTTCAGCACAAGGACCGCAGGGAAGCTGCTACCATCAAATGCTGACTCTCGATAGAGTGCTCTCTGGAAGCGCTTTCACTTCAGCTGAAGAAGCACAACAAACAATACACTTCCGTATAGGGTTCTGAGTTGAGACTTAATTGCGGCTAAAAACGCGATTATGGAAAAGAGAGTATTTCCCGCAGGGAAGATGCTGGCATGGAATGCTGCTGCTTCTGAATGTCTTCTCTTAGAGCGCTTTCATTGCAAAGCAAGACCTGCAGAAGTTTTAGTCTAGGCTTTTATAAGGTCTCTTCAGAATGGCTATTAAATCGTCAATTCAAAATTATAGATCGTTCAGCACAAGGACCGCAGGGAAGCTGCTACCTACAATTGTATTTTCGTGCTCGTTAGAGTCTTCTCTTGAAGTGCTTTCACTGCAAGCATTATAAGCAGGATAAAGAGTAGGTTTCCGTGTAGGGTACTGATTTGAGACATAACATCGCTTACTAATGCGATTTTTGAAAAGACAGTATATCCCGCAGGGAAGAGGCTAGCATGAAATCCTGCTGCTTCTGAATGTCTTCTCTTAGAGAGCTTTCACTGTAAAGCAAGACCTGAAGAAGTTTCAGTCTAGGCTTTATACTGTCACATCAGAATAGCTTTTAAATCGTCACTTCAAAATTTCAGATCGTTCAGCACAAGGACCGCAGGGAAGCTGCTGCCATCAAATGCTGGATCTCGTTCGAGTCTTCTCTGGAAGCGCTTTCACTGCAAGCTGCAGAAGCACCACTAACAGCAAGCTTTCATATCGGGTACAGAATTGTGGCTTAACTGCGGCTAATAACGCGATTATGGAAAAGAGAGTATCTCCCGCAGGGAAGCTGCTACCATCAAATGCTGGATCTCGTTACAATCTTCTCTGGAAGCGCTTTCACTGCAAGCTGCAGAAGCACCACAGAAAGTACGTTTCCGTATAGGGTACGGAGTTGTGTCTCAACTGCGGCTAAAAACGCGATTATGGAAAAGAGAGTATCTCCCGCAGGGAAGATGCTACCATAAATTCAGGCTCTCGATAGCGTGCTCTCTTGAAGCACTTTCATTGCAAACTTCAGAAGCACCACAAACAGTACGTATCCGTATAGGGTACTGAGTTGTGTCTAAACTGCGGCTAAAAACGCGATTTTGGAAAAGAGAGTATCTCCCGCAGGGAAGCTGCTACCATCAAATGCTGGATCTCGTTACAATCTTCTCTGGAAGCGCTTTCATTGCAAACTTCAGAAGCACCACAAACAGTACGTATCCGTATAGGGTACGGAGTTGTGTCTAAACTGCGGCTAGAAACGCGATTTTGGAAAAGAGAGTATCTCCCGCAGGGAAGCTGCTACCATCAAATGCTTACACTCGATAGAGTGATCTCTGGAAACGCTTTCACTGCAAGCTGCAGAAACACCACAAACTGTACGTTTCCGTATAGGGTACTGAGTTGAGTCTTATCTGCGGCTAAAAACGCGGTTATGGAAAAGAGAGTATCTCCGGCAGGGAATGCTTGCATGGAATGCTGCTGCTTCTGAATGTCTTCTCTTAGAGCGCTTTCATTGCAAAGCAAGACCTGCAGATGTTTTAGTCTAGGCTTTTATAAGGTCTCTTCAGAATGGTTATTAAATCGTCACTTCAAAATTTCAGATCGTTCAGCACAAGGACCGCAGGGAAGCTGCTACCATCAAATGCTGACTCTCGATAGAGTGCTCTCTGGAAGCGCTTTCACTGCAGCTGAAGAAGCACAACAATACACTTCCGTATAGGGTTCTGAGTTGAGACTTAATTGCGGCTAAAAACGCGATTATGGAAAAGAGAGTATTTCCCGCAGGGAAGATGCTAGCATGGAATGCTGCTGCTTCTGAATGTCTTCTCTTAGAGCGCTTTCATTGCAAAGCAAGACCTGCAGAAGCTTTAGTCTAGGCTTTTATAAGATCTCTTCAGAATGGCTATTAATTCGTCACTTCAAAATTTCAGATCGTTCAGCACAAGGACAGCAGGGAAGTAGCTGCCATCAAATGCTAGGTCTCGTTAGAGTCTTCTCTGGAAGCGCTTTCACTGCAAGCATCTAAGCAGGACAAACAGTAGGTTTCCGTGTAGGGTACTGATTTGAGACTTAACATCGCTTAATAATGCGAATTTGGAGAAGAGAGTATATCCCGCAGGGAAGAGGTTAGCATGGAATGCTGCTGCTTCTGAATGTCTTCTCTTAGAGCCCTTTCACTGTAAAGCAAGACCTGCAGAAGTTTCAGTCTAGGCTTCATACTGTCACATCAGAATGGGTATCAAATCGTCAATTCATAATATCAGATCGTTCAGCACAAAGACCGCAGGGCAGCTGCTGCCATCAAATGCTGGATCTCGTTCGAGTCTTCTCTGGAAGCGCTTTCACTGCAAGCTGCAGAAGTACCACTAACAGCAAGCTTTCATATCGGGTACAGAATTGTGGCTTAACTGCGGCTAATAACGCGATTATGGAAAAGAGAGTATCTCCCGCAGGGAAGCTGCTACCATCAAATGCTGGATCTCGTTACAATCTTCTCTGGAAGCGCTTTCACTGCAAGCTGCAGAAGCACCACAGAAAGTACGTTTCCGTATAGGGTACGGAGTTGTGTCTCTACTGCGGCAAAAAACGCTATTATGGAAAAGAGAGTATCTCCCGCAGGGAAGCTGCTACCATCAAATGCTGGCTCTCGATAGCGTGCTCTCTTGAAGCACTTTCATTGCAAACTTCAGAAGCACCACAAACAGTACGTATCCGTATAGGGTACTGAGTTGTGTCTAAACTGCGTCTAAAAACGCGATTTTGGAAAAGAGAGTATCTCCCGCAGGGAAGATGCTAGCATGGAATACTGCTGCTTCTGAATGTCTTCTCTTAGAGCCCTTTCATTGCAAAGCAAGACCTGCAGATGTTTTAGTCCAGTCTTTAATACTGTCATATCAGAATAGCTATTAAATCGTCACTTCAAAATTTCAGGTCGTTCAGCACAAGGACCGCAGGGAAGCTGCTACCATCAAATGCTGACTCTCGATAGAGTGCTCTCTGGAAGCGCTTTCACTTCAGCTGAAGAAGCGCAACAAAAAGCAAGCTTTCATATCGGGTAGAGAATTGTGGCTTGACTGCGGATAATAATGCGATTATGGAAAAGAGAATATCTCCCGCAGGGAAGCTGCTACCATCAAATGCTGGCTCTCGTTACAATCTTCTCTGGAAGCACTTCAAGTGCAAGCTGAAGAAGCACCACAAAAAGTACGTTTCCGTATAGGGTACTGAGTTGTGTTTAAACTGCGGCTAAAAACGCGATTATGGAAAAGAGAGTATTTCCCGCAGGGAAGATGCTTGCATGGAATGCTGCTGCTTCTGGATGTCTTCTCTTAGAGCGCTTTCATTGCAAAGCAAGACCTGCAGATGTTTTAGTCTAGTCTTTAATACTGTCACATCAGAATGGTTATTAAATCGTCACTTCAAAATTTCAGATCGTTCAGCACAAGGACCGCAGGGAAGCTGCTACCATCAAATGCTGACTCTCGATAGAGTGCTCTCTGGAAGCACTTTCACTGCAGCTGAAGAAGCACAACAATACACTTCCGTATAGGGTTCTGAGTTGAGACTTAATTGCGGCTAAAAACGCGATTATGGAAAAGAGAGTATTTCCCGCAGGGAAGATGCTAGCATGGAATGCTGCTGCTTCTGAATGTCTTCTCTTAGAGCGCTTTCATTGCAAAGCAAGACCTGCAGAAGCTTTAGTCTAGGCTTTTATAAGGTGTCTTCAGAATGGCTATTAATTCGTCACTTCAAAATTTCAGATCGTTCAGCACAAGGACAGCAGGGAAGTAGCTGCCATCAAATGCTAGGTCTCGTTAGAGTCTTCTCTGGAAGCGCTTTCACTGCAAGCATCTAAGCAGGACAAACAGTAGGTTTCCGTGTAGGGTACTGATTTGAGACTTAACATCGCTTAATAATGCGAATTTGGAGAAGAGAGTATATCCCGCAGGGAAGAGGTTAGCATGGAATGCTGCTGCTTCTGAATGTCTTCTCTTAGAGCGCTTTCATTGCAAAGCAATACCTGCAGAAGTTTTAGTCTAGGCTTTTATAAGGTCTCTTCAGAATGGCTATTAAATCGTCAATTCAAAATTATAGATCGTTCAGCACAAGGACCGCAGGGAAGCTGCTACCTACAATTGTATTTTCGTGCTCGTTAGAGTCTTCTCTTGAAGTGCTTTCACATTATAAGCAGGATAAAGAGTAGGTTTCCGTGTAGGGTACTGATTTGAGACATAACATCGCTTACTAATGCGATTTTTGAAAAGACAGTATATCCCGCAGGGAAGAGGCTAGCATGAAATCCTGCTGCTTCTGAATGTCTTCTCTTAGAGAGCTTTCACTGTAAAGCAAGACCTGAAGAAGTTTCAGTCTAGGCTTTATACTGTCACATCAGAATAGCTTTTAAATCGTCACTTCAAAAATTCAGATCGTTCAGCACAAGGACCGCAGGGAAGCTGCCCCCATCAAATGATGGATCTCGTTCGAGTCTTCTCTGGAAGCGCTTTCACTGCAAGCTGCAGAAGCACCACTAACAGCAAGCTTTCATATCGGGTACAGAATTGTGGCTTAACTGCGGCTAGTAACGCGATTATGGAAAAGAGAGTATCTCCCGCAGGGAAGCTGCTACCATCAAATGCTGGATCTCGTTACAATCTTCTCTGGAAGCGCTTTCACTGCAAGCTGCAGAAGCACCACAGAAAGTACGTTTCCGTATAGGGTACGGAGTTGTGTCTCAACTGCGGCTAAAAACGCGATTATGGAAAAGAGAGTATCTCCCGCAGGGAAGATGCTACCATCAAATGCTGGCTCTCGATAGCGTGCTCTCTTGAAGCACTTTCATTGCAATCTTCAGAAGCACCACAAACAGTACGTATCCGTATAGGGTACTGAGTTGTGTCTAAACTGCGGCTAAAAACGCGATTTTGGAAAAGAGAGTATCTCCCGCAGGGAAGCTGCTACCATCAAATGCTTACACTCGATAGAGTGCTCTCTGGAAACGCTTTCACTGCAAGCTGCAGAAACACCACAAACTGTACGTTTCCGTATAGGGTACTGAGTTGAGTCTTATCTGCGGCTAAAAACGCGGTTATGGAAAAGAGAGTATCTCCGGCAGGGAATGCTTGCATGGAATGCTGCTGCTTCTGAATGTCTTCTCTTAGAGCGCTTTCATTGCAAAGCAAGACCTGCAGATGTTTTAGTCTAGGCTTTTATAAGGTCTCTTCAGAATGGCTATTAAATCGTCACTTCATAATTTCAGATCGTTCAGCACAAGGACATCAGAGAAGCTGCTACCATCAAATGCTGACTCTCGATAGAGTGCTCTCTGGAAGCGCTTTCACTGCAAGCTGCAGAAGCACCACTAACAGCAAGCTTTCATATCGGGTACAGAATTGTGGCTTGACTGCGGATAATAACGCGATTATGGAAAAGAGAGTATCTCCCGCAGGGAAGCTGCTACCATCCAATGCTGGCTCTCGTTACAATCTTCTCTGGAAGCACTTCAAGTGCAAGCTGAAGAAGCGCCACAAAAAGTACGTTTCCGTATAGGGTACTGAGTTGTGTTTAAACTGCGGCTAAAAACGCGATTATGGAAAAGAGAGTATTTCCCGCAGGGAAGATGCTTGCATGGAATGCTGCTGCTTCTGGATGTCTTCTCTTAGAGCGCTTTCATTGCAAAGCAAGACCTGCAGATGTTTTAGTCTAGTCTTTAATACTGTCACATCAGAATGGTTATTAAATCGTCACTTCAAAATTTCAGATCGTTCAGCACAAGGACCGCAGGGAAGCTGCTACCATCAAATGCTGACTCTCGATAGAGTGCTCTCTGGAAGCGCTTTCACTGCAAGCTGCAGAAGCACCACTAACAGCAAGCTTTCATATCGGGTACAGAATTGTGGCTTGACTGCGGATAATAACGCGATTATGGAAAAGAGAGTATCTCCCGCAGGGAAGCTGCTACCATCCAATGCTGGCTCTCGTTACAATCTTCTCTGGAAGCACTTCAAGTGCAAGCTGAAGAAGCGCCACAAAAAGTACGTTTCCGTATAGGGTACTGAGCTGAGTCTTAAGTGCAGCTAAAAACGCGATTTTGGAAAAGAGAGTATCTCCCGCAGGGAAGCTGCTACCATCAAATTCTTACTCTCGATAGAGTGATCTCTGGAAACGCTTTCACTGCAAGCTGCAGAAACACCACAAACTCTACGTTTCCGTATAGGGTACGGAGTTGTGTCTCAACTGCGGCTAAAAACGCGATTATGGAAAAGAGAGTATCTCCCGCAGGGAAGATGCTAGCATGGAATACTGTTGCTTCTGAATGTCTTCTCTTAGAGCGCTTTCATTGCAAAGCAAGACCTGCAGAAGTTTTAGTCTAGGCTTTAATACTGTCTCTTCAGAATGGTTATTAAATCGTCACTTCAAAATTTCAGATCGTTCAGCACAAGGACCGCAGGGAAGCTGCTACCATCAAACGCTGACTCTCGATAGAGTGCTCTCTGGAAGCGCTTTCACTGCAGCTGAAGAAGCACAACAAACAATACACTTCCGTATAGGGTTCTGAGTTGAGACTTAATTGCGGCTAAAAACGCGATTATGGAAAAGAGAGTATTTCCCGCAGGGAAGATGCTAGCATGGAATGCTGCTGTTTCTGAATGTCTTCTCTTAGAGCGCTTTCATTGCAAAGCAAGACCTGCAGAAGTTTTAGTCTAGGCTTTAATACTGTCTCTTCAGAATGGTTATTAAATCGTCACTTCAAAATTTCAGATCGTTCAGCACAAGGACCGCAGGGAAGCTGCTACCATCAAACGCTGACTCTCGATAGAGTGCTCTCTGGAAGCGCTTTCACTTCAGCTGAAGAAGCACAACAAACAATACACTTCCGTATAGGGTTCTGAGTTGAGACTTAATTGCGGCTAAAAACGCGATTATGGAAAAGAGAGTATTTCCCGCAGGGAAGATGCTGGCATGGAATGCTGCTGCTTCTGAATGTCTTCTCTTAGAGCGCTTTCATTGCAAAGCAATACCTGCAGAAGTTTTAGTCTAGGCTTTTATAAGGTCTCTTCAGAATGGCTATTAAATCGTCAATTCAAAATTATAGATCGTTCAGCACAAGGACCGCAGGGAAGCTGCTACCTACAATTGTATTTTCGTGCTCGTTAGAGTCTTCTCTTGAAGTGCTTTCACTGCAAGCATTATAAGCAGGATAAAGAGTAGGTTTCCGTGTAGGGTACTTATTTGAGACATAACATCGCTTACTAATGCGATTTTTGAAAAGACAGTATATCCCGCAGGGAAGAGGCTAGCAAGAAATCCTGCTGCTTCTGAATGTCTTCTCTTAGAGAGCTTTCACTGTAAAGCAAGACCTGAAGAAGTTTCAGTCTAGGCTTTATACTGTCACATCAGAATAGCTTTTAAATCGTCACTTCAAAATTTCAGATCGTTCAGCACAAGGACCGCAGGGAAGCTGCTGCCATCAAATGCTGGATCTCGTTCGAGTCTTCTCTGGAAGCGCTTTCACTGCAAGCTGCAGAAGCACCACTAACAGCAAGCTTTCATATCGGGTACAGAATTGTGGCTCAACTGCGGCTAATAACGCGATTATGGAAAAGAGAGTATCTCCCGCAGGGAAGCTGCTACCATCAAATGCTGGATCTCGTTACAATCTTCTCTGGAAGCGCTTTCACTGCAAGCTGCAGAAGCACCACAGAAAGTACGTTTCCGTATAGGGTACGGAGTTGTGTCTCAACTGCGGCTAAAAACGCGATTATGGAAAAGAGAGTATCTCCCGCAGGGAAGATGCTACCATAAATTCAGGCTCTCGATAGCGTGCTCTCTTGAAGCACTTTCATTGCAATCTTCAGAAGCACCACAAACAGTACGTATCCGTATAGGGTACTGAGTTGTGTCTAAACTGCGGCTAAAAACGCGATTTTGGAAAAGAGAGTATCTCCCGCAGGGAAGCTGCTACCATCAAATGCTGGATCTCGTTACAATCTTCTCTGGAAGCGCTTTCACTGCAAGCTGCAGAAGCACCACAGAAAGTACGTTTCCGTATAGGGTACGGAGTTGTGTCTCAACTGCGGCTAAAAACGCGATTATGGAAAAGAGAGTATCTCCCGCAGGGAAGATGCTAGCATGGAATACTGTTGCTTCTGAATGTCTTCTCTTAGAGCGCTTTCATTGCAAAGCAAGACCTGCAGATGTTTTAGTCTACGCTTTAATACTGTCTCTTCAGAATGGTTATTAAATCGTCACTTCAAAATTTCAGATCGTTCAGCACAAGGACCGCAGGGAAGCTGCTACCATCAAACGCTGACTCTCGACAGAGTGCTCTCTGGAAGCGCTTTCACTTCAGCTGAAGAAGCACAACAAACAATACACTTCCGTATAGGGTTCTGAGTTGAGACTTAATTGTGGCTAAAAACGCGATTATGGAAAAGAGAGTATTTCCCGCAGGGAAGATGCTAGCATGGAATGCTGCTGTTTCTGAATGTCTTCTCTTAGAGCGCTTTCATTGCAAAGCAATACCTGCAGAAGTTTTAATCTAGGCTTTTATAAGGTCTCTTCAGAATGGCTATTAATTCGTCACTTCAAAATTTCAGATCGTTCAGCACAAGGACCGCAGGGAAGCTGCTACCTACAATTGTATTTTGGTGCTCGTTAGAGTCTTCTCTTGAAGTGCTTTCACTGCAAGCATTATAAGCAGGATAAAGAGTAGGTTTCCGTGTAGGGTACTGATTTGAGACATAACATCGCTTACTAATGCGATTTTTGAAAAGACAGTATATCCCGCAGGGAAGAGGCTAGCATGAAATCCTGCTGCTTCTGAATGTCTTCTCTTAGAGAGCTTTCACTGTAAAGCAAGACCTGAAGAAGTTTCAGTCTAGGCTTTATACTGTCACATCAGAATAGCTTTTAAATCGTCACTTCAAAATTTCAGATCGTTCAGCACAAGGACCGCAGGGAAGCTGCTGCCATCAAATGCTGGATCTCGTTACAATCTTCTCTGGAAGCGCTTTCACTGCAAGCTGCAGAAGCACCACAGAAAGTACGTTTCCGTATAGGGTACGGAGTTGTGTCTCAACTGCGGCTAAAAACGCGATTATGGAAAAGAGAGTATCTCCCGCAGGGAAGATGCTACCATCAAATGCTGGCTCTCGATAGCGTGCTCTCTTGAAGCACTTTCATTGCAAACTTCAGAAGCACCACAAACAGTACGTATCCGTATAGGGTACTGAGTTGTGTCTAAACTGCGGCTAAAAACGCGATTTTGGAAAAGAGAGTATCTCCCGCAGGGAAGCTGCTACCATCAAATGCTTACACTCGATAGAGTGCTCTCTGGAAACGCTTTCACTGCAAGCTGCAGAAACACCACAAACTGTACGTTTCCGTATAGGGTACTGAGTTGAGTTCTATCTGCGGCTAAAAACGCGGTTATGGAAAAGAGAGTATCTCCGGCAGGGAATGCTTGCATGGAATGCTGCTGCTTCTGAATGTCTTCTCTTAGAGCGCTTTCATTGCAAAGCAAGACCTGCAGATGTTTTAGTCTAGGCTTTTATAAGGTCTCTTCAGAATGGCTATTAAATCGTCACTTCAAAATTTCAGATCGTTCAGCACAAGGACATCAGAGAAGTTGCTACCATCAAATGCTGACTCTCGATAGAGTGCTCTCTGGAAGCGCTTTCACTGCAAGCTGCAGAAGCACCACGAACAGCAAGCTTTCATATCGCGTACAGAATTGTGGCTTGACTGCGGATAATAACGCGATTATGGAAAAGAGAGTATCTCCCGCAGGGAAGCTGCTACCATCCAATGCTGGCTCTCGTTACAATCTTCTCTGGAAGCACTTCAAGTGCAAGCTGAAGAAGCGCCACAAAAAGTACGTTTCCGTATAGGGTACTGAGCTGAGTCTTAAGTGCAGCTAAAAACGCGATTTTGGAAAAGAGAGTATCTCCCGCAGGGAAGCTGCTACCATCAAATTCTTACTCTCGATAGAGTGATCTCTGGAAACGCTTTCACTGCAAGCTGCAGAAACACCACAAACTGTACGTTTCCGTATAGGGTACGGAGTTGTGTCTCAACTGCGGCTAAAAACGCGATTATGGAAAAGAGAGTATCTCCCGCAGGGAAGATGCTAGCATGGAATACTGTTGCTTCTGAATGTCTTCTCTTAGAGCGCTTTCATTGCAAAGCAAGACCTGCAGATGTTTTAGTCTAGGCTTTAATACTGTCTCTTCAGAATGGTTATTAAATCGTCACTTCAAAATTTCAGATCGTTCAGCACAAGGACCGCAGGGAAGCTGCTACCATCAAATGCTTACACTCGATAGAGTGATCTCTGGAAACGCTTTCACTGCAAGCTGCAGAAACACCACAAACTGTACGTTTCCGTATAGGGTACTGAGTTGAGTCTTATCTGCGGCTAAAAACGCGGTTATGGAAAAGAGAGTATCTCCGGCAGGGAATGCTTGCATGGAATGCTGCTGCTTCTGAATGTCTTCTCTTAGAGCGCTTTCATTGCAAAGCAAGACCTGCAGATGTTTTAGTCTAGGCTTTTATAAGGTCTCTTCAGAATGGCTATTAAATCGTCACTTCATAATTTCAGATCGTTCAGCACAAGGACATCAGAGAAGCTGCTACCATCAAATGCTGACTCTCGATAGAGTGCTCTCTGGAAGCGCTTTCACTGCAAGCTGCAGAAGCACCACTAACAGCAAGCTTTCATATCGGGTACAGAATTGTGGCTTGACTGCGGATAATAACGCGATTATGGAAAAGA
Source organism: Phaenicophaeus curvirostris (assembly GCF_032191515.1). Classification (NCBI taxonomy): domain Eukaryota; kingdom Metazoa; phylum Chordata; class Aves; order Cuculiformes; family Cuculidae; genus Phaenicophaeus; species Phaenicophaeus curvirostris. The sequence goes on along the minus strand of NC_091393.1, from coordinate 82,702,344 downwards.
GAGTATCTCCCGCAGGGAAGCTGCTACCATCAAATGCTGGCTCTCGTTACAATCTTCTCTGGAAGCACTTCAAGTGCAAGCTGAAGAAGCGCCACAAAAAGTACGTTTCCGTATAGGGTACTGAGCTGAGTCTTAAGTGCAGCTAAAAACGCGATTTTGGAAAAGAGAGTATCTCCCTCAGGGAAGCTGCTACCATCAAATTCTTACTCTCGATAGAGTGATCTCTGGAAACGCTTTCACTGCAAGCTGCAGAAACACCACAAACTGTACGTTTCCGTATAGGGTACGGAGTTGTGTCTCAACTGCGGCTAAAAACGCGATTATGGAAAAGAGAGTATCTCCCGCAGGGAAGATGCTAGCATGGAATACTGTTGCTTCTGAATGTCTTCTCTTAGAGCGCTTTTATTGCAAAGCAAGACCTGCAGATGTTTTAGTCTACGCTTTAATACTTCTCTTCAGAATGATTATTAAATCGTCACTTCAAAATTTCAGATCGTTCAGCACAAGGACCGCAGGGAAGCTGCTACCATCAAACGCTGACTCTCGATAGAGTGCTCTCTGGAAGCGCTTTCACTGCAGCTGAAGAAGCACAACAAACAATACACTTCCGTATAGGGTTCTGAGTTGAGACTTAATTGCGGCTAAAAACGCGATTATGGAAAAGAGAGTATTTCCCGCAGGGAAGATGCTAGCATGGAATGCTGCTGTTTCTGAATGTCTTCTCTTAGAGCGCTTTCATTGCAAAGCAAGACCTGCAGAAGTTTTAGTCTAGGCTTTAATACTGTCTCTTCAGAATGATTATTAAATCGTCACTTCAAAATTTCAGATCGTTCAGCACAAGGACCGCAGGGAAGCTGCTACCATCAAATGCTGACTCTCGATAGAGTGCTCTCTGGAAGCGCTTTCACTTCAGCTGAAGAAGCACAACAAACAATACACTTCCGTATAGGGTTCTGAGTTGAGACTTAATTGCGGCTAAAAACGCGATTATGGAAAAGAGAGTATTTCCCGCAGGGAAGATGCTAGCATGGAATGCTGCTGTTTCTGAATGTCTTCTCTTAGAGCGCTTTCATTGCAAAGCAATACCTGCAGAAGTTTTAGTCTAGGCTTTTATAAGGTCTCTTCAGAATGGCTATTAAATCGTCAATTCAAAATTATAGATCGTTCAGCACAAGGACCGCAGGGAAGCTGCTACCTACAATTGTATTTTCGTGCTCGTTAGAGTCTTCTCTTGAAGTGCTTTCACTGCAAGCATTATAAGCAGGATAAAGAGTAGGATTCCGTGTAGGGTACTGATTTGAGACATAACATCGCTTACTAATGCGATTTTTGAAAAGACAGTATATCCCGCAGGGAAGAGGCTAGCATGAAATCCTGCTGCTTCTGAATGTCTTCTCTTAGAGAGCTTTCACTGTAAAGCAAGACCTGAAGAAGTTTCAGTCTAGGCTTTATACTGTCACATCAGAATAGCTTTTAAATCGTCACTTCAAAATTTCAGATCGTTCAGCACAAGGACCGCAGGGAAGCTGCTGCCATCAAATGCTGGATCTCGTTACAATCTTCTCTGGAAGCGCTTTCACTGCAAGCTGCAGAAGCACCACAGAAAGTACGTTTCCGTATAGGGTACGGAGTTGTGTCTCAACTGCGGCTAAAAACGCGATTATGGAAAAGAGAGTATCTCCCGCAGGGAAGATGCTACCATCAAATGCTGGCTCTCGATAGCGTGCTCTCTTGAAGCACTTTCATTGCAAACTTCAGAAGCACCACAAACAGTACGTATCCGTATAGGGTACTGAGTTGTGTCTAAACTGCGGCTAAAAACGCGATTTTGGAAAAGAGAGTATCTCCCGCAGGGAAGCTGCTACCATCAAATGCTTACACTCGATAGAGTGATCTCTGGAAACGCTTTCACTGCAAGCTGCAGAAACACCACAAACTGTACGTTTCCGTATAGGGTACTGAGTTGAGTCTTATCTGCGGCTAAAAACGCGGTTATGGAAAAGAGAGTATCTCCGGCAGGGAATGCTTGCATGGAATGCTGCTGCTTCTGAATGTCTTCTCTTAGAGCGCTTTCATTGCAAAGCAAGACCTGCAGATGTTTTAGTCTAGGCTTTTATAAGGTCTCTTCAGAATGGCTATTAAATCGTCACTTCAAAATTTCAGATCGTTCAGCACAAGGACCTCAGAGAAGTTGCTACCATCAAATGCTGACTCTCGATAGAGTGCTCTCTGGAAGCGCTTTCACTGCAAGCTGCAGAAGCACCACTAACAGCAAGCTTTCATATCGGGTACAGAATTGTGGCTTGACTGCGGATAATAACGCGATTATGGAAAAGAGAGTATCTCCCGCAGGGAAGCTGCTACCATCCAATGCTGGCTCTCGTTACAATCTTCTCTGGAAGCACTTCAAGTGCAAGCTGAAGAAGCGCCACAAAAAGTACGTTTCCGTATAGGGTACTGAGCTGAGTCTTAAGTGCAGCTAAAAACGCGATTATGGAAAAGAGAGTATCTCCCGCAGGGAAGCTGCTACCATCAAATTCTTACTCTCGATAGAGTGATCTCTGGAAACGCTTTCACTGCAAGCTGCAGAAACACCACAAACTGTACGTTTCCGTATAGGGTACGCAGTTGTGTCTCAACTGCGGCTAAAAACGCGATAATGGAAAAGAGAGTATCTCCCGCAGGGAAGATGCTAGCATGGAATACTGTTGCTTCTGAATGTCTTCTCTTAGAGCGCTTTCATTGCAAAGCAAGACCTGCAGATGTTTTAGTCTACGCTTTAATACTGTCTCTTCAGAATGGTTATTAAATCGTCACTTCAAAATTTCAGATCGTTCAGCACAAGGACCGCAGGGAAGCTGCTACCATCAAACGCTGACTCTCGATAGAGTGCTCTCTGGAAGCGCTTTCACTGCAGCTGAAGAAGCACAACAAACAATACACTTCCGTATAGGGTTCTGAGTTGAGACTTAATTGCGGCTAAAAACGCGATTATGGAAAAGAGAGTATTTCCCGCAGGGAAGATGCTAGCATGGAATGCTGCTGTTTCTGAATGTCTTCTCTTAGAGCGCTTTCATTGCAAAGCAATACCTGCAGAAGTTTTAGTCTAGGCTTTTATAAGGTCTCTTCAGAATGGCTATTAAATCGTCAATTCAAAATTATAGATCGTTCAGCACAAGGACCGCAGGGAAGCTGCTACCTACAATTGTATTTTGGTGCTCGTTAGAGTCTTCTCTTGAAGTGCTTTCACTGCAAGCATTATAAGCAGGATAAAGAGTAGGTTTCCGTGTAGGGTACTGATTTGAGACATAACATCGCTTACTAATGCGATTTTTGAAAAGACAGTATATCCCGCAGGGAAGAGGCTAGCAAGAAATCCTGCTGCTTCTGAATGTCTTCTCTTAGAGAGCTTTCACTGTAAAGCAAGACCTGAAGAAGTTTCAGTCTAGGCTTTATACTGTCACATCAGAATAGCTTTTAAATCGTCACTTCAAAATTTCAGATCGTTCAGCACAAGGACCGCAGGGAAGCTGCTGCCATCAAATGCTGGATCTCGTTCGAGTCTTCTCTGGAAGCGCTTTCACTGCAAGCTGCAGAAGCACCACTAACAGCAAGCTTTCATATCGGGTACAGAATTGTGGCTTAACTGCGGCTAATAACGCGATTATGGAAAAGAGAGTATCTCCCGCAGGGAAGCTGCTACCATCAAATGCTGGATCTCGTTACAATCTTCTCTGGAAGCGCTTTCACTGCAAGCTGCAGAAGCACCACAGAAAGTACGTTTCCGTATAGGGTACGGAGTTGTGTCTCAACTGCGGCTAAAAACGCGATTATGGAAAAGAGAGTATCTCCCGCAGGGAAGATGCTACCATCAAATGCTGGCTCTCGATAGCGTGCTCTCTTGAAGCACTTTCATTGCAATCTTCAGAAGCACCACAAACAGTACGTTTCCATATAGGGTACTGAGTTGAGTCTTATCTGCGGCTAAAAACGCGGTTATGGAAAAGAGAGTACCTCCGGCAGGGAATGCTTGCATGGAATGCTGCTGCTTCTGAATGTCTTCTCTTAGAGCGCTTTCATTGCAAAGCAAGACCTGCAGATGTTTTAGTCTAGGCTTTTATAAGGTCTCTTCAGAATGGCTATTAAATCGTCCCTTCAAAATTTCAGATCGTTCAGCACAAGGACCTCAGAGAAGCTGCTACCATCAAATGCTGACTCTCGATAGAGTGCTCTCTGGAAGCGCTTTCACTGCAAGCTGCAGAAGCACCACTAACAGCAAGCTTTCATATCGGGTACAGAATTGTGGCTTGACTGCGGATAATAACGCGATTATGGAAAAGAGAGTATCTCCCGCAGGGAAGCTGCTACCATCCAATGCTGGCTCTCGTTACAATCTTCTCTGGAAGCACTTCAAGTGCAAGCTGAAGAAGCGCCACAAAAAGTACGTTTCCGTATAGGGTACTGAGCTGAGTCTTAAGTGCAGCTAAAAACGCGATTTTGGAAAAGAGAGTATCTCCCGCAGGGAAGCTGCTACCATCAAATTCTTACTCTCGATAGAGTGATCTCTGGAAACGCTTTCACTGCAAGCTGCAGAAACACCACAAACTCTACGTTTCCGTATAGGGTACTGAGTTGTGTCTCAACTGCGGCTAAAAACGCGATTATGGAAAAGAGAGTATCTCCCGCAGGGAAGATGCTAGCATGGAATACTGTTGCTTCTGAATGTCTTCTCTTAGAGCGCTTTCATTGCAAAGCAAGACCTGCAGATGTTTTAGTCTACGCTTTAATACTTCTCTTCAGAATGATTATTAAATCGTCACTTCAAAATTTCAGATCGTTCAGCACAAGGACCGCAGGGAAGCTGCTACCATCAAACGCTGACTCTCGATAGAGTGCTCTCTGGAAGCGCTTTCACTGCAGCTGAAGAAGCACAACAAACAATACACTTCCGTATAGGGTTCTGAGTTGAGACTTAATTGCGGCTAAAAACGCGATTATGGAAAAGAGAGTATTTCCCGCAGGGAAGATGCTAGCATGGAATGCTGCTGTTTCTGAATGTCTTCTCTTAGAGCGCTTTCATTGCAAAGCAAGACCTGCAGATGTTTTAGTCTAGGCTTTAATACTGTCTCTTCAGAATGGTTATTAAATCGTCACTTCAAAATTTCAGATCGTTCAGCACAAGGACCGCAGGGAAGCTGCTACCATCAAACGCTGACTCTCGATAGAGTGCTCTCTGGAAGCGCTTTCACTTCAGCTGAAGAAGCACAACAAACAATACACTTCCGTATAGGGTTCTGAGTTGAGACTTAATTGCGGCTAAAAACGCGATTATGGAAAAGAGAGTATTTCCCGCAGGGAAGATGCTGGCATGGAATGCTGCTGCTTCTGAATGTCTTCTCTTAGAGCGCTTTCATTGCAAAGCAATACCTGCAGAAGTTTTAGTCTAGGCTTTTATAAGGTCTCTTCAGAATGGCTATTAAATCGTCAATTCAAAATTATAGATCGTTCAGCACAAGGACCGCAGGGAAGCTGCTACCTACAATTGTATTTTCGTGCTCGTTAGAGTCTTCTCTTGAAGTGCTTTCACTGCAAGCATTATAAGCAGGATAAAGAGTAGGTTTCCGTGTAGGGTACTGATTTGAGACATAACATCGCTTACTAATGCGATTTTTGAAAAGACAGTATATCCCGCAGGGAAGAGGCTAGCAAGAAATCCTGCTGCTTCTGAATGTCTTCTCTTAGAGAGCTTTCACTGTAAAGCAAGACCTGAAGAAGTTTCAGTCTAGGCTTTATACTGTCACATCAGAATAGCTTTTAAATCGTCACTTCAAAATTTCAGATCGTTCAGCACAAGGACCGCAGGGAAGCTGCTGCCATCAAATGCTGGATCTCGTTCGAGTCTTCTCTGGAAGCGCTTTCACTGCAAGCTGCAGAAGCACCACTAACAGCAAGCTTTCATATCGGGTACAGAATTGTGGCTTAACAGCGGCTAATAACGCGATTATGGAAAAGAGAGTATCTCCCGCAGGGAAGCTGCTACCATCAAATGCTGGATCTCGTTACAATCTTCTCTGGAAGCGCTTTCACTGCAAGCTGCAGAAGCACCACAGAAAGTACGTTTCCGTATAGGGTACGGAGTTGTGTCTCAACTGCGGCTAAAAACGCGATTATGGAAAAGAGAGTATCTCCCGCAGGGAAGATGCTACCATCAAATGCTGGCTCTCGATAGCGTGCTCTCTTGAAGCACTTTCATTGCAATCTTCAGAAGCACCACAAACAGTACGTATCCGTATAGGGTACTGAGTTGTGTCTAAACTGCGGCTAAAAACGCGATTTTGGAAAAGAGAGTATCTCCCGCAGGGAAGCTGCTACCATCAAATGCTTACACTCGATAGAGTGATCTCTGGAAACGCTTTCACTGCAAGCTGCAGAAACACCACAAACTGTACGTTTCCGTATAGGGTACTGAGTTGAGTCTTATCTGCGGCTAAAAACGCGGTTATGGAAAAGAGAGTACCTCCGGCAGGGAATGCTTGCATGGAATGCTGCTGCTTCTGAATGTCTTCTCTTAGAGCGCTTTCATTGCAAAGCAAGACCTGCAGATGTTTTAGTCTAGGCTTTTATAAGGTCTCTTCAGAATGGCTATTAAATCGTCCCTTCAAAATTTCAGATCGTTCAGCACAAGGACCTCAGAGAAGCTGCTACCATCAAATGCTGACTCTCGATAGAGTGCTCTCTGGAAGCGCTTTCACTGCAAGCTGCAGAAGCACCACTAACAGCAAGCTTTCATATCGGGTACAGAATTGTGGCTTGACTGCGGATAATAACGCGATTATGGAAAAGAGAGTATCTCCCGCAGGGAAGCTGCTACCATCCAATGCTGGCTCTCGTTACAATCTTCTCTGGAAGCACTTCAAGTGCAAGCTGAAGAAGCGCCACAAAAAGTACGTTTCCGTATAGGGTACTGAGCTGAGTCTTAAGTGCAGCTAAAAACGCGATTTTGGAAAAGAGAGTATCTCCCGCAGGGAAGCTGCTACCATCAAATTCTTACTCTCGATAGAGTGATCTCTGGAAACGCTTTCACTGCAAGCTGCAGAAACACCACAAACTCTACGTTTCCGTATAGGGTACTGAGTTGTGTCTCAACTGCGGCTAAAAACGCGATTATGGAAAAGAGAGTATCTCCCGCAGGGAAGATGCTAGCATGGAATACTGTTGCTTCTGAATGTCTTCTCTTAGAGCGCTTTCATTGCAAAGCAAGACCTGCAGATGTTTTAGTCTACGCTTTAATACTTCTCTTCAGAATGATTATTAAATCGTCACTTCAAAATTTCAGATCGTTCAGCACAAGGACCGCAGGGAAGCTGCTACCATCAAACGCTGACTCTCGATAGAGTGCTCTCTGGAAGCGCTTTCACTGCAGCTGAAGAAGCACAACAAACAATACACTTCCGTATAGGGTTCTGAGTTGAGACTTAATTGCGGCTAAAAACGCGATTATGGAAAAGAGAGTATTTCCCGCAGGGAAGATGCTAGCATGGAATGCTGCTGTTTCTGAATGTCTTCTCTTAGAGCGCTTTCATTGCAAAGCAAGACCTGCAGAAGTTTTAGTCTAGGCTTTAATACTGTCTCTTCAGAATGGTTATTAAATCGTCACTTCAAAATTTCAGATCGTTCAGCACAAGGACCGCAGGGAAGCTGCTACCATCAAATGCTGACTCTCGATAGAGTGCTCTCTGAAAGCGCTTTCACTTCAGCTGAAGAAGCACAACAAACAATACACTTCCGTATAGGGTTCTGAGTTGAGACTTAATTGCGGCTAAAAACGCGATTATGGAAAAGAGAGTATTTCCCGCAGGGAAGATGCTGGCATGGAATGCTGCTGCTTCTGAATGTCTTCTCTTAGAGCGCTTTCATTGCAAAGCAAGACCTGCAGAAGTTTTAGTCTAGGCTTTTATAAGGTCTCTTCAGAATGGCTATTAAATCGTCAATTCAAAATTATAGATCGTTCAGCACAAGGACCGCAGGGAAGCTGCTACCTACAATTGTATTTTCGTGCTCGTTAGAGTCTTCTCTTGAAGTGCTTTCACTGCAAGCATTATAAGCAGGATAAAGAGTAGGTTTCCGTGTAGGGTACTGATTTGAGACATAACATCGCTTACTAATGCGATTTTTGAAAAGACAGTATATCCCGCAGGGAAGAGGCTAGCAAGAAATCCTGCTGCTTCTGAATGTCTTCTCTTAGAGAGCTTTCACTGTAAAGCAAGACCTGAAGAAGTTTCAGTCTAGGCTTTATACTGTCACATCAGAATAGCTTTTAAATCGTCACTTCAAAATTTCAGATCGTTCAGCACAAGGACCGCAGGGAAGCTGCTGCCATCAAATGCTGGATCTCGTTCGAGTCTTCTCTGGAAGCGCTTTCACTGCAAGCTGCAGAAGCACCACTAACAGCAAGCTTTCATATCGGGTACAGAATTGTGGCTTAACTGCGGCTAATAACGCGATTATGGAAAAGAGAGTATCTCCCGCAGGGAAGCTGCTACCATCAAATGCTGGATCTCGTTACAATCTTCTCTGGAAGCGCTTTCACTGCAAGCTGCAGAAGCACCACAGAAAGTACGTTTCCGTATAGGGTACGGAGTTGTGTCTCAACTGCGGCTAAAAACGCGATTATGGAAAAGAGAGTATCTCCCGCAGGGAAGATGCTACCATCAAATGCTGGCTCTCGATAGCGTGCTCTCTTGAAGCACTTTCATTGCAAACTTCAGAAGCACCACAAACAGTACGTATCCGTATAGGGTACTGAGTTGTGTCTTATCTGCGGCTAAAAACGCGGTTATGGAAAAGAGAGTATCTCCGGCAGGGAATGCTTGCATGGAATACTGTTGCTTCTGAATGTCTTCTCTTAGAGCGCTTTCATTGCAAAGCAAGACCTGCAGATGTTTTAGTCTAGGCTTTTATAAGGTCTCTTCAGAATGGCTATTAAATCGTCACTTCAAAATTTCAGATCGTTCAGCACAAGGACCTCAGAGAAGCTGCTACCATCAAATGCTGACTCTCGATAGAGTGCTCTCTGGAAGCGCTTTCACTGCAAGCTGCAGAAGCACCACTAACAGCAAGCTTTCATATCGGGTACAGAATTGTGGCTTGACTGCGGATAATAACGCGATTATGGAAAAGAGAGTATCTCCCGCAGGGAAGCTGCTACCATCCAATGCTGGCTCTCGTTACAATCTTCTCTGGAAGCACTTCAAGTGCAAGCTGAAGAAGCGCCACAAAAAGTACGTTTCCGTATAGGGTACTGAGCTGAGTCTTAAGTGCAGCTAAAAACGCGATTTTGGAAAAGAGAGTATCTCCCGCAGGGAAGCTGCTACCATCAAATTCTTACTCTCGATAGAGTGATCTCTGGAAACGCTTTCACTGCAAGCTGCAGAAACACCACAAACTGTACGTTTCCGTATAGGGTACGGAGTTGTGTCTCAACTGCGGCTAAAAACGCGATTATGGAAAAGAGAGTATCTCCCGCAGGGAAGATGCTAGCATGGAATACTGTTGCTTCTGAATGTCTTCTCTTAGAGCGCTTTCATTGCAAAGCAAGACCTGCAGATGTTTTAGTCTACGCTTTAATACTGTCTCTTCAGAATGGTTATTAAATCGTCACTTCAAAATTTCAGATCGTTCAGCACAAGGACCGCAGGGAAGCTGCTACCATCAAACGCTGACTCTCGATAGAGTGCTCTCTGGAAGCGCTTTCACTGCAGCTGAAGAAGCACAACAAACAATACACTTCCGTATAGGGTTCTGAGTTGAGACTTAATTGCGGCTAAAAACGCGATTATGGAAAAGAGAGTATTTCCCGCAGGGAAGATGCTTGCATGGAATGCTGCTGTTTCTGAATGTCTTCTCTTAGAGCGCTTTCATTGCAAAGCAAGACCTGCAGAAGTTTTAGTCTAGGCTTTAATACTGTCTCTTCAGAATGGTTATTAAATCGTCACTTCAAAATTTCAGATCGTTCAGCACAAGGACCGTAGGGAAGCTGCTACCATCAAATGCTGACTCTCGATAGAGTGCTCTCTGGAAGCGCTTTCACTGCAGCTGAAGAAGCACAACAATACACTTCCGTATAGGGTTCTGAGTTGAGACTTAATTGCGGCTAAAAACGCGATTATGGAAAAGAGAGTATTTCCCGCAGGGAAGATGCTAGCATGGAATGCTGCTGTTTCTGAATGTCTTCTCTTAGAGCGCTTTCATTGCAAAGCAAGACCTGCAGAAGCTTTAGTCTAGGCTTTTATAAGGTGTCTTCAGAATGGCTATTAATTCGTCACTTCAAAATTTCAGATCGTTCAGCACAAGGACAGCAGGGAAGTAGCTGCCATCAAATGCTAGGTCTCGTTAGAGTCTTCTCTGGAAGCGCTTTCACTGCAAGCATCTAAGCAGGACAAACAGTAGGTTTCCGTGTAGGGTACTGATTTGAGACTTAACATCGCTTAATAATGCGAATTTGGAGAAGAGAGTATATCCCGCAGGGAAGAGGTTAGCATGGAATGCTGCTGCTTCTGAATGTCTTCTCTTAGAGCCCTTTCACTGTAAAGCAAGACCTGCAGAAGTTTCAGTCTAGGCTTCATACTGTCACATCAGAATGGGTATCAAATCGTCAATTCATAATATCAGATCGTTCAGCACAAAGACCGCAGGGAAGCTGCTGCCATCAAATGCTGGATCTCGTTCGAGTCTTCTCTGGAAGCGCTTTCACTGCAAGCTGCAGAAGCACCACTAACAGCAAGCTTTCATATCGGGTACAGAATTGTGGCTTAACTGCGGCTAATAACGCGATTATGGAAAAGAGAGTATCTCCCGCAGGGAAGCTGCTACCATCAAATGCTGGATCTCGTTACAATCTTCTCTGGAAGCGCTTTCACTGCAAGCTGCAGAAGCACCACAGAAAGTACGTTTCCGTATAGGGTACGGAGTTGTGTCTCAACTGCGGCTAAAAACGCGATTATGGAAAAGAGAGTATCTCCCGCAGGGAAGATGCTACCATCAAATGCTGGCTCTCGATAGCGTGCTCTCTTGAAGCACTTTCATTGCAAACTTCAGAAGCACCACAAACAGTACGTATCCGTATAGGGTACTGAGTTGTGTCTAAACTGCGGCTAAAAACGCGATTTTGGAAAAGAGAGTATCTCCCGCAGGGAAGCTGCTACCATCAAATGCTTACACTCGATAGAGTGATCTCTGGAAACGCTTTCACTGCAAGCTGCAGAAACACCACAAACTGTACGTTTCCGTATAGGGTACTGAGTTGAGTCTTATCTGCGGCTAAAAACGCGGTTATGGAAAAGAGAGTATCTCCGGCAGGGAATGCTTGCATGGAATACTGTTGCTTCTGAATGTCTTCTCTTAGAGCGCTTTCATTGCAAAGCAAGACCTGCAGATGTTTTAGTCTAGGCTTTTATAAGGTCTCTTCAGAATGGCTATTAAATCGTCACTTCAAAATTTCAGATCGTTCAGCACAAGGACCTCAGAGAAGCTGCTACCATCAAATGCTGACTCTCGATAGAGTGCTCTCTGGAAGCGCTTTCACTGCAAGCTGCAGAAGCACCACTAACAGCAAGCTTTCATATCGGGTACAGAATTGTGGCTTGACTGCGGATAATAACGCGATTATGGAAAAGAGAGTATCTCCCGCAGGGAAGCTGCTACCATCCAATGCTGGCTCTCGTTACAATCTTCTCTGGAAGCACTTCAAGTGCAAGCTGAAGAAGCGCCACAAAAAGTACGTTTCCGTATAGGGTACTGAGCTGAGTCTTAAGTGCAGCTAAAAACGCGATTTTGGAAAAGAGAGTATCTCCCGCAGGGAAGCTGCTACCATCAAATTCTTACTCTCGATAGAGTGATCTCTGGAAACGCTTTCACTGCAAGCTGCAGAAACACCACAAACTGTACGTTTCCGTATAGGGTACGGAGTTGTGTCTCAACTGCGGCTAAAAACGCGATTATGGAAAAGAGAGTATCTCCCGCAGGGAAGATGCTAGCATGGAATACTGTTGCTTCTGAATGTCTTCTCTTAGAGCGCTTTCATTGCAAAGCAAGACCTGCAGATGTTTTAGTCTACGCTTTAATACTGTCTCTTCAGAATGGTTATTAAATCGTCACTTCAAAATTTCAGATCGTTCAGCACAAGGACCGCAGGGAAGCTGCTACCATCAAACGCTGACTCTCGATAGAGTGCTCTCTGGAAGCGCTTTCACTGCAGCTGAAGAAGCACAACAAACAATACACTTCCGTATAGGGTTCTGAGTTGAGACTTAATTGCGGCTAAAAACGCGATTATGGAAAAGAGAGTATTTCCCGCAGGGAAAATGCTTGCATGGAATGCTGCTGTTTCTGAATGTCTTCTCTTAGAGCGCTTTCATTGCAAAGCAAGACCTGCAGAAGTTTTAGTCTAGGCTTTAATACTGTCTCTTCAGAATGGTTATTAAATCGTCACTTCAAAATTTCAGATCGTTCAGCACAAGGACCGCAGGGAAGCTGCTACCATCAAATGCTGACTCTCGATAGAGTGCTCTCTGGAAGCGCTTTCACTTCAGCTGAAGAAGCACAACAAACAATACACTTCCGTATAAGGTTCTGAGTTGAGACTTAATTGCGGCTAAAAACGCGATTATGGAAAAGAGAGTATTTCCCGCAGGGAAGATGCTGGCATGGAATGCTGCTGCTTCTGAATGTCTTCTCTTAGAGCGCTTTCATTGCAAAGCAATACCTGCAGAAGTTTTAGTCTAGGCCTTTATAAGGTCTCTTCAGAATGGCTATTAAATCGTCAATTCAAAATTATAGATCGTTCAGCACAAGGACCGCAGGGAAGCTGCTACCTACAATTGTATTTTCGTGCTCGTTAGAGTCTTCTCTTGAAGTGCTTTCACTGCAAGCATTATAAGCAGGATAAAGAGTAGGTTTCCGTGTAGGGTACTGATTTGAGACATAACATCGCTTACTAATGCGATTTTTGAAAAGACAGTATATCCCGCAGGGAAGAGGCTAGCAAGAAATCCTGCTGCTTCTGAATGTCTTCTCTTAGAGAGCTTTCACTGTAAAGCAAGACCTGAAGAAGTTTCAGTCTAGGCTTTATACTGTCACATCAGAATAGCTTTTAAATCGTCACTTCAAAATTTCAGATCGTTCAGCACAAGGACCGCAGGGAAGCTGCTGCCATCAAATGCTGGATCTCGTTCGAGTCTTCTCTGGAAGCGCTTTCACTGCAAGCTGCAGAAGCACCACTAACAGCAAGCTTTCATATCGGGTACAGAATTGTGGCTTAACTGCGGCTAATAACGCGATTATGGAAAAGAGAGTATCTCCCGCAGGGAAGCTGCTACCATCAAATGCTGGATCTCGTTACAATCTTCTCTGGAAGCACTTCAAGTGCAAGCTGAAGAAGCGCCACAAAAAGTACGTTTCCGTATAGGGTACTGAGCTGAGTCTTAAGTGCAGCTAAAAACGCGATTTTGGAAAAGAGAGTATCTCCCGCAGGGAAGCTGCTACCATCAAATTCTTACTCTCGATAGAGTGATCTCTGGAAACGCTTTCACTGCAAGCTGCAGAAACACCACAAACTGTACGTTTCCGTATAGGGTACGGAGTTGTGTCTCAACTGCGGCTAAAAACGCGATTATGGAAAAGAGAGTATCTCCCGCAGGGAAGATGCTAGCATGGAATACTGTTGCTTCTGAATGTCTTCTCTTAGAGCGCTTTCATTGCAAAGCAAGACCTGCAGATGTTTTAGTCTACGCTTTAATACTGTCTCTTCAGAATGGTTATTAAATCGTCACTTCAAAATTTCAGATCGTTCAGCACAAGGACCGCAGGGAAGCTGCTACCATCAAACGCTGACTCTCGATAGAGTGCTCTCTGGAAGCGCTTTCACTGCAGCTGAAGAAGCACAACAAACAATACACTTCCGTATAGGGTTCTGAGTTGAGACTTAATTGCGGCTAAAAAAGCGATTATGGAAAAGAGAGTATTTCCCGCAGGGAAGAGGTTAGCATGGAATGCTGCTGCTTCTGAATGTCTTCTCTTAGAGCGCTTTCATTGCAAAGCAATACCTGCAGAAGCTTTAGTCTAGGCTTTTATAAGGTCTCTTCAGAATGGTTATTAAATCGTCAATTCAAAATTATAGATCGTTCAGCACAAGGACCGCAGGGAAGCTGCTACCTACAATTGTATTTTCGTGCTCGTTAGAGTCTTCTCTTGAAGTGCTTTCACTGCAAGCATTATAAGCAGGATAAAGAGTAGGATTCCGTGTAGGGTACTGATTTGAGACATAACATCGCTTACTAATGCGATTTTTGAAAAGACAGTATATCCCGCAGGGAAGAGGCTAGCATGAAATCCTGCTGCTTCTGAATGTCTTCTCTTAGAGAGCTTTCACTGTAAAGCAAGACCTGAAGAAGTTTCAGTCTAGGCTTTATACTGTCACATCAGAATAGCTTTTAAATCGTCACTTCAAAATTTCTGATCGTTCAGCACAAGGACCGCAGGGAAGCTGCTGCCATCAAATGCTGGATCTCGTTAGAGTCTTCTCTGGAAGCGCTTTCACTGCAAGCATCTAAGCAGGACAAACAGTAGGTTTCCGTGTAGGGTACTGATTTGAGACTTAACATCGCTTACTAATGCGAATTTGGAGAAGAGAGTATATCCCGCAGGGAAGAGGTTAGCATGGAATGCTGCTGCTTCTGAATGTCTTCTCTTAGAGCCCTTTCACTGTAAAGCAAGACCTGCAGAAGTTTCAGTCTAGGCTTCATACTGTCACATCAGAATGGGTATCAAATCGTCAATTAATAATATCAGATCGTTCAGCACAAAGACCGCAGGGAAGCTGCTGCCATCAAATGCTGGATCTCGTTCGAGTCTTCTCTGGAAGCGCTTTCACTGCAAGCTGCAGAAGCACCACTAACAGCAAGCTTTCATATCGGGTACAGAATTGTGGCTTAACTGCGGCTAATAACGCGATTATGGAAAAGAGAGTATCTCCCGCAGGGAAGCTGCTACCATCAAATGCTGGATCTCGTTACAATCTTCTCTGGAAGCGCTTTCACTGCAAGCTGCAGAAGCACCACAGAAAGTACGTTTCCGTATAGGGTACGGAGTTGTGTCTCAACTGCGGCTAAAAACGCGATTATGGAAAAGAGAGTATCTCCCGCAGGGAAGATGCTACCATCAAATGCTGGCTCTCGATAGCGTGCTCTCTTGAAGCACTTTCATTGCAAACTTCAGAAGCACCACAAACAGTACGTTTCCGTATAGGGTAAGGAGTTGTGTCTAAACTGCGGCTAAAAACGCGATTTTGGAAAAGAGAGTATCTCCCGCAGGGAAGATGCTAGCATGGAATACTGCTGCTTCTGAATGTCTTCTCTTAGAGCCCTTTCATTGCAAAGCAAGACCTGCAGATGTTTTAGTCCAGTCTTTAATACTGTCATATCAGAATAGCTATTAAATCGTCACTTCAAAATTTCAGGTCGTTCAGCACAAGGACCGCAGGGAAGCTGCTACCATCAAATGCTGACTCTCGATAGAGTGCTCTCTGGAAGCGCTTTCACTTCAGCTGAAGAAGCGCAACAAAAAGCAAGCTTTCATATCGGGTAGAGAATTGTGGCTTGACTGCGGATAATAATGCGATTATGGAAAAGAGAATATCTCCCGCAGGGAAGCTGCTACCATCAAATGCTGGCTCTCGTTACAATCTTCTCTGGAAGCACTTCAAGTGCAAGCTGAAGAAGCACCACAAAAAGTACGTTTCCGTATAGGGTACTGAGTTGTGTTTAAACTGCGGCTAAAAACGCGATTATGGAAAAGAGAGTATTTCCCGCAGGGAAGATGCTTGCATGGAATGCTGCTGCTTCTGGATGTCTTCTCTTAGAGCGCTTTCATTGCAAAGCAAGACTAGCAGATGTTTTAGTCTACGCTTTAATACTGTCACATCAGAATGGTTATTAAATCGTCACTTCAAAATTTCAGATCGTTCAGCACAAGGACCGCAGGGAAGCTGCTACCATCAAATGCTGACTCTCGATAGAGTGCTCTCTGGAAGCGCTTTCACTGCAGCTGAAGAAGCACAACAATACACTTCCGTATAGGGTTCTGAGTTGAGACTTAATTGCGGCTAAAAACGCGATTATGGAAAAGAGAGTATTTCCCGCAGGGAAGATGCTAGCATGGAATGCTGCTGCTTCTGAATGTCTTCTCTTAGAGCGCTTTCATTGCAAAGCAAGACCTGCAGAAGTTTTAGTCTAGGCTTTAATACTGTCTCTTCAGAATGGTTATTAAATCGTCACTTCAAAATTTCAGATCGTTCAGCACAAGGACAGCAGGGAAGTAGCTGCCATCAAATGCTAGGTCTCGTTAGAGTCTTCTCTGGAAGCGCTTTCACTGCAAGCATCTAAGCAGGACAAACAGTAGGTTTCCGTGTAGGGTACTGATTTGAGACTTAACATCGCTTAATAATGCGAATTTGGAGAAGAGAGTATATCCCGCAGGGAAGAGGTTAGCATGGAATGCTGCTGCTTCTGAATGTCTTCTCTTAGAGCCCTTTCACTGTAAAGCAAGACCTGCAGAAGTTTCAGTCTAGGCTTCATACTGTCACATCAGAATGGGTATCAAATCGTCAATTCATAATATCAGATCGTTCAGCACAAAGACCGCAGGGAAGCTGCTGCCATCAAATGCTGGATCTCGTTCGAGTCTTCTCTGGAAGCGCTTTCACTGCAAGCTGCAGAAGCACCACTAACAGCAAGCTTTCATATCGGGTACAGAATTGTGGCTTAACTGCGGCTAATAACGCGATTATGGAAAAGAGAGTATCTCCCGCAGGGAAGCTGCTACCATCAAATGCTGGATCTCGTTACAATCTTCTCTGGAAGCGCTTTCACTGCAAGCTGCAGAAGCACCACAGAAAGTACGTTTCCGTATAGGGTACGGAGTTGTGTCTCAACTGCGGCTAAAAACGCGATTATGGAAAAGAGAGTATCTCCCGCAGGGAAGATGCTACCATCAAATGCTGGCTCTCGATAGCGTGCTCTCTTGAAGCACTTTCATTGCAAACTTCAGAAGCACCACAAACAGTACGTTTCCGTATAGGGTAAGGAGTTGTGTCTCAACTGCGGCTAAAAACGCGATTATGGAAAAGAGAGTATCTCCCGCAGGGAAGCTGCTACCATCAAATGCTTACACTCGATAGAGTGATCTCTGGAAACGCTTTCACTGCAAGCTGCAGAAACACCACAAACTGTACGTTTCCGTATAGGGTACGGAGTTGAGTCTTATCTGCGGCTAAAAACGCGGTTATGGAAAAGAGAGTATCTCCGGCAGGGAATGCTTGCATGGAATGCTGCTGCTTCTGAATGTCTTCTCTTAGAGCGCTTTCATTGCAAAGCAAGACCTGCAGATGTTTTAGTCTAGGCTTTTATAAGGTCTCTTCAGAATGGCTATTAAATCGTCACTTCAAAATTTCAGATCGTTCAGCACAAGGACCTCAGAGAAGCTGCTACCATCAAATGCTGACTCTCGATAGAGTGCTCTCTGGAAGCGCTTTCACTGCAAGCTGCAGAAGCACCACTAACAGCAAGCTTTCATATCGGGTACAGAATTGTGGCTTGACTGCGGCTAATAACGCGATTATGGAAAAGAGAATATCTCCCGCAGGGAAGCTGCTACCATCCAATGCTGGCTCTCGTTACAATCTTCTCTGGAAGCACTTCAAGTGCAAGCTGAAGAAGCGCCACAAAAAGTACGTTTCCGTATAGGGTACTGAGCTGAGTCTTAAGTGCAGCTAAAAACGCGATTTTGGAAAAGAGAGTATCTCCCGCAGGGAAGCTGCTACCATCAAATTCTTACTCTCGATAGAGTGATCTCTGGAAACGCTTTCACTGCAAGCTGCAGAAACACCACAAACTGTACGTTTCCGTATAGGGTACGGAGTTGTGTCTCAACTGCGGCTAAAAACGCGATTATGGAAAAGAGAGTATCTCCCGCAGGGAAGATGCTAGCATGGAATACTGTTGCTTCTGAATGTCTTCTCTTAGAGCGCTTTCATTGCAAAGCAAGACCTGCAGATGTTTTAGTCTACGCTTTAATACTGTCTCTTCAGAATGGTTATTAAATCGTCACTTCAAAATTTCAGATCGTTCAGCACAAGGACCGCAGGGAAGCTGCTACCATCAAACGCTGACTCTCGATAGAGTGCTCTCTGGAAGCGCTTTCACTGCAGCTGAAGAAGCACAACAAACAATACACTTCCGTATAGGGTTCTGAGTTGAGACTTAATTGCGGCTAAAAAAGCGATTATGGAAAAGAGAGTATTTCCCGCAGGGAAGAGGTTAGCATGGAATGCTGCTGCTTCTGAATGTCTTCTCTTAGAGCGCTTTCATTGCAAAGCAATACCTGCAGAAGCTTTAGTCTAGGCTTTTATAAGGTCTCTTCAGAATGGTTATTAAATCGTCAATTCAAAATTATAGATCGTTCAGCACAAGGACCGCAGGGAAGCTGCTACCTACAATTGTATTTTCGTGCTCGTTAGAGTCTTCTCTTGAAGTGCTTTCACTGCAAGCATTATAAGCAGGATAAAGAGTAGGATTCCGTGTAGGGTACTGATTTGAGACATAACATCGCTTACTAATGCGATTTTTGAAAAGACAGTATATCCCGCAGGGAAGAGGCTAGCATGAAATCCTGCTGCTTCTGAATGTCTTCTCTTAGAGAGCTTTCACTGTAAAGCAAGACCTGAAGAAGTTTCAGTCTAGGCTTTATACTGTCACATCAGAATAGCTTTTAAATCGTCACTTCAAAATTTCTGATCGTTCAGCACAAGGACCGCAGGGAAGCTGCTGCCATCAAATGCTGGATCTCGTTAGAGTCTTCTCTGGAAGCGCTTTCACTGCAAGCATCTAAGCAGGACAAACAGTAGGTTTCCGTGTAGGGTACTGATTTGAGACTTAACATCGCTTACTAATGCGAATTTGGAGAAGAGAGTATATCCCGCAGGGAAGAGGTTAGCATGGAATGCTGCTGCTTCTGAATGTCTTCTCTTAGAGCCCTTTCACTGTAAAGCAAGACCTGCAGAAGTTTCAGTCTAGGCTTCATACTGTCACATCAGAATGGGTATCAAATCGTCAATTAATAATATCAGATCGTTCAGCACAAAGACCGCAGGGAAGCTGCTGCCATCAAATGCTGGATCTCGTTCGAGTCTTCTCTGGAAGCGCTTTCACTGCAAGCTGCAGAAGCACCACTAACAGCAAGCTTTCATATCGGGTACAGAATTGTGGCTTAACTGCGGCTAATAACGCGATTATGGAAAAGAGAGTATCTCCCGCAGGGAAGCTGCTACCATCAAATGCTGGATCTCGTTACAATCTTCTCTGGAAGCGCTTTCACTGCAAGCTGCAGAAGCACCACAGAAAGTACGTTTCCGTATAGGGTACGGAGTTGTGTCTCAACTGCGGCTAAAAACGCGATTATGGAAAAGAGAGTATCTCCCGCAGGGAAGATGCTACCATCAAATGCTGGCTCTCGATAGCGTGCTCTCTTGAAGCACTTTCATTGCAAACTTCAGAAGCACCACAAACAGTACGTATCCGTATAGGGTACTGAGTTGTGTCTAAACTGCGGCTAAAAACGCGATTTTGGAAAAGAGAGTATCTCCCGCAGGGAAGATGCTAGCATGGAATACTGCTGCTTCTGAATGTCTTCTCTTAGAGCCCTTTCATTGCAAAGCAAGACCTGCAGATGTTTTAGTCCAGTCTTTAATACTGTCATATCAGAATAGCTATTAAATCGTCACTTCAAAATTTCAGGTCGTTCAGCACAAGGACCGCAGGGAAGCTGCTACCATCAAATGCTGACTCTCGATAGAGTGCTCTCTGGAAGCGCTTTCACTTCAGCTGAAGAAGCGCAACAAAAAGCAAGCTTTCATATCGGGTAGAGAATTGTGGCTTGACTGCGGATAATAATGCGATTATGGAAAAGAGAATATCTCCCGCAGGGAAGCTGCTACCATCAAATGCTGGCTCTCGTTACAATCTTCTCTGGAAGCACTTCAAGTGCAAGCTGAAGAAGCACCACAAAAAGTACGTTTCCGTATAGGGTACTGAGTTGTGTTTAAACTGCGGCTAAAAACGCGATTATGGAAAAGAGAGTATTTCCCGCAGGGAAGATGCTTGCATGGAATGCTGCTGCTTCTGGATGTCTTCTCTTAGAGCGCTTTCATTGCAAAGCAAGACCTGCAGATGTTTTAGTCTAGTCTTTAATACTGTCACATCAGAATGGTTATTAAATCGTCACTTCAAAATTTCAGATCGTTCAGCACAAGGACCGCAGGGAAGCTGCTACCATCAAATGCTGACTCTCGATAGAGTGCTCTCTGGAAGCGCTTTCACTGCAGCTGAAGAAGCACAACAATACACTTCCGTATAGGGTTCTGAGTTGAGACTTAATTGCGGCTAAAAACGCGATTATGGAAAAGAGAGTATTTCCCGCAGGGAAGATGCTAGCATGGAATGCTGCTGCTTCTGAATGTCTTCTCTTAGAGCGCTTTCATTGCAAAGCAAGACCTGCAGAAGTTTTAGTCTAGGCTTTAATACTGTCTCTTCAGAATGGTTATTAAATCGTCACTTCAAAATTTCAGATCGTTCAGCACAAGGACAGCAGGGAAGTAGCTGCCATCAAATGCTAGGTCTCGTTAGAGTCTTCTCTGGAAGCGCTTTCACTGCAAGCATCTAAGCAGGACAAACAGTAGGTTTCCGTGTAGGGTACTGATTTGAGACTTAACATCGCTTAATAATGCGAATTTGGAGAAGAGAGTATATCCCGCAGGGAAGAGGTTAGCATGGAATGCTGCTGCTTCTGAATGTCTTCTCTTAGAGCCCTTTCACTGTAAAGCAAGACCTGCAGAAGTTTCAGTCTAGGCTTCATACTGTCACATCAGAATGGGTATCAAATCGTCAATTCATAATATCAGATCGTTCAGCACAAAGACCGCAGGGAAGCTGCTGCCATCAAATGCTGGATCTCGTTCGAGTCTTCTCTGGAAGCGCTTTCACTGCAAGCTGCAGAAGCACCACTAACAGCAAGCTTTCATATCGGGTACAGAATTGTGGCTTAACTGCGGCTAATAACGCGATTATGGAAAAGAGAGTATCTCCCGCAGGGAAGCTGCTACCATCAAATGCTGGATCTCGTTACAATCTTCTCTGGAAGCGCTTTCACTGCAAGCTGCAGAAGCACCACAGAAAGTACGTTTCCGTATAGGGTACGGAGTTGTGTCTCAACTGCGGCTAAAAACGCGATTATGGAAAAGAGAGTATCTCCCGCAGGGAAGATGCTACCATCAAATGCTGGCTCTCGATAGCGTGCTCTCTTGAAGCACTTTCATTGCAAACTTCAGAAGCACCACAAACAGTACGTATCCGTATAGGGTACTGAGTTGTGTCTAAACTGCGGCTAAAAACGCGATTTTGGAAAAGAGAGTATCTCCCGCAGGGAAGCTGCTACCATCAAATGCTTACACTCGATAGAGTGATCTCTGGAAACGCTTTCACTGCAAGCTGCAGAAACACCACAAACTGTACGTTTCCGTATAGGGTACTGAGTTGAGTCTTATCTGCGGCTAAAAACGCGGTTATGGAAAAGAGAGTATCTCCGGCAGGGAATGCTTGCATGGAATACTGTTGCTTCTGAATGTCTTCTCTTAGAGCGCTTTCATTGCAAAGCAAGACCTGCAGATGTTTTAGTCTAGGCTTTTATAAGGTCTCTTCAGAATGGCTATTAAATCGTCACTTCAAAATTTCAGATCGTTCAGCACAAGGACCTCAGAGAAGCTGCTACCATCAAATGCTGACTCTCGATAGAGTGCTCTCTGGAAGCGCTTTCACTGCAAGCTGCAGAAGCACCACTAACAGCAAGCTTTCATATCGGGTACAGAATTGTGGCTTGACTGCGGATAATAACGCGATTATGGAAAAGAGAGTATCTCCCGCAGGGAAGCTGCTACCATCCAATGCTGGCTCTCGTTACAATCTTCTCTGGAAGCACTTCAAGTGCAAGCTGAAGAAGCGCCACAAAAAGTACGTTTCCGTATAGGGTACTGAGCTGAGTCTTAAGTGCAGCTAAAAACGCGATTTTGGAAAAGAGAGTATCTCCCGCAGGGAAGCTGCTACCATCAAATTCTTACTCTCGATAGAGTGATCTCTGGAAACGCTTTCACTGCAAGCTGCAGAAACACCACAAACTGTACGTTTCCGTATAGGGTACGGAGTTGTGTCTCAACTGCGGCTAAAAACGCGATTATGGAAAAGAGAGTATTTCCCGCAGGGAAGATGCTTGCATGGAATGCTGCTGTTTCTGAATGTCTTCTCTTAGAGCGCTTTCATTGCAAAGCAAGACCTGCAAAAGTTTTAGTCTAGGCTTTAATACTGTCTCTTCAGAATGGTTATTAAATCGTCACTTCAAAATTTCAGATCGTTCAGCACAAGGACCGCAGGGAAGCTGCTACCATCAAATGCTGACTCTCGATAGAGTGCTCTCTGGAAGCGCTTTCACTTCAGCTGAAGAAGCACAACAAACAATACACTTCCGTATAGGGTTCTGAGTTGAGACTTAATTGCGGCTAAAAACGCGATTATGGAAAAGAGAGTATTTCCCGCAGGGAAGATGCTGGCATGGAATGCTGCTGCTTCTGAATGTCTTCTCTTAGAGCGCTTTCATTGCAAAGCAATACCTGCAGAAGTTTTAGTCTAGGCCTTTATAAGGTCTCTTCAGAATGGCTATTAAATCGTCAATTCAAAATTATAGATCGTTCAGCACAAGGACCGCAGGGAAGCTGCTACCTACAATTGTATTTTCGTGCTCGTTAGAGTCTTCTCTTGAAGTGCTTTCACTGCAAGCATTATAAGCAGGATAAAGAGTAGGTTTCCGTGTAGGGTACTGATTTGAGACATAACATCGCTTACTAATGCGATTTTTGAAAAGACAGTATATCCCGCAGGGAAGAGGCTAGCATGAAATCCTGCTGCTTCTGAATGTCTTCTCTTAGAGCCCTTTCACTGTAAAGCAAGACCTGAAGAAGTTTCAGTCTAGGCTTTATACTGTCACATCAGAATAGCTTTTAAATCGTCACTTCAAAATTTCAGATCGTTCAGCACAAGGACCGCAGGGAAGCTGCTGCCATCAAATGCTGGATCTCGTTCGAGTCTTCTCTGGAAGCGCTTTCACTGCAAGCTGCAGAAGCACCACTAACAGCAAGCTTTCATATCGGGTACAGAATTGTGGCTTAACTGCGGCTAATAACGCGATTATGGAAAAGAGAGTATCTCCCGCAGGGAAGCTGCTACCATCAAATGCTGGATCTCGTTACAATCTTCTCTGGAAGCGCTTTCACTGCAAGCTGCAGAAGCACCACAGAAAGTACGTTTCCGTATAGGGTACGGAGTTGTGTCTCAACTGCGGCTAAAAACGCGATTATGGAAAAGAGAGTATCTCCCGCAGGGAAGATGCTACCATCAAATGCTGGCTCTCGATAGCGTGCTCTCTTGAAGCACTTTCATTGCAAACTTCAGAAGCACCACAAACAGTACGTATCCGTATAGGGTACTGAGTTGTGTCTAAACTGCGGCTAAAAACGCGATTTTGGAAAAGAGAGTATCTCCCGCAGGGAAGCTGCTACCATCAAATGCTTACACTCGATAGAGTGATCTCTGGAAACGCTTTCACTGCAAGCTGCAGAAACACCACAAACTGTACGTTTCCGTATAGGGTACTGAGTTGAGTCTTATCTGCGGCTAAAAACGCGGTTATGGAAAAGAGAGTATCTCCGGCAGGGAATGCTTGCATGGAATGCTGCTGCTTCTGAATGTCTTCTCTTAGAGCGCTTTCATTGCAAAGCAAGACCTGCAGATGTTTTAGTCTAGGCTTTTATAAGGTCTCTTCAGAATGGCTATTAAATCGTCCCTTCAAAATTTCAGATCGTTCAGCACAAGGACCTCAGAGAAGCTGCTACCATCAAATGCTGACTCTCGATAGAGTGCTCTCTGGAAGCGCTTTCACTGCAAGCTGCAGAAGCACCACTAACAGCAAGCTTTCATATCGGGTACAGAATTGTGGCTTGACTGCGGATAATAACGCGATTATGGAAAAGAGAGTATCTCCCGCAGGGAAGCTGCTACCATCCAATGCTGGCTCTCGTTACAATCTTCTCTGGAAGCACTTCAAGTGCAAGCTGAAGAAGCGCCACAAAAAGTACGTTTCCGTATAGGGTACTGAGCTGAGTCTTAAGTGCAGCTAAAAACGCGATTTTGGAAAAGAGAGTATCTCCCGCAGGGAAGCTGCTACCATCAAATTCTTACTCTCGATAGAGTGATCTCTGGAAACGCTTTCACTGCAAGCTGCAGAAACACCACAAACTGTACGTTTCCGTATAGGGTACGGAGTTGTGTCTCAACTGCGGCTAAAAACGCGATTATGGAAAAGAGAGTATCTCCCGCAGGGAAGATGCTAGCATGGAATACTGTTGCTTCTGAATGTCTTCTCTTAGAGCGCTTTCATTGCAAAGCAAGACCTGCAGATGTTTTAGTCTACGCTTTAATACTGTCTCTTCAGAATGGTTATTAAATCGTCACTTCAAAATTTCAGATCGTTCAGCACAAGGACCGCAGGGAAGCTGCTACCATCAAACGCTGACTCTCGATAGAGTGCTCTCTGGAAGCGCTTTCACTGCAGCTGAAGAAGCACAACAAACAATACACTTCCGTATAGGGTTCTGAGTTGAGACTTAATTGCGGCTAAAAACGCGATTATGGAAAAGAGAGTATTTCCCGCAGGGAAGATGCTTGCATGGAATGCTGCTGTTTCTGAATGTCTTCTCTTAGAGCGCTTTCATTGCAAAGCAAGACCTGCAGAAGTTTTAGTCTAGGCTTTAATACTGTCTCTTCAGAATGGTTATTAAATCGTCACTTCAAAATTTCAGATCGTTCAGCACAAGGACCGCAGGGAAGCTGCTACCATCAAATGCTGACTCTCGATAGAGTGCTCTCTGGAAGCGCTTTCACTTCAGCTGAAGAAGCACAACAAACAATACACTTCCGTATAGGGTTCTGAGTTGAGACTTAATTGCGGCTAAAAACGCGATTATGGAAAAGAGAGTATTTCCCGCAGGGAAGATGCTGGCATGGAATGCTGCTGCTTCTGAATGTCTTCTCTTAGAGCGCTTTCATTGCAAAGCAATACCTGCAGAAGTTTTAGTCTAGGCCTTTATAAGGTCTCTTCAGAATGCCTATTAAATCGTCAATTCAAAATTATAGATCGTTCAGCACAAGGACCGCAGGGAAGCTGCTACCTACAATTGTATTTTCGTGCTCGTTAGAGTCTTCTCTTGAAGTGCTTTCACTGCAAGCATTATAAGCAGGATAAAGAGTAGGTTTCCGTGTAGGGTACTGATTTGAGACATAACATCGCTTACTAATGCGATTTTTGAAAAGACAGTATATCCCGCAGGGAAGAGGCTAGCAAGAAATCCTGCTGCTTCTGAATGTCTTCTCTTAGAGAGCTTTCACTGTAAAGCAAGACCTGAAGAAGTTTCAGTCTAGGCTTTATACTGTCACATCAGAATAGCTTTTAAATCGTCACTTCAAAATTTCAGATCGTTCAGCACAAGGACCGCAGGGAAGCTGCTGCCATCAAATGCTGGATCTCGTTCGAGTCTTCTCTGGAAGCGCTTTCACTGCAAGCTGCAGAAGCACCACTAACAGCAAGCTTTCGTATCGGGTACAGAATTGTGGCTTAACTGCGGCTAATAACGCGATTATGGAAAAGAGAGTATCTCCCGCAGGGAAGCTGCTACCATCAAATGCTGGATCTCGTTACAATCTTCTCTGGAAGCGCTTTCACTGCAAGCTGCAGAAGCACCACAGAAAGTACGTTTCCGTATAGGGTACGGAGTTGTGTCTCAACTGCGGCTAAAAACGCGATTATGGAAAAGAGAGTATCTCCCGCAGGGAAGATGCTACCATCAAATGCTGGCTCTCGATAGCGTGCTCTCTTGAAGCACTTTCATTGCAAACTTCAGAAGCACCACAAACAGTACGTATCCGTATAGGGTACTGAGTTGTGTCTAAACTGCGGCTAAAAACGCGATTTTGGAAAAGAGAGTATCTCCCGCAGGGAAGCTGCTACCATCAAATGCTTACACTCGATAGAGTGATCTCTGGAAACGCTTTCACTGCAAGCTGCAGAAACACCACAAACTGTACGTTTCCGTATAGGGTACTGAGTTGAGTCTTATCTGCGGCTAAAAACGCGGTTATGGAAAAGAGAGTATCTCCGGCAGGGAATGCTTGCATGGAATGCTGCTGCTTCTGAATGTCTTCTCTTAGAGCGCTTTCATTGCAAAGCAAGACCTGCAGATGTTTTAGTCTAGGCTTTTATAAGGTCTCTTCAGAATGGCTATTAAATCGTCCCTTCAAAATTTCAGATCGTTCAGCACAAGGACCTCAGAGAAGTTGCTACCATCAAATGCTGACTCTCGATAGAGTGCTCTCTGGAAGCGCTTTCACTGCAAGCTGCAGAAGCACCACTAACAGCAAGCTTTCATATCGGGTACAGAATTGTGGCTTGACTGCGGATAATAACGCGATTATGGAAAAGAGAGTATCTCCCGCAGGGAAGCTGCTACCATCCAATGCTGGCTCTCGTTACAATCTTCTCTGGAAGCACTTCAAGTGCAAGCTGAAGAAGCGCCACAAAAAGTACGTTTCCGTATAGGGTACTGAGCTGAGTCTTAAGTGCAGCTAAAAACGCGATTTTGGAAAAGAGAGTATCTCCCGCAGGGAAGCTGCTACCATCAAATTCTTACTCTCGATAGAGTGATCTCTGGAAACGCTTTCACTGCAAGCTGCAGAAACACCACAAACTGTACGTTTCCGTATAGGGTACGGAGTTGTGTCTCAACTGCGGCTAAAAACGCGATTATGGAAAAGAGAGTATCTCCCGCAGGGAAGATGCTAGCATGGAATACTGTTGCTTCTGAATGTCTTCTCTTAGAGCGCTTTCATTGCAAAGCAAGACCTGCAGAAGTTTTAGTCTACGCTTTAATACTGTCTCTTCAGAATGGTTATTAAATCGTCACTTCAAAATTTCAGATCGTTCAGCACAAGGACCGCAGGGAAGCTGCTACCATCAAACGCTGACTCTCGATAGAGTGCTCTCTGGAAGCGCTTTCACTTCAGCTGAAGAAGCACAACAAACAATACACTTCCGTATAGGGTTCTGAGTTGAGACTTAATTGCGGCTAAAAACGCGATTATGGAAAAGAGAGTATTTCCCGCAGGGAAGATGCTAGCATGGAATGCTGCTGTTTCTGAATGTCTTCTCTTAGAGCGCTTTCATTGCAAAGCAAGACCTGCAGAAGTTTTAGTCTAGGCTTTAATACTGTCTCTTCAGAATGGTTATTAAATCGTCACTTCAAAATTTCAGATCGTTCAGCACAAGGACCGCAGGGAAGCTGCTACCTACAATTGTATTTTCGTGCTCGTTAGAGTCTTCTCTTGAAGTGCTTTCACTGCAAGCATTATAAGCAGGATAAAGAGTAGGTTTCCGTGTAGGGTACTGATTTGAGACATAACATCGCTTACTAATGCGATTTTTGAAAAGACAGTATATCCCGCAGGGAAGAGGCTAGCATGAAATCCTGCTGCTTCTGAATGTCTTCTCTTAGAGAGCTTTCACTGTAAAGCAAGACCTGAAGAAGTTTCAGTCTAGGCTTTATACTGTCACATCAGAATAGCTTTTAAATCGTCACTTCAAAATTTCAGATCGTTCAGCACAAGGACCGCAGGGAAGCTGCTGCCATCAAATGCTGGATCTCGTTCGAGTCTTCTCTGGAAGCGCTTTCACTGCAAGCTGCAGAAGCACCACTAACAGCAAGCTTTCGTATCGGGTACAGAATTGTGGCTTAACTGCGGCTAATAACGCGATTATGGAAAAGAGAGTATCTCCCGCAGGGAAGCTGCTACCATCAAATGCTGGATCTCGTTACAATCTTCTCTGGAAGCGCTTTCACTGCAAGCTGCAGAAGCACCACAGAAAGTACGTTTCCGTATAGGGTACGGAGTTGTGTCTCAACTGCGGCTAAAAACGCGATTATGGAAAAGAGAGTATCTCCCGCAGGGAAGATGCTACCATCAAATGCAGGCTCTCGATAGCGTGCTCTCTTGAAGCACTTTCATTGCAAACTTCAGAAGCACCACAAACAGTACGTATCCGTATAGGGTACTGAGTTGTGTCTAAACTGCGGCTAAAAACGCGATTTTGGAAAAGAGAGTATCTCCCGCAGGGAAGCTGCTACCATCAAATGCTTACACTCGATAGAGTGATCTCTGGAAACGCTTTCACTGCAAGCTGCAGAAACACCACAAACTGTACGTTTCCGTATAGGGTACTGAGTTGAGTCTTATCTGCGGCTAAAAACGCGGTTATGGAAAAGAGAGTATCTCCGGCAGGGAATGCTTGCATGGAATGCTGCTGCTTCTGAATGTCTTCTCTTAGAGCGCTTTCATTGCAAAGCAAGACCTGCAGATGTTTTAGTCTAGGCTTTTATAAGGTCTCTTCAGAATGGCTATTAAATCGTCACTTCAAAATTTCAGAACGTTCAGCACAAGGACCTCAGAGAAGCTGCTACCATCAAATGCTGACTCTCGATAGAGTGCTCTCTGGAAGCGCTTTCACTGCAAGCTGCAGAAGCACCACTAACAGCAAGCTTTCATATCGGGTACAGAATTGTGGCTTGACTGCGGATAATAACGCGATTATGGAAAAGAGAGTATCTCCCGCAGGGAAGCTGCTACCATCCAATGCTGGCTCTCGTTACAATCTTCTCTGGAAGCACTTCAATTGCAAGCTGAAGAAGCGCCACAAAAAGTACGTTTCCGTATAGAGTACTGAGCTGAGTCTTAAGTGGAGCTAAAAACGCGATTTTGGAAAAG
Source organism: Phaenicophaeus curvirostris (assembly GCF_032191515.1). NCBI lineage: Eukaryota > Metazoa > Chordata > Aves > Cuculiformes > Cuculidae > Phaenicophaeus > Phaenicophaeus curvirostris. The sequence goes on along the minus strand of NC_091393.1, from coordinate 82,673,320 downwards.
AGAGTATCTCCCGCAGGGAAGCTGCTACCATCAAATTCTTACTCTCGATAGAGTGATCTCTGGAAACGCTTTCACTGCAAGCTGCAGAAACACCACAAACTGTACGTTTCCGTATAGGGTACGGAGTTGTGTCTCAACTGCGGCTAAAAACGCGATTATGGAAAAGAGAGTATCTCCCGCAGGGAAGATGCTAGCATGGAATACTGTTGCTTCTGAATGTCTTCTCTTAGAGCGCTTTCATTGCAAAGCAAGACCTGCAGATGTTTTAGTCTACGCTTTAATACTGTCTCTTCAGAATGGTTATTAAATCGTCACTTCAAAATTTCAGATCGTTCAGCACAAGGACCGCAGGGAAGCTGCTACCATCAAACGCTGACTCTCGATAGAGTGCTCTCTGGAAGCGCTTTCACTGCAGCTGAAGAAGCACAACAAACAATACACTTCCGTATAGGGTTCTGAGTTGAGACTTAATTGCGGCTAAAAACGCGATTATGGAAAAGAGAGTATTTCCCGCAGGGAAGATGCTAGCATGGAATGCTGCTGTTTCTGAATGTCTTCTCTTAGAGCGCTTTCATTGCAAAGCAAGACCTGCAGAAGTTTTAGTCTACGCTTTAATACTGTCTCTTCAGAATGGTTATTAAATCGTCACTTCAAAATTTCAGATCGTTCAGCACAAGGACCGCAGGGAAGCTGCTACCATCAAACGCTGACTCTCGATAGAGTGCTCTCTGGAAGCGCTTTCACTTCAGCTGATGAAGCACAACAAACAATACACTTCCGTATAGGGTTCTGAGTTGAGACTTAATTGCGGCTAAAAACGCGATTATGGAAAAGAGAGTATTTCCCGCAGGGAAGATGCTGGCATGGAATGCTGCTGCTTCTGAATGTCTTCTCTTAGAGCGCTTTCATTGCAAAGCAATACCTGCAGAAGTTTTAGTCTAGGCTTTTATAAGGTCTCTTCAGAATGGCTATTAAATCGTCAATTCAAAATTATAGATCGTTCAGCACAAGGACCGCAGGGAAGCTGCTACCTACAATTGTATTTTCGTGCTCGTTAGAGTCTTCTCTTGAAGTGCTTTCACTGCAAGCATTATAAGCAGGATAAAGAGTAGGTTTCCGTGTAGGGTACTGATTTGAGACATAACATCGCTTACTAATGCGATTTTTGAAAAGACAGTATATCCCGCAGGGAAGAGGCTAGCATGAAATCCTGCTGCTTCTGAATGTCTTCTCTTAGAGAGCTTTCACTGTAAAGCAAGACCTGAAGAAGTTTCAGTCTAGGCTTTATACTGTCACATCAGAATAGCTTTTAAATCGTCACTTCAAAATTTCAGATCGTTCAGCACAAGGACCGCAGGGAAGCTGCTGCCATCAAATGCTGGATCTCGTTCGAGTCTTCTCTGGAAGCGCTTTCACTGCAAGCTGCAGAAGCACCACTAACAGCAAGCTTTCATATCGGGTACAGAATTGTGGCTTAACTGCGGCTAATAACGCGATTATGGAAAAGAGAGTATCTCCCGCAGGGAAGCTGCTACCATCAAATGCTGGATCTCGTTACAATCTTCTCTGGAAGCGCTTTCACTGCAAGCTGCAGAAGCACCACAGAAAGTACGTTTCCGTATAGGGTACGGAGTTGTGTCTCAACTGCGGCCAAAAACGCGATTATGGAAAAGAGAGTATCTCCCGCAGGGAAGATGCTACCATCAAATGCTGGCTCTCGATAGCGTGCTCTCTTGAAGCACTTTCATTGCAAACTTCAGAAGCACCACAAACAGCACGTATCCGTATAGGGTACTGAGTTGTGTCTAAACTGCGGCTAAAAACGCGATTTTGGAAAAGAGAGTATCTCCCGCAGGGAAGCTGCTACCATCAAATGCTTACACTCGATAGAGTGATCTCTGGAAACGCTTTCACTGCAAGCTGCAGAAACACCACAAACTGTACGTTTCCGTATAGGGTACTGAGTTGAGTCTTATCTGCGGCTAAAAACGCGGTTATGGAAAAGAGAGTATCTCCGGCAGGGAATGCTTGCATGGAATGCTGCTGCTTCTGAATGTCTTCTCTTAGAGCGCTTTCATTGCAAAGCAAGACCTGCAGATGTTTTAGTCTAGGCTTTTATAAGGTCTCTTCAGAATGGCTATTAAATCGTCACTTCAAAATTTCAGAACGTTCAGCACAAGGACCTCAGAGAAGCTGCTACCATCAAATGCTGACTCTCGATAGAGTGCTCTCTGGAAGCGCTTTCACTGCAAGCTGCAGAAGCACCACTAACAGCAAGCTTTCATATCGGGTACAGAATTGTGGCTTGACTGCGGATAATAACGCGATTATGGAAAAGAGAGTATCTCCCGCAGGGAAGCTGCTACCATCCAATGCTGGCTCTCGTTACAATCTTCTCTGGAAGCACTTCAATTGCAAGCTGAAGAAGCGCCACAAAAAGTACGTTTCCGTATAGAGTACTGAGCTGAGTCTTAAGTGGAGCTAAAAACGCGATTTTGGAAAAGAGAGTATCTCCCGCAGGGAAGCTGCTACCATCAAATTCTTACTCTCGATAGAGTGATCTCTGGAAACGCTTTCACTGCAAGCTGCAGAAACACCACAAACTGTACGTTTCCGTATAGGGTACGGAGTTGTGTCTCAACTGCGGCTAAAAACGCGATTATGGAAAAGAGAGTATCTCCCGCAGGGAAGATGCTAGCATGGAATACTGTTGCTTCTGAATGTCTTCTCTTAGAGCGCTTTCATTGCAAAGCAAGACTAGCAGATGTTTTAGTCTACGCTTTAATACTGTCTCTTCAGAATGGTTATTAAATCGTCACTTCAAAATTTCAGATCGTTCAGCACAAGGACCGCAGGGAAGCTGCTACCATCAAACGCTGACTCTCGATAGAGTGCTCTCTGGAAGCGCTTTCACTGCAGCTGAAGAAGCACAACAAACAATACACTTCCGTATAGGGTTCTGAGTTGAGACTTAATTGCGGCTAAAAACGCGATTATGGAAAAGAGAGTATTTCCCGCAGGGAAGATGCTAGCATGGAATGCTGCTGTTTCTGAATGTCTTCTCTTAGAGCGCTTTCATTGCAAAGCAAGACCTGCAGAAGTTTTAGTCTACGCTTTAATACTGTCTCTTCAGAATGGTTATTAAATCGTCACTTCAAAATTTCAGATCGTTCAGCACAAGGACCGCAGGGAAGCTGCTACCATCAAATGCTGACTCTCGATAGAGTGCTCTCTGGAAGCGCTTTCACTTCAGCTGATGAAGCACAACAAACAATACACTTCCGTATAGGGTTCTGAGTTGAGACTTAATTGCGGCTAAAAACGCGATTATGGAAAAGAGAGTATTTCCCGCAGGGAAGATGCTGGCATGGAATGCTGCTGCTTCTGAATGTCTTCTCTTAGAGCGCTTTCATTGCAAAGCAATACCTGCAGAAGTTTTAGTCTAGGCTTTTATAAGGTCTCTTCAGAATGGCTATTAAATCGTCAATTCAAAATTATAGATCGTTCAGCACAAGGACCGCAGGGAAGCTGCTACCTACAATTGTATTTTCGTGCTCGTTAGAGTCTTCTCTTGAAGTGCTTTCACTGCAAGCATTATAAGCAGGATAAAGAGTAGGTTTCCGTGTAGGGTACTGATTTGAGACATAACATCGCTTACTAATGCGATTTTTGAAAAGACAGTATATCCCGCAGGGAAGAGGCTAGCATGAAATCCTGCTGCTTCTGAATGTCTTCTCTTAGAGAGCTTTCACTGTAAAGCAAGACCTGAAGAAGTTTCAGTCTAGGCTTTATACTGTCACATCAGAATAGCTTTTAAATCGTCACTTCAAAATTTCAGATCGTTCAGCACAAGGACCGCAGGGAAGCTGCTGCCATCAAATGCTGGATCTCGTTCGAGTCTTCTCTGGAAGCGCTTTCACTGCAAGCTGCAGAAGCACCACTAACAGCAAGCTTTCATATCGGGTACAGAATTGTGGCTTAACTGCGGCTAATAACGCGATTATGGAAAAGAGAGTATCTCCCGCAGGGAAGCTGCTACCATCAAATGCTGGATCTCGTTACAATCTTCTCTGGAAGCGCTTTCACTGCAAGCTGCAGAAGCACCACAGAAAGTACGTTTCCGTATAGGGTACGGAGTTGTGTCTCAACTGCGGCCAAAAACGCGATTATGGAAAAGAGAGTATCTCCCGCAGGGAAGATGCTACCATCAAATGCTGGCTCTCGATAGCGTGCTCTCTTGAAGCACTTTCATTGCAAACTTCAGAAGCACCACAAACAGCACGTATCCGTATAGGGTAAGGAGTTGTGTCTCAACTGCGGCTAAAAACGCGATTTTGGAAAAGAGAGTATCTCCCGCAGGGAAGCTGCTACCATCAAATGCTTACACTCGATAGAGTGATCTCTGGAAACGCTTTCACTGCAAGCTGCAGAAACACCACAAACTGTACGTTTCCGTATAGGGTACTGAGTTGAGTCTTATCTGCGGCTAAAAACGCGGTTATGGAAAAGAGAGTATCTCCGGCAGGGAATGCTTGCATGGAATGCTGCTGCTTCTGAATGTCTTCTCTTAGAGCGCTTTCATTGCAAAGCAAGACCTGCAGATGTTTTAGTCTAGGCTTTTATAAGGTCTCTTCAGAATGGCTATTAAATCGTCACTTCAAAATTTCAGAACGTTCAGCACAAGGACCTCAGAGAAGCTGCTACCATCAAATGCTGACTCTCGATAGAGTGCTCTCTGGAAGCGCTTTCACTGCAAGCTGCAGAAGCACCACTAACAGCAAGCTTTCATATCGGGTACAGAATTGTGGCTTGACTGCGGATAATAACGCGATTATGGAAAAGAGAGTATCTCCCGCAGGGAAGCTGCTACCATCCAATGCTGGCTCTCGTTACAATCTTCTCTGGAAGCACTTCAAGTGCAAGCTGAAGAAGCGCCACAAAAAGTACGTTTCCGTATAGGGTACTGAGCTGAGTCTTAAGTGGAGCTAAAAACGCGATTTTGGAAAAGAGAGTATCTCCCGCAGGGAAGCTGCTACCATCAAATTCTTACTCTCGATAGAGTGATCTCTGGAAACGCTTTCACTGCAAGCTGCAGAAACACCACAAACTGTACGTTTCCGTATAGGGTACGGAGTTGTGTCTCAACTGCGGCTAAAAACGCGATTATGGAAAAGAGAGTATCTCCCGCAGGGAAGATGCTAGCATGGAATACTGTTGCTTCTGAATGTCTTCTCTTAGAGCGCTTTCATTGCAAAGCAAGACCTGCAGATGTTTTAGTCTACGCTTTAATACTGTCTCTTCAGAATGGTTATTAAATCGTCACTTCAAAATTTCGGATCGTTCAGCACAAGGACCGCAGGGAAGCTGCTACCATCAAACGCTGACTCTCGATAGAGTGCTCTCTGGAAGCGCTTTCACTTCAGCTGAAGAAGCACAACAAACAATACACTTCCGTATAGGGTTCTGAGTTGAGACTTAATTGCGGCTAAAAACGCGATTATGGAAAAGAGAGTATTTCCCGCAGGGAAGATGCTAGCATGGAATGCTGCTGCTTCTGAATGTCTTCTCTTAGAGCGCTTTCATTGCAAAGCAAGACCTGCAGAAGCTTTAGTCTAGGCTTTTATAAGGTGTCTTCAGAATGGCTATTAATTCGTCACTTCAAAATTTCAGATCGTTCAGCACAAGGACAGCAGGGAAGTAGCTGCCATCAAATGCTAGGTCTCGTTAGAGTCTTCTCTGGAAGCGCTTTCACTGCAAGCATCTAAGCAGGACAAACAGTAGGTTTCCGTGTAGGGTACTGATTTGAGACTTAACATCGCTTAATAATGCGAATTTGGAGAAGAGAGTATATCCCGCAGGGAAGAGGTTAGCATGGAATGCTGCTGCTTCTGAATGTCTTCTCTTAGAGCGCTTTCATTGCAAAGCAAGACCTGCAGAAGTTTTAGTCTAGGCTTTTATAAGGTCTCTTCAGAATGGTTATTAAATCGTCAATTCAAAATTATAGATCGTTCAGCACAAGGACCGCAGGGAAGCTGCTACCTACAATTGTATTTTCGTGCTCGTTAGAGTCTTCTCTTGAAGTGCTTTCACTGCAAGCATTATAAGCAGGATAAAGAGTAGGATTCCGTGTAGGGTACTGATTTGAGACATAACATCGCTTACTAATGCGATTTTTGAAAAGACAGTATATCCCGCAGGGAAGAGGCTAGCATGAAATCCTGCTGCTTCTGAATGTCTTCTCTTAGAGCGCTTTCACTGCAAAGCAAGACCTGAAGAAGTTTCAGTCTAGGCTTTATACTGTCACATCAGAATAGCTTTTAAATCGTCACTTCAAAATTTCTGATCGTTCAGCACAAGGACCGCAGGGAAGCTGCTGCCATCAAATGCTAGGTCTCGTTAGAGTCTTCTCTGGAAGCGCTTTCACTGCAAGCATCTAAGCAGGACAAACAGTAGGTTTCCGTGTAGGGTACTGATTTGAGACTTAACATCGCTTAATAATGCGAATTTGGAGAAGAGAGTATATCCCGCAGGGAAGAGGTTAGCATGGAATGCTGCTGCTTCTGAATGTCTTCTCTTAGAGCCCTTTCACTGTAAAGCAAGACCTGCAGAAGTTTCAGTCTAGGCTTCATACTGTCACATCAGAATGGGTATCAAATCGTCAATTCATAATATCAGATCGTTCAGCACAAAGACCGCAGGGAAGCTGCTGCCATCAAATGCTGGATCTCGTTAGAGTCTTCTCTGGAAGCGCTTTCACTGCAAGCTGCAGAAGCACCACTAACAGCAAGCTTTCATATCGGGTACAGAATTGTGGCTTAACTGCGGCTAATAACGCGATTATGGAAAAGAGAGTATCTCCCGCAGGGAAGCTGCTACCATCAAATGCTGGATCTCGTTACAATCTTCTCTGGAAGCGCTTTCACTGCAAGCTGCAGAAGCACCACAGAAAGTACGTTTCCGTATAGGGTACGGAGTTGTGTCTCAACTGCGGCTAAAAACGCGATTATGGAAAAGAGAGTATCTCCCGCAGGGAAGCTGCTACCATCAAATGCTGGCTCTCGATAGCGTGCTCTCTTGAAGCACTTTCATTGCAAACTTCAGAAGCACCACAAACAGTACGTATCCGTATAGGGTACTGAGTTGTGTCTAAACTGCGGCTAAAAACGCGATTTTGGAAAAGAGAGTATCTCCCGCAGGGAAGATGCTAGCATGGAATACTGCTGCTTCTGAATGTCTTCTCTTAGAGCCCTTTCATTGCAAAGCAAGACCTGCAGATGTTTTAGTCCAGTCTTTAATACTGTCATATCAGAATAGCTATTAAATCGTCACTTCAAAATTTCAGGTCGTTCAGCACAAGGACCGCAGGGAAGCTGCTACCATCAAATGCTGACTCTCGATAGAGTGCTCTCTGGAAGCGCTTTCACTTCAGCTGAAGAAGCGCAACAAAAAGCAAGCTTTCATATCGGGTAGAGAATTGTGGCTTGACTGCGGATAATAATGCGATTATGGAAAAGAGAATATCTCCCGCAGGGAAGCTGCTACCATCCAATGCTGGCTCTCGTTACAATCTTCTCTGGAAGCACTTCAATTGCAAGCTGAAGAAGCGCCACAAAAAGTACGTTTCCGTATAGAGTACTGAGCTGAGTCTTAAGTGGAGCTAAAAACGCGATTTTGGAAAAGAGAGTATCTCCCGCAGGGAAGCTGCTACCATCAAATTCTTACTCTCGATAGAGTGATCTCTGGAAACGCTTTCACTGCAAGCTGCAGAAACACCACAAACTGTACGTTTCCGTATAGGGTACGGAGTTGTGTCTCAACTGCGGCTAAAAACGCGATTATGGAAAAGAGAGTATCTCCCGCAGGGAAGATGCTAGCATGGAATACTGTTGCTTCTGAATGTCTTCTCTTAGAGCGCTTTCATTGCAAAGCAAGACTAGCAGATGTTTTAGTCTACGCTTTAATACTGTCTCTTCAGAATGGTTATTAAATCGTCACTTCAAAATTTCAGATCGTTCAGCACAAGGACCGCAGGGAAGCTGCTACCATCAAACGCTGACTCTCGATAGAGTGCTCTCTGGAAGCGCTTTCACTGCAGCTGAAGAAGCACAACAAACAATACACTTCCGTATAGGGTTCTGAGTTGAGACTTAATTGCGGCTAAAAACGCGATTATGGAAAAGAGAGTATTTCCCGCAGGGAAGATGCTAGCATGGAATGCTGCTGTTTCTGAATGTCTTCTCTTAGAGCGCTTTCATTGCAAAGCAAGACCTGCAGAAGTTTTAGTCTACGCTTTAATACTGTCTCTTCAGAATGGTTATTAAATCGTCACTTCAAAATTTCAGATCGTTCAGCACAAGGACCGCAGGGAAGCTGCTACCATCAAATGCTGACTCTCGATAGAGTGCTCTCTGGAAGCGCTTTCACTTCAGCTGATGAAGCACAACAAACAATACACTTCCGTATAGGGTTCTGAGTTGAGACTTAATTGCGGCTAAAAACGCGATTATGGAAAAGAGAGTATTTCCCGCAGGGAAGATGCTGGCATGGAATGCTGCTGCTTCTGAATGTCTTCTCTTAGAGCGCTTTCATTGCAAAGCAATACCTGCAGAAGTTTTAGTCTAGGCTTTTATAAGGTCTCTTCAGAATGGCTATTAAATCGTCAATTCAAAATTATAGATCGTTCAGCACAAGGACCGCAGGGAAGCTGCTACCTACAATTGTATTTTCGTGCTCGTTAGAGTCTTCTCTTGAAGTGCTTTCACTGCAAGCATTATAAGCAGGATAAAGAGTAGGTTTCCGTGTAGGGTACTGATTTGAGACATAACATCGCTTACTAATGCGATTTTTGAAAAGACAGTATATCCCGCAGGGAAGAGGCTAGCATGAAATCCTGCTGCTTCTGAATGTCTTCTCTTAGAGAGCTTTCACTGTAAAGCAAGACCTGAAGAAGTTTCAGTCTAGGCTTTATACTGTCACATCAGAATAGCTTTTAAATCGTCACTTCAAAATTTCAGATCGTTCAGCACAAGGACCGCAGGGAAGCTGCTGCCATCAAATGCTGGATCTCGTTCGAGTCTTCTCTGGAAGCGCTTTCACTGCAAGCTGCAGAAGCACCACTAACAGCAAGCTTTCATATCGGGTACAGAATTGTGGCTTAACTGCGGCTAATAACGCGATTATGGAAAAGAGAGTATCTCCCGCAGGGAAGCTGCTACCATCAAATGCTGGATCTCGTTACAATCTTCTCTGGAAGCGCTTTCACTGCAAGCTGCAGAAGCACCACAGAAAGTACGTTTCCGTATAGGGTACGGAGTTGTGTCTCAACTGCGGCCAAAAACGCGATTATGGAAAAGAGAGTATCTCCCGCAGGGAAGATGCTACCATCAAATGCTGGCTCTCGATAGCGTGCTCTCTTGAAGCACTTTCATTGCAAACTTCAGAAGCACCACAAACAGCACGTATCCGTATAGGGTAAGGAGTTGTGTCTCAACTGCGGCTAAAAACGCGATTTTGGAAAAGAGAGTATCTCCCGCAGGGAAGCTGCTACCATCAAATGCTTACACTCGATAGAGTGATCTCTGGAAACGCTTTCACTGCAAGCTGCAGAAACACCACAAACTGTACGTTTCCGTATAGGGTACTGAGTTGAGTCTTATCTGCGGCTAAAAACGCGGTTATGGAAAAGAGAGTATCTCCGGCAGGGAATGCTTGCATGGAATGCTGCTGCTTCTGAATGTCTTCTCTTAGAGCGCTTTCATTGCAAAGCAAGACCTGCAGATGTTTTAGTCTAGGCTTTTATAAGGTCTCTTCAGAATGGCTATTAAATCGTCACTTCAAAATTTCAGAACGTTCAGCACAAGGACCTCAGAGAAGCTGCTACCATCAAATGCTGACTCTCGATAGAGTGCTCTCTGGAAGCGCTTTCACTGCAAGCTGCAGAAGCACCACTAACAGCAAGCTTTCATATCGGGTACAGAATTGTGGCTTGACTGCGGATAATAACGCGATTATGGAAAAGAGAGTATCTCCCGCAGGGAAGCTGCTACCATCCAATGCTGGCTCTCGTTACAATCTTCTCTGGAAGCACTTCAAGTGCAAGCTGAAGAAGCGCCACAAAAAGTACGTTTCCGTATAGGGTACTGAGCTGAGTCTTAAGTGGAGCTAAAAACGCGATTTTGGAAAAGAGAGTATCTCCCGCAGGGAAGCTGCTACCATCAAATTCTTACTCTCGATAGAGTGATCTCTGGAAACGCTTTCACTGCAAGCTGCAGAAACACCACAAACTGTACGTTTCCGTATAGGGTACGGAGTTGTGTCTCAACTGCGGCTAAAAACGCGATTATGGAAAAGAGAGTATCTCCCGCAGGGAAGATGCTAGCATGGAATACTGTTGCTTCTGAATGTCTTCTCTTAGAGCGCTTTCATTGCAAAGCAAGACCTGCAGATGTTTTAGTCTACGCTTTAATACTGTCTCTTCAGAATGGTTATTAAATCGTCACTTCAAAATTTCGGATCGTTCAGCACAAGGACCGCAGGGAAGCTGCTACCATCAAACGCTGACTCTCGATAGAGTGCTCTCTGGAAGCGCTTTCACTTCAGCTGAAGAAGCACAACAAACAATACACTTCCGTATAGGGTTCTGAGTTGAGACTTAATTGCGGCTAAAAACGCGATTATGGAAAAGAGAGTATTTCCCGCAGGGAAGATGCTAGCATGGAATGCTGCTGCTTCTGAATGTCTTCTCTTAGAGCGCTTTCATTGCAAAGCAAGACCTGCAGAAGCTTTAGTCTAGGCTTTTATAAGGTGTCTTCAGAATGGCTATTAATTCGTCACTTCAAAATTTCAGATCGTTCAGCACAAGGACAGCAGGGAAGTAGCTGCCATCAAATGCTAGGTCTCGTTAGAGTCTTCTCTGGAAGCGCTTTCACTGCAAGCATCTAAGCAGGACAAACAGTAGGTTTCCGTGTAGGGTACTGATTTGAGACTTAACATCGCTTAATAATGCGAATTTGGAGAAGAGAGTATATCCCGCAGGGAAGAGGTTAGCATGGAATGCTGCTGCTTCTGAATGTCTTCTCTTAGAGCGCTTTCATTGCAAAGCAAGACCTGCAGAAGTTTTAGTCTAGGCTTTTATAAGGTCTCTTCAGAATGGTTATTAAATCGTCAATTCAAAATTATAGATCGTTCAGCACAAGGACCGCAGGGAAGCTGCTACCTACAATTGTATTTTCGTGCTCGTTAGAGTCTTCTCTTGAAGTGCTTTCACTGCAAGCATTATAAGCAGGATAAAGAGTAGGATTCCGTGTAGGGTACTGATTTGAGACATAACATCGCTTACTAATGCGATTTTTGAAAAGACAGTATATCCCGCAGGGAAGAGGCTAGCATGAAATCCTGCTGCTTCTGAATGTCTTCTCTTAGAGCGCTTTCACTGCAAAGCAAGACCTGAAGAAGTTTCAGTCTAGGCTTTATACTGTCACATCAGAATAGCTTTTAAATCGTCACTTCAAAATTTCTGATCGTTCAGCACAAGGACCGCAGGGAAGCTGCTGCCATCAAATGCTAGGTCTCGTTAGAGTCTTCTCTGGAAGCGCTTTCACTGCAAGCATCTAAGCAGGACAAACAGTAGGTTTCCGTGTAGGGTACTGATTTGAGACTTAACATCGCTTAATAATGCGAATTTGGAGAAGAGAGTATATCCCGCAGGGAAGAGGTTAGCATGGAATGCTGCTGCTTCTGAATGTCTTCTCTTAGAGCCCTTTCACTGTAAAGCAAGACCTGCAGAAGTTTCAGTCTAGGCTTCATACTGTCACATCAGAATGGGTATCAAATCGTCAATTCATAATATCAGATCGTTCAGCACAAAGACCGCAGGGAAGCTGCTGCCATCAAATGCTGGATCTCGTTAGAGTCTTCTCTGGAAGCGCTTTCACTGCAAGCTGCAGAAGCACCACTAACAGCAAGCTTTCATATCGGGTACAGAATTGTGGCTTAACTGCGGCTAATAACGCGATTATGGAAAAGAGAGTATCTCCCGCAGGGAAGCTGCTACCATCAAATGCTGGATCTCGTTACAATCTTCTCTGGAAGCGCTTTCACTGCAAGCTGCAGAAGCACCACAGAAAGTACGTTTCCGTATAGGGTACGGAGTTGTGTCTCAACTGCGGCTAAAAACGCGATTATGGAAAAGAGAGTATCTCCCGCAGGGAAGCTGCTACCATCAAATGCTGGCTCTCGATAGCGTGCTCTCTTGAAGCACTTTCATTGCAAACTTCAGAAGCACCACAAACAGTACGTATCCGTATAGGGTACTGAGTTGTGTCTAAACTGCGGCTAAAAACGCGATTTTGGAAAAGAGAGTATCTCCCGCAGGGAAGATGCTAGCATGGAATACTGCTGCTTCTGAATGTCTTCTCTTAGAGCCCTTTCATTGCAAAGCAAGACCTGCAGATGTTTTAGTCCAGTCTTTAATACTGTCATATCAGAATAGCTATTAAATCGTCACTTCAAAATTTCAGGTCGTTCAGCACAAGGACCGCAGGGAAGCTGCTACCATCAAATGCTGACTCTCGATAGAGTGCTCTCTGGAAGCGCTTTCACTTCAGCTGAAGAAGCGCAACAAAAAGCAAGCTTTCATATCGGGTAGAGAATTGTGGCTTGACTGCGGATAATAATGCGATTATGGAAAAGAGAATATCTCCCGCAGGGAAGCTGCTACCATCAAATGCTGGCTCTCGTTACAATCTTCTCTGGAAGCACTTCAAGTGCAAGCTGAAGAAGCACCACAAAAAGTACGTTTCCGTATAGGGTACTGAGTTGTGTTTAAACTGCGGCTAAAAACGCGATTATGGAAAAGAGAGTATTTCCCGCAGGGAAGATGCTTGCATGGAATGCTGCTGCTTCTGGATGTCTTCTCTTAGAGCGCTTTCATTGCAAAGCAAGACCTGCAGATGTTTTAGTCTAGTCTTTAATACTGTCACATCAGAATGGTTATTAAATCGTCACTTCAAAATTTCAGATCGTTCAGCACAAGGACCGCAGGGAAGCTGCTACCATCAAATGCTGACTCTCGATAGAGTGCTCTCTGGAAGCGCTTTCACTGCAGCTGAAGAAGCACAACAATACACTTCCGTATAGGGTTCTGAGTTGAGACTTAATTGCGGCTAAAAACGCGATTATGGAAAAGAGAGTATTTCCCGCAGGGAAGATGCTAGCATGGAATGCTGCTGCTTCTGAATGTCTTCTCTTAGAGCGCTTTCATTGCAAAGCAAGACCTGCAGAAGCTTTAGTCTAGGCTTTTATAAGGTGTCTTCAGAATGGCTATTAATTCGTCACTTCAAAATTTCAGATCGTTCAGCACAAGGACAGCAGGGAAGTAGCTGCCATCAAATGCTAGGTCTCGTTAGAGTCTTCTCTGGAAGCGCTTTCACTGCAAGCATCTAAGCAGGACAAACAGGAGGTTTCCGTGTAGGGTACTGATTTGAGACTTAACATCGCTTAATAATGCGAATTTGGAAAAGAGAGTATATCCCGCAGGGAAGAGGTTAGCATGGAATGCTGCTGCTTCTGAATGTCTTCTCTTAGAGCCCTTTCACTGTAAAGCAAGACCTGCAGAAGTTTCAGTCTAGGCTTCATACTGTCACATCAGAATGGGTATCAAATCGTCAATTCATAATATCAGATCGTTCAGCACAAAGACCGCAGGGCAGCTGCTGCCATCAAATGCTGGATCTCGTTCGAGTCTTCTCTGGAAGCGCTTTCACTGCAAGCTGCAGAAGCACCACTAACAGCAAGCTTTCATATCGGGTACAGAATTGTGGCTTAACTGCGGCTAATAACGCGATTATGGAAAAGAGAGTATCTCCCGCAGGGAAGCTGCTACCATCAAATGCTGGATCTCGTTACAATCTTCTCTGGAAGCGCTTCAAGTGCAAGCTGAAGAAGCGCCACAAAAAGTACGTTTCCGTATAGGGTACTGAGCTGAGTCTTAAGTGCAGCTAAAAACGCGATTTTGGAAAAGAGAGTATCTCCCGCAGGGAAGCTGCTACCATCAAATTCTTACTCTCGATAGAGTGATCTCTGGAAACGCTTTCACTACAAGCTGCAGAAACACCACAAACTGTACGTTTCCGTATAGGGTACGGAGTTGTGTCTCAACTGCGGCTAAAAACGCGATTATGGAAAAGAGAGTATCTCCCGCAGGGAAGATGCTAGCATGGAATACTGTTGCTTCTGAATGTCTTCTCTTAGAGCGCTTTCATTGCAAAGCAAGACCTGCAGATGTTTTAGTCTACGCTTTAATACTGTCTCTTCAGAATGGTTATTAAATCGTCACTTCAAAATTTCAGATCGTTCAGCACAAGGACCGCAGGGAAGCTGCTACCATCAAATGCTGACTCTCGATAGAGTGCTCTCTGGAAGCGCTTTCACTGCAGCTGAAGAAGCACAACAATACACTTCCGTATAGGGTTCTGAGTTGAGACTTAATTGCGGCTAAAAACGCGATTATGGAAAAGAGAGTATTTCCCGCAGGGAAGATGCTAGCATGGAATGCTGCTGCTTCTGAATGTCTTCTCTTAGAGCGCTTTCATTGCAAAGCAAGACCTGCAGAAGCTTTAGTCTAGGCTTTTATAAGGTGTCTTCAGAATGGCTATTAATTCGTCACTTCAAAATTTCAGATCGTTCAGCACAAGGACAGCAGGGAAGTAGCTGCCATCAAATGCTAGGTCTCGTTAGAGTCTTCTCTGGAAGCGCTTTCACTGCAAGCATCTAAGCAGGACAAACAGGAGGTTTCCGTGTAGGGTACTGATTTGAGACTTAACATCGCTTAATAATGCGAATTTGGAGAAGAGAGTATATCCCGCAGGGAAGAGGTTAGCATGGAATGCTGCTGCTTCTGAATGTCTTCTCTTAGAGCCCTTTCACTGTAAAGCAAGACCTGCAGAAGTTTCAGTCTAGGCTTCATACTGTCACATCAGAATGGGTATCAAATCGTCAATTCATAATATCAGATCGTTCAGCACAAAGACCGCAGGGCAGCTGCTGCCATCAAATGCTGGATCTCGTTCGAGTCTTCTCTGGAAGCGCTTTCACTGCAAGCTGCAGAAGCACCACTAACAGCAAGCTTTCATATCGGGTACAGAATTGTGGCTTAACTGCGGCTAATAACGCGATTATGGAAAAGAGAGTATCTCCCGCAGGGAAGCTGCTACCATCAAATGCTGGATCTCGTTACAATCTTCTCTGGAAGCGCTTCAAGTGCAAGCTGAAGAAGCGCCACAAAAAGTACGTTTCCGTATAGGGTACTGAGCTGAGTCTTAAGTGCAGCTAAAAACGCGATTTTGGAAAAGAGAGTATCTCCCGCAGGGAAGCTGCTACCATCAAATTCTTACTCTCGATAGAGTGATCTCTGGAAACGCTTTCACTACAAGCTGCAGAAACACCACAAACTGTACGTTTCCGTATAGGGTACGGAGTTGTGTCTAAACTGCGGCTTATACCGCGATTTTGGAAAAGAGAGTATCTCCCGCAGGGAAGCTGCTACCATCAAATGCTTACACTCGATAGAGTGATCTCTGGAAACGCTTTCACTGCAAGCTGCAGAAACACCACAAACTGTACGTTTCCGTATAGGGTACTGAGTTGAGTCTTATCTGCGGCTAAAAACGCGGTTATGGAAAAGAGAGTATCTCCGGCAGGGAATGCTTGCATGGAATGCTGCTACTTCTGAATGTCTTCTCTTAGAGCGCTTTCATTGCAAAGCAAGACCTGCAGATGTTTTAGTCTAGGCTTTTATAAGGTCTCTTCAGAATGGCTATTAAATCGTCACTTCAAAATTTCAGATCGTTCAGCACAAGGACCTCAGAGAAGTTGCTACCATCAAATGCTGACTCTCGATAGAGTGCTCTCTGGAAGCGCTTTCACTGCAAGCTACAGAAGCACCACTAACAGCAAGCTTTCATATCGGGTACAGAATTGTGGCTTGACTGTGGCTAATAACGCGATTATGGAAAAGAGAGTATCTCCCGCAGGGAAGATGCTACCATCAAATGCTGGCTCTCGTTACAATCTTCTCTGGAATCACTTCAAGTGCAAGCTGAAGAAGCGCCACAAAAAGTACGTTTCCGTATAGGGTACTGAGCTGAGTCTTAAGTGCAGCTAAAAACGCGATTTTGGAAAAGAGAGTATCTCCCGCAGGGAAGCTGCTACCATCAAATTCTTACTCTCGATAGAGTGATCTCTGGAAACGCTTTCACTGCAAGCTGCAGAAACACCACAAACTGTACGTTTCCGTATAGGGTACGGAGTTGTGTCTCAACTGCGGCTAAAAACGCGATTATGGAAAAGAGAGTATCTCCCGCAGGGAAGATGCTAGCATGGAATACTGTTGCTTCTGAATGTCTTCTCTTAGAGCGCTTTCATTGCAAAGCAAGACCTGCAGATGTTTTAGTCTACGCTTTAATACTGTCTCTTCAGAATGGTTATTAAATCGTCACTTCAAAATTTCAGATCGTTCAGCACAAGGACCGCAGGGAAGCTGCTACCATCAAATGCTGACTCTCGATAGAGTGCTCTCTGGAAGCGCTTTCACTGCAGCTGAAGAAGCACAACAAACAATACACTTCCGTATAGGGTTCTGAGTTGAGACTTAATTGCGGCTAAAAACGCGATTACGGAAAAGAGAGTATTTCCCGCAGGGAAGATGCTAGCATGGAATGCTGCTGCTTCTGAATGTCTTCTCTTAGAGCGCTTTCATTGCAAAGCAAGACCTGCAGAAGCTTTAGTCTAGGCTTTTATAAGGTGTCTTCAGAATGGCTATTAATTCGTCACTTCAAAATTTCAGATCGTTCAGCACAAGGACAGCAGGGAAGTAGCTGCCATCAAATGCTAGGTCTCGTTAGAGTCTTCTCTGGAAGCGCTTTCACTGCAAGCATCTAAGCAGGACAAACAGTAGGTTTCCGTGTAGGGTACTGATTTGAGACTTAACATCGCTTAATAATGCGAATTTGGAGAAGAGAGTATATCCCGCAGGGAAGAGGTTAGCATGGAATGCTGCTGCTTCTGAATGTCTTCTCTTAGAGCCCTTTCACTGTAAAGCAAGACCTGCAGAAGTTTCAGTCTAGGCTTCATACTGTCACATCAGAATGGGTATCAAATCGTCAATTCATAATATCAGATCGTTCAGCACAAAGACCGCAGGGAAGCTGCTGCCATCAAATGCTGGATCTCGTTCGAGTCTTCTCTGGAAGCGCTTTCACTGCAAGCTGCAGAAGCACCACTAACAGCAAGCTTTCATATCGGGTACAGAATTGTGGCTTAACTGCGGCTAATAACGCGATTATGGAAAAGAGAGTATCTCCCGCAGGGAAGCTGCTACCATCAAATGCTGGATCTCGTTACAATCTTCTCTGGAAGCGCTTTCACTGCAAGCTGCAGAAGCACCACAGAAAGTACGTTTCCGTATAGGGTACGGAGTTGTGTCTCAACTGCGGCTAAAAACGCGATTATGGAAAAGAGAGTATCTCCCGCAGGGAAGATGCTACCATCAAATGCTGGCTCTCGATAGCGTGCTCTCTTGAAGCACTTTCATTGCAAACTTCAGAAGCACCACAAACAGTACGTATCCGTATAGGGTACTGAGTTGTGTCTAAACTGCGGCTAAAAACGCGATTTTGGAAAAGAGAGTATCTCCCGCAGGGAAGCTGCTACCATCAAATGCTTACACTCGATAGAGTGATCTCTGGAAACGCTTTCACTGCAAGCTGCAGAAACACCACAAACTGTACGTTTCCGTATAGGGTACTGAGTTGAGTCTTATCTGCGGCTAAAAACGCGGTTATGGAAAAGAGAGTATTTCCCGCAGGGAATGCTTGCATGGAATGCTGCTGCTTCTGAATGTCTTCTCTTAGAGCGCTTTCATTGCAAAGCAAGACCTGCAGATGTTTTAGTCTAGTCTTTAATACTGTCACATCAGAATGGTTATAAAATCGTCACTTCAAAATTTCAGATCGTTCAGCACAAGGACCGCAGGGAAGCTGCTACCATCAAATGCTGACTCTCGATAGAGTGCTCTCTGGAAGCGCATTCACTGCAAGCTACAAGAAGCACCAGAAAAAGCAAGCTTTAGTCTAGGGTACTGAATTGTGACTTAACTGCTGATAAAACCGCGATTTTGGAAAAGAGAGTATCTCCCGCAGGGAAGCTGCTACCATCAAATGCTTACTCTCGATAGAGTGCTCTCTGGAAGCGCTTTCACTGCAGCTGAAGAAGCACAACAAACACTTCCGTATAGGGTTCTGAGTTGAGACTTAATTGTGGCTAAAAACGCAATTATGGAAAAGAGAGTATTTCCCGCAGGGAAGATGCTAGCATGGAATGCTGCTGCTTCAGAATGTCTTCTCTTAGAGCGCTTTCATTGCAAAGCAAGACCTGCAGAAGTTTTAGTCTAGGCTTTTATAAGATCTCTTCAGAATGGCTATTAAATCGTCACTTCAATATTTCAGATCGTTCAGCACAAGGACAGCAGGGAAGTAGCTGCCATCAAATGTTAGCTCTCGTTAGAGTCTTCTTTGGAGCGCATTCACTGCAAGCTGAAGAAGAACAACAGACAAAACGTTTCCGTATAGGGTACGAGTTGAGTCTTATATGCGGCTAAAATCTCGATTATGGAAAAGAGAGTATCTCCGGCAGGGAAGATGCTTGCATGGAATGCTGCTGCTTCTGAATGTCTTCTCTTAGAGCGCTTTCACTGTAAAGGAAGACCTGCAGATGTTTTAGTCTACGCTTTAATACTGTCTCTTCAGAATGGTTATTAAATCGTCACTTCAAAATTTCAGATCGTTCAGCACAAGGACCGCAGGGAAGCTGCTACCATCAAATTCTAGGTCTTGTTAGAGTCTTCTCTGGAAGCGCTTTCACTGCAAGCATCTAAGCAGGACAAACAGTAGGTTTCCGTGTAGGGTACTGATTTGAGACTTAACATCGCTTAATAATGCGAATTTGGAAAAGAGAGTATATCCCGCAGGGAAGAGGTTAGCATGGAATGCTGCTGCTTCTGAATGTCTTCTCTTAGAGAGCTTTCACTGTAAAGGAAGACCTGAGGAAGTTTCAGTCTACGCTTCATACTGTCACATCAGAATAGCTATTAAATCGTCACTTCAAAATTTCAGAGTGTTTAGCACAAGAACCGCAGGGAAGCTGCTACCCACAATTGTATTTTGGTGCTCGTTAGAGTCTTCTCTTCAAGTGCCTTCACTGCAAGCATTATAAGCAGGACAAACAGTAGGTTTCCGTGTAGGGTTTGGAGTTGAGACATAACATCGCTTAATAAGGATATTTTCGAAAAGACAGTATATCCCGCAGGGAAGAGGCTAGCATGAAATCCTGCTGCTTCTGAATGTCTTCTCTTATAGTGCTTTCACTGTAAAGGAAGACCTGAAGAATTTTCAGTCTAGGCTTCATACTGTCACATCAGAATAGGTATCAAATCGTCAAATCATAATTTCAGATCGTTCAGCACAAAGACCGCAGGGAAGCTGCTGCCATCAAATGCTGGATCTCGTTCGAGTCTTCTCTGGAAGCGCTTTCACTGCAAGCTGCAGAAGCACCACTAACAGCAAGCTTTCATATCGGGTACAGAATTGTGGCTTAACTGCGGCTTATACCGCGATTTTGGAAAAGAGAGTATCTCCCGCAGGGAAGCTGCTACCATCAAATGCTGGATCACGTTACAATCTTCTCTGGAAGCGCTTTCACTGCAAGCTGCAGAAGCACCACTAACAGCAAGCTTTCATATCGGGTACAGAATAGTGGCTTAACAGCGGCTAATAACGCGATTTTGGAAAAGAGAGTATCTCCCGCAGGGAAGCTGCTACCATCAAATGCTGGCTCTCGTTACAATCTTCTCTGGAAGCACTTCAAGTGCAAGCTGAAGAAGCACCACAGAAAGTACGTTTCCGTATAGGGTACGGAGTTGTGTCTCAACTGCGGCTAAAAACGCGATTATGGAAAAGAGAGTATCTCCCGCAGGGAAGATGCTAGCATGGAATACTGCTGCTTCTGAATGTCTTCTCTTAGAGCGCTTTCATTGCAAAGCAAGACCTGCAGAAGTTTTAGTCTAGGCTTTTATAAGATCTCTTCAGAATGGCTATTAAATCGTCACTTCAATATTTCAGATCGTTCAGCACAAGGACAGCAGGGAAGTTACTACCATCATATGTTAGCTCTCGTTAGAGTCTTCTTTGGAAGCGCATTCACTGCAAGCTGAAGAAGAACAACAGACAAAACGTTTCCGTATAGGGTACGAGTTGAGTCTTATATGCGGCTAAAATCTCGATTATGGAAAAGAGAGTATCTCCCGCAGGGAAGATGCTTGCATGGAATGCTGCTGCTTCTGAATGTCTTCTCTTAGAGCGCTTTCACTGTAAAGGAAGACCTGCAGATGTTTTAGTCTACGCTTTAATACTGTCTCTTCAGAATGGTTATTAAATCGTCACTTCAAAATTTCAGATCGTTCAGCACAAGGACCGCAGGGAAGCTGCTACCATCAAATTCTAGGTCTTGTTAGAGTCTTCTCTGGAAGCGCTTTCACTGCAAGCATCTAAGCAGGACAAACAGTAGGTTTCCGTGTAGGGTACTGATTTGAGACTTAACATCGCTTAATAATGCGAATTTGGAAAAGAGAGTATATCCCGCAGGGAAGAGGTTAGCATGGAATGCTGCTGCTTCTGAATGTCTTCTCTTAGAGCCCTTTCACTGTAAAGCAAGACCTGAGGAAGTTTCAGTCTAGGCTTCATACTGTCACATCAGAATAGCTATTAAATCGTCACTTCAAAATTTCAGAGTGTTTAGCACAAGAACCGCAGGGAAGCTGCTACCCACAATTGTATTTTGGTGCTCGTTAGAGTCTTCTCTTCAAGTGCCTTCACTGCAAGCATTATAAGCAGGACAAACAGTAGGTTTCCGTGTAGGGTTTGGAGTTGAGACATAACATCGCTTAATAAGGATATTTTCGAAAAGACAGTATATCCCGCAGGGAAGAGGCTAGCATGAAATCCTGCTGCTTCTGAATGTCTTCCCTTATAGTGCTTTCACTGTAAAGGAAGACCTGAAGAATTTTCAGTCTAGGCTTCATACTGTCACATCAGAATAGGTATCAAATCGTCAAATCATAATTTCAGATCGTTCAGCACAAAGACCGCAGGGAAGCTGCTGCCAACAAATGCTGGATCTCGTTCGAGTCTTCTCTGGAAGCGCTTTCACTGCAAGCTGCAGAAGCACCACTAACAGCAAGCTTTCATATCGGGTACAGAATTGTGGCTTAACTGCGGCTTATACCGCGATTTTGGAAAAGAGAGTATCTCCCGCAGGGAAGCTGCTACCATCAAATGCTGGATCACGTTACAATCTTCTCTGGAAGCGCTTTCACTGCAAGCTGCAGAAGCACCACTAACAGCAAGCTTTCATATCGGGTACAGAATAGTGGCTTAACAGCGGCTAATAACGCGATTTTGGAAAAGAGAGTATCTCCCGCAGGGAAGCTGCTACCATCAAATGCTGGCTCTCGTTACAATCTTCTCTGGAAGCACTTCAAGTGCAAGCTGAAGAAGCACCACAGAAAGTACGTTTCCGTATAGGGTACGGAGTTGTGTCTCAACTGCGGCTAAAAACGCGATTATGGAAAAGAGAGTATCTCCCGCAGGGAAGATGCTAGCATGGAATACTGCTGCTTCTGAATGTCTTCTCTTAGAGCGCTTTCATTGCAAAGCAAGACCTGCAGAAGTTTTAGTCTAGGCTTTTATAAGATCTCTTCAGAATGGCTATTAAATCGTCACTTCAAAATTTCAGATCGTTCAGCACAAGGACCGCAGGGAAGCTGCTACCATCAAATGCTTACTCTCGATAGAGTGCTCTCTGGAAACACTTTCACTGCAACCTGCAGAAGCGCCACAAACAGTACGTTTCCGTATAGGGTACGGAGTTGAGTATTATCTGCGAATAAAAACTCGATTATGGAAAAGAGAGTGTCTCCCGCAGGGAAGATGCTAGCATGGAATACTGCTGCTTCTGAATGTCTTCTCTTAGAGCGCTTTCATTGCAAAGCAAGACCTGCAGATGTTTTAGTCTAGGCTTCATACTGTCACAGCAGAATAGCTATTAAATCGTCACTTCAAAATTTCAGATCGTTCAGCACAAGGACCGCAGGGAAGCTGCTGCCATCAAATGCTGGATCTCGTTAGAGTCTTCTCTGGAAGCGCTTTCACTGCAAGCTGCAGAAGCACCAAAGAAAGTACGTTTCCGTATAGGGTACGGAGTTGTGTCACAACTGCGGCTAAAAACGCGATTATGGAAAAGAGAGTATTTCCCGCAGGGAAGCTGCTACCAACAAATGCTGGCTCTCGTTACAATCTTCTCTGGAAGCACTTCAAGTACAAGCTGAAGAAGCACCACAGAAAGTACGTTTCCGTATAGGGTACGGAGTTGTGTCTCAACTGCGGCTAAAAACGCGATTATGGAAAAGAGAGTATCTCCCGCAGGGAAGATGCTACCATCAAATGCTGGCTCTCGATAGCGTGCTCTCTTGAAGCACTTTCATTGCAAACTTCAGAAGCACCACAAACAGTACGTATCCGTATAGGGTACTGAGTTGTGTCTAAACTGTGGCTAAAAACGCGATTTTGGAAAAGAGAGTATCTCCCGCAGGGAAGCTGCTACCATCAAATGCTTACACTCGATAGAGTGATCTCTGGAAACGCTTTCACTGCAAGCTGCAGAAACACCACAAACTGTACGTTTCCGTATAGGGTACTGAGTTGAGTCTTATCTGCGGCTAAAAACGCGGTTATGGAAAAGAGAGTATCTCCGGCAGGGAATGCTTGCATGGAATGCTGCTGCTTCTGAATGTCTTCTCTTAGAGCGCTTTCATTGCAAAGCAAGACCTGCAGATGTTTTAGTCTAGGCTTTTATAAGGTCTCTTCAGAATGGCTATTAAATCGTCACTTAGTTCAAAATTTCAGATCGTTCAGCACAAGGACCTCAGAGAAGCTGCTACCATCAAATGCTGACTCTCGATAGAGTGCTCTCTGGAAGCGCTTTCACTGCAAGCTGCAGAAGCACCACTAACAGCAAGCTTTCATATCGGGTACAGAATTGTGGCTTGACTGCGGATAATAACGCGATTATGGAAAAGAGAGTATCTCCCGCAGGGAAGCTGCTACCATCCAATGCTGGCTCTCGTTACAATCTTCTCTGGAAGCACTTCAAGTGCAATCTGAAGAAGCGCCACAAAAAGTACGTTTCCGTATAGGGTACTGAGCTGAGTCTTAAGTGCAGCTAAAAACGCGATTTTGGAAAAGAGAGTATCTCCCGCAGGGAAGCTGCTACCATCAAATTCTTACTCTCGATAGAGTGATCTCTGGAAACGCTTTCACTGCAAGCTGCAGAAACACCACAAATTGTACGTTTCCGTATAGGGTACTGAGTTGAGTCTTATCTGCGGCTAAAAACGCGATTTTGGAAAAGAGAGTATCTCCCATAGGGAAGATGCTAGCATGGAATACTGCTGCTTCTGAATGTCTTCTCTTAGAGCCCTTTCATTGCAAAGCAAGACCTGCAGATGTTTTAGTCCAGTCTTTAATACTGTCACATCAGAATAGCTATTAAATCGTCACTTCAAAATTTCAGATCGTTCAGCACAAGGACCGCAGGGAAGCTGCTACCATCAAATGCTGACTCTCGATAGAGTGCTCTCTGGAAGCGCTTTCACTTCAGCTGAAGAAGCACAACAAACAGCAAGCCTTCATATCGGGTAGAGAATTGTGGCTTGACTGCGGATAATAATGCGATTATGGAAAAGAGAGTATCTCCCGCAGGGAAGCTGCTACCATCAAATGCTGGCTCTCGTTACAATCTTCTCTGGAAGCACTTCAAGTGCAAGCTGAAGAAGCACCACAGAAAGTACGTTTCCGTATAGGGTACTGAGTTGTGTTTAAACTGCGGCTAAAAACGCGATTATGGAAAAGAGAGTATTTCCCGCAGGGAAGATGCTTGCATGGAATGCTGCTGCTTCTGGATGTCTTCTCTTAGAGCGCTTTCATTGCAAAGCAAGACCTGCAGATGTTTTAGTCTAGTCTTTAATACTGTCACATCAGAATGGTTATTAAATCGTCACTTCAAAATTTCATATCGTTCAGCACAAGGACCGCAGGGAAGCTGCTACCATCAAATGCTTACTCTCGATAGAGTGCTCTCTGGAAACACTTTCACTGCAACCTGCAGAAGCGCCACAAACAGTACGTTTCCGTATAGGGTACTGAGTTGAGTCTTATCTGCTGCTAAAAACGCGGTTATGGAAAAGAGAGTATATCCCGCAGGGAAGAGGCTAGCATGAAATCCTGCTGCTTCTGAATGTCTTCTCTTATAGCGCTTTCACTGTAAAGGAAGACCTGAAGAATTTTCAGTCTAGGCTTCATACTGTCACATCAGAATAGGTATCAAATCGTCAAATCATAATTTCAGATCGTTCAGCACAAAGACCGCAGGGAAGCTGCTGCCATCAAATGCTTGATCTCGTTCGAGTCTTCTCTGGAAGCGCTTTCACTGCAAGCTGCAGAAGCACCACTAACAGCAAGCTTTCATATCGGGTACAGAATTGTGGCTTAACTGCGGCTAATACCGCGATTTTGGAAAAGAGAGTATCTCCCGCAGGGAAGCTGCTACCATCAAATGCTGGATCTCGTTACAATCTTCTCTGGAAGCGCTTTCACTGCAAGCTGCAGAAGCACCACTAACAGCAAGCTTTCATATCGGGTACAGAATAGTGGCTTAACAGCGGCTAATAACGCGATTTTGGAAAAGAGAGTATCTCCCGCAGGGAAGCTGCTACCATCAAATGCTGGCTCTCGTTACAATCTTCTCTGGAAGCACTTCAAGTGCAAGCTGAAGAAGCGCCACAAAAAGTACGTTTCCGTTTAGGGTACGGAGTTGAGTATTATCTGCGGCTAAAAACGCGATTTTGGAAAAGAGAGTATCTCCCGCAGGAAAGATGCTAACATGGAATATTGCTGCTTCTGAATGTCTTCTCTTAGAGCGCTTTCATTGCAAAGCAAGACCTGCAGATGTTTTAGTCTAGTCTTTAATACTGTCTCTTCAGAATGGCTATTAAATCGTCACTTAGTTCAAAATTTCATATCGTTCAGCACAAGGACCGCAGGGAAGTTACTACCATCAAATGTTAGCTCTCGTTAGAGTCTTCTCTGTAAGCGCATTCACTGCAAGCTGAAGAAGAACAACAGACAAAACGTTTCCGTATAGGGTACAGAGTTGAGTCTTATCTGCGGCTAAAAACGCGATTATGGAAAAGAGAGTATCTCCCGCAGGGAAGATGCTTGCATGGAATGCTGCTTCTTCTGAATGTCTTCTCTTAGAGCGCGTTCACTGTAAAGGAAGACCTGAAGCAGTTTCAGTCTAGGCTTCATACTGTCACATCAGAATCGGTATCAAATCATCAATTCATAATTTCAGATCGTTCAGCACAAGGACCGCAGGGAAGTTACTACCATCAAATGCTGGCTCTCGTTCGAGTCTTCTCTGGAACCGCTTTTACTGCAAGCTGCAGAAGCAGCACTAACATCAAACTTTAGTCTAGGGCACTGTATTGTGACTTAACTGCGGCTAATAAGGCGACTTTTGAAAAGAGAGTATCTACCGCAGGGAAGCTGCTACCATCATATGCTGACTCTCTGGAAACGCTTTCACTGCAAGCTGCAGAAGCACCACAAACAGTACGTTTCTGTATAGGGTACTGAGTTTAGTCTTGTCTGCGGCTAATAACGCGATTATGGAAAAGAGAGTGTCTCCCGCAGGGAAGCTGCTACCATCAAATGCTGACTCTCGATAGAGTGCTCTCTGGGAGCGCTTTCACTGCAGCTGAAGAAGCACAACAAACAATACATTTCCGTATAGGGTTCTGAGTTGAGACTTAATTGCGGCTAAAAACGCGATTATGGAAAAGAGAGTATTTCCCGCAGGGAAGATGCTAGCATGGAATGCTGCTGCTTCTGAATGTCTTCTCTTAGAGCGCTTTCACTGTAAAGCAAGACCTGCAGATGTTTTAGTCTAGGCTTTAATACTGTCTCTTCAGAATGGCTATTAAATCGTCACTTCAAAATTTCAGAGCGTTCAGCACAAGGACCGCAGGGAAGTTACTACCATCAAATGTTAGCTCTCGTTAGAGTCTTCTCTGGAAGCGCTTTCACTGCAAGCTGCAAGAAGCACCACTAAAAGCAAGCTTTAGTCTAGGGTACTGAATTGTGGCTTAACTGCAGGTAATACCGCGATTTTGGAAAAGAGAGTATCTCCCGCAGGGAAGCTGCTACCATCAAATGCTGGCTCTCGTTAGAGTCTTCTCTGGAACCGCTTTTACTGCAAGCTGCAGAAGCAGCACTAACATCAAGCTTTAGTCTAGGGCACTGTATTGTGACTTAACTGTGGCTAATAAGGCGACTTTTGAAAAGAGAGTATCTACCGCAGGGAAGCTGCTACCATCATATGCTGACTCTCGATAGAGTGCTCTCAGGAAACGCTTTCACTGCAAGCTGAAGAAGAATAACAGACAAAACGTTTCCGTGTAGGGTACGGAGTTGAGTCTTATCTGCGGCTAAAAACTCGATTATGGAAAAGAGAGTATCTCCTGCAGGAAAGATGCTTGCATGGAATGCTGCTTCTTCTGAATGTCTTCTCTTAGAGCGCTTTCACTGTAAAGGAAGACCTGAAGAAGTTTCAGTCTAGGCTTCATACTGTCACATCAGAATAGCTATTAAATCGTCACTTCAAAATTTCAGATCGTTCAGCACAAGGACCGCAGGGAAGCTGCTTCCATCAAATGCTGACTCTCGATAGAATGCTCTCTGGAAGCGCTTTCACTGCAGCTGAAGAAGCACAACAAACAATACATTTCCGTATAGGGTTCTAGTTGAGACCTAATTGTGGCTAAAAACGCGATTATGGAAAAGAGAGTATTTCCCGCAGGGAAGATGCTAGCATGGAATGCTGCTGCTTCTGAATGTCTTCTCTTAGAGCGCTTTCATTGCAAAGCAAGACCTGCAGAAGTTTTAGTCTAGGCTTTTATAAGGTCTCTTCAGAATGGCTATTAAATCGTCACTTCAAAATTTCAGATCGTTCAGCACAAGGACAGCAGGGAAGTAGCTGCCATGAAATGCTAGGTCTCGTTAGAGTCTTCTCTGGAAGCGCTTTCACTGAAAGCGTCTAAGCAGGATAAAGAGTAGGTTTCCGTGTAGGGTACTGATTTGAGACATAACATCGCTTAATATCGTGATTTTGGAAAGAGGAGTAAGTCCCGAAGGGAAGATGCTAGCATGGAAAGCTGCTGCTTCTGAATGGCTTCTCTTAGATAGCTTTCACTGCAAAGCCAGACTTGCAGATCTTTCAGTCTTGGCATTAGAGTGCTCTCTTGAAGCGATTTCTCTGCAAATATTATAAGCAGGACAAACAGTAGGTTTCCGTGTAGGGTACTGAGTTGAGTCTTATACTGTGGCTAAAAACGCGATTTTGGAAAAGAGAGTATCTCCCGCAGTGAAGCTGCTACCATCAAATGCTGACTCTTGTTAGAGTCTTCTCTGGAAGCGCTTTCTCTGCAAGCTGCATAAGCACGACTGATACGTACGTTGTCATCTACGGTACTGATTTGATACTTAACATCGCTTAATAACGCGATTTTGGAAAGGAGAGTATCTCCCGCAGGGAAGGTGCTTGCACGGAATGCTTCTGCTTCTGATTGTCTAGCCGTGACTCGGCGCATTAACAAGTGCAGTTAAGTCACAATTCAGTACCCTGTACTAAAATGTACTGTTATTCTTGCTTATGCTGCTTGCAGTGAAATCACTTCCAGAGAAGACTCTAACGAGAATCAGCATTTGATCGTACCAGCTTCCCTGCAGTACTTGTGGTGAATGATCTGAAATTTTGTGGCGACTTTTCAATAGCCATTCTTATGTTACATTTCACAAGCCTAGAGTGAAAGTGGAAGCAGTCTAAGAGATGTTATTCAGAAACAGTAGCTTTCCCTGCTAGCATCCTCCCTGTGGGGGATACTCACTTTTGCAGCTTGTAACGACAGCGCTTCCAGAGAAGTGTCTATCAAGAGACAGCATTTAATCATAGAAGCTTCCCTGCAGTACTTGTGCTTAACGGTCTACCTTTTTACTGTGATGCCTTAATAGCCGTGGTGATGTTACAGTTCACAAGCCTATGTTGAAAATGCTGTAAGTCGTTCTTTGCTGTGAAAATGCTATAGGAGAAGACATTCAGAAGCAGCAACATTTCGTGCTAGCATCTTCCCAGCGGTTGTTATTCTACAGTCCTTAATTGCCTTAATAGGCACAGTAAAGTTATGCACTGGAAGTATAGAACTTTGTGCTATATTTTTCTTGTTTTTCTAGTCTTACACCTAGCAATTTATTTAGTATGTAAATAAACAACTTTGGCTGCTGATGTAAGGCAGTGCTCATCTCCAACTTTATACATGGTGAGTTACAAAAGCAATAGTTTTGTGATGTGATAACTTTTTTTCTCTTCTGGTAAAATTGGTGGTTAGGCAATCTCAACAAATGTGTTTGGCTAGCATTGTGACTGAGAGATCTGGCTTCCATTTTCTTTGTTTAGAATGAGGAGGACCTTCAAACATCAACAGATACCTTCCACAAATGAGCTGCATAATAAGGCAAATAGCTGAATGAACCATTAGCATTGTAAATTTACTAACTTGGGCATCTTTATTTTCTCTTGCGGCTTAGATTGCCTTTGCTTTACACATACGAGCCTTTTTAAAACATTGAGGGGTGTTACTGGTGTGTGAGCCAGGAGTTGAGGAGAAAGTCTAGCAGCATTGATTAGGTTCTTCAAGATTGCTTCTTTGTGTAGCCTGATAACTGAAAAACTACAATTCTTTGATGTCTTCAGTGAATGCTAGTTTGTAAAATATTGGGCTGTATTTATATGGAATATTTTTACTTATTGCGTCTTTTCTCTGGATGCAAATCTATGGGATGAGAATTCCTCTATATTGCTCCATTGGGTGACTGCTGGACACTATAAGAGAGTAGGATTTAAGAGTCGATTTAAAAAGTAAATTAGACCAAAAGTTTCCAGTAACAATTGTGGTTTGGAAACAGTTGAAATAAGAACATAACTAAACTCAACTGTACTTGCATTGGCTAAGTAATAATCTCAGAGTAAATGTGAACACTACGTGTGGTGCTAAGGAGCATTGTTTAGTGTTTGATAGGAATGGTTGGACTCGATGATCCGGTGGGTCTCTCTCTTCCATTCTGGTGATTCTATGATTCTATGATTCTATGATTCTGTTAGAGACTAAAAAAACCATGTCCTGAAATAAAATTATAATTGATACAGACAAACTGTGGAAAAAAAGAGCGTCATAGTGTTTACAATCTATGAAGATGATGTCTTGCTGTTCCACTCAATAAATAATCTTTCAGGGGTAGTAGCAGCATTTAGCGACCTGGATTGGCTTCTGTGGGAGGGTTTTAGAGAAACAAAACCCAAAACAAAGAAAAACCTAAACAAAAATAGCTCCAACAAAAAAATAACACTACCACCACCCCCAAACAAAAATAATACCTAAATACCAGCTCCCTACTCCACTGCTAGTGGAACTGTATCCATTGAAATTGTTTGAGAACTTGGTCCTACATTTTAATGTTTCAGTTCCTTGTGTGCTGTACATCCTAGGCTTGGACCTCATATGATCATTTGATTTGCTAGGGCAGATGTATTTTGTTCTTCATAGAACCGCAATATTGCATGTAGTTCTAGTTAGTGATCTGTGCAAATTCTGATGCATCTATCCATGTTGATGGCCTGCAAGAAACCTTGAAGTAGCTTCTGACCTATGAACCTTTGCCCTGTAGCATTGGTGGCTGCAGCTTCAAGCTTGTGTTGCTCATTGCATAGTGGACAAAACTGAAACACAACCAACCAAAAAAATCCATAACCTATTTCTGGCTCTTGTGTAATCCAATCTAACATCTTTACTGTTTCCTTAGCTTGGAATTGTAAATATGAATGTTGATTTGGCAAAAATGCTTCTTGTTTGTTCTTTACTGAGTAAGTATTTATAAGTTAATTTGAGTAAATGAGTCTCTGCTGTGGCTTAGTGTGCTATTGAGTGCATTTCCTGTGCATTCTGTTTATGTCTTGGTTTACTGATAAACTCTTCTCATCTGTGATAATGTAATATTCACAAATTATCAACTCCAATGTAAAATGTCAGCTTATGACATTTAAATTTTTGGACTGACTTTTAGATTTTTCCTAACAATTGTCTACCTTCATCCAATAAGAAAATGAAACAGAGGATGAATGCCCTTGTCCATGAGGGAAGTCTTTCTTTTTTGCCTGTTCTTCATGCTACCACCAGAACTAAAACTGCTTTGAAATACGAAGTTGATATAGTATTTCTTGGTATGTAATTCACCAAACTGACAAGACATTGGAAGAACCCATATGAGTTTATGCTTGAAATTAAGTCTAGTAAAATGCTTCTGGAATCCCCTGGTAATTTCTCTTTATCAGGGTAAGTGATGCAGGATGAATCCATCATAATAGCTGTGGAGCTGCACAAAATTACATGATATGATTAGATGATACGATTTTTTTCCAATAGATTTTTTTTCTTATTAAGAAATGAAAGGTGATGGCAGAGAAGCAGGCTGCGTACCATTCATCATTTTGAGCTGTTTTGTCCTCCTGTATATAATAGACCTGTTTTTCTTGTTCAGTGTTCCCATTAGGTTGTTTATAATCTGTTCGAAGTGATTATCAAGTACTATTCTAATACAGTAGTGGTATATTATAATTCTGTTCTTGTTTACTTTAGTGCAAGGAATGGACAAATGAAGCTTGTAATATTAAGCATCTGTATCTGGTAAAGCCGTGTGTGACTAAGCTTGATGGAGTGGCTCACATCCTTCATTTCTTTACATTGATAGAATTTGAGGTCAATGTTTATGCAGCTAAGCTGAGTTATTTCAATTTTATACTGGTGAAATCAGAACAGAACTGTCTGGTATGTACTTTTAAGTGTGGTACTGGGGTAAACCTTTTAGTCTCATTTATGTGAGAACTGTCGTCTCCTATTTGATTGACACGGCATGAATGTTGGACTGCTTCATGGGTACTGGTTGTGCAAGATAGACCCTACTACACGAGAGCTTTCTATGTGTACCTAAATTTAGTTACTGCAGGTAATCTCTGTTATGGCGAAATGAAGTTGTGGTACATTCACCCAAGTTTCTTCTTTTTCTTTGGTGGCTTTTGCTAGGTGAAAAACACTTGGTTTGTTTTACAGATGAAAAACATTGTCGGTTGCCAAATTGGATATGAATTTTGGCAATTACAGCAGGCCATATGCATCACTTGGAAGAGAGGACAATTCCTTATTCCATAACTACATGTGAAAAAATAAAAATAAATTAAAAAAAATGAATTCCCACATCTGCCACCCTTGTGTGCAGCCCCGGTAACTGGAACATCAGCCCAAGGTGCTGAAAGGGATGGTGTCTACCCTGATGTGCAGTTTTCCTTTATGCATACCCAGAGGAACCTGCAGGCTTGGATGTCCTAGTCCAGAGTTGTCAGTATGCATGAAACATTACTTCTCAGGCCTGCTGCTGACAGGGGGAATGTTCTGCAAGGCTATGGTGCTGCATTGTAGAGAACACATGGAATTATGTGGGTTATTACCAAGTGTTGGATGACTATCCCAATAGAAGGTAGTAGAGCTTCTGTACTAGACTACTGTTGACCTTGTAGCTGCATGTGTAAATTCTTGATCCAAAAGTATTTATAACTATTCCTCAAACTGATCAGGTTAAATAGGTCTAATTACCTTTGAATATTCAGAGGCCTGTAGTTGAATCTTTGGAAATAGTAACTGGACCATTAAGACAACTAGTTTTCAGCAGATGGCAGCATTGCACTCTGTAACTTATTTTTTCCAGCAGTGGTTTTGCAATTCTTTAATACTTAGGCTGGTAGGAGGCTGCCAGCTAAGAAGTAATCCAAAACCACTTCTAAAATGTTTTGAAATACAAGTCTTAGTAGATTATGGTAATTGGGTATTGTTTCAGATTTAAGGCTTTCACGTGGAAAATGCCGCTGAGCTGTGTAAGAAAATACACTAAAAAGCAATGCAAGTGCACCTCACTCTTTTACATTAACTCTTTAAGTATTTGCTTTGAGACAGAGGAAGACTGTTTGATAAAATAGTTTTTATAAAAATATTAGCAAGTCATTTAAAGATGCAAGAGTTCAAACTAGAACTATGTGCCCAGAGATCTGTAAGTGACTTCCTGCTTATTACATCTGTAAGAGTACAACATGCTCTCATTCCTCCTTTAGGAAAAAAAATACTGATTTTCCTAGTCCTTTCTATTCTATACCTTTTAAACAACATGCAGCCTGATCATCAGAGTCCATAACTAGTCCAAGTAGATGTCCAAGTAGACCTACCCTTGTTAAAAGTTATCAATTGTTTGACAGTGTTCAAAGGTGAAGGTGCAGTAGTTAATTTTTGTTTGTAATAATTTAGTTAAGACTATTGCATTGTATAAAAAGCATATGCTTGATGTATATTTAATTTAGTCAATTTATAGCTATTCTGGCAAAATTGGGGAGGTTCTTGTGCCCATCCTACCTTGTCCATTGATTCGTTGGAGATCTGGTAAGACAGTGGAGGAAATGAAAACTCTTCCTGCTACTAAAGGAAAGGGCTGACTTCAGAGACCTCTTCAGATAAAAACCTTCTAGTTTCAGATAGGTGTCTGTACTACTATATACATAATCCTAAACTGCACAGGACATTTAATTTTCTGTGTATTCTCTTAGGGAGAATATAGGGCTATTCTTAGGTTTGGCACAACATGCTCTTTGGGAGTGCTGCATTACGAACAGCTAGCACTGATGTAAATAGCAACACAAGACAATAATAAATGAAAACTAGGTCAACAATTGGAGCGATTCAGAAAGAGGCAGAACAGGGCAACGAAGCTGGTGAAGGCGCTGGAGAACAGGCCTTATGAGGAGCGGCTGAGAGAGCTGGGGTTGCCTGGGGAAGAGGAGGCTGAGGGGAGACCTCATTGCTCTCTATAACTACCTGAAAGGAGGTTGCAGAGAGGAGGGTGCTGGTTTCTTCTCCCAAGTGACAGGGGACAGGACAAGAGGGAATGGCCTCAAGCTCCACCAGGGGAGGTTCAGGCTGAACATAAGGAAAAAATTTTTCACTGAGAGGGTCATTGGGCACTAGCACAGGCTGCCCAGGGAGGTGGTTGATTCACCTTCCCTGGAGGTGTTTAAGGGATGGGTGGATGAGGTGCTCAGCGGCATGGTTTAGTATTTGATAGGAATGGTTGGACTCGATGATCCAATGGGTCTTTTCCAACCTGGTGATTCTATGAACATAGTTTCCTTGCAGATTATGCCTCTCTAATTGTTTGGTAGAAGCAAGTAAATTGATATCAATTAAATTAGTAGTCTCTTTAGGAAGCTTTATGCACCTACTTTAGAGTGCATTTCATCCTTTTCCTCTCCTTTCTTTCTTTTTTTGTTTTTTTTTTTATTCTTATTTTCATGCAGGGTGAAATAATAATATAAGTAAAACCAAAGTTCAAGTTGAATCATTTTGGTTGCACTCTGGTGCAGTCCTGCTTTGTGTCACACAAGTGAACCACAATGAAAATTCTGCAATATTCTGTTTCTTGCATTCTTGTTTCTGGTGGTCAGAGCAGTCTAATGCACAATTTCTTTTTTTTTTGTTTGGGTTTTTTGTTTTTTTTTTGTTTTCTTTCCTCCTGCCTCAAACTGCATAAAGGCATTGGTGAACAAACTTAGAAATATTTCTTTTTATGTAGTGACCTTTTAGCCTACCTGGACTTCTGTTGCAACTTGAACAGAGCAATCAGAATTGGAATTAATTTTCCATCTTCATCACTGGTTAAATGGTGCTTGCATAAGCCTATTTAAAATAAAAAGCTAAACAAAAAAAAACCAACTTGTTAATGTTGCAGGGGGAAGTACTTTGAAAATATTAACAAACTTAATATTTTATCCTTTAAAAGTACATTGAGATAATGGGTTTCAGTGCCCTGTGTGAAGGGGAACTATTTCATCTTGGTCACATTTTAAAGCTTTAGCATGAAAATTTTGGATACACTAGTAGTACTTCCTGCTCTCTACAGCTAAAGACATAATATTGTATTCTCATGCAATGGACCAATGTGTGCCTTATAAAAAAATATTCTCTTGCGTTGTTAACCCCTTCCCCAAAGTGGGAGGAGAGAAGCTGTTAACAGTACCTGCCCTTCCAAAGATCTTGTAGAAAGCCAACAAAATGTCTGGAGTTTTTTAGGTGCTGGAACTAAATCAGACAATAGTCTCCCATGTATCATTGGTTATTGAGTTTGTGAGATAAGTCATTCTTTTTAAAAGAGGATTTACAGATAATTTTATAGTGTTGTACAAAATATTTTTTAAATTAAAACATTCCAACAACAAACAAACAAATGAAAAAAAGTAAAGCAATAAAACCCAACCAAACAACCAAAAAATCTCTAACAACCACAGAAGTCGGGTCCGACTTTGAGAGACTTGTCCTTCCAGCTATGTCAGCTCTCTTCCTTTGATATGTTAGAATGTACGGTTCTGAGGAACACAGCTACTTTGGATGGGTTTTACTGCTGGAATTTTGTCTAGAATAACTTCTGCAACAGCATTTTATAACAAGAAAAGCTGCACCACAGTAACAATAGACTTAATTCCTGATATAACTTTAGTAACATTATAGATATCCTGAATCTGACATGAAATCTTTAAGATGAAAATAATCCTCACCTGTAATATGCACTTTTCTGTGCTTTTTCAGGATTCACTGTTTGAATGACCATGTTTTCATATTTTAATAAAATACTGGATTTTGTCACTCTTATCTTCCAGAGGATGTTATAAACTGCTTGAATAATCCAGTTTATCCTTAAGATACTGAGCAACGTTTACTGTGAAATTGTGTGTGGATGTCTACGGGTTCACCAAGTCCCTGTTGCAGTTGACATGGTTGGTGTAGTAATTAAAGACTGAGCCAGATGACTTTAGATAATGCTAATCATACTGTGTGGGCAATACTGGGTGTGGAAAATCAGTAACTCAGCATTATGGGATTATGTACTCTCAGTATGACAGGAGATGTCATCAATTTCCTTTTTAAGAATTTTAAAGAATTAATGTGTAGGGTTTTTTTTCCAAGTTAACCTGCAATTTTGAAGGCAATGAGATTGACCTTTGTGTGCTAAATATCTTCTTTCTTAGTTGATTATACGTCATTGTTGCGTACATTTCCTGAATATTAAATGTGTTCTTCATTTACATGTTGAACAAAAGAGAATAAAAGATGTTTTTTCATGTGTTGCAGCTCTGTAATAGCTATTTGCATATTGTATACATTTTGAAAGAATCTATCTAAATAGCTTTGTAAACCATTCAGAAAGACTCTCTTGGGCTCTGTTGTTTGCTTTTATAGGGTGGATAATTAAAGAATTTTTGTTTCTTTTTAAAGGATTAACAGCTTTAAGAAAGTTCTTTCTGAAGAGTTGATTTCGTTTTTAAAGTGGGACAAAACTGACTGGCTGACGGGCTTTCAAAGCATCTTAGTCCTAGTCTGCTTTGGAACTTGCCTAAAGAAATTATTTCCTGACCTGTGCAGCCAACATTTCTTTTCAGAATAAGACTTTTAAAAGCCTGCTAGGAAAACTCTTGGCAGCATTTGGAAGAAGGAGAGATCCTTGTAGCTGCTAAAATCATGAATAGGGCTGGCAAATTTACATTCAGAAACTGGAGAAAGTGCATATACAAAACTCAATCTGTTTTATCTTCTCAGTGTAAATCATAGTATTCTGGGATTTTTTTTTTTGGTTGTGTCATGTATTCTGTGTTTGGCAAAAATTGTTTAAGGACACAAAGAGGAAAGACAAGATTTGTAGATGGAGTTTGTATCAATAGTTGAACTGGTACTGCTCCTAAGGCAGCCAAGCTTTCAAGTTCCCAAGGCTGGATTCCTGCATCCGTGTAGGAAGCCTTGAGTTTCAAAACTAAATATAAGGGCGAATGTGACTGATTAGATCATCTCTGTAAGTGGGGACTTCTCTTACCTCTGGAGCAAAGATGACTCTTGAGACAGAGGGGTTGTAGTGAGAAGGTAGCTGTTTCATCGTGGGAAAAGTTTCTGACACATGAAAAGGTGTCCCATTTCTGTTTGGGAAAGGGGGAGAGACTGTATGTGGGAAAGTCAAGGAGACATGTCACACCTTTATTGAGTGGGATGTGTAATTTCCAGTACAGCAGTGACTTTCCCTTTCCATAGCATAAAGTTATGATGTAATATAATATGTGAATTGATTTAATATATTACAGAATGGGGAAATCTAAAGGATTTTTTAAACATCAGTATTCCACTCAAGTTTGGTGGAATCAAGGAAATCACTTGTCCTGTTTCATTTGCAGCAAGAAACCTATAATAATCATCACTGATGGAAGGGTTTGGTAGGGGCTGCATTTCATTCTTAATGAGAGATCTAGTATAGGAGTGTTTCATTTTTCAAATGGGAAAGGCGATAACCACATGGAGAGGATCAACTTTTAAGTGTTAGCTTTCAGCTAAAGTAGTAGGTCCAGCTTGTTTCTGTTATCCCTCTTGTCTAATCTGGAGACATTTTCTATACACTGACTCTGTAACACCCCACAGATATTTAATGGATTTCTCTGATAGGATCCCTTAAAAAAAACAACATAGTATTCCCTTCTTTTCTGACAGGGAGGTAAAAAGCAAAAGGATATTTGTGTCTTTGGAGTCAGATAATTAGCATATTTCACTTTTCTGGGGAAGAACAGAACAAGCATTATAAAATGTGGTATTTGCTTCATTGCAGCATTTTTTTATTATTGCAGTTTTAAACTTTTTCTGTTTTGCTATGCTGCAGTTTGCAGTTGTATATACAAGTTGCAGTGGGAATAACAAAAGTAATATTTATCACAATATTTGTTTTCAAAATCATAGGTTTTTAAAGTTGTACTTGGATGACTGCTTTTATTTTCTGAAACATCCCAGTTACAAGAAGGAAAGAATCTTTGTAGCAAAGACTCAGCTTTAAATGAGAAAAAGGAGCATTCTGCTAGCTCAGTAGTATAGCATGAAAGCAGAGGGCATGTATTTAAAGTGAATTGCTCTGGTATTTGTTTAGCCCTGTATTTTCATGAGGCATTTTTAATATCTACAGTATTTGCTTCAAAGTCTTAATAAAGCCAAGTGTCTCTTGGCTAAATTCAGGCAATCTGAAACTCTTATTGTTAGGAGTCTGTAGAAATATGAGACTATGCCTACGCTGTTATTCTTGCAGGATATGGGAACTTAAAAGCTTATCTTAATAGTGAAATTGTAATTTGGGATGATGAATTTGAGTTTTATTTTCCTCTCTACATCCTGGAGTTGCATCAGAATATATAATTTTATAGAGAACCTTATAACTGGACTGCTTTTAGCCCTCACTGCAATCCATACCTTTTTCATGTATGTGAATTTTTAAGCCATTGTCATCTGATAGCTGCTTGGGATAGTATCCATTCCAACTGAAAACAGCAACAAAACCCATACAGAAACCTTAAGGAATATGTTTCCTGACAAACAAAGGAGCATTATGCTACCCCCGTTGCAGTTTTGATGTTTAATTCTGACATTTAATTAAAAAATGGACATGGGGAAGTGTGATTATGGAAAGGTATGCATATCTGAAGCTCAAACAAATTCTGTGGCTGCACACATGTACAGAGCCAATGCTTTCTCAGAAATAGGAGTAGGGACTCTTTTCCGCTTAGTAAAGCAGGCAGATCCAGCTGGCCTTTGGAGAATATGAGAAGTTTTTCTGTTCCAAGCTTCACTCTTCTCTCCCTGCAATTAGAAATCATAGTGGATGCAACAGTAATTGCTGTGTAATTCCTGCATTTGCCACAGGCCTCTGTTGCAGATAAGAAATTATCTATGGGAACTAACCTATTTATATTTTTTTATTATTTTCTTATTTTTACTTTGCCATACAGCTTTCAGAGGAAAATTAGATTGCAATATTAGGCTGGCATTGTTGTTACGTGTTTTCCAATAGAATTAAAGCAACTTCCCAAGATCCAATCATTCTCTTGTTTCCAAGTCACATTTTTCCCCTCCTTCTAGAAGGGAGCCTTAAACTACCACACAGACCTTTTTATACTCTCAATGCATTATTGGATTTGTCAATGCATGTGCTCTACAGCCTGGAGGATAGTGGTCTTAAGCTATGCCTTTTCTTGTGTTTTGGTTTTGGTTTTTTTTTTGTAAGACAGTTTGAGTATACCGGTATGTAGTTTGAAAATTCAGAAAAAAAAAGCCCTGATAATTCAATTTCTATCATAAGGCTTAATTTTAGTTGAAAACAGTGGGGATGTAATATAAATTTGATATAGATTTTTCTGTATGTGCACCAGTCATCTTCTCTTGGCAAACAGAAGAACCCATCTGAAAAGTGGAGCCCATTATTATAAAAGTTTATCATTCTAGGTAATCCGTAATAGAGCTCTGATAAATCTAATACTCACTTTTCCATTCTATGGACAGTGGTATTCATTGCAAGACTTATTACTCTAAAACATTTAGTTTTATGCTGGGATTCCATCAATGTTAAAAGCTCTTAACAAGCTAATAAATGATGATTTGAGGTAATGGTCCATCTGAAAGATTAAGAATAAAATTTCCAGTCTCTCAGAGAACTGATACTCATTGACTTCACACTATCTTGTATGCACAAGAAGGGAATGTTTAAAAGGTCAGTTATTCTCTGGCAGAGAGGTTGGTAAGATACTAAAATGGGCTAACATAAGCCTGAGCTGGCAGTGATTTAGACTTGTGGTAGCTAATTCATGTATTTCTAAGCAGCCCTGCCAACTTATTACTTATCCTTTCAGTCCTTACAAAATTGAAGCTGTTTCTTCAATGTCCTGGCATTTATGGTCTATACAGAAATGTTCATTTCTGTTTATTTTTACAAAAAGCAATTTCTCCAACTTCTGTGAGAGAATGATCATGGTGGGATTAATTTCTTTTACGAATTGTTTTCTTTCCAAAATCCTCCAGTTAAAATTACAGAATGTTCTGGGTTTTAGCCTTTTGGTTTTTTCCTTTCCCTCATATGACTCCAAGCAAAACTTATTTTTGCATTTCTTTTTTATGGTAATACCAATACTGTACAGCCTTTCTGGCTTTGTATCCTTTCAGTAATGAGCCTAGTGATGTCTAAAACCCAAATTAATGGAAAATTCTGCTGGAAAGCCTGAGAAAGGTCATGTTTCTGCATCCACTGGAGGTATTCTGTGGAAAGCTCAGCAGAACATCGAACTAACTACTTCATGCAGATGAAATAGACGTAGCAAGATGTTTGCCTCACTAATAACACTGTTTTCTTTATTTTCTTAAGCTATTAATTTGGATTTATTTTATAAACTCTTCAAGCTAGTTAATGGTCCTATGTTGAAAGTCTAAAGGTTGGCAGAGAACTGCCCCATGGCTCTTCATGCTGTCTTTGGGATTCAGTACCCAGTCTCTCTACAAAACTTTTTCCTTAGTATAGCACATCTCAGCTGCAGAGTAAGCATAATATACTGATGCTGTGCTGGTGGGTCAGTGAGCTACCAGGCAGAAATCCTTAAGAGTGACTGAGCAGCACTGGTAAATGAATATGACTAACACTCCTGGCATCAGCTGGCCACAAACACTGCTCCTTCAGTCCGTGTTTTCCTTAGGCACCGATGTGCAAGCCACAAGTAGCACTGGCACTGGTGCAAGTCACATCCATAGGCATAAGATGGTAGTTGTTGTAATTGCAAGTGAATGCATACCTGAAATGCAAGGTCTCTGAAATCTCAGAGTTTGTAGAAGTTGAGGGTTCTCTGGGTAGTGGACAGCATGGGTGTTTGAAGGCTTTTAGCACCAGCTGGAATCTCTGGCGCTTGTGTAGTTCTTGTCCATACAAATCTGTTCTGACATTTCTGGATATATTATAGAGAGGCAAGTGCCTTAAGAAAGAAAATATGAATGCAGAAAAAGTGTGAAACCACCTTGTGGAGAATGCTCTGATGTCGTTTTGATGCAATAAGGTAGGGAGGTAACATCTCTGTATTCATTAAATACATATAAATGTGTGTATAAAAATAAAGCCTGTAACAATGTGAGCAAGAAAGAGCTTTCTGAGTTAAAGTATTTCTAGCCATGTCAGCTGTGCAATGGGTTAAATTTTCAGTACTGGTGTACTGTATCTTTTTAGGGCTGGAACAAAATGGAAGTGATGCTCTTTACAATTTGGTCTAACAAAAGCAGAGCAAGGCACTTTAAGTTCAAATTTGACTTTGTCATCCTCTTTCAGAGCATCATGTTCTGAAATACACTCTATATTTGTGGGAAACTGGTGCTTCTTTTTCTCTGGCACAATGCCATTGCAGTTATCCCAGAGAAATTGTGGACAATGCAGATTCTTCAGTTCAACCAAACCTGCTGCTGAACTTAATGGAAAACATAGGAATAAGCCCTTTCTTATCTTGTAATATTAATTTTCTTATGCATAAGAAAAACCCAAAAAACCCAAAGTCAGTCACTTCAACTAAAAACTATGAGAGTCAAAGTGACAGTTATATCTCTGCTTTACTTCAAAAAGTGCTGAAAATACAGCTTTGCATTAAATTATGCCACAAGCATTGTACTAGTGTCTTTTGTAATATTTCTCTATATTGGATGCAAACCACAAAAAAGGAAGCAAAATGAGGACCAAGTATTTTGTATACTTAGGATTGGTGCAAGGAGGATAGTGGCTTAAGGTAGCTGTGGGTATTAAAAGAAAAAAAAGTGATGTCTAGTCAAAACTCGATGCTTGGATAAACTCCAGTGTCTGTTCTAATGAAGCCTAAGGGAAATGAAATCATACAGGTATTTCTCAATATCTTAGACAAAGGGAGGAAAAACATTGTGTGTTATTGGATTCTTCATTTTCTGCTTGTACACATGTACATGTCTTCTGCACAATAGAAATAAATTTAAGGAGACATTTAAGTGGCACTTGAGCTGGATAGGAAACAATTTTCCTACTTTATGAAGTTTAGAATCTGTAAATATTTAAATGTTTTAGTTTACTTCACTTATTACCAAGTCCTTCTGTTTCAGTTAGTGATTTTGATTCTTAACACTTAATACAGTTTTTAAGTTTAGATCAGAACTTTTTTCCCAATTTGATAAGTTAAACTTACTATATGCAGACGGTCTTGATGAAAACCATTTTATCCTGGTTTGCAATGAATGAGCAGTTCAGGGAAGCGGAGGAAGAACTTTGTATTCACCTTAAACTGTTAAATCTAATTTGAATAGCAGAGAACAATGTTTAACAGATCTATGAAGTGTAGGTTTTGTTTGGTTCCTTTTTTTTCTTTCTTCCTCCTTGGCTATAAAGTCATAATGACAAACAGTGTTATTTCCCTTCTTGGCATATGCCACATGCTGCTGGAAAATATGCAACAAAATGTAACATTAACATTTCCCTGACACTTCTAAAATTAAACAAAGCCTTCAGGGAAAGGAAGTTTCATGTTAATTCCTCAGATTTCATACCAGGGAGTGAGGGTGGACACCACCCATAGCAACCACTGAAGCCAAAGTTATTTCTAGTCTAATACAAGTACAAAGTCAAACTTGATGAGCAGGAGGCTTGAATGGTCTATTTAAAAACATGGTAAATATGCATTTGTCTCCATGTATTGACTATATTTTCCATTATTCTGTAATTTTAATATAATGGGGCTTTTGAATGAATATTTTAAACATAGGCAGTCTATGGATCATGAAACACATCTCATTTGCATTTCTTAATGGAAATAATTGCCAGTGACTCTCTGGATATTCCTCAGATAGCTAGGCCTGTAACTTTCTATATTTGATAGGGATGACTGCTTTGTTTTTAATCAGTCTGTGAGGGTGGGCTTTCAGGTTTGCTGGTGGTAGAGCAAGATGGGTAGTGGATCACCTTGAAAAGGGGATGGTCAGGCAAAAGTCTTGGAGCAGATGCATTGGTGGTATTTTTATTGGGGTATTTTTATTCTTCTGGGGGGAGGAATGGTGTCCATTTTATTTGTTCTCATGTGTACTGGAGTAGGTCTGTCCAGAACATAGACATTATTACGTCTGGACTGAACACACCACAGAGCTCCATTTTTTAAGATAATAAATAGGTGGAAAAAATAGTCATTGTATAGGTTTATGATTTGGCTAATACGATACACCCTGGGCTGTCATGTTTCCCTCTGAGCAATATGCTGCTTACTCCTTTGTACTAGTGTTTTTTGGTATGCATTCATTTCATACTAAATTTTATGGTTCAGGGTGTCATTTACACTTACTGAAATCAGACCTGTGCATGAGTGAAGGTACCTGGCTGTGTCAGTAGGCAGTCAATGAATGTTCCTTTGTGATCTCTTCAGTTGTGACTCACCCCTTCTTGTGGTCTCAAATACTGCATTAATGGAGGTTAAAAGGTTTCCTGAAGAAGTTGTACTTCTCACTAGAACAGAACAAATTTATCTTTCCTTGCCCTCTCTTAGTAGCATGTAGCAGCAAGAAACTAAGCTGTCTTGAGGGTGGTTGAGGGTATTCCCTGGAAATGCAAGTCGGACACCATGGCAGGGTAAAAGAAGTTATAGACTTCGAGCAACCCTGTTCTCTGAAGTAC
Source organism: Phaenicophaeus curvirostris (assembly GCF_032191515.1). Lineage (NCBI taxonomy): Eukaryota > Metazoa > Chordata > Aves > Cuculiformes > Cuculidae > Phaenicophaeus > Phaenicophaeus curvirostris. Next base: position 82,630,445 of record NC_091393.1, on the reverse strand, counting down.
ATGCGGATTTCACTCCTGTAAAAATCTCTTGTTAACCTAAATGTTTTATATAAAGAAGAAGCTCCAAGCTATATGCATTCTGATCGGCATAAAATTCCTCTTGGTTGTTTTTACCACTCTGTGTAGTAATTTGACATCCGTGCTCCTGCTTTCTTGACTACCACCCTCTCACGATTTTTCTGTGTTTTTTTCTATACTTTTTTTGGAGGGAGGGTGTGTGTGTTGTCTTTAAAGGTAGTCTTTAAATTGTACATTGCATGAAGGTAAGGTCTAAAATGTTTTAGCTTACTCCTCTTGGCAAAACACGTTTTATAAGGAAGATACTGAACTTAAGTTTGTTGAAGTTTGCAGACTTGACACAAAGTTTTGCGTCACAGCTACTATTCCTCCAGGTTTGGGCTGTATGTATATCTAGTGCACTTTCCATTAGGCATTGATCTCTTTGAAGACAGAATCACAAAGCTTCGGGTAGCGGTCCTGCTCTTTGTGTAGAGATCTTGTTGATTACACATTAAAATCTTTGCTGTTCTCCATAGTGCAGCAAGGGAAGCTTTTACTCGAGAAGTGTGTAACCTATGGTATATTTTGTGTCCTTCCTTAATTGCAGTTTTTCTGGGAAGGATCTTTCATGAATTAATGAACAAGTTATGAAATAGCCAAGAATCATAAATTACCTCAAAGTAATCACAGAGCACCATGGTACATCAAACAAATTTTCAGTCAACTCTCTCTTTGTACAAGCAATACTGGGTGTTTCCTCTCCAGCATACTTTTGTTCTAAATTTAGGGATATAGTCTCTCATTGGTATATGTGGAAATTTTCATGTAATTTTGTTAACGTTAACGAATATCAGGTGGGGTCCAGTAATTCCATGGTACAGCTGAGAAAGAATAGATCCCTTCAGTTTCTTTACTTGGATGTTGGATTTTAGCAATAGTCATTACACACTGTGTCAACCAATTTCAGTGCTGGTGCCAAAAGTTTTCAGCCACAGAGGTAGCCTTGAAGATGATTTTCCTGAAGTTCAAAGCTCCTGAAATATTAAAAATAAATTTCCAAGCAAATTAAACAGTAATGGCAACTTTCCACTATCTCTCTTGCATCATTTGCTAGTTACCCAAATGAAAGAGGAAGAGGGTGGCATGGAGACAACCACAGTCCCACAGCAGCCCACCGTATGCCTACCCATAGCTTTCCCTTTCAGAGTGGTATTGATGCTCCTGAATTTGCAACGTACTAACAGTATATGCTTCTGGTCTGGCATGCTTCATGAAAGGATGTGGCAGATTACCACAGGGGAAGATGCCTTCTGCTAGAATTACTTGTGCTTTATGGGTTGCCAAAGAAGCAACTTATGAAAGCAAGCCTTTTGTGAGTTGGTGGTGAGTCATGCAATGGCAGAATGCTCATGTGCTTTGTGATTCAAGTGTTTCAGGCAGACATGGTGAACATCTGCCCCGCTTACTGAAGTATGTTAGTGCTATGCGATTGTCCAGTTTCAGAGGTGCTCACGTTTGGGAAAACTGAGGTTTGTGATGAAATGTATGTTTAAAATATTCAGGCAATTACCTAACATAAATGCGCTGCTTTAAACTACTCTGTATCTCAGAAAGAGTGGTAGTGTCTGTGAATTTGTTCTACACCTAGACCAGCAGTGCTTCTAACATTGTAAGAGCTCACCAAGTGCCATCACTGCAGCATAAACACCAGAACTGAACAGAGCCATGGAGAGAGATTTCCTTTATTCCCTCTGTTAAAGCCAGGCCCCTGTTCTCCCTGTACTGCATAAATGCGAACCTTTCAAGATGAGAATTAGGAAATGAATTCTGGAGAGGATCAGGGAGACTGTAGTCAGTGGCTGAATTATCACATGCCTCAGGGCTGCAAGAGATGGAAAATCTAACCATCAGCTTTGTAAGAGCAAGCATTATTAGACGTGTTTGGGTGTTGCCTGAACTTTATACAAAAGTTTGGAAGAGGTTGCTAGTGAATAGGGTGGGTAGAACAGTTAAGTCTACGCATAGTAACTACTTTTTTTTTACAATTCTGCAGCTTACAAAGTGGATGATCAATACATTCAGTTAAAAAGGGGATGAAGGTAGTTAGTAGAACCAACTATAGGATAAGGGCTGTGAAACACCTTCTGCAAAACATTCAAATAGGTTAAACACTGAAGCACAGAATCATGCTGGAACAACTTCAGAATGTAGCTGACAGATTTTTAAATCCTTTGGCACACATACAAGATTTGTGATACTACATCTGCATAAATTGTGTCATTCTTTAAGTGTTTACAGGATGTCTGTGGCTCTAATTATTAACCTCAGTGCAAAATTAGGTGTTTTTTAGTGCTATGTCATGGTCTAGACTGAGTCTCGTATATCTGAATGCTGCAGATACTGTGGAGATCTTGATAAAATGAACCAACAGTTATTCAGATTATCATAATATGCATTTAGGTCTACAAATGAAAACTGAGTTTGGATTGTGCAAGACTTGCTGAAGGTTTGCACGTTGGCACTCATGCAGTAACATTAACATAAATGTTAGCAGCAGCATTTTCAGTTTTAAGATCACAGTTGCATGAATTATTTACAGACTTCTTGTCTACTGAAGAGTATGTGTTGGGGGCCAACCATCAGTTGTCAGTTTCAGTGTCCTTGCTCACTAAGCTTCATGTTATCAAAGAGTATGATTGAATATGGCTTCTACTGTAGCAACGTAGAATGACATGCTCAAAATAAATATTTTCATTTGAAAAGGTACTTTCCATAAGTGTAATCATATTTGTATGCAAAGTAATGACAAGGCTTCGTTTTTGTGTGTGTGAACAATGCTGGGGCTTCAGGAATGGCTTTGAATTGTAAAATGAGTTAAAATCTAAGTTAAATATATCCAGTGAAGGGAAGAATGAACTTTTTATGTAACTCCACTGACTTCAGGTCAACCTGTTTAAGTCTCCATGCTGAAGTCATTAGCGTTTTATTGGATGAATTTTTGTTCCATATAAACCGTTTGCTCACTTCGCCCTCGAAAACACAATTGAAACTGTAAGGCACACAATGAGAATCTGAATATTTCTGTTATGAGTTGACTCCAGCTGTGTTTTTCAGACACCTTTTTTCCTATGGGCATGTGAGACTAGGGACCAGAAAGTCGTTCTACAATAGGAGACATTCAATGAAGTGATTGATTGCTGAAAGCGGCACTTGATGTTGGAGAATAGGGAGAGAAACCCTGAAAAAGTGTTATGCTACTGTGAGAGTAGAATTCAGTGTGATGGAGAAGTCTTAGAGGTGGATTTTAGCATTTTCAACTGGCAATAAGCACAATTAATCTATAGCAAACTAAGCCAGGAAACCTGAGGGCTTCTGGTGGTCATAGCATAGACATCCCCCACATACCCCTTCTTTTCAATCTTAAGCTTTGTTCAGTTCTGTAGAAGAAAAATTCAAATTGTAGCATAAAAAAGTTTTGCTTTGAAGCATGGTTGGATTAGAGATTTTAATCTTGTAGATCTTTGTATGGAGCTTTGAATTGGCATTTCTTTCTCAGCCCATTTGATATTTCCTTCCTAGTCTGAGAAGTTTTGTTCAGCTGAGGAATAGATTTGGGACCATTATAAGGAAACTTTCTTTTTAAATGCAAGAAAGACTTCTTTTTTGTTTTCTGTTCTCGGTATGGTTAACCCCTACTTTGGAGTTAATTTGGTTTTAGATATGGATGGCACCTGGATTATAATGGGCATGCATTAGGCTTCAGCATGACAGAAACATATATTTACTTTTCTAAGTCTACCTTGTGTTCATGAGGGCATAGTTACCACAATAGAATTTTTTCATGAAGAGTTGACCAGGCACATAGACATTCAAACACTGATACTGAGGGGTTACCTACAACACTGTTTCCCACCTAAAAGTGAAAGGAGTGCATGTGAAGCATATAAGGCATACGACATTTATAAGTATTAAGATTTTAACTTGGTAAAAGCTGTGCAAACATGTAAGTGTATGCTAGAATAATTTAGTAAAGATGTCCCTTCCCCCAACCTCACTGCAAAACAAAAAATGAGACTTAGTGCTGTGTATCTAAATGAAGGTTCAATAGGATTTCTAAAGGTATTTAACACGTTAAAATTGGCAGCCTTCATGTTTAGGGTCCTTAAACTTGTTTTACAAGAAAGTTACTAATCATTTTAGTTCAGCTTTGGTAGCTCTAAGTATTTATGCTTGAAGTTATATATTTTCTTACAGAAAAAATAGAAGTTGTCTTGTGAAATGTCCAGCAAGTCACCACATTTTGAACTGGTGGAGAAAGACAAACTTCAGGGTTTGAATTCCTACGGGATTGTGTGCAATCAAAATCCCTGGGCACGGTTAGCATGGGAACAGACCTCTGGCTTTATAAAATAGCTCTTCTACTGGAAATGTTTACAAAAGATTCATGCTGAAAATTCATGACAACTTAAAAACCAAAAAGCCTACTTGTCATAACAGTCTGAGTCAAGCAACACTTACAGAATATTTAGGTTAACACTGAGGACTTTTTAAAAGGCGGAGTAGGTGGAACACTTTCCCCAGCTTTCTTTGTCAGCCTATGCAATGATGCAGTACTTCAGTTCATGTGTGATACTATCCTTGTGCATCAGGAACTGTTACAAACCTTCCACAGACCACTATATCTAAGTTACCTTGATTAAAAACTGTTTGCAACTGTTTGTCTCTTGTGTGCCCTTCTGAGAGCAGAAGTATCTTAAGGATTCCTTTAATAACTGTGTTTCAGTTTGGATTTGTGTTTCTAATATATGAAACCTTCAAATATAAACACGTAGGGAAAATTAAAATGGAAACAGACTTCTCTACCTTTATAGGTCTTTGAGATACCATGTCCTTCCTCTCCAGCGCCTCCCCCCTTTATCCCCCCTCCCCTTTTTTTTCTTTTCTTTTTCTTTACTGCAATTAAATATCCCCTCTAGATTGGGTTTGCACATTTACTGATGACCAGTGTGCATGATGAAATCTGTAATAAGCCTAACCAGACACATCATAGGATGGCCACTCCCTGGATGGCATCTTGTTTGCAAGCTCTGCTTGGTTATGTGCTTTATACCAAGGGAAATGCTTTTGCTCTTTTCTTTCAAAACCTTGAATTGGTTAATTACCCACTGAGAGAAAACAAACTAAAAGACCCTGTTCATAAAGTTTTCCAAGGAGAACTCTCCAGCAGGCACCAAATACTCTCACTTCTGTTCTACTTTGGAGAACCGTTTCTAACTTTATCCTAATGACCAGTAGTTCGTTCTTGCCTGATGTAAAGAACTTGTTAGCAAATCTGCCTCTGTCAAGAATTCTCTGAAATATGATAAAGAGGAGAATATGGTTCTGACTGTCATTTCTTAAGGTGACAAGATATGAATTGAAATCTGAAAGTTGTTTGAAATCTGAACGTTGTTTTAGGATTGTGCAGAAGGATGGTGTTTTTTGGTTTTAGAGTCTAACAAAAACTTAATACATTTGCATTATTTGTATATGGTATTATTAGTTCATAGCTTACTTGTGTGTGGGGGGTGGGGTGGGGAAGCTCACATCATCTATTCTGCATGCATTAAAAGGTCTTGCCTGTGTGTGGAAGCAGGATGTTTTACAGTTAGGGAGCAAGGAGTTATGCCCTGATTTTAAAATTCAATAATCGTAGCAGAGAGAGCTGACTCAGTGGTAGGAAAGGTATTTGAGATGACAAAATTCTTATAATAGATGAGAGAATTAAGCGGTTGCCAGGAACTCCCATGTGAAAAACGGGAACAAAAAGTCCTATTGCCATAATGAAATCTGTATTCTAAACACAACTGAAACAAATTAAATAAAAACCAAGCTAGCCAAGATTGATCAAGCCGGTCTGGAAAAACTGTTACCTATTTTATTACAGACTGCGATTCCCTAGTAGATTAAATAGTAAGTTTCTGGGATAATAGATACATTTTTATTTTTATTTTCTATAGAAAAATTATTCAATTATTTTAATTTTTCTATGGAACATTTGGAAATTACTAGTCATCTATGCTTGGGTAGTTACCTGCTCAGCTCAAGAATATCAAGAGATACCTTGAAAGCATGTATCTGACTTCCAATGATTTAAAAAATTCTTTATTTAAAAAAGAGCAATTTGGTTACATTTAATATGTAACTAGTATACTACTTAAATTAGAAAGTAGACCAGACTTCCTATTTTTTAGAATTTCATATTTTTAGACACGTTAAGAGTAAACTAACTTCTAGTAAAACGATCCAGATCATTACTGTATTTAACAAAAAGTCAATATTTAATTGTTGTGGAAAGGTACCATACCTTGAATTAGTTATGGTGATGAGAGGTTAAACAGTGCAGAAACAAAAAACAATTTACTTCCTTTGTGAAGTGTGCATATATGGTTTCTGAGGAAGGGTTGGAAGGAGGAGGAACCCTTATTCTTGTATGAACAATACAGATATTTGCTTGGCATGAGAATGCTATGCTCAAATAAAACTATTACTTTTCTTCAGACCATGTCATATGGATATATTCACCTGCTGTACTGCATCTTGATTCAGAATTCATGAGTGATACAAATAAAGGGGTTAACAAGTGAGTCTAGCATTCTCATAGCATAAACAGACTAATTTCTTAAGATTTTATGCTGCCAGCAGGGTAATTCAGAAGCAAGATCAGGAGGCTGCTAATGGGATTGCTACTGCAGGGAATGAGAGCAGCAATAAGTGTGCATGATGTTCAAGATGAGCAGTATCTCCTTGAAGACTCAGAAACCAGGGACCACTCAAGAGCTGTGCACTCCATGTAAAGATCCTGAACAAATCCTTGGACATCCATACTTAGGGCTCCAGAGCTGCAGCATGTGAGAGCTGGGAGGAGAGTGCAGGCTCAACTCTGTTCCAGGATCCTAATTTCTGAAAAAATGATACCGAGAAGGGCAAGCTGGCATCCAAGGATGACTATATTCAATCTGAAAGAAGAAAGTGGTGAACTAAGCACAGTATTGGTGCTCCTTATGTTATGTTTTTCTTTTACATGGCTAATAACTGAGCTCAGCACTGGAGTGAGGTTCAGCGTGGTGCCACTGCTTGATGTCATGACGCATGAGATGGTATCACTCCTGAGTGAGCAGGAGCAGAAATATAGCTTTTTTCCATGTGGGAAAGTGGTGATGTGCTGCTGTTGTTTGTGTGTGACAACAGCCAAGGTAGCATGACAATTCTAGAGCGTTTTTCTAAGGTTCCAGTAAAGCAGGCAGTAGCCTGTTGGATAGCTTTCCTTCAGATAGCTTCAAACTGCAAATGCAGTCAGTACATTTCTTCAAGGAAACAAAATAAACAGAAGGTGAAATCCAAGAATAGTGTATGGAACTCGCTGCTTCAAGCTGCTGATCTGCTGCAGGGTAGTAGTAGGCTAAGATTGCCATTCCTTCCTAAAAATTCATGTGCTGGATTGTGCTTGAGCTCTGTATAAAGGGTTCTCTGTCACTTGAGGTTTCACACTGGCTTTTACAGATTGTTTTTTTTTTTGGGGGGGGCAAATGAAGCTTTTGTTATTTTCACAGTAATAAACTTTTTGTTTGGTATTTTAGAAATTAACTTTGTAGTCAATGACAAAAGGAGATAGGGGAACCCAAAGGAAGGGCCTCAGCTGAAATGAATGGGCAAGGATCTTGCCTTACCTGACGTTCCAGCATAATGGAAGTAATTTAACATGGAGATTGTGAAGTCAGACTATGTTTATCTACTTGCCTTTAACATTTTGTCGGAGGACTACTCACTTGTGGCGCCAGCTTGTCTGTGGTGCCACGGTTCAGCGGGGGGCAGTGCAGGAGCAGGCACAGCTCTCGCTCACTGGGGTGAAGTCGAGCCCCAGAGCTGGCTTTGGCAGGGGGAGGGGATGCAGCCGTTGCTGCTGCCCCCGCTACCCGCCCCCGAACTGCTCGCTTCCGGAGCCCGCCAAAATGGACACGGAGATAAAAGGACTCGGAAGGGAGGAGTTGGGGTCTTGCCACCATGCTCGCTGTGACTCACACACTTCGATCGGAGTAGCCTGGACCACGTGTTCCCGAGATCATCTACTGCCTTCGATGTGGTGATTTCTTTCCCTCTCTCTTTTTCTCTCTCTCCCCCATTACCTTATGGTGTGCGTGTTTGATCGGATCCTAGGTACTTGGGTTGTTTTCGGGGATTCATTTCTGTAACTTTGGGAGGTTGCACCCCCCGCCCGTGTCTTTGTTGTGCGCCCCAGTATTTTGGTGTGTTTAGGTTTGCTGGAGCCAGAAATAAATACTGTTTTGATATTTACCCTGGGGGTGACCTTATTGGCCTCCGGATCGCCACACAGACAAACGAATCCACTTTCCCCAACCCCGTCAGGGCCGGACACGAGCGTGTGGCTCGTGGGTCCAGGTTGTGACAGAGGTAAGACTGTGCTTATAAAGGGCTAGCCAAGACTGGACTTCCATAGGTTACCTTGTGATGAATGGGTAAGTCATGGTATCTTCAAGGTATGGTTACTGGCTAGTGGAAAATTGTGCAAAAGCTTGAGAACATCCTTTGCCTGAAACAATGCATAACATTGCAATTACTGAATGGTTCCATGTGAATATGTGCTGCTCTGACAGAAAAATTATTCAGCACAGCTGCTGGTTTCTAGAAATTAAAAATTACACAAAGCTGAATTTTAAGGCTGAATATCTCATCTCCATAGTTTGCTTTTCATTATGTGTGTGAAATAATTTCATTGTTCATTTTCTTTAAATATTTCTTCAGTATTATAACTTGTTCAAGTGATTTAGGGAATGTTGTGAACTGATGGTTTGTTTCATTGATTAAGTAAGAGTTGTGTGTAGGAAAGACTTTGTAATGACAATTGAAACTATACACATAATTGCATACTTTCCACTCTATAGAAAGAGACCTGTAAGTCTGGAAGATATCATTAGACTTGTGTTTATAACTCAGGATGGCCTCATTTCATCAGCTTTTCTTGCAAATTAGTTCCCAGATGTCAGAAATATAGTTAGGTTGCAAGGTGGCATGAACTTCTGAAGTACGAGGTATGACTTACTGCTCTTGCACTGACCTCAGCTGTCAACAGGAAGATAAATTATAGTGAAATATATTGGATGAAACAAGATTCAGAAAAGCAAATTTAATATCAAATTTTAAGTGACCTTTGATTATGCAACTATCACAGTTGTGCCCGAGATACATAATTTTAACATTTCTCAACTATGTTAGTAAAAAGCCTTGTATTGTTGGATAACCAGAAGAGCTTTATACAGGTTGGCAGCTGTGTTTAAATATCTGGCTATCTGAGTTTGAACAGCATTTGGAAATGCTGTAACGTGGAAATGAAAACTAGTGCTTTAAAAGTTGATCTTATGTGGTGAAAGTGGCTCCTAAGGCTGTGTCCCACCTTGTTGATGTTGTTTTTCTGAGATCAGATGCCTCCAATTCATTCTCTATGTGTTTACAGAGTACAAGCCATCTTAGTGTCAGAAGTAGCATCTCCGCCCCATATCAGACACGTGGTAGCTCAAGTATCCAAAAGGAAGCTTCTGGAAAGGTCAGCTCGTCATTGCTGGACATTCTTGGGGCCTTGGCTGGATTCAAGAGGATCAGGCTGCTCTGTCTGTATGATTGGTTGGTTGTGGGCTTTTTTGTTTTGGTTTTTTTCTTTTTTTTAATTGAATCCTAGCCCTGCACAATCTGCCAGGGTTGCTGTTGTTAATCGTATTACTCAAAAACCCTACCTAGTCCCTAGGACAACAGGATTATATTTTAAAGTAGGGTATTTATTGCTTTCTATTTTATGAATTATGGGAAAAACTGTTGTCGTGTTTGCGAGCTCTCTGCCTGAGCTGAGCTTTAAAAACTTTCTAAATAAACGGGATCCTTATAAAATGTCATGTTTCTAGAAATATAAATGCATAATATCATGAGCATGCTAGTAGTTTCCTTTGTGCTTGTTGTGCAATAATTCCCTTGCTTGCTCCATATATTTATAAACCTGATGATTGTTGTCATAGTTAGATACTTGTAATACCTTTAGGTACCTGTAGTTTGTCATACACATGTGGATAAAGTTATGATTGATTAAACAGCTGATCAGATGCACAATGTATTTATAAAGACATGAAAACATCATTCTGCACTAACTGGACTAGAAAATTAGTTAGATGGACTCAGTCTCATTCCCTTGGCTTTGATTTTATTTTCAAATATTGAGCTCGTTCTCCTAAATAGGTGCTTTACTCTGTTACTCAGCAAAAATATAAGGGAGTCAACTGTAGCTTGCAGCGGCTTTGCCTTCTTCGACATTCACAGAGTAAGTTGATTAATATCAGGCAGATGGCAGACTGTAGATCATGCAAAGTTGTCAGCTCACCAGTCATTGGATCTTGGCTTTAAAAAGTGACACTAGGTTAATGATCTAATTTTGTGTAGGGAGAATTACACTCACAAAGTAGTTTTTTCACTCAAATAGGTTTGTAAAATGGCTCCACTGTACACTTTCTTAGACTATTGTTGTTTCTCCACTTAATTTGTTGTCCGTGTGCAGACTCATTAGATGGCTTTGTAATCAAATTGCAAGGTTGGCCATAATTATGCAGTCAAAAGTGGCTAATGGTTCAATTCTAACTATAAGCTCTAGCTGAAATAGCTGGGAGAGGATAACTCTGGAAAGATTAGTTTTTAAAGAATAAAATTAGCTTAAATTAATCTCAGTTCAGACGTAAAAAGATATGTGTTAATTAGAACTTGTGTCACTGTGTTCCTTTTAAAAAACTGTAAAAGTTACTTAAGATGCAATGCTAAAACACTGTATAGTAAGCTACTTAATGTGTTTTCTTTTTAACAAAATTTCCAGATCTAAGTGCACCAAATCTTGGTGGCTTTTTAACTATTGAATAAAGAAACATCAGCTGATAGTGTACACTGAATTTATGTAAAGTTTATTACCTGCTGTCTTTTTTGTGTGATTCAGATTGATTTGGGCGGGGGGGAATTGTTTTTCACTGAACCTGTTAGCTTACCTATCTGAAATGACTGTATTTTGCAAGAATGGCATGCTGGCTCCCTCTCAAACTCTTGCAGAAGATGCAAGTTGAAGAATAATGTTTGGTATGGAGGTAGGGAAATAATTCTGGGGTTTTTTTTAGGAAAAAACCCAGGAGTTTTAATGAAGTCACAATTATTTTGTTTCTACTTCATTTACTAGGATGGTGTTTAGAAAAAAAACACACACTTGAAGTATTTAGGTTTCTAAATGGCATGCTCTAGTGCATGAAATACCATAACATGTTGAATAATACATAAAATGCTCAAATTTTTTTAATATATTTGTGTAGGTGTTCATGTGTACAGGCAGCTACCAGACTCTTGCAAATATCTGCTCCAAAACTTGATTAAAAAAAATAATAATTTTTTAAATACAGGATTACTTTGCTGAAAAAGTTTCACTGCTTATAAAACAGATTTTCTTCCTTGCATCTAGGCAGTTGCAGAAACTGAAAGATGGAGGTCCTGCGAAGTTAAGCTTCACTTTTGAATATCTACAATTTAGCTAGAGGATTTCCTTCAATTTATAGGGAATTGCTTCTGTCCTCTGAATTTTTATATCTAGACTATCTGAGATCATTCCTTGGCAAATCCTTACTTGCTCCAATTTCTAGCTACGATTAAAGTGTTTTTTTAAGCATTAAGGTACTTTTCGTGTGCAGTGACATTTTTTACAGAGTAAATACAGTGATGAAAGACATGGAGAGTGTTCAAGATGCAGTTCCTGCCATCTGCATTTAAATTCCAAAGCAGGCATATAGGTGAACTCTTTCTCTTCTGTCCCTGTTAGTAGAACAGACCCTGAAAAATGGGAGACTTGCATTGTTTTTTGTTAACACCTATGACTCTCCTGCCGTGCACGCTCTTTGATAACTCTGCCTTTACCCTCCATTGTCCAGGACTAGCAGAAAATGCCTGCTGCCGTCTCTGGAGCAGGACTCTGCTGGCAGCTTTACAGACTCATTGGTTTACAGCAGGATAAGATAAGTAGCAACAAGAACAGAGACCTTGAAGAAATTGAGCTACTTTGGAGGGTATAGAGGCAAGGAAAGGTTATTTTAAGCAAGAGAATAGCCTTAATATTTCTGTGATAATACCTCTGTGGCTCGCTGGGCTTTGTCCTAAATCATAAATTCCCAAGACTGGGTTATTGGGCAGGATGGGGTGAGCCAGCTGTCTTAAAGAGTAGGGAGACTACAGGATGTTGATTCTGCCATAGTTTTCCGCAGGAATGTTTCATGAAACCTCTTAAAAGGTTTAATGGATCTTCCTAATTTCACTTTTCCTCTTAGCAGTTTCTGTGGCTATCATAACAGTGGTTGTGAGTAATAGGGAAAGTACAGTTATGTCTCTTGTGGTTTGCTCCCTGAACAGTGATGAGAGACTCTGTATAAACTCTTTTCAGGATGCTTGTCCAAAGGGATTTGTTCTCTGGCAGTCAGATGCTTACCTGAGAAGATTTTACGCGTCTGTTGAGGAATGTTGCAAAGTGAAACTGAACAAAAACCTTTTATGTTAATCTAAGCCCTATCCAATATATTGGAGATTACCGTTTAAAAAAAGACATATTGAAGATAAATAGAAAGAAATGTATGAGAGATTCTGATATAGAAAGCTAAACTGGAAGACAAGTGTGAGGAACTATAATTAAATGCAAGGTGATTCTGTCTACAGTTTATCAGAATATGTGGTTTGATGCAGGAAAAACTACCAATGTTTAAATTTTTACTGAAGCACTTCTGTGAGGGATGGTGGCTTTGGTTTTTGTTTTTTTTTTTTGGTCAGCCTCACCAATTACAGTTTTCAAATTCTTTTTCTAAATCTCTATCCATATGTGTCTTAGACTATATCAAAGACACTTGATTTATCAAGAAAGTGATTGTAAGCCTGTAGGAGTTCAGTATGTGTTCTGCCCTCCCATTGTCTGAATAGTGGAGTATTCTAGCAAAATTTATGGGCTTTGCTGGGTGTTCTATAATGTAAAGAATTCAATACCATATTGACATTTAATCTCTTCCTTCAGCTTTAATAAAAAGCCATCCTCATAGAAAGAGCCGTATTCTTAAGACACTGGAAGCTTCCTGGGAAGTGCTGGATGTTCTCACAAAAAATTCTTGTGAAGACACAATTGTGACCATTCTCTCAAGTGCTTATAAAGGTGTGCTTCCCTTAAACTCTTTGTTTTTAAATAAAAAAAATGTTTCTTTGAAAACACATTTTGACTTCTGTTTGGATCACTCATTGGAGAGCTAGATGTGTTTACTGACATTTAAAATAATCTCTATGCTCTCAGTAGTTTTATACTTTTCATAGGAGGCCCTGGTATACGTTGTCATCCTTCTTTTATATGTTACGTTTTACTCTGAATTGTTTGAACTTACATGTATAGAGCCACATCCAAATGGGGAGTAAGTTCATATTATGAAATGACAGGCTTGATATTCTGTTTTCAAGAAGTTAATATGGCATAAATGAAGACATATTTCATACATGAAAATCTTCTATTGTAAAACATCAAGCAGAAGGTTTGAGAACCCTCCAGTTGTTTTCAAGGTTGTCCAAGATTACTAAGAAACTTGTCCATTGCATTAATGTTTACCACTTAATGAAATTTCAATGAGAAGAGACCATGAACTGCAATGACCAAGAGAAACTTTAACATCAGGGTCTGTCTAGTTCAGCATAAAGGCAAAATTCTATTAATAGAGAAGTTTTGAAGTTACATTTATAGTGAAATGCCACTTCCTGTGTATCATTTATCCTGCACTGTCATATTCTTACTCCTCCTCTCTAGTTTTAGAAGCTTATTTTTTATGGAAAGAATGTGGTTTCTTTTTCCTCTGTACAAGACAGTGGGCAAACAAAATGAAGAGCACTGCCAAGAACATCAGACAGTTGGGCTCAGAGGCTAATAGTTGCCCCTTGGGACTATATATTTGAGTAGTAATGTATTCATACTGTCTTTAGGCTGCTACATGGTAGCAGGCATGCTGCAAAGAGTAAAAAGGAATCATGGATTCCTGTATATTTCATCAAGGAAGACTAAAAATGTAACCTGCTGTTACAAGGCCCAATGTACATTTACAAGTTGTTTTTTAGCTTTTTTTTTAAAGTGTGGTGCTGCATATGTAGTAATATCTCAGGGAGTAGTTGCCTGTATGTCAAGAATACCCATGCAAGGCGTTCATAGGACACCTGCATTAAGTTAACAGCTGCAAGGTATTGTAACTTGCTTATTCTGGGAGCCAAAATGTTGATTCCTTAAAGTGTCTAAAGTTCCTAGAGCTGCTCCTAGGATTTCTCAAAATTGCTGCATGGATATGCAGAAGGTAGGAATGCTTTGACAGGAATAAGGAAAAATAGCCAGCAGTTTATCTATATCGCTATATCCTATTCTATGAAGATAATAAGGCCTCTCTAGCAAGTTTTTTTTTTTTCACTGTCAGAGTTAGATTTCAGTATAAATGGCTAAATTCTCAGAGTGCTCAGTGATGCTAAACAGTTTTGCATGAACTGGCCTTTAAATCCATATTGTTAATGCTGCTGCTAGCTCCAGTAATCCAAATGGTTGTTGAATTGCTTGTGTCTGCACTGGGTAACGACTTGGCGCCATGGGCACTGGGCTTATCACTAGCTGGAAGAATCAAGTTCATTGTGCCTTCTTGGAAAGGATGGTTGAAGAAATTATCCCTACTTTACTGTTCAATAAGACATTGAACAAGAGTAGATTAAAATCACCCTGTTTTTTATGTATGTGTTGAAAAGTGTGAGTAGTTCACAGAATTATAGCGTTTTCAACTCCCTTCTTTATCAGGAATTCTGATTTCTATCTTCTGCTCTTAATCTTGTGTAATTTTGACCTGATTGTGCCCCAAACAATTGAAATAGGTGCAGAAGACTCAAATAACTGAAGGAAGCTCACTGTGGTTGTGTCTAATGGGAAAAGAACTTTTTTCTATAGATGAAGTTCAGATGTGGCATTCAGATGTGGCAGCATCAATTAAATGATGTCTTAAGTATCCACAGCTGTTTACCTTTATTGCATATTTTACAGTTGTTTAATTTCATATTTTGCACTGCCTTACTGTTTAGTTTTGCAAACACTGTTCTCATTCCTCCTGAAATATTTGCATTGTGGATCACAGCAGTTTCTCCAGTGGGTTTGTTTCTGCAGGATCAAGAAGGAGTTTCTCTGAACAATTCCCTATTCGGTGCCCCTGGTTCTTCAGCTGCTTGCTTGGTAGCATCACTTTGGCTGCTTGTTGACCTTGGGAGATGGAGCAGAGTAGTCTAAGGCAGGAGGCTATGATTAAACTTTTAAGAAGCCTTGTGAATAGCAGGCTAGTCATAAAAACAGTACTTAAAAATATCAGTTAAATCTGTATGCTTATCTTGGCCAGAGGTTTATACGAAGTAGTCCCTTGCTTTCTGGCTTCATGGGGGTCTCTAAAGAAGGCAGACTCGGTGAATGAGACCATGATACTTTGGTTTGTGAACAGTAACTTATTTATCTCTTTTGCTGCCTCAAAGTGAATGTAAACAAATTGTGAGATAAAACATTACACAGTGTAAGCTTCACCAGATTTAATATAACAAAAATAAGGCCCTCAGAAAAGCCACTAGCTGGTGACTCACTGCTGTATTTCTGTAGGGTGCCTGGGAGCATGGACTGGGTAGTTTAGTGGCAGCTCAGCCAGTAGCTGCTCAAAGACATCACAGATTGCTGGAGTTGTTAAAAATCCTCTACTAATATTCTGTTAGGTAATTTATGTGTTAATTATGTGAACCCACAGAACACAGTATGCTTTATAACTCGTTCAAGTGAGAACAAAACAAAAAAGCGCAGGGTGTCATCTGTCCAGTCAAAAGTGCAGTGTAAATACAATGAGTGTAAAATTGCCTACTGTGAACTACAGAGCCAAGAACACAGTAGTAATCTTCCAGGGTAATTATAATTCCTCTCTCATTGATTTACAAGATGCTTGTCATGTAATTTGAGAACAGAAAAACATATAGTTCAGCTGAACAAACCAACATCAATTTTCTTCTCCAAACTGAGCATTCCACATGATTCTGTAGCTTTTCTTCCAAATTTCGCATTTATCAATTGTTTGTCACTGAAAAAAAGTTATTGTAACTTCCTCATTCCAACTCTTCTTATTTCTTATTGCGCTCCATTTCTCTTCCCCCGGCTCCAGGGTTATTTTTTTTTTTAAAAAAGCCTTATCATACTGTCTCAGAGTTCTTGGTGCTCCCTTTCAGCATCTTAAGTGTTTCATAGCTAGATGAAGATGGGAGTTCAAATTCAAAAGACCTTCAGAATGTAAACCTCTTGGACTGAGTAGTTTGCTTTGATCCTAGCAGATATTTGAGGGGGAAGAATTTTTTTCTTACAGCAATACCTGGCGGGAGGAGTGAAATAGTATAAACTGCACCACCCCCATTTAACCTCTTGAATGTGTATGGATATGCATAGCTGCATCACGTGCTCTCATTGTGCTGGGAAACTGAAAATCTTGGAAACAGAAATGGAAGATAAATAACAGGAATGAAATATTAAGATTCTGTAGTCTATGCATATTACGTTGAGTAGCACTGGAACAGCATTTCTGATAGGCAAATCTTCAGTAGATATCTTCTTTCTTGCTCTGATGCTGGGTACTGCAAAGCAGTTACAGATCACTGTGGAAATGGCAGACTTTCAGTGATGACTGCAAGATTTCTAATAAATTCTGCTATGTCTATTTTATGGAATTCTTTCAAGAAAAAGTTTACAAATGAATGACCGAAGGCTCTTGTGACAGGAGCTGCCTCAACAGTAACTGTAATATCATAGAAGGCACCATTCCTATGTCTGTTTTCTGTGCTAAGAGTATTATGCTCTTGCTTATGAGGAATTCTTCCAGGGCAGGGACAGAAGAGAATAGGATGCTTTTATGCCTATCAGCTCCAATAGCTAGGCTGTTTTTTGAGTCATCTATTTAACTGCTGTTCACAATGAGACTGTAATCCCAGCAGTGGTGTTTCAGCATTGCTGTAATATATGTATATTTTTAATCTCACCATATGTGAGATCTGCTTTTCCCTGATTTCTTTCCACCCAGCACCCCACACCCACCTCAGCCATCTAAAATAGCAGAAGTAAGCTTTATTGCTCAAATGAATGTTTTTTTTCCCTCCTGTATTGTTGCACAAAGTCCACAAAAAGATTATTTTTTTATCTTTAAGTTTCCCACGTATGAAACATGAAAGAAATATGTACCATTAATCTTCTAACAATTGCACCTGTAATTTGCAAACTGTGTGCCTATGTAGCCCTGCTAAGTGTACAGTAGTGTATACTTTCATATGTATTGGCACAGCGTCTTGTGACTTGTCTGGCTGAAATTTTCTTTCAGCCCTTTATAGGGATATTGGTTCCCCACACACCTTCCTTTGTTTACTATATTTGAAGAGACTGTCATGTGCATGTTAGAGCAAGACTCTTGGTCGAACATGTTTTCTTAAGCTAGTATTTACTCATTCTGTGATCTGGAGCATTCAACAGGAAGTTGCCTGAGAAATCCCAGTTTAAAGAGGAGATAAATTCTTGCGTGGCACTTATTTTAACTGAAAATATTGGAATCAATAATCATAGAATCATTAGATTGGAAAAGACCTTTGAGATCTTCAAGCCCAACTGTACCTAAATTATATGGATGTGGTCTTCCTGGACTTCAGTAAAGCCTTTGACACAGTTTCTCACAGCATTCTGCTTCAGAAACTGTCAGCCTCTGGCCTGGACAGGCGCACACTCTCCTGGGTGGAAAACTGGTTGGATGGCCAGGCCCAGAGAGTGGTGGTAAATCCAGCTGGAGGCCAGTCACAAGTGGTGTCCCCCAGGTCTCAGTGCTGGGTCCAGCCCTGTTCAATGTCTTTATCAATGACTTGGATGAAGGCATTGAGTGCACCCTTAGCATGTTTTCCGATGACACTAATCTGGGTGGAAGTGTTTATCTGCTGGAGGGTCGGGAGGCTCTGCAAAGGGATCTGAACAGGCTGGACTGATGGGCTGAGACCAATGGCATGAGGTTTAACAAGGCCAAATGCTGGGTCCTGCTCTTGGGTTAAAACAACCCTGTGCAGTGCTACAGACTAGGAGAAGTCTGTCTAGAAAGCTGCCTGGAGGAGAGGGACCTGGGGGTGTTGTTTGACAGCCGACTGAATATGAGCCAGCAGTGTGCCCAGATGGCCAAGAAGGCCAATGGCATCTTGGCTTGTATCAGAAACGGTGTGACCAGCAGGTCCAGGGAGGTTATTCTCCCTCTGTACTCGGCACTGGTGAGACCGCTCCTTGAATCCTGGGGTCAGTTCTGGGCCCCTCACCATAAGAAGGGTGTTGAGGCTCTGGAGTGAGTCCAGAGAAGAGCAACGAAGCTGGTGAAGGGGCTGGAGAACAAGTCTTAGGAGGAGTGGCTGAGAGAGCTGGGGTTGTTTAGCCTGGAGAAGAGGAGGCTGAGGGGAGACCTCATTGCTCTCTATAACTACCTGAAAGGACGTTGTAGAGAGGAGGGTGCTGGCCTCTTCTCCCAAGTGACGGGGGAAGGGACAAGAGGGAATGGCCTCAAGCTCCACCAGGGGAGGTTTAGGTGGGACATTAGGAAAAAATTTTTCACTGAGAGGGTCATTGGGCACTGGCAGAGGCTGCCCAGGGAGGTGGTTGAGTCACCTTCCCTGGAGGTGTTTAAGGCGCAGGTGGACGAGGTGCTAACGGGGCATGATTTAGTGTTTGATAGGAATGGTTGGACTCGATGATCCGGTGGGTCTCTTCCAACCTGGTCATTCTATGATTCTATGATTGTAAGATTCTATATCCCTGAGCACTTAATCTACCCTCCTTTTAAATGCCTCCAGAGATGGTGACTTAGCCAACTCCCTGGGTAGCCTGTTCCAGTGGCTGATCACCTTTTTTGTGAAGAAATTTTTCGAATCTAAACTTCCTCTGATGCAGCTTAAGACCATTCCCTCTTGTCCTATCACTTGGGAGGAGAGACCAACACCTCCTTTCAGGCATTTGTAGACAGTGATAAGGTCTCCCCTCAACCTCCTCTTCTCCAGACTAAAGAATTCTAGTTCCCTCAGCCGCTCCTTGTGAGACTTGTTCTCCAGCCCCTTCACCAGCTTCATTGCTCTTCTCTGGACATGCTTTATGACCTCAATGTCTTTCTGTAGTGAGGGCCCCAAAACTAAACACAGTATTCAAGGTGTGGCCTCACCAGTGCTGAGTACAGGGGCAGAATCAATTCCCTGGTCATGCTGTTTCCGATTCAAGCCAGGAAGCTATTGGCTTTCTTGGCTATCTGGACACACTGCTGGCTCATGTTCAGTCAGCTGTCGACAAACACCCCTAGGTCTTTCTCTGCCAGGCAGCTTTCCAGCCACTCTTCCCCAAGCCTGTAGCACTGCACAGGGTTTTTGTGTCCCATCTGAACTTGGCCTTGTTAAACCTCATCCCATTGGCCTCTGCGCATTGATTCACTCTCTTCAGATCCATCTGCAGAGCCTCCTTACCCTCCAGCAGTTCAACACTTCCACCCAGCTTAGTGTCATCCACAAACTTACTAAGGGTGCACTCGGTCCCCTCATCCAGGTCATTGATAAAGACATTTAACAGGACTGGACCTAGCACTGAGCCCTGGGGAACACCACGTGTGACTGGCCTCCAGCTAGATTTAACTCCATTCACCACCACTCTTTGGTCTGGCTATCCATCCAATATTTAACCCAGCAGAGGGTATGCATGTGCAGGCCAGCGGTAGCCCGTTTCTCAAATAGGATTCTGTGAGAGATGGTTTACTAAATGCTTTACTAAATGCATTACTGAAGTCCAGGTACGCTACATCCACAGCCTTTCCCTCATCCATTAAGTGGGTCACCTTGTCATCGAAGGTGATCAGGTTAGTTTGGCAGGACCTGCCTTTCATGAACATATGCTGAGTGGGCCTGATCACCTGGTTGTCCTGTGTGTGCTGTGAGATGCACTAAAAATGCCCTGCTCCATCACCTTCACTGGCACTGAAGTCCGACTGACAGGCCTGTAGCTTTGTGGGTCATCTCTCTAGCCCTTGTAAATGTGTGTAACATCAACCAGCCTCCAGTCCAGTGGAACTCCCCCAGTCAGGCAGGACTGCTGGTGGAAGATAGAAAGAGGTTTGTCAAGCGCCTCTACCAACTCCCTTAATACCCGGATATTAGATGTCATTACAAATATCCACTTCATGGACTTGGAAGTGAGCCATGCAATTAATCTGACAGAAGGAGAACTGGAATGGGGATTTCAGCGTCTCTTTCTCTTAATGCCAGTGGCAGTTGCCAAATAAATGAATATATCCACTTATGTACTCATAAATGATTTCAATTTTAGTGAGAACAGAGGACACGATGATCAGCAGACATCATATACTGGGATACCACAGAATGGCCCAAGATGCTCTTCTCCTCACTTGCCCCCGAGGTTTGGTGGTTTTGCATTATGGGAGGAATTGCATTGCTAATTCTTATAGAATGGTAGTCTTAGCAAGAAAACCTCCTATTTCTAATTACTACTTTTTTTTCCCCCGTCCAAATAAGACTGTTTATCTATGTGTCTGGCTTGCACCTAGTGTCTATGCTCAAACTGTTAGAACTTGCATGATTTAAACCCTAGCTTTGATAATAGTTACACAACCTCACGAAGCCTAAATACCAAAAAGGGCCCTTTCTACCCCGGAGCCAGAGCAACAACAGAAGGATCTGTTAGGACACCCTTGAGCTGAAGCTGTCAATGCCCTTACAGGCTGAAGCCCGGATGGTTCCATTTTGCCAGCATAGGAACTTAGTAGGCTTTCTCTAATTTCACCGAAGCTGACCGTTTTGTGATGTAGTGTGATTGCCACTGTCCACTGCACCTCTGGAACAGTTGCACTGTCTGTCCAGTCTCTGCAGCAGAACTGCATCATTATCACCTCCAGCTGGTGCAAAAGGTCAGATCTGGAAATGAGTAACAGAAATGTGTCTGAGTCCCTAGCAAAAGTAAACTGAGTCCTATTAAAGTGCTTGTGATCTTTATATATGCAGAGATTAATGACTGAATAATTCGGTTTCAAATCTCATCAATATGTTGCCTTTAAGAAAGGCCAAATATTTTTTTTTTATATTGCCAGCTGGTTTCTCATTCAGATTCAGCTATGTTAATTGTAACACAGCCCCATAATCCACCTTATTGAAACAACTGAAGCATCAGGGGTTATCTGTTTTATTGTTAGCTGTGGATATAGCAGGGACAGCCATCTTATTCACATTTCATCATCTGTGATAGGACAGTTTGTAACTGCAGACTATAAGTTGCAAGTGATTTGAGTCCACATGTGTAGCCTTGAAATGGTTATCACTTCTAGCTGGAGCTAGTATTACTAGTTGTCCTTGTCTGTTTCTCTCATTTCCTTCTGTTAAAAAAGAAGAGCCTGGGTTGCTGCAAATACTGTCAATATCCAATGTGTTGAGCTCTTTCAATAACTTGCCTTCTTACATTCATATCAAAAGAGCATGTAAACTGCTATTAATACTGGTGGATTCTACTGCACTTAGAGGCACCTAAATCAGATGCAGTAACAGTGGCAGCCATGGCAGCAGAGAGCTGTATGTTGTATAACTTTCCTGAGAATATTGTCCCAAGTTGCTCCCAATTTCTTGAGCCCCATGCTCAAGGATTCACATGAAATATTTGCTCTTCTCAATAATGGCATTGGCATTAGCGTATGTAGAAAATACTGGAATCCTTTGACAAAAATGTCCCATCCATCTGTCATAAACCCAGACTTCTTGAATACTGCTCTCCCTTTCCCAGAAAGAATACAGACTCATGTTAGCTATCTTTTGGGAAGGTGCAGTTCTCATCCTTTTCAGCATGCTAAAACTTCATGTTTTCAAACTAAGGTGTGTGAATTGATAATTTGAAATACGCGATAAGCACCTGATTATTATTTTTTACTTTCTCTTGAAAATTGGGGTGGCAGAGGTTGAGTTTAAGGTTTGGATGCTCCTATTTTGCCTTTGTACTTTCTCATTGCTGTCTCTTTTATGTAGAATGTATTACAGTTGATGTCCTTAGAGCTCTGATGAGCTTTGAATACTGGTAGAAATTTTATAAAATTCAATCCAAGTTGGGGGGATTTTCCTTTTTTTTTTTTTTTGAGTTTTTGTCCTGATATCCATACTGAGAATAGGAAAAAAATACAATGAATTGCAAAACAGATCTGTTTTATTTAGTCTGCCCAACATGCAGACAGATAAGCAATGACTAAGGATAAAGTTGTTTTTCCTGTCTTAAGGATTTCGTTCTCTATGTAATACCTGAAGACAGATTCTTGATGCTTTAATGGGTATCTTTAGGTTTGCTTATGATAAAATTGTTCTTTTTTTGTCAAGGAGAAAACTCAAGGGAAACGTTGTGCTTGACCATAGCCTACTTAGACTATCATGTCTCTTAACGTATTGCACAGTTTTGACATGGAGAGCCATGTTTGACGCTTGGGGTTCCACTGCTGTATTATTTATGCAATGAGTTAATAAATAGGCATATTCCTAATTTTGATAAGGTGGGTCTAGTAAGGGTATCATGTTATCTTGAGCTTGACAAACTTAGCAACACAAGGCATATTTCATGAAAGCTTAAACTTTGCAGAAATGTAAAAGTTACTCTTCTGAGGGCCAAACAAGTTTGGTGTTCCCTTTAGATGAGCAGTGGTCTAAGGAAAGGGTTGAATGTCATCCTCTCTGAAATTCATCCTTTGAAATCGTCAATGGTCATATAAATTTCATCTTCCACAACTGAACGTGACTGTAATGTCAGGGGTAAGTGATTTCTTTTGCTGCTGGAGGAGTCTCTCCCGTGATACCATATTTTGTTGGCCCTCCAGTTGTGCTGACACAGCTTTTGTGTGCACTAGATTGCATTACCAAAGCCTTTTATTTTCAGGGTGGTGGTTGTAAACAGCTCTGTGAGATAACTGTCATTTAAGGCCCTCTGTCTCCATGTCTTGCTGGAGGTTTCAATAATTGCGTGCAACCAGAGAGCTGGAAGATACTCATGAAACTATGCCACTTCTGTGCCACAAATTTTGTGGTCTGAGAGCAGTGGTGACAGGGGATGTCCAGGATTCCCCTCCTTGCTTACTTTCAGATACCAGGAGGATTTCCAAATAATGGTAAACTTGAGATGGAGCTTAGAGTGTAGCTTAGACTAAACAACTGAATAATCAGCCTATAAACTGTGTCCAGTTATGTCAATTCTTTTCACTTTAAATCATAAGTTTATATTCAAATACACATTAGATAGTGTGCTACTTTTCTGGCTTATGTAAACCTGTATATTTACTTTGATACCAGGATCAGTTTTGCATGCAGTACTGGGCATGTGAAATTGAAACCTGGCTTTTATGCTTAGGCTCATCTTGAGCCTGCAAAATGCTCTAACACGTTCTCCTGTAATTGCAAAGAGATAGAGGAGTAGTAGTAGAGGGTTAATGTTGAATTAATTCCTCTTTTATAATTGTCTAAAGCACTTTTCTTGAAATCACTACAAGTTTATTTTTAGCTCTCTGTACAGGTTAACATATTTCCATACCCCACTCCTAACCCTCCTTCAGTCTATGAGCTACTGACACTACTGTGGCGCTGGGAGTGTGCTATGAAATTCTAATAATTTTTACTTCATTGTGCTTTTTAAATTCAAGTCTGTTCCTATTTATATTAAGTTTCTGCCAGGTCTTTTACTGCCTTTACTGCCTACTATGTGCTTGAAGTGGTGAGCTTTAACCAAGATACTGAACAGAACTGCCAATACAAACCGCTTATGAACTGTAAGCCATTATCTTTTCTTTAACTCATCTGGAATCCCTCACTAAGTACACTGCCTTATGCTGTGTGTGCAACATTTTCATTTTATAGATGTTAGAGAAGTAGGGTAGGAATAAGAGAGAATCTTTCCATTCAGATGATCCAAGGCAAACAAGCAACTGGTGGTGCTTTGGAAGCTGCTGTGGTTTCAGGACTGCTCTTGAATTTTTGCATCCTGTTTTGATTGCGATTGCCAATTCCACGCTGGAGGTTCTGTCAGATTATTGTTTCTATTCTTCCCCTGCTGTATTGCTGCCTTTGAGGAACAGGCTGGAATAGTAAAAAACAAAAAATAAAAAAAAAAAATTGCAAATGCATGCTGTGGTTCAAAGATATCTCTGGTGGCAGAAGTCTTCTGCACAGTTCATCCTTTTGAAGCCCGTTTACTTAAGTTTTGTTTGATGTGAAATTGTCTTTTTAAACAGCATTTTAAAATTTAAACTTCTGTTTGAAGAAATGGGACCATCTCTACACGTTACTTAAGAGCTTTAAACTGTTAGCCCGCTGTAAGACAATAAGATTACAGTGATTTTTAAAGCAAATTCAAGTATTTCATAGTGTATCTCAGATGGATTGAAACCTCTGTTAATCTTAAGTTATTACTGCAACATTTAGAACAATTAGTGTCAAACTTTCAGGTCAACAAAATAATAACATAAAAAAATGAACCTGTTTCTCTTCCAACTGCCATTTAAGTGGAAGAATAAATTAGACTAAACAGGTGCCATAGATTGTATTTGGTTAACATTAGATTTATGGCTTTACATTTTGTTGAATTGCTATTTGATGAACACCTGTTCTAAAAGAATTCAGAGGTTGATTTGTATTTTTTTTACCAACTTTGGACTTCAATAAATGATTACATAAAAAAAAACAGATTAAAAAGCCAGTGGAAATGCAGAAAACATAAGCTCAAATCTGTATGGCCAGGCAGATTGGTATTGAAATGGAAGACAGAAAGCTTCTGTAGTGTAATTTGTTTTATTAAATCAGGACTGAGTTTATTGGGATTTGCTTTGGTGCAGATTTCCAGTGTCCACGTAGTCTAGAAATCAACATGTATTTCCAAATGTCATCATGTTGCTCCAAATAATATGCCGAAACTGAAGCCTGATTTGGTCTTTTCACAGAAGGCACTTTAGAAGTTGGGTTTTGGATTTTTTATAACTCTGATTTGCTGTTTAGACTTGTGTTTCTTTAAAATGTAGAAGTGTATGGTGGTTTGGTTTTTTGGGGGATGGTGGTGGTACTGTTGATTCCTTGGAATAAGGCAGAGAAATAGGATTTATATATTTCTTTTTCTTTTTTTTCCCCTTGAGAGGTATATTATTGCAGAAGGAAGGGGCATATTTTAAAAGATGCCTTTCTACAATGAGATAGAAATGACTGTGCATTTCAGATAGTAATGGGAAGCTTTAACTTGTCCGCAGCTTTCCTTTTAAGGAAGCTCATGAAGGAAAGAGCTACTGTTATAGTATAGTAGATGTTAATGACCATTTTGATTGTCTCTGATACCAGTTTCTAATATTATTCCATTGATTACTTCTAGATAAATTAGCAAGAAGTAAAATATGCTTAATATTTAAGGTTAAGCAAAGATACTGTAAGATATAATGTTCCTTCTTTTAAAAAAACCTTTAATTCTGCTGTAAATGACTTATCTTTCTCCCGCCATTCTTATTACTTTCTCTTACATGTAAAGTCCAAAATCACCTTACAAAGAGAAAAGTCTAGAAGTAACTTTAACATAAGTCTATCCCATCATAACAAATATTACAGTTCTTTCTAGGGCTCTGCTCTTGAGGGTTTGTATTTTATTTTTTTTTCTTTTTAATTTCATAATGGGCATTCTTTTATGCAAAAATGTTGCATTAGATTGAGTAAATAATAAGGTGTACACATATCTTGTAAATCTGAATTGTGCATAGAAATTCAACACAAACACTTGTATTGTTGAAAAAGATTTAATCCTCAAGCAGCCTGTGAGCCTCAGGCTTTTAAAGTTCAGGAATCATAGGAATCATTTAGGCTGGAAAAGACCTTTAAGATGACCAAGGTCAACCATAAAAGGAAGGTCTAGTACTGCCCATTCTTTGCTTTATTGTTGCACAGAATTTTTTCTTGACCCATTTTGTTTTATATACCTTCACCAATTTCAGCCTCCTTAACTTTCTTCAAGAAGCAATGTGGAATTAAATTGTAGTTTTATGTTAACTTGTAAGAATTGTTTCCTTCCAGTTGTTAGAATCCACTTCTGGTCATGCAGAGACAGCTAATGAATTTCTAATGACACCACTGTGTCTTTCAGCTGTTGATACCACAAGAAGAGGCATTTCTTGTTATTTTCTTGAATCACATTCAGCCCTGGAATTTAAAACAAGAAAAAAAAAAGGAAGACATTCCTATGGAAAGATCCCTAGCTATCCCAAATGACTGCCACATGCAGAACTAGACAAGGCCTAACCTTCATCTTCTTTGAAGGTCTGAGAAAGTTACCTGACAGATTTCCATCAGACCTTTTTATATGATGGTTTGGTTTATTTAAATGCCAGCTTTGCACATTTTAAAATTAGGAAAAGACTCTGATTTAGTACATGAAGTTGATTCAACCTGGACACACTTTTGTTTGGTCAGGTGCTGGTACAGTAAATTAAAGCCTCTATTCATCTTGCCAACCTTGTCTGACATCCTTCAAGATGCCTGACATCGCCTCTGGTAATCTGAAGGAGCAGAAGTACATATTTAACAAGCTGTTACCAAATACAGTGCTTTGTAGTTTACTGTAGTGGGATGCTAGTGCTTTCCTATAAAGTCTTGTGTTTGCATATTGCCATTTTATGGGGCAGTCAGTGTGAGCTGCAGTAACACTAAATATTTTCCGAATGCAGCTCACCAAACGGCCTTTATGTCTATTTTGGTGCTAGTAAATCCAGTTCTTCATTTATTTTCATAAGTATTTATAGGTGTTGTAAGACTCTTTGCTTAGTTATTTCCCCTGTCATAGAAAATCTTATGGGAAGAACAAGAATAGTGTTTAAACTGCATTCAGAGGAGAATTTTCTGCTCAAGTGGTTGCCTAGGATGTGCTAGCTCTCTGTTAATACACTAAAAATATATTGCTAATGCTATTGCAGCACTTTACTTTTTTTGTTTTGATGAGTTTACCTAATCCTGATTAGATTTATTCAGAAAAGTGGAAGTGCACCTAGACTTCCTGATTATTATTTTTTTTCTACCTCACCTAACTACAGGTAGCTATTCTAGTAGCCAGTTCACTATTTTTCACTTGCAAAATCATCAGGTAATTTGCTACATTATGTATCTGCTGCTGTGTTGGCTCCTTCTTGCCTTAATAAAAGCAACTGAAAGTTTGTGTTTGAGGTATGGAGGAAACAAACTGCCCTAAGTATGCGATTAGAGTTCAAGTACAATTACTATGAAGGTAATGTAAAATGTCTTCTCTTGTACTCTCCGATTCCTGTGCTGCCTGCAGACGGAAATTTAAGCTATCTATATGATGAATGTGCTTATGATTAAAGACTTTTTTTTTTTTGTTTGACTCTTTGTGTAAGCATTTTCTTCCTAGGTTGTTGGCTTAGCTTATAATAGACACTGAACTATACAAGTGGTGTATCAGTTTGTACATATTTTCAAAATTACTTCATCTGGGAGTTGGCATGCTTTCTTTTCTTGAAAGATTGTGATTTCCAAAATATGTGCAAACCAGCAAGTCAAATCCCTGACAGCACTAATGTTTCTATCTTCTGTCTGTCCTCCTCCAGATGATTTGCTTCAGCCCCTGCCACTCAAGCATTTAGTTTTGTGGCTGTGCCATAAAACTTGTTTGGGTTAAAAAGAAAGCAAAGCCAGTGAACAAGCGGGGCAGGATCTTTCTGTGTCAGCTCTGATGCCAGTTAAAACATTTTGGGAACTGGATATTTCAGCTAATAGACCTCCAGGAGCCTCTTTGTACTAGTTATGTAGGAGTAGGGCTGGGGTTCCTTGAACAGCAGGAATTAATGGGTTCTTGTAAACGGGTCAGCTTTGACATTTTGAAGTGTGGAGCTACAAAGATGGAAGCGAAGGAAGCGTGTGTTTGCTCTTAAGAAACCAAAGCCCTTTCCGGTGATTAGACAGAATAGTTTACCTTACACTTCTGTTCCTCCTTTTCTTTGTTTGAAGGACACATCATCTTACATTACTATAGATGTTAATCCTGGGATTTTGCTACTTGAATATAAGTAATCAACTTTTCCTAAGGGAACATATGGTTAGAACATATACTGAAGGGATTATTCCATGCTAGTGAAAGCAAACTGGTCACGGAAGCTGCATTTGACTACCTGAAGTGCAAACCTGAAAGAAGAAGAAATGAAATTAAAAAGGCATTGAGGTGTTTCATTTCATTTCAGGCCCCTCTGGCATTTCTCACTGAAAAACTCTGGTCATATTATTTTCTTATTGTACAGAAGAAAACCAATAAAACCTTTCTTTGTCTTTCTCATGCCAATATAATTTGCAAGTTAACACTTGTGCTGTAATCCCAAGCAGTTTAGTTGGTCTGTAAATGGTGATCACACCTTGCATGAGATCCTGCCTGTGTTAAAAATCAAAACAGAACCTTCTTGGAAAGGGAAGCTCCTCACCAAGCTCCAGCTTGACTGCAGCAATCACGTGGCATTGGAGCAAGACAGCCTGCCAAAGCCGAGGAGCAGCATGTTACAAGGGCTAACTTTGTAGAAACAACAACATAGTTGCTAAGGAGCAGATAATTAAACCAGTCTATTAATCTTGAAATGCCCACAGCTAGATCTGTTCAAAGGCAGCAGCCACTTGAAGCTGATATTTCAAACTGCATTGCACAGGTTTGTAATTGGAAGTCATGTGTGACCGAAGCTGCTTTTGCCCCTTGTCTTGGGGCTGTTATTTGACACTAATGGAGTTTGTCTCTTTGTTTAGGACATCTTTGACTTTTCTAATTATTTATTTAAATGGAAACTCTGTCTGTGGTTGTACTGTCTTTCTTAGGACCAAGTAGTAACGGACCACCCAGCAGTACAGATTGGGTCTGACAGAGCTCAATTATGCAATTAATTCTTGTTAAATTGGGCACAGCAAACAAAATTAAGTTTATATAAGCCTTGTTGCCTTTTTTAATAAGTTAGGGGAAGAAACATAACATCTAATATCACTACCGCTTTTATATCAATAACCTTCATTACTGCAATGAGTTCATGGTGAACATGGTGTAGTTGGGATGTCTTTTACTGGAATCTGTACAGCCCAACTTGATCATTAAAACATTATTTTCCCATGTTTTCTTGCTTTTTATAATTTATAACAAGAAGTCTTGTGGTTCTGTCAGTCTGGGCTTATTAAGAAGCTGTTAATCAACATGCTTAGGAAACTGGCTGCCACTGGCCTGGACAGGCGCTTACTCTCCTGGGTGGAAAACTGGTTGGATGGCCAGGCCCAGAGAGTGGTGGTAAATCCAGCTGGAGGCCAGTCACAAGTGGTGTCCCCCAGGTCTCAGTGCTGGGTCCAGCCCTGTTCAATGTCTTTATCAATGACTTGGATGAAGGCATTGAGTGCACCCTTAGCATGTTTTCCGATGACACTAATCTGGGTGGAAGTGTTGATCTGCTGGAGGGTCGGGAGGCTCTGCAAAGGGATCTGAACAGGCTGGACTGATGGGCTGAGACCAATGGCATGAGGTTTAACAAGGCCAAATGCTGGGTCCTGCTCTTGGGTTAAAACAACCCTGTGCAGTGCTACAGACTAGGAGAAGTCTGTCTAGAAAGCTGCCTGGAGGAGAGGGACCTGGGGGTGTTGTTTGACAGCCGACTGAACATGAGCCAGCAGCGTGCCCAGGTGGCCAAGAAGGCCAATGGCACCTTGGCTTGTATCAGAAACGGCGTGACCAGCAGGTCCAGGGAGGTTATTCTCCCTCTGTACTCGGCACTGGTGAGACTGCACCTCAAATACTGTGTCCTGTTCTGGGCTCTTCACCACAAGAAGGATGTTGAGGCTCTGGAGTGTGTCCAGAGAAGAGCAATGAAACTGGTGAAGGGGCTGGAGAACAAGTCTTAGGAGGAGTGGCTGAGGGAAGTGGCGTTGTTTAGCCTGGAGAAGAGGAGGCTGAGGGGAGACCTCATTGCTCTCTACAACAACCTGAAAGGAGGTTGTGGAGAGGAGGGAGCTGGCCTCTTCTCCCAAGTGACAGGGGATAGGACAAGGAGGAATGGCCTGAAGGTCAGCCAGGGGAGCTTCAGATTGGATATCAGGGAAAACTTTTTCACTGAGAGGGTCATTGGGCACTGGCAGAGGCTGCCCAGGGTGGTGGTTGAGTCACCGTCCCTGGAGGTATTTAAAAGATGGATAGATGAGGTACTTAGGGGCATGATTTAGTGCAGATAGGAATGATTGGACTTGATGATCCAAGAGGTCTTTTCCAGCCTGGTGATTCTATGATTCTGTGCTGTGAGAATTGTGTAAGTCTACATGTGTTGCCATAATAGTTGCCATAATAGTTGCCATAAGTATTGATTTCATCATCTTAGTTGTTAGCAGCCACATAGTGGATCAGTGGGTTGAAGACTGATAGCAGTCTAACAAACTTGACCATAGGATCATTTGATAATAAGGAATGAAGGCCGTGTTTAAAAAAAACAAAAAAAATCCCTGGAAGTCATATATAATGAGAGTCTGTAAAAAAACCTGAATATAACAGTTTTTCTGTGCAATAAGTTACTTTGATATTTGATTGATTTGATATACTGATCCAGAAAATGCCTTACTATTGAAGAAATTAAAGCAAAAAAATTGTATAGTCTGGGTTAAAAGAAAATTCCACTTCTTTAATCTAGTCACACTAAAATCTTCTTTTAGCCACCCTGTCTCTGGAGAGGCGATGTTCAGATTTTATTCCTAGTGGTGGAGTGCTGAGTGAAGTCTAGAGATAACTGAGAGTCCTAAATTAACAGCAATTGCTTTTTCCCACTCTAGCTAAGCCCTCTCCTCTTCCATCTCCATAGTATGCAGAAGCTTGAAAGTGTAGGGCCCATACTGTGGGAAGAGAGCGCAGAGCAGGGAGGAGCTTGTCTGAGGGAGGGTGTAGATTAGTTGAGTAAAGCAAAATCTTCAAGTCTTGAGACCCAAACCCATACAAGGTATAAGTTATAGGTTTGTGTCATGTGCAGTCTGATTTTATTCTTCCAAGATGAGGAAATGTACGATGTAACCTCAACAGGATTCGTATACTGAAAACTTGTACCTCTGAATAAATAAGCCTATGCCTCCACTGGTAGTGAAGCCCTGATCCAACAGTTTAGCACAAAGAACGTTTGGATCAACTCAGCTGATCAACCAAATAAGCAAGGGAGAATTATATACATTTGATGGCATTTACATTTCAAAAGTAATATTAAAACAGCTGATAATATTTTTTTAAAATTTGCATGTATTTGTATTAGTCTTACATTTAGTACCCTGCCCCTTCCCCCCGTGAAGCATACACTTATTCCAAATACAGTGCAGTTAATTACCACTGTATCAGAATACCCAATAGGCCGTATTGTTAGATGTCATAGATATGAACAGGTATGTCTGGAGGTCCTCAGTACTTTTCAGATAAATGCAAGGGAAGAAAGAACACTACCCTGTGAAAATGTAAGTTGTAGCTTACATTTCTCTGTTTTAATAAATGAGTTACTGTAACAAGCATGAAATGGGAATTGCAGCTGGTTTCATGGAGGGTATGAAACCAACAATTTTCCTGCCTAATTGTTTATAATTGCTAGTTGGAACTGTTACCCTAGTAGTTTTTAGCTCTGCCTTACTATACTGAGTGAACCTAGAAAATACAGAACACTCTTTTGCATAATTAAAAAGAAATAGCAATTCATATACTCGAAGATCCGGTGGGTCTCTTCCAACCTGGTGATTCTATGATTCTATATGATTTTTTTTTTCCCCCCTTGATTTCAGTCCCAGCTCCTGGGCGAGTAATGAAGCTCTGGTTACTCCTGTCAAACAGAATGCTGAGATCAATCCTTTCTTTTGTCACTCCATGTATCTACATTTAGCCGTTCCTTATCACTTGTCAGTTCTCTATGAAGATTCCTTGCAACAGAAAGCATTCAAATTAAAGTAGTGGCACAAAGTGAACAGTTGCTCATTTAGAAATGGAAACGAAACCTTAGAATAACTACCAATATAAAATTCTGCTCTTTTCTTGATTTATGCTTAAAATCAAACATGCAGACAGATTTTGTTTTCTCAGCGTGATCAGGCATATTCCTTGACATTTGTTCTCAGCTTGCTGCTGGCTAAGTGAAGAATGACTTGTTAGCCAAGGAAGAAATGCTTCACCAGGAGGAGTTCAACCTAGGCTTTGGAAAAACTCTGTAGTTTGTTGGTCAAGACGCTTGTCAAGTTCCATTTTTCTTTTGCACTAAAGAAGGTCCTGAGACTGATCTCGTCAAACAAGTGTCCAAACCCCTTATGTCTGACTCAGTAAGAGACAGCAATAGAAGACATGACTTTTTTTCAGTGGAAAAGGATGACTAATGTTGTGGCCTGTTACAGGAAAAAAAATGGATTTAATTCCCTGATGAAAATAATTCATTATTACTTGTGGGTTTTTGGTTGGTTTTTTTTTGTTTTGGTTTTTTTTTTTTTCAGTATCATGAACGTGAACATTGCAGTTAAATTACAGCTAGGCAGATGAGTCATCAAGAAAATGAGAATGTAAACAAAGCAAGCCATTCTCAAATGTAACTTTAGGAATGGATGTCAATAGTTAAAAAAAAAAAAAGCTTCCTGTGTTTTTGTATTGGTGTGGAAAGCAGTACTTCCTTTCCCTAAGAGACCCATGAGCTTATTCCTACATGCTTCTGCAGTGTGCTAATATTGAAACATCTGGTTTTGTGTCTAGGTGACAGCGGGTTTGAGTTGTGGCCATCTATCTCAAGCAAAAAAGGATTTTTATTTTTTTTATTTGGAAATGTAGTCTTGTAGTGCATTCATAGTGCTTTAGGAATCAAGAGAAACATGAATGTTCTTCTGAGCTATGAAACTTAAAACAAAATAGGTACACTAAGAGACTTGCTACCCAAGACAAAGCAAACAGAGACCGGTGTTGCAAAATGACACTGGCATCCGCTAAAGATGAACAGTGAAGAAAAAAAAAAAGAGAACACATTTTATGCAAGAACAAAACCTGTAGTGTTAAAGGAAGCATAGATTTTTCTGCAAGAGAAAATGTCTAGAGGCAGTTTGTATAGCTGAAAATCAAGTGGTAAATAGTTTCACTGGGACTAATATAAAGGTAGCTTCAGATATTAGTTTATTGTGCTATAGTACTACTACTCAGTGTTTGATTAATCTTTGAGTTTCTCTTAGGAAATTCGTGGGAGGTAGAAGAATAATTTTAGTTCTAAGGAAAATGTTAGAGCATCTTATGTTGTGCTCATTAGACAAAGAAAAATGAAACAACCAAGCTGTAACCCATGCAGGGAATGGTTCAAGTATCTGCAGTCTTTCTTCACAGTAATTTCAGTTTCTTTCCACTGATTTTCTACTTAGTAATGTCTGAATTAATTTTGTCATTGATATTGTGCCCTTAATTAGTATTTAATTAATATTGTCTTTTTTTTCCTTGTCATTGTTGATTTAAATTTGCATGTGTGAAATCAGTGTAATCATGTTACTTGCAACAAAGAGTTGATTGCAGTTGATCCATAGGTGAAAATTCTTATGTAATTTTGCTTCTGCTATAGTATACCCCTGCATGAAATGTCACTCATCAATCAGTGCAGACCATGTCCTGATGGTTTCTACAGAGCCAGGTTTAATTAATTTTACATATAAAGAGAGATTTCATGCAGATCATGAGTTAGCTGTGTTTTACAGGTGTATAGTTTGGCCAAGGATAACATTTTGCCTGGTTTTAAGCAATTAAGAAGTAGAACTGAGACATCAACTTGGTTCTACCAAGCTTGGTCTTTACATTAAACCCTTTTGTCCATATGCTTATACGTGTTGCTGTATTGAGAAAAAGGGTCAGGTCTGGCAGAAAACAAAAGGTAGGATACTGTATTTGAGATTAAGAACTTGGAGAAGGATGACCACTCTGCAAAATATAATGGGAGTTGTGGCTAGGCTTACACTTTCTGTTATCAGATTCAGAAAGAGGTATGTTTCTCCCTTAGGAGGCATTTTATTACTGTGTCTTTTCTGTTTTTTTTTCTTAAGGGTGCTAAGAAATTATTGCAGTGCACAGAGAGGAAAAGCTTGATCTCAGTTCATGACCTATTACGTAAAAATTTGCTTCCCATCCCTTTTCACCTTTTTTCCCATGAGCACAGTGCTACATCAATGGTGGCCAGGTCAAGTACAGCAGGAGAAAATTGGGCTGTCGCATAAGGCAGTCTCTCTTTGACATCATACTCTGGAAAGTGCAATTCTATACTTGTCCTCAGATAAACTCTGTCTGGCTTTTATGAAGATTATTAAGGCTTTGGTAGACTCCTATGTTACAATGAAAACTTTTTAGCCATTGTTTTATTGTGGCTTTGTGGTTTTTTAGTTTTGCAGAGGTTCTTAAACTACTTGTTGGTGTCTTAGGCCTAATTTTGTCAAAACTTTTTGTCCAGTGGCTGTAGAATCAAGTCTGGGAAATGGACATGATTTCTGCACCATGTCACCAAAGGGAGTGGTAAATGGACAGGTTGATGAAAGTATGTACCTTTACAAACAGCAGGAGCAATTTATAAGAGGCCTGAACAAGGCATTCCTATGGAGGTGGAGTTGGTGAATTGCGTGAAAGTTTGGACTTCAAAGATAACTGTGTCTCTTTAGGGTGAATTTGTGAGAAATGGGACTCCTAGTGGCAGATGAGCCTACCTCCATGACTACTGGGCTAATCTGTCTGTAGTGGTGGCTGGGAGGTTTCAGTTTTTTAGATTTCAGTTTATTCAAAGAGGAACGGGAATGAGACAGAAGAGGTGGGATAAGGGTAGCAGCTTAGGACAAGATATAGTACGCTCAGATTTTCACTTGATTCATTTGCCTTATTTCAACCTAGTCTAGAACATCTGTAGGAGTCCTCCATACTACAGGAGTATTTTTAAGTAATGAACTTTGCTAAAGGTTTCAGTTTTTGAAGGGCAGCTGTACATATTAGAAACATTTAGAATGTTTGGGCATGGTGCACAGAATGAAAATGTTCTCTATTTTCTCCCCATTGTGGTTAAGTCTTTCAAAAGAATTGGTTATTGCCAAGGGAACACAGATCATTTTTTCCTGTCTTGTAAAGAACTGGTAGTGGAAATGTGGATGACACACTAATAACTGTTCTATTTTACGCTGGTCTTGATACAGAACAAAGGTGTGTGTATAAGTTCTGTTGGCTGTGTCTTGGACTGTCTTGATGTAATTTGTGTTCTAGATTGCTTAAGAGATTGAGTGAAGTTTGTGATGACTAATCAGTCTGGCAATTAATGTTGGGCTTTTAAAAATTACAATATCATTACTTTAAAAATCTCATAATGCTATAAAACTATTTCTGTGCTGCAATTGTTTATCACTTGCTGTTGTTCTCATTTGGATTCACAAGGACTGTACTAGGCTCACAGTCATCCATACTGGCTTTCAAAGGTTGTGCCTTTTTATTTCTGACCCAAGAGAATCTAGTTTGGGTGTGCCAAATCTAGAGGCTTTATTTAACACTGCTTCAGAGATCACGACATGTATAGTGAGATAGGCCGGAGCTGAAAGGCTGAGGTCTCTGAATCTGTAAACATGGCAGGTCAAATAGAGAGTGCCGAGTTAAGCTGAAAGCTGTTGGTAAATCATTCTGCTAATCTTGAAATTGTTTCATCTGAAGGAGGTACTTCTTAAAAATGAAGAACATTATTTGGTGAGAAAAGTCACTCATGTTACTGTTCTGTCTATCTTAAACAGTTGCATTCAAAAGACAGTCCCAGTTCATCACTTATCTAGCTGTGATTGGCAGGTTATCATCTTGGCCTGCTACGAGAAGCCCATAACTGAAAAGTTGTTCAAGTATAAAGTGTGATTTTATAAAGCTACTGTTATTTTTTTTTTAAATTCCAAGTTCTTCTGAGAGTTGAGGTTTGACTTAGTGGTAGTCAGTGTCTTGGTAAAGCAATAGCAACTTTGTTGCCAGCACTTAAAAATCTAGAGTTTTCTGAACAAGGAGGAAAGGGAATGACTTAAGGATAAAAATATCAGTAACTCTGACAGTGGTTCAGGTGCTTTGCCAAGTGACCTAACTTGAAAAAATATGGTTTTATTGCCAAGGAAAAAGCAGCTCATATTTGAAGTTGAAATGAAAAGGTTTTAAAATGCCCAACTATTAAAATATGTGTGCCAAATGCAGTTTTGGCCAGCCTATAAATAATACTCTGATATCTGGTTTGAAACTAGTTTTTGGCTTTTAGTGCTGTCACTTGCTGCCTTGATCATAAATTTTGGATCTTTTCCCCTGTTTATTCCCTGTTCCTTCTTTTCTGTAACATACTTATCCCACTTTCCCCAGGAAAAAAGTACTTGTGTAGATTTTTTAGTTTTATATATATATAGCTGGATAGTCAAATTCACCTTCATATTACATCTGGAAGTTGGAGAACTAGGGATGAAAAATATGTACTCTGAACTTATTTGAAGGGTTCTGTGGATTTCCTCTTTGTTTAAAACCAATTTTAATATCTGGAGCTTATTTCTAACACTAGCAATAATGAGTAGAAAATCTTGAGTAATTTTTGGATTAAATTATTTACAAAGCTTTCATTCTCACTTGGTAACTAAACTCTGCATTTCTGATAGCAAAGCTGAAAAGCTAATTTTGAAAGCTCCAGTGGCATGAATTGTGATAGCCCATGCATATAAAGTTGTGAGGTGGAGCTTTTGTTGACTTTAATTATCAAAAGAATTTATCGTAAGAATATGTACAGCATGTGCATGTATACCTGAGACTTAAACATAAATGTGCAGGCGTAGGTATTTGGAGATAATGCTTTTGCTCAAGAATTAGCCAAAGCATACTGAAGAAAAGAAAATATTTTCTTTCAAGTGCTGTGTTTTATCTCTAGTGGGATGAGAACATCCACTTAACTGCAAAGCTGGGTACCAGTGTATCCATTATTGTGCCTAGAGTGTTTTTCTGAAGCCAAACACATCCATGTATTTGTGTGTAGGATGAGATTCAAACCAACAATATATGAATGTCTGTATCTCTCAGGTGAAAAGTCAGTGCATGGTGATAAAACAATAACTTTTAGATTTTTTGTTTTTTTCAATAAATAAGATGGTTAAATAGGGGTTTACTATTTAAAAAAAAATCTGCGGTCTGGAGACAGAAGTTTAAGGACAAGGTTTATCTTCTCCATGGCAGCAGTTAAGTTAGAAATAAATTCATCAGCATACTGAGTAAGTAGTATCTAGAGAAAATAATTTTGTATCAAGGCTCCAGGTACAGTTTAACAGTCAGATGGCAAAAACTGATTTTGAATTAAAAAAACCAAACAACTTTGGTTCAGATCAAAAGATTTTTTTCCTCATTGAAAAGCATATCCCATAAAAATATTTTGTTTGAATTTTTTTTAATGTGGTATGAGATGTTTCAAATCAGGGTTATAGGCATTAGAACTCATAGTGGGAGAGAGTGCTGGCTGTATCAATTGGCTGGGTGGTGGCTCCACTAGGATAAAAAGTCAGAAAGAAATGATGCTTCAGGTACACTTTCATCTGCTAGTCTTACCATTGCCTCCTCCGTTGCCTCATTTCCTATAGTCTGTCATCTTCACCAGAAATTAATTAGAAGTAGTTATAAGGGAAGGCCACTTAGTCCAAATTCCCAGACTGTCCTATTTTCTGAGAGGGGCTAGACTAATCTGCTGTTTAGCAAAGCAAAATGTTCCTTGACAGGATATAGGGTTGCTGTATGTAGGACGGTACTTGAAAAGTGGGTGATGTTTATTTAGAGAATACTGGTTGGAAGGGATAAGTTTAAACCAGAAACTAGACGAAGGCTAGGCATTCCCCTATCCAGGGAATGAAATTCTAAGATACCTTTCCCAATATTGCAGTGGAAGTGAGGAACCCAGATTAGTTGAAACACAGGGACCTTTAGTAGAAAGAATTATAGAACAGAGTGTGGATCATCTTAGGCTTAAAAATGCGGGAGTGCAATAGGAATCTCCCCAGCAAGTCACCAAATTAATCTTGAAGGAAGTTTTCTTCCTGTTGTAGTTTTTTTGGGTTGTGTTGATTCGAGTGTTTTGTGCTTCGAGTGTTTTGCTGATCATCTGAGGAGACCAGGAAACTTTCCATGTTCTCCTTTGGTTCTTGTTCTGACTTTTACTACCATTCTGTAGCTTGGTGAGCTTTTTGTCTTCCTGTAAAAATGGACTGGATTTGGAATTTTGGCAGAATTTCCTAGTGAGCAGCTTCTGAGGTGCCTGGCTGAGACTGAGCAAGGAAGCTATAAACTGTCAAAGTTACAATCAGGATCACCTTTGAATTCAGACTGAGGATTTGCATGCTGTATTTCCTCACCTCACCCTGCTCTGAAGTTCCCTTCCACAGACTACCTGTGTATGTCCCCTTGGTAGATTTGTGCCAGTTTCCAGGGTCCTAGAAACAGCAATGTCTGATTTCTAGACTTCTGTGAAGCCTTTGACATGGTCCCCCACAACATCCTTCTCTCTAAACTGGAGCGATATGGATTTGATGGGTGAGCAGTACGGTGGATAAGAAACTGGTTGGATGGTCATATTCAAAGAGTAGTGGTCAATAGCTCAAAGTCCAGATGGAGATCCATGACAAGTGGTGTCCCTCAGGGGTCCGTACTGGGACCAGTGCTGTTTATCTTCATATTGACAATGAGATTGAGTGCACCCTCAGCAAGTTTGCAGATGACACCAAGCTGAGTGGTGCAGTTGCCACATTGTAAGGACAGGATGTCATCCAGAGGGACCTGGACAGGCTGGAGAAGCAGGCCTGTGAGAACCTCATGAGGTTCAACAGGGCCAAATGCAAGGTCCTACACCTGGGTGAACTGAGAATGACTTACTAGTGAGTGCTAATTTGAATACTTATCTGGGAGTTTAATTTCAGTAGCACAAAACAATGGGTCTCAAGATACAAATTTAAATTAATTAAAATTCAGATAAGGGTGCTTTCCCCACCTCGATTCCCTGGTGTAACATCCACTTGCCCCAAATTTATCTCTTACAACTCAGAAATTATAAGCATTTTCATCAACTTAGCTGATCACTTTGTCTTTTTCAAGACTCAGTAATTTATTATTTGTTGTTGTTCTTTTTGCATCATTGGACCATAGAGAGACTATGTTTTGTTTTATCTAGAGTTCCTGTGGGCAATATAAAATATTTAATAGCCTGACTATTTTTATAGTTATTGCTGTAATTAAGTTTATTGGGAAAATTATTGCTGCTGCTGCCTAATTTTCTAGAACAGTTTCAAAGGGAGAAATAATAATTAAACATGATTAAGCATAGACCTTTACAATAAGTCTAATTCAGTAATTCTTGAGGAACAATCATATCTGATTGTTGCTTTTTTTTTGTGTGAATTGGTGACTGCATGGTTGAAATTGGCTTCTCTAAAGATCACTACTTGCTCAATAAGGAATTTCAGAAATTTAAAGAGGACTGAATTATACTGAAGCCTGAAGATGTTAGTATCAGCTATGTTTTCTATGCAGGCCTTGCTTATTTGAATTTTTTTTTATTTACTGCCTAATGAACCTACTTGAAAATTTCAAGTTTGAAATAGAGTGTTTGAGTGTTTTATTTGTCCAGTAATTATACGGCTGTAGTCATGCATAGGCAACAAAAGCGTGCAGCCTGAGGCAGCAGCCAGCTGTGCCAGAGTGGCCATGGTTGGGAGAGGGGCTTCCACTTTGCAGCTTCACAGCCTCTCTTGCAGCCTTGAGCTTGCAGGCATTCCCAGAACTTGAGTACATATCTATGAGGGAGCCTAAGAGTGTGGGAGAATTAAATCTTCAGTGCAGCTGCTTGCAGGCTCTTCATTGAGAGTCACTGAGGTACTGATGTGTGGCTATTTAGTGGACTGGTAGCTCCTGTGGTTCTTGTTGCTGCGTGGAGCTGCAGAAGAGCCCTTTTAAGTTGACAAAAGCTATTCAGTTCTTTTCTGGTCACTTGGGTTAGAAGTCTGGTGCAGCAAACCCTCACTGTGAGACCTTCCAACTGGAACAATAGACTTTTTATGTGTGTGCTGTGTAATTTATCCTCCTCCAAAAATCTAGAGATCTGTTGTTGCAGTTTCTCTGTACACTATGATTTCCTTGTGGCTAAATTCTCCTTGTGCTTAGGATCTAGGTAAGAAGGGTAACCCAGGTAAACATTTTTTATCCAGGAGCTTAACTGCTGTGAAATCTACCCCCATCAGCAAGAGCAGGAGTTTGGTGTGTAAAGCATTTGTTCTTTTAAACACATTTATGGAGCTGTAATGTAAGCTTGATAAGTGGGTTTAAATCTGTACTAGTGCAACTGGCTTTATGAAATTCTTTACCTTTGGTGAGGAACCTTCCACCAGCATCCTGCCATCTTTGGAAAGAATCCAGTATTTGCCCAGTGTAATACACAGCATAAAAAAGGGGACCTGCTTTTTAGTAAAAAGCAAGTCTAAGTCTAATCCATGACATACATTACTATGACTTTGAAGAATATGTTCAGTAACAGCTATGGACATTTTTAGGCATCTTACTTAAACTAAAAATTAATGAAGAAAAACGTATGGGGGGGAGAGAATGTTTTCTATACCTAAATGATTTTGAAGAGTGCTTAATCAAAAGGACGTTAGAATGACTCTGTAAGTAGACAAATTTATTTTTACAGACTTAAAGCTGGAAGCTGCATGCATGAAACTGCAGGGCTAAAAGTGGTCAGCACTGTTGATACGTGCATTTATAGAAGTTTATAATACGCTTGTGAGCATACCACACATATGCATTTTCTTCTGCCTCATAGTATACCACTAATTGCTCCAGATTTTGGGTTGTGGAACTTTTAATGAAGTCAGGTTTTCCCTGGAGCAGAACAGCTTCTTTCTTTTCAGTCTTAAAAAGACTGTTTTAAGCACAGGACAAGACCCAGATCATTTGGAATTATGATATCAGGTCTCCTTTATGCCTCTGTCTCTTGAATCCAAATGACATAGTCATTGGGCAGCTAAACTTGAAAGATCAAAATGAGCCAGATGTTGAGTGGACAGATCTTTGTTTGCCAGCAAATAAGCCTCTGTTGAGCATGCTTCCATGTCTGCTATTGTTTGCTTCATTTTGGTTCATTAAACTGACAGCTTTTAAAATGAGTAAAAGGGGAGGGAAGAGCAAAAGTGAATATTGAAAGCTGTAGTATTTTCTGTCCACTTTTTGTTTTAAAAAAGTCCCTTCCACTGATTGCATTTAAGACCTGTTTCTTTAAAAAAATTTTGTTACTCTGTGCTATAAAATAGATTACTTTTTCCATTCTGTGACTATACACATTTATTTTATGGTTGTTCCAGGTAGATTTACATGCACTTCTAGGGAGCTGTTCCTGGAATGTCCCAGATTCTTGTATATAAAAACTGGACCTCTAGTGCTCTGGCACTTTTTGATAGTGCTGCTGTTTTGAAGCAATTATTTTCTTCTGTTACACTGTGAGCACCCATAACTCTTAACAACTGGATTTTTTATTTATTAGTTTGTTTGTTACCTCTTATTGCTAAGATAGAAACAGTCCACAAATCATAATAGTTTTCTAGATGTAGTGTGAACCAGTGGATCAAATAATGCTGTGCAATTTAGTGGTAACTGATCAGTTAAAAAATTATCTCTGATACAAAATTAAGCACATTATCATGTTAGTGTGATGTTCGTGTTGCCTTGCTTGATGTTACATTGTTCAGACAGCTGGTAATGAAGTGTGACATAATGTTTCTGCATGACAGACTAGG
This sequence comes from Phaenicophaeus curvirostris, assembly GCF_032191515.1. Lineage (NCBI taxonomy): Eukaryota > Metazoa > Chordata > Aves > Cuculiformes > Cuculidae > Phaenicophaeus > Phaenicophaeus curvirostris. Next base: position 82,588,424 of record NC_091393.1, on the reverse strand, counting down.
ACTTTTGACTGCAGTGGGGTTATAACGAGCTATGTATGTCTTCTGAGAGGTACCATCTGAGAAGATAAGGAGATTTACAGTAGCCAGCTTTTGGTACTGTGTGAAATATGACGGTTTTCAGAGGGCCTCTGGGTACAAGAGTGGGCAAGCTCTGTTAAAATTGAGGACCTTCTGTAAATCCTAAGTGGTTGAAGCAAGGGACATGGGTTCCTAAGTAATTCTTTTCTTCTGGAGTTGAAGTCTTGGTAGTGCAAAGCCAGCGTCTGTCTCTTGGAAACAATTATCTAGGGAAAGTAAGATCTGGGACAGCTGCTGTAGGTGTCTGTGTACCATGGCTGTATCAATGCAACTGACACACAAAAATTTTAAAAAAATATGTGAAATAATAACTGAGTGTTTGCAGAGCACTTCTTGTGTTGTGCTCCTATCTTTACTTGAATTTGTTTTCTCCTTGCCATAATCCAGATGGAGAAACTTTTCCATATGGTTTTCTGTACTAGAATTTTATGGATTGTGCTTTTTTTTTTTTTAAATGGTTTGAAGGGAGCATCACTAATGGAAGGAGTTTGGCTTGATGACATGGCTGGGTATGCTCCAGTTCTTTGTTCCGTGTTACAGGCAAAATTAAGAACTCTTGTTTATAATAGTTACATAAGCATAAAAACCGAAGCAGGTTAAATTTTAAACATTGACCACTTACCAGAAAACTGTGAATAAGAGTGGTGTAGTTGCTCCGCACAACTGACATCACCAGGTTGTTTTCAAGAGTAGATAAATTACAGAATTTCCTCTTTTCACAGGACATCAGCTGTATTGCTGTGGATGGGCTGAATTCCTCTCTCTTTCTGTTGGCTAATGAGGATTTAGGTATCAGACTTGTCCTTTTTAAAGGGAATGATGACTTGTCAGTGGAAGTGTTTTTATAACATCCTCTGATATCGAAGAGCAACGTTAGAAAACATTAGAAAAGTGGTGCTGATTGATACCGGTTGTTACTGGCAAAGAAATGGGTTAAATGTTTAAGAGTGAGCAAACATGGGCGGCTAGTGATGGACTAAAATGCACTGCTGCCACAGTGCATTTATGTGTTTTATAGTGTTTTATAACTTTGTCAAAACTTTGGGGAATGCTTTCTGTCTTATGGTGTACATATTCTGTGGTATTTGTAAAATGGAACAGGGAGGAAAAAGGAGGAAAGAGGGGAAAAAAAAAACCTTGGAAGAACTAGAGTTGCCTCCTGTGACCTCGCTGTCCTAGGTGTACATGTAGTCTGAAACAGAAATGTGAAGTTGTGCCAGCTGTATGCAGTAACAGTATGTAAATGAACATTGACACAAGCAGTTGCTCCGTTCTTGAACTCTTCTATCTGAGGCCTGTTCCTCCAATACCTGCATTTTCTTGATATTTCTACACCTAGGAACATAAATTTTCTAAACTTCTGGCATTTTGTAAGATGTACAGACCAAGGAACACAACTCTGAATCACTTTTTACAGTCTCCATACTAAGCCTATAGTGTTTCCTACAGCAGTTATAAACTACTCTTATTCAAAGGCAATTTATGTTAAAAATTCAAAGATAGTCTGGCATGACAGTCGTCTCAACCATCACACCTTCGTAATGTGTCATGCAAATGCATTATCTCAGTTTAGATGCTGTTTCTCTTGGGATAAGTGGACTGAGTGAACAACAGTTGGCTTATACCCTTACCCTGCCCCAGCATGTCTTCAGCAAGTAGAAAAAAAAACCAACCAAAAGTAAAGCCTCCATGGGAGAGCACAGATTATTCAAACTCAGATTCAAATACTATTTGAATAGTAGCTTTCTATTCTACTTTGAGTTTCACAGCAAGAAAATCCTTAAGGTACAACACTGTTACGAGGGTTATTAAATGAGAAGCCGGGATAGGCTCTTCCTACACGTCTTGTGATTCTGTGATTCTATGATAAGCATATCACTTTGCTGTCCTGTATAATTGTCTTGTCAGCAGAAGGCATCAAAACTGTCTGGATTCCCATTCAGAGATTTGCGGGGCCTAACTTAAATTGTATTGAGGTGCACTGGAAAACCTTGTACTGGGAGAAAGTCACCCCCTTGCAAACACACTTTCTGTTAAGTGCTGTCTAGCTTCAGCAGGTCTCATTGCAAAAACTAAACGAAAGTCAGGATGCAACAGCGTCGTTAACGTAACTATAGTAATCTCAGTTGTGTGCTCTGGACTCTAGCTGTTATTACCCATGTCATATGAGCAAGGAACTTTGTAAACCATGTTAGGCTTTTATTTTTTTAAGACTGAGAGCTGTGCCACAGAGAATGTGTATACAGTCTAAACCAAATCAGTTTTATATTGTACTTCTAGTGGGTTTAGCGGAGTTATTCCTCATTAGTGAGTATTGTAAAACTTTGTGCCAACAATGTATGTTTTACAGAGAAAAAACCCAACAGAACATGCTTAAATATGATGCTACAGAGGACGTAATATTAAAAAGAAATGTGCAACAATATAAATATGAAACATAATTATATCGGCAGTTGTTATTAGAGGATTTGCTTTCTGGCACTTTATATAAATCACATTTTGAAAAAATCCAGCATTTAAATGGTAGTAAATTTTAGAATCTTCTAAAACTTCCTAGTTATTTCATCATATAGATTTGTGGGTTTTTTTTCCCCTATCCTGTCAAAATAAATTGTTAAAGCTGTAAGTCTGAAAATCTTCAAAGTTAATATGGAAAAACAAGCCCCACCAGCTGACCCTCCTTTCTTTCCTCCCTCAGCTCCCAAAGAAAATAGTTATTTTTTTCAAAAGGCGGAGGATGTTTCTGGAATTATATCATAGAACCATATTATAAATATGAATATTTTCCAATTATCGTATTTCTCTCCTTCTGAAGATGTAACATGTTCTTGCAGCATAATCAGTTGCAAGAGTGACCTTTAGTTTTATTGGAAGGAAATTTTTCTTGAGCAGTTAACAAAAACACATGAGTTCAAGCATGGCAACATGGATGAAAAGAAAACATATTCTTTTAAATTCCTTTTAGTGCAGCCTCAGAGCATGTTGTAGTTGGTCGTTTGGGCAGGAATAGTTTTGCCTAATCTGCCACCTTTTCAAACAATTATTCTCAGTTTTGAGTGCATTTAATGCTGTTTATATTTTTGTCTCCGTGTTCTACTCAAGATTGAAGTGCATTATGAAATGTGGAAAGGGCTCTGATGCTTGCATTTAACTGTGCTATCAACAAGTCTTCTTGTGAGTGTAAATGAAAGTCTTTCAGATTCAGAGGTTGTAGTTCTCCATTCAAGAAATCCTATTATTTTAACATTGTGTTTGCAATGCCTTGGAGAACTTTGTTCAAACACAGGCCCCACTCATCATGTATTTTATATTGGCTTTTATGTTCTCCTTCTAGTTGAAACTTGTCCTAAAAATGTCAGCTGAAGAGTAGATTCTTTGTTTTATATTCTCATTAAAGGACACTGAATTTTTTTTCACAGGAATGTTTTTTTCAGGAAAAATAAACAGTTGGCCTATCGGTAGATATGGTGTTCGTGACTGACTTGCATGGCATATGTATTTGTGCCTTCAGCAAATGCAGAATCTTCATGGAATAGAAAGTAAACACATAATTATCATAAGGGCCAAGGAAAGTCCAGAAACTGTAAGATTTGAGTCAGTTTGCAAATGATATAAAGCAAGCCTAACAAGTCTGGTAATGCCATCTACAATTTAAGTGTCACTGAGCATTTGGTTTAGAAGCTTAAGAATACTTCACAAAATGCAATAAATGATTTCATTTGTTGTTTTCTGGGGGGAAAATTTCTGTGAAACTAGAACTGAATCTTGCAGAACATAACACAATGAAAGCAGAAATCTAGGTTGGGAAGTGAGACAAAGGGGAAAAGCATAAAGGAAAAGGGAGGAAGCCATGAAAAATATGTTCTTCTAGTATTTGAGGCTTTTCCAGCTGAATTTGATCTGGCTTTATCTTGTCATGGGGCCTTGGGATTTTTTTTTTTAAACTGTATTCTTAGGCTTTGGGGCTCTTAGAGGGAATCTCCTTTTTTCTGTGCCTTTATACATCTACTGTACATGTAGTTAAACTATCAGCACTTCCCTGTCACAGAGAAGTAGTCTCTTGAACTGGATTTGAGCAGTGCAGAAAAATATTGTCAAAGTGTGGTTGGCTCACAGACATTTTGATGACCTCTTTACCCACTTGGCATACTTAGGTAGTTAAAGATCTTATTTCAGGTTTCGAGCTGGAATGTTATTTTCTAAATCTTAGTGCCAAAAATCTGTAAACAGAGATTTGCATGTGTTTTGGGGATGCAAAATTTGGGAAAGTCTATCCAGGTACAATTTTGAATCTGCTGCAGAAATGCAGAATCTAAATGAGCTTTTGGTCTCTTTTCAGCTCTAAGTGTTTATTCTGATACCTTATTGTATTTTTCTGTGTTTTCTAGGTGAACTGTGCTGAGTTGATGTCTTGGGTTTATACTAGTCAGATAATTTGCCCATCAGCTCTGCCTCCCTGTGCAGTAACTGGGCAAAGCTTTTAATGGTTTTTACAGATGCTTTCTCAGTCACCTCATCTTTAATTTCTGATTTTATGCACAGTTTTAATCTGTGAAAGGAGCTATTTAATAGCTCCTGTACTTCCCAGGTTTTTTTTTTTTGTTGTTGTTGCACAGAGCCTTGACCTTATTTGCTACTTGCAAACACCATAAAAATTACAAGTTTCTCCATATGTTTACCTTTCAGAGAAATGTAACAGGGAGAGTATCATTGTGGAAGATCTGATTTTTGTACTGTGCAGCTCTCAGCAATTTATAGGACATTTTTAGGACAAGATGACCTAGAACACATAATGAGAAGACATGGAAGAGGAAGATTAGGACAGTCTCAAAAGAAAAGTCATACAATCTGTTGTGTAACTTACAAACAGATGTGTGTTTCAAGTGTGAAAAATAGAGACATGCTGTTTCCCTGCTCTGGCTGGAGAAACATGTATTACAGAGGCCACATTGACTTAAATTCTTTCCTTTACATGTGAGATGATTCTTTCTGAATGGGCGGAGATTTGAGTGAGAATGTGGTTTCTGGAACACTTGTTCTGCATGTCTGACTGATGGAATAAATGTTAACAGTAAAGTCATAGAACGGTTCAGTGTGTTTACGTTTTGGGATTTTTTTTGTTGTTCACTTGTGTTAGGAGTAGCTTTATACCTAGGTTCTCTGTAAGTGTACTCTGAAAACGGAAAACTTGTTCAGTATGTGCACAAAAAGGCACATTCTTTGTGCAGCTTTGCCTTTTTATTTTTTTCTCTAAAGTATAAAACCTACATCAGTAACAGAAGCATAGCTTTGTTTTGTTGAGAAGGGTGGGAGCATGTGTGGCATCAGAAATTCACTCTATCATGTTGATTATTGAAAACTAAATATGCCTTTATCACATAAGCAGCAATGGGCATGTATACATTGCTTTATAGATTCAAATAGGTGAATAGATCCACTGAAGGATGGAGACAGCAGGGAGTAACCACACCTGTTTTACTGGAATAAAGCAAAAAGGCACAAAATATACTAATGCCTTTGAAATAATTTCTCTGCTGTGTAACAGCTCTTTGTCAATGGTAGCACTGGAGACCAAAACGCATGTCGAATGAGCTTATGCTTGATTTTTGTCCGTGCATTTTCCTTTTCACCCTCCTCTGCCCAGGCCTAGCTTAAAATGCTGTAAATTCATTTGAGTGCTGCACAAAATACGTATGAAGAGGGAGAGGATTATGAAAATGGCTTTTATTGTCCGGAGAGAGCAAAACTGTGTGCTTTTCATAGAATCATAGAATCACCAGGTTGGAGAAGACCCATTGGATCATCGAGTCCAACCATACCTATCAGTCACTAAGCCATGCCTCTTAGCACCTCATCTACCATTATCATTACCATTTTGGCTGCCATTATCAGCCAAAACTATTTGCAAGTTGGTAAATATAGTGGATTTTTAAAATCCGAACTGCCTAAATTAAAACATTTGTGGCAGGAATAGAGGGGTAAGCTATCTTTAAAGGCATTAGTTCCAGTGTAAGAATATCTGTGTGACCATTGGGAGACAAAGAGATTAGGAATTTATTTTATTCAAATGTCCTTGACTGGTTTTAAGTTCCAGTGCTGCACACATGTTCTGAATCTGGAGTTTAACAGTTGTAAATAGCCTTGAACTCAGTTGATTTAGTTGTTTTATGCCAAATGGCTCTTAGAAATGTCTCTGCTTGACAGCAGGGTTAGCTGTCTTACTGTTCAGAAAATTTTCAGACTTGTAGCCCAAATAAATTTTTGAGTTATATGGCATGCTTAGTGAAAAGCAGGGAGTTGATTGGAGCAAGCAGTCTGTGAAAGTAGTTTTCTGCATGCATGAGGGAGAGATTTATGGTTCCTGTGGTATATTTTGTGTGTTTGTAAACTGGAGGGCAGCACCTTGCTGCATTAGAATGTAGGAATGAAAGAACCTTTGAGGTGATGAAATAAAAAAACCAAATAACTTCCTTGTCCAAACTTTTTGGGTTCGGATCCTGGCGCCACTGTATTTCATGGAAGTAGTAGGAGATGGTTTAAAACTGACAGTCATTTTCATCGTGACTCATTATGCACAGCAGTATATTACATACTAAGTTGTTTGGAACCAATACAGCTTTTGAGCTTTTCATTTTTATCTGCATTTTGGCCCCTAAAAACTATGGACTTAACAGTATTAGTTTAAAAGTCTTTCTTTCTGGAAACCTGCAGGACTACTAGAACTACCCTGACAGTTTTAGTCCACAAGATGCAATCCTTACCAGTTCCTGTAATGTCACAGTGGCATAAAACTAGACAATCTGACACAGTGCTTTGGAAGTGTGAAATATACAGCAGACTTATTTTGTTTCTTTTTTTTGACTGGATTTCCAAGGAGAAATAAAAATCAGTAATGGATTCAATGAGATGGATTGTAAAATCTAACAGTCTTTGATAGAATTGTGTGCATGTATGCTTAATAATTATCTAAACAAAGGTTGGAGGCCAGGGGGAAATCCAGTAAATGCAATTTAAACACTACTGTCTGACCCTTATTTGAACTGCAGGGTCAGATCCATCACGACAGAATTGGTTTATCCTCTTGCATCTAAGATGCTGTATAGTAAACCGAGTATTTTTATATCCTAGAGAGCTTATATTAAAAGTGAAAACTTTTCTGAGTCTACTAGATATGATTAATACACGTTAAACAATGTGTGTGGCCAAAGATGCTCTGTTAGCATTTTGGAAAGTCATGCTAGATCCCTGTGTAAAATAAACCCTTGTTTGAAGTGCAGGGTCAGAGCAATCACAGTCTAATTGGTTTATCCTCGTATGTCTAAGGTGCTCTGTAGTAAACAGAGTATTCTTATGTCCTGGAAAGCTTAAATCTGGCCACTTCTATTTTTGGATTCTTGTAATGGGAAGCATAGTAAATACTCATTCCATGTTAACATTGAATGTGCAAGTAATATTCTACATCTTTAGGAAAATTTTCTGGGGCTGGAAAAGGCTGTTCAATTATATGTAATCATCTTTGGTCATCCAAGTAGCCATCATTTGTACCTTTGTTAGCTCTACTATATCTGTTCTGCAAAGGAGGAATAGTTTTTTTTTAATCTGGTGTAATTGCAAAATACAGTCACTCTAGTGTTAATCTACTAGCAAGTAAGATACCTAAGTTGAATCAATTCATTTTTATTATTAGGATATGATTTTTAAAAAGCCAGTTCAGTAGTACAGACAACTGAACTTAAATTTCAGTGAAACCACTTGCTTGGTGTTTTAGTGTGAAGCATGGATCCTGTCTTTGAAAACTTTTTGCGGGGTGAGGTGCTAACAGAAGGCTAAACTCTGAAGTAATGTATGCCTCGAGTTAACTCTTCTGCTGCTGCTTCCCCAGCTCCCAGATGCCTGCACACCTGAGGCTAGGCTTGGGAATCTATCTAAACATTTATACAAGATGTTCTGGGAATCCAGTTCTATTGATACATTTAACACATATGAAAAACCCAGTGAACTTGGCAGGGGGAACACCTCACCAGCAATAAAGGCTTTCTGAGTGGTTTTGTGGTTAGTTTTTTTTGTTTGTTTCTGGTTTTTTTTTTTTTAATTTTTGGGTTTTTTTGTGTGTGTGCATTTTAATAAACAACAAGATTTAACAGAATCTTCAAATTAGCTTGAAATACACCGTTAAGCTTCCTGTCAGTAAATGCTTCTGAATACAAAGGAAAGAGTCGTGTATTTCAGATTTAGTTGTAGGCATCACTTGGGACAGCGTAAAAGATTGTTATGGATGCGCTGGTGACAGCAGTTTTGTCATGCCCTCTCAAATTAGCTTTGTTCATTACTTTTCTTGCCTATGCACTGCACTGGGGGAGGAGAACAGCCTTAAAATTCTTCATATATGAGTACTGTAACGGAAGATAGAGGAGTTGGTCTTCCTACAGCTACTCTAGAAGCAGGGGAAGCTGTATAGACAACTAGATAATCAAGAGCACAGTCTGTGATTGCAGAGTTGTTTCACATTCAACTTACACTTTCTATCTTTATTATATGGTTATGTTATATTGTACTCATCTTAAAATTATGCAATTTGTCTCTGAATGCTGGAAAGTGAACAGTGAGGATTTTGTTCAAGTATATAGCATATATAAACAGCAGGATCTAACTGTAACGGAAGATGACACACACTAACTATGTGCTAGACATTGATGTGTTGAGGGGGAGTTGTGTTTCTATTGAAGGTGATGAACACTTCCAAGTAAGGAGAACTGAATATAACTTTGTAGTTTAACTTTAAATATAAGTGTTCCTAATAGAGTTCTAAAGCTTTTGTCTGGCGAAATCAATTTCTGTCCCTTTCTCCTTGCTTCATTTAAGACAATGGATATCTCATATTGTCAGAGTCGGATTCCCAGAGGGACATATAATGTCCCTCACACTCCTTTTGTCACAAGTAATGCACATGTGCATGCACAAATAATGTTGTGATAAAGATAGTGGAGAGCTAACCAGCATCTTCTCTGTTCTGAAGTTCTCTGCAGCCCCAGTTATGCTCTGTTTTGGAATGAGTGAGACTTCACAAAGGATTCATGGACTTCATTTATCTTTCTAGAAAGTTACTGGGTGTGTTTGAAGTTGGTTAGCTGGGGTATCTCTTTAATTGGTTTAAGGATAGACAGCCCCAGAGTGATGATTGTTTAAGAGAGGAAGAGTTCTCATCTGTGAGAGGTTCTTATTTATTATTAGCCAGATTTAATAATTCTACTTTATGTGTTCATATCCAGATCTGTTGGTAGAAATGACTAGGAAATTACGTTATGCAGAACATAGTGAAATTACACTACTATTACAGATCTGTATTTGTGTTTAATGATGGGAAGCATAACGGCACTTTGTTCTGGGAAATACATATATCTAAGACTTGTATAATTTAACTAAAGTCATTGTCCTCAGAGAGAGGCAATAGCTTTGCTGTAGTACTTGCAGAATATTTCTTCAGTGGTATTGTGCATGTCTACAATGTACATGTATAATTTTGATGCATTTAAAGAAACTTGCCTCTTGGGAAAATTTTCAAAATGATTGCAATTAGATTCCTTATAAGCTAAGCTCACAAAGATCAAAATCAGTTTTCACATATAGCCAGTAACCTCTTCTTTTGGCCAAGAAACTTAATTGGTTTCTATTCTTACCTAAATCTGCTGCTTCTTCGGCAGCACCCAGCAGCAGGACGGTGAGTTCTGTGGTGGGGTGGACTCTTTGAGGCGGTGGGAGCTTCCCTGAGCAGGGAAAATACCAGAAAAAAACAGGCGGGGGCGGGGGTCCTGACAGCCCCCACACGCTGGTCCCGCGTGGTGCCTGACAGGAGGGGGCGGTCCCAGCCGCTACCGCGGGAGATTTAAACAGTCCCCCTGGGAGCACCGCGAAGAGGTGTGGGGCAGTTTGAGTGGCAGTTTGAGCGGGCAGGGTGCAGAGAGGACCTAGAGACTAGACAGAAGACACTGAGGACCATGGTGGCCACCTGGCAGAAGATTAAAGCTGCTCTGTGTGCTGCAGCAGGCAGGATGGATGCTGCCACCCAGACAGAGCCACAGTGGGTGCATGCAGCTACCCAGACCCTGGGCTGCAGGCAGTGCCCCCCTCCCACACCGGCTCGTGCCTCTGGTCCTGGCCCCACTTGTGAAAGCTGCGCTCGAGTGGGGGAACTCCTTCTCATGGTGAAGGAGCTAAGAGAGGAGGTGAAGAGACTGAGGACCATCAGGGAGTGTGAGAGGGAGATAGACCAGTGGAGTAGTGCCCTCTCACTAGCTCAGCAGCCTGCTGGAGCTGGTGTGTCCAAACACCATCCACCTGCAAACTGCAAGGTTGGGGTTACAAGAGATGGGGAATGGCAGCAAGTTCCTGCCAGACGAAAGAAACCTGCTCCCCTCACCCAGACACCAAAACCCCAGATCCCCCTGGTGAACGAGTACTGGGTGCTGCAGGTGGAATCCAATCCTGAGGATGAGGATGATGGCTCCCACAGCCTAGAATCCTTTCCTAGGCCGCACCATCCTCAGAAAAAGATAAAAACATCCTCCATCAAGAAGAAGAGGAGGGTGATTGTTGTAGGGGACTCCCTCCTAAAAGGAATGGAGGGACCCATTTGCAGATGGAACCCGCTCCACAGAGAGGTCTGCTGCTTACCGGGGACATCAGTGAAGGAGGTAGCTAGAAAACTTCCTTCCCTGGTCCACGAGACAGACTACTATCCTCTGATAGTAGTCCAAACTGGTAACGACGATCTAGTAAACAAAAAGACCAAAACCATCAAGAATGACTTCAGGGCCATTGGGAAAATGATGGAGGGCTCTGGGGCACAAATAGTATTCTGCTCCATCCCAAGGCTAAATAGAGAGGAGCAGGAAGTCAGGAAGAAGAATTCAATTAATGCCTGGCTCCGAGCCTGGTGTGAGGAGAGGGGCTTTGGCTTCTTTGATCATGGGGTGGCTCACACACCCTCAAGCTTTCTTGCTAAGGATGGGACACGTGTGTCTCCTAGGGGGACTAAAGCCCTTGCTAAAAACCTAGCTAAGCTCATAAATTGAGCTTTAAACTAGATGTGAAGGGGGAGGGGGTTGAGCTCAGGCTAGACAGGAATGAGCCTGGACGTGGGGCAGTGGTGATTGGGAGAGGGTGTGCTGGTGTGGACCACCAGTACCTCACCACACAGAAAGTGGGGGAGAACACACCTGAGGGTGCTAAGGGAGATACAGGCACTCTGGAGCTAGCTACTCCAGTTACCAGGCAATTGGGAGTGGACTCTGTTCCCTCTAAGAGGGCTGAAGGCTTGGCAGCTCAGCTGAAGTGCATTTACACCAATGCACGCAGCATGGGAAATAAGAAGGAAGAGCTGGAAGCTGTCATAGGGCAAGGAGCCTATGATGTCGTTGCCATCATGGAAACTTGGTGGGACAACTCATATAACTGGAGTACAGCTATGGTGGGGTACAAACTCTTCAGGCGGGATAGGAAGGGTGGGAGAGGAGGTGGGGTAGCCCTCTTTGTAAGGGAGGACTTGGACACCATTGAGATGGATTGTGGCGATGAGGAGGTTGAGTACCAGTGGGTTAAAATCAGAGGAGCCCACCAGAAGGTAGATTTTGTGATGGGAGTCTGTTACAGACCACCCAGCCAAGGAGAAGCAGCTGATGAGGTCTTCTATAAACAGCTGGGGTTAATCTCTAGATCAATGCCTCTCGTTCTTGTGGGAGACTTCAATCTTCCTGATATCTGCTGGAAGTATAATAGAGCAGAAAGGAAGCAGTCTAGGAGGTTCCTGGAGTGCGTGGGAGACAACTTCCTTGCACAGCTGGTGGATGAGCCAACAAAGGAGGGTTCCCTCCTGGACTTGCTGTTTGTGAACAGAGAAGGCCTTGTGGGGGATGTGGCAGTAGGTGGACGCCTAGGACAAAGTGATCATGAGATGGTAGGGTTTTCTGTTCTAGGTGAAGTGAAGAGGGTGGTTAGTAGGACAGTAGCATTAAATTTCCAGAGGGCAGACTTTGAACTCTTCAGAAGGCTGGTTGGCAAAGTCTCATGGGAGACAGTACTTAAGGGCAAGGGAGCCCATGAGGGCTGGGAGCTCTTCAAAAAGGAAATCCTAGCAGCCTAGGAGAAAGCCATCCCCATGTTCCGGAAAAAAATCCAGCAGGGGAGAAAACCAGCTTGATTGAACAGAGAGATCTTGAGTGATATCAAGAAGAAGAGAAATGTTTATGGGCTCTGGAAGAGGGGACAGGCCTCTTGGGTGGACTACAGGAGGGAAGTGAGATTGTGTAGAGAAAAAATCAGAAGGGCTAAGGCTCAGCTAGAAATCAGATTGGCAAAGTCTGTGAAAGATAACAAAAAATCCTTCTATAAATATATAAATAATAAAAGGAGGACTAGGGAGACCATACAGTCCCTGTTGGATGCAGAAGGAACGAGTGACACGGGATGAGGAAAAGGCTGAGGTACTTAATGCCTTCTTTGCCTCAGTCTTTAATTGTAAAGAAAGTCATTCCATCTGTGTACAAACCCAGGAGCTAGAGGAGCAAAATGAGGCTCCCATGATCCAAGAGGAGGTGGTCAGAGCTTTGCTAGCCTGACTAGACACCCACAAGTCTCTGGGGTCGGATGGGATTCATCCAAGGGTATTGAAGGAGCTGGCGGATGTGCTGGCCAAACCCCTTTCCATCATCTTCCAACAGTCCTGGAAGACTGGGGAAGTTCCACTGGACTGGAGGCTGGCTGATGTTGTGCCCATCTACAAGAAGGGTCGCAGGGAGGACCCAGGGAACTACAGGCCTGTCAGTCTGACCTCAGTGCCAGGGAAAGTCATGGAGCAGGTGATCTTGAGCGCTATCATGAAGCACATGCAAGAGAACCGGGTGATCAGGCCCAGTCAACATGGGTTCACAAAAGGCAGGCCTTGCCAAACTAACCTGATCGCCTTCTATGACAAAGTGACTCAGCTGCTGGATGAGGGAAAGGCTGTGGATGTGGTCTTCCTGGACTTCAGTAAAGCCTTTGACACAGATTCTCACAGCATTCTGCTTCAGAAATTGTCAGCCTCTGGCCTGGACAGGCGCACACTCTCCTGGGTGGAAAACTGGTTGGATGGCCGGGCCCAGAGAGTGGTGGTAAACGGTGTGAAATCCAGCTGGAGGCCAGTGACAAGTGGGGTTCCCCAGGGCTCAGTGCTGGGTCCAGCCCTGTTCAATGTCTTTATCAATGACCTGGATGAAGGCATTGAGTGCACCCTTAGCAAGTTTGCGGACGACACTAATCTGGGTGGAAGTGTTGATCTGCTGGAGGGTCGGGAGGCTCTGCAAAGGGATCTGAACAGGCTGGACTGCTGGGCAGAGTCCAATGGCATGAGGTTTAACAAGGCCGAATGCTGGGTCCTGCACTTGGGGCACAACAACCCTATGCAGTGCTGCAGACTAGGAGAAGTCTGTCTAGAAAGCTGCCTGGAGGAGAGGGACCTGGGGGTGTTGGTTGACAGCCGACGGAACATGAGGCAGCAGTGTGCCCAGATGGCCAAGAAGGCCAATGGCATCTTGGCTTGTATCAGAAACGGTGTGACCAGCAGGTCCAGGGAGGTTATTCTCCCTCTGTACTTGGCACTGGTGAGACCGCTCCTTGAATACTGTGTTCATTTCTGGGCCCCTCACCACAAGAAGGATGTTGAGGCTCTGGAGCATGTCCAGAGAAGAGCAACGAAGCTGGTGAAGGGGCTGGAGAACAAGTCTTATGAGGAGCGGCTGAGAGAGCTGGGGTTGTTTAGCCTGGAGAAGAGGAGGCTGAGGGGAGACCTCATTGCTCTCTATAACTACCTGAAAGGAGGTTGTAGAGAGGAGGGTGCTGGCCTCTTCTCCCAAGTGACGGGGGAAGGGACAAGAGGGAATGGCCTCAAGCTCCGCCAGGGGAGATTTGGGCTGGACATTAGGAAAAAATTCTTCACAGAAAGGGTCATTGGGCACTGGCAGAGGCTGCCCAGGGAGGTGGTTGAGTCACCTTCCCTGGAGGTGTTTAAGGTGCAGGTGGACGAGGTGCTAACGGGGCATGATTTAGTGTTTGATAGGAATAGTTGGACTCGATGATCCGGTGGGTCTCTTCCAACCTGGTTATTCTATGATTCTATGAAAAATAGGTAAGCATATTGGACTGTGTTCATAAAGAAATGACACAAATACTGCAGGCTTACCATAAGATCCTGTTATTTTTTTTTATATTTGCAGATATCCTGTTTTCATCATGATTTACAAGGAAAACTCAGTGTTGAGCCAACTGAAGACTGGGATGTGCTGGGCTTATACAAATTTAACTGAAGCCAAGAATGCCCCTGGTTTGGCTCTGAAAATAGTACTAAGCAGCCAAGCGTATTTGGAAGGCTGTATCCAAGCAAATATGGTGAGCTTCCTATATTGGACTACCTACAGTAGTAATTATATATGTAAATTCTGTTCCATCTATCCTGTTTTAACAGAGGTTAGTCTGCATTTTAAGTACCAGAGCAGGGAACTTGATATATTCTGATATATATATATATATATATACACACACCCACCCCTAAAATGTTGAGGTTTTGTTAACAGGTCTGTCTATCATTTATTTTTCTTGTAAAATGCCACAGCATCCTTTCTATACTTAGTATCCAAGAAAAGTTGAGACATGTTGAAAGATCTCATTAGAACCTAATTTTTATAGAAAATCACTGGTTTGATCACGATTTTTTTTGTGTATATATATAAAGGTTTTTACCTCCTTTGGAGAGTTAGCATTTCATTACACCTTTGAAAGGGAAGGAAAATTAGATTTTATGGAATTTCAAAGCCTGAAATTGAGAAAATGAAAAATTGGAAGTATTTTTAATGATTACAATTGGAATTACCATACTGCCCTCCTTGCATGCATTTTGCCAGCAAATCCTGAAGGGCCAAACGCACACATAAAAAGATGAAGGTTATGTACAGTAGATGAGAAAAACACATGCAATGTTAGCATGCATTAGCAGACCATTCTTCACTCAGCTGCAGCAGAAAACCCTGCAGAAATTTTGCATGTTACTACATGCTAGGAAGAAAATTCTGTGCTACCAAAACAAGATATGACTGAAGGAAAATGAATGCTAGTACTGCAGTCTAGCGAAGGGTCACCCCATTTATTCGTTATTTCTTGCCACTCTGTGTTGTGACCTGCCCAGAAAGAAGGGCAAAGAGTGTAGACTAAAGTATGAGCTTATCATAGGTCTAGTGTTACCACTTTAAAGTGGATTGTGCAAATGAGTAACCTCAGACTTTTGACACAGTTTGCAACAGTAAGGTGTCAATTCAAGTTAGTGCAAATGTTCTTCAAGCTAGAACAGTTGCTGTTGCAAAAATGAAATGGGTAAAACCAGGTATGAATGATAGACTTGAGGACTTTGCAGTTCATTTGCTGAATACCACCTGCTCAAATGAAAGGGAAATTGTTTTTCAGAAGTTACGTAGTTACTGATTCAGGCAGAGAGCCATTTAAGAATAATGGACAGTGATTTTGAAAATGTGGCTCTGTCTTTGCAAGTTTCCTCTGATTGTGCTAATGGACTGGAATGCAACTGCAGAACTGATTTTCCTGCACGTTTTGGGACAGCTTCACTGCAGCCTGAACTTTACACATCAGATGTGGTGTGTAATTAGAGTATTCATTATAGAATGAAGAAATTATGAGCACTGTTGATTCATGAGCAATAACAAAAAAACCTGGTACGATCAGGATAAGTACCCGTTCACATCTCATCCACTCCTTTCAGTTCATACTGAACTACTGTGGAACTGTAGAACCAATAAATGTCTGTGGCTCTGCCAAGGAGTGGCTGGCTCAATTTCCACTGGAAATTCCAGTAAGCATTAGCACTTAATTACTGTACCCTACCTTAAAGGCAGAAATTAAGTGATGTGCAGCATAGCTATGGCTTTCTACTATTTTCTACATGTCTTAATGAGTTGCACTACGACTGAAGTCAGGACTAGAGCTGCTTCACTTATAATCTGTGCTTGGCAAGATCTGCAAGTACATAACAAATAGCTGTCTGCAGTTATGCAACATAAATTGCCCCTGTTTTCTCAAGGAATAGTTGCATATTAATACATACTCATTAACAATATTGTAGGTACTGAAAAACGACCTAATTTCCTTTGCTTCATTTATAAAGCTCAATTTAACTATTTTTTGACATATTCTGCATACACAGAAGCTTATTCTGCCTTCAGTTTTCATAAATGACATTGTAATTCTCTTACACAAAAGACATTAAATGTCTGTCTTACTTAAAACTTCAATCTAGTTCTTGAGCTCTGACCACATAAGAATACAGGGTCAGACCTCAGGATTTTGGTGCTCAGTATGGTGCTATGTAGTGAGCATTTGGGTCCTCAGTAAGATCATCTCTGTATTAGTTTTTTGCTCGTGTTTAAAATCAGCCAGGCAAATAGCTTCTGCCATTTGACTTCTTGTAGGCAGAGTTGCACTGCTTTTAGTTAGCTCTCTCCTCTTCTTGTTCGCCCACCCCCAAGTCTCCTGCAGACCAGGAATGGTGTAGTGAGTAACGGGAATTTTCAAATAGTACAATAGCAAATTGATTCCAGGCTCTGCAGCAGTGTAGCAAATTTTGCCATGATCTTTTATTTTAAGATACCTGGTGTATTTATTTTCTGTATCTTTGCTACTTTTCCTTTTAAAAATAAAGCTTGTTGACAATTTACTGGCTGTGTAGAAGGGTGAGGAAAGATTTTTTAATACTGGAGTGTTGCTTGCCTTTGTAAAATGTAATTGAAGGTAAGTTTGAGATGGTGAATTTTGACATATGAGGACAGGCTTGAGAGTTGGGGTTGTTCAGACTGGAGAAGAGAAGGCTCCAAGGATATCATATACCAACCTTCCAATACCTGAAGGGGGCCTACAAGAAAGCTGAGGAGGGACTGTTTACAAAGGCTTGTAGTGATAGGACTAGGGGCAATGGGTATAAAATGGAGAGGGGCAGATTTAGACTAGACATAAGGAAGAATTTCTTCACGATGAAAGTGGTGAGGCACAGGCACAGGTTGCCCAGGGAAGCTGTGGATGCCCCATCCCTGGAGGTGTTTAAGGCCAGGTTGGATGGGGCCTTGGGCAGCCTGATCTAGTGGGAGATGTCTCTGCCTGTGGCAGGGGGGTTGGAACTGGGTGGTCTTTAAGGTCTCTTCCAACCCAAACCATTCTATGATTTTCAAAGGGTTGTATATATAGACAGCTCCTGCAATTACTTTGCATGGGAACTGTACAGATTATCATCCTGTGATATGCAGTGATAAGAAATTCAAGTTGTGTTTTGTAGTGTGTGCTTATGCTTGTGTGTAAGCACAATATGCATACATGTGACCTGTTAGAAAACTGAAGTAATAGGTCCCCACTGTGAGATTTTATGCAATTTGCACTTAATACATGTAAATGGCTTGACAATCATGCCAGTCACCATGGTATAACATGCAATGAGTCAAAACCAATTTTGTGGTAGCTACAGCCAGTGGTGGTTTGATGAAAAGTCTTGGTAAGAAATTGCTTTCACGTCAGAAAATTCTGTATCATCAGAAATCCCTGAAATGTCAGAAAGGGTGTAGCGCTTAAAATCTTTGAATACTCCAGGGTTACTTTTCCTTATTTTTCTTTATATCTTCTTTTATCTCCTTTCATCAGCTATACAGTCAGCAAAATATGAGTATTGTGCTGACTTACATGTTTATGTCGAGTGAGAATTGCTCATTGCTCTACTTAGATTTGGTTTTCAGAGCAGTTAACTCCTTTCAGAAGTAAAGTTTTCAGTGCAGAACTGGCACTGTGAGGCACTTTCTAACAGCTGCCTTATACAGAACCTTGTCAGCCCTTTGTATGTAAGCAAATATATACAGTCAGTTCAGTTTTCTGATTTCATAGAAGAGCCCTAGGGAACTCCATGATTAGCTTCCTTGAAAAACAAAATGGAAAAATATAAGCAGAAAATAGATGAGGTGATTGATTTTTTTTTTCCTCCAAAATTATGGCTAGAAAGGGTAAAAAATCCACCTTTCCTTTTTTTTTTCCAACTGAAAGCAACAAGAACTTAGAAAAATACCTATTAATCATCTCAGTATTTAGAGGAAGCTTTTTCCCTTTTGGGGAGCTCCATGCACCACAGGGTAACAGCAGACTGAAGCATGGGGTAGGAGTTGGCCAAAGCACCCTGTAAAGGTTGCAGAGCAGGGGGGTGGCTGAGCGACAGTATGGTGTGAAACAGCTAGGCTTCCCTCTTTCCAGTGTGCCCAGTGAACGTTTCTGTTCTGAGTTGGTTCAGTGCTTGATTTGGGATGTGAAGGGGAAAAAGAAGGAAGAGGAGCTTTCTCCTAGTTTTTTTTTATCTTTCCTTGTGTTTCTGCACTCACTTGAAGGTGTCTTCCCCTGATTACGTGGCTGTTTCAGTGGGTATAGTCAAAGTGTATACTATTTTAAAATCTAAAGATGAAAAATGTATGAATTGTCTTTTATAATGGTATATTCCTTTTACATAATCAAGTATAATTCAAAGGTGGCTGTCTTTTTCTCTACGAGTCTGTCAAACTATTAGACTTCCTTTGTCACTATTTCTTACAAGGGTCTAATCAAATGTATGGTTTTGAAAAGAGATGGAGATGTTTTATGCTTTATGGCTCAGCATACAGCTGAACAATAAAACCAGAACAATGAAGCTCTATTTTGATGATCCAAGTCAGCATTTGTTATCATAGCAACATATGTTTTTGTGAATTTAAAAAAAAAAAGACAAACTCGTTTCCTTTCAGATGTTAAGTAGATGATATACAGCACTTTTTCCCCTCCTTTTCTTGTAGGGTTATACTTTAACATGAACATACTTTGCTTTTGCTTGTGCTATGTGGAAATTAAAAACTGACACCCTCTTATTCTGACTATGCTTTTACTGTCAATTGTAACCACTTAAAGCAGTAGTCTAGTAAATAATGTTGTCTGCCAAGGAGCTAGCTTAGTTGGAGTTTTTCAGAACCACTCCCCAGCACTGTGATGAACTCCTTAAACTTCTGGTATCTGTTGCTGACAGTTAAAAGAAAAAAAAAGAAAGGAATTTTCTGCCCTCACATTCTCATTGTATAGTAGTTCTTGAGAGTGTAATACTAAATTTTTAACGGTCTAATGTAGCAAACCTGAGCTTGGAGGCATCATTTTGGATACTGGTCATCTTAATGAGCTGTGGAGGGACAAAATTAGCATTATGCCCATATTCTAATATGTTTATGTATGTGTGTATAAAAGTACTTTCTCATATACGTGTCTTAAATAAGAATTAGAGGTATTGTCTTCTCTAATCCAGAAGTAGTATCTATATGACTTTTGGATTTATGTGTATTAATGATGCCTCAAAAATGATATTCTGCATATAGAACTAAAATAAATAATTGATTGTTTTGAAAGTGGTGTTTTCTGAAAATTCCTTCACCGTGTTGGTTGTACTTGTGATGGAGAGACGTCAGAGTTCAGTAAGACATTGAAAAAGTTTCATATGTGAAAATTTATTTTACTGCATGAGGAATCATATTGTTTCATAATGTTATGTGTATTATGTGTACATAAAAAGAGTACAAACCTCAAACAGAGGCTAGCTGTAACTGCCATCAAGTATAGCAAGGATTTAATGTCCATGCAAACCTCAAACTGAAACAAACCATTTAAACTACAAATTAGTGTCATTCATCCATGCCACTTTTAATCAGCGACTTAGAGTAAAACTGAGCAAGTTCAGCCAAACAGCATAGAATATTCACAGATTTTACTATTGGGGACAGGTATAAGAAGCTTTCTCGTCACGGAGTTCCTGCATAATAAGGTGGCCTCCAAAATACTCTGCAAATTTCAACCAGTTGCTACAAGATTACGAAAGCCCTAAGGCAGAGACCTAGTTATAAGTGAGCACTTTGTTACTCTTATGTGAATCCAGCTTGATTCACTCAAACCCTGTATTTAACTGCTAACTGCCTTGTCTGGAAAAGGATATCATGTTCTGTATATCCTGTGATAGCTCATCTATCATCAGCAGAAAGAGATTTAACAACACAGGGGAAAAAACTCCTATTTGACTAATGTGTTCATACGCAAGGAAAGGGGAGGAGATGGTTTTCAGTAAGATTCTCTTTCCATAGCCAAATAAATACATTTATTGTTTTTAATAAGAGGCAGCAGTTTTTATTTTGATTATGTTTTGTAAATTTTTGCATTTCATATATTGCATAGTAACCAACGGAACCTGCCATGTTCCAGGGTTTACTTTGTTCAAAACCTGAGTTCTCCTCTTTTTGGGAGTGCAATTGCATGAATGACCCTGAAGTGAGTAAGTGACTTTAAAGTTCCTAATTTAGTGCCTTTGTTCAGGAAGACTGATTGGTCTGTTAATAACAGGCAGTGGTGCAGATGGCCGATGAAATATTATTTGTTTTAGTCTTTTGTTGACCTATTACTAATCCTAAATCATCAAAGACAAAGAATGCAATGGCTGCTATCTAGAAAATACAAACTGCTGCAAATACAAGCTGAACTGCAAAGACAAGACAAAGGCATAGTTACCTAAACTATGGAAAATCTTATAATGGGAGAAGACATGTTTGCCTAACTGAAACTATCTCGTTTCAGCCAGTAGGTTTATATCAGCTAAAACATCACACATCCATTGCAAAGTTAGCAAGGTCAAATGTCTTCCTTCTGCCTTTGACAAAATTACTGTGACTGATGTGTATTATTGCTACAAAGTCTTAAGTCATGTCTCATGACCAAATCACACGAAAAAGAATATTCCCATTGATTAGTAATTGGTCTGATTGTCTAACTTGTACTAAGCATCAAAGGAATTGGCTTGAGGAGAATAATTCAGTTGTGGAATGAATGTTCCATGTTTGAGCCTTACTTTACCAAACATCATCTCTAGTGCAGCATATGGGAACTTAACACGTTGAATAAACCTGGACAGTATATTCTGGGAGAGGGAAAGGGGGTTCTTTGGATTTCACTAAATAATCCAGTTTTACACTCTGGCTGATGTGGTACGAAGATGACTTGATTTTACAAACTAGAAAGAATTAGTCTGTACTGAGTTAATTTCCTTAACTATTTTGAAATAGTAACAGAGAATCAAAAATTATTATGATTCAGTACAACCTACACATTTTGGGGAGATATGCCAAGTTCTATAGGACATCTGATTTCCTTTAGCTGGTCCTTTTGTTGTTTGTGCTTGTTTACATTTGATGTGCAAAGCCACAGATAAATATGGGTAGAAATGCCTGGTTTTGTTTGTCTTTTTAAGGTCTTTCAGTTAGTTGCTTTGCAGAGAAGGTAACTTTCTGCTTATGTATCTGAAGAACTATGTGCTGTTTGGAGTCTGCCTCTTAAAGGATATGTGTGACAGTTTAGAGTGAGAGTAAATAAGACAGAAATATATCAACAGGGAGATAAGGAAAAGCAGGTAAGAAGAGCAGTGCCAAGGCTGAATTTATAAGCCATTCATTACTGGTGTACAGACAACTGTCATTGCTGTGAAAGTACCCTGGAGGGTCAAGCAGCATGGGCAGAAAGCTTTGAGTTGGTCTGGGAGCACATGGGATAAATCATGCTATTTCTTTGTCTCCTTGGCACCCATTGCTGTGAGACTCTTTCCAGTCAGATGATTTCTGGAATTGCAGATATCTTCATGTGTAAAGCATGTTTGCTGATCACTGAGAAGCAGCACACAGATAAGGAATTGCCTGTCTACTGTTTCTGTGTAGTTTGTGCTGCGAAGTGTTTCACGTGAACACAGCAGGATAACACGTTCTCTGTCTGCTCTGAATACACACATATTATTTTGACTTGTTTTACTGTATACTGTATACTGTTTGACTTGTTTTACTGTATACTGTTTACCTGTATAAAGTAAGAAAACTCAACATATGTGGAAGTTACAGAAAGATAAAGCTAGACATCTGATTGTTTAGTGTCACAAATGCAATTTATGTGATACAAACTGATACAGATCCACCTTGAAAAGTCATCAGTTTCTCCAGACAGTTTTGGGGCAGGTGTCTTAAAGACAAATTCTTCTTTTCGTTAGAAATGTATTTCTAGTTTGTATCCTGAGTATTTATATGGCTGTTCTTTATCCATTTATTCTGGTGTTGTTTTCCCTTACCTTAGACAACTTTTTTTCTTTCCTGGCTTGTCTCTTTCCCCACAATGAATTTATAGGTTGCAATCCTATCTCTTCCAAGCCTCTTCCATAAAATTTTGTTGCTTTCTGGAGGGTCATGAAATCTTTCTCTAAAATAATCCTGTACCAAAGCAGTCTCTGAATGTGACTGGTCATTGTTGTGTGTATTTAGCTACCCACATGGGTGTCATGAATGTCTTGTAAACTATGAATGTTTTCTGTTTCTGTTCAGAAACATTCAGATCCTTGTGTTTCCTGAAGCTGATATTGATGCACATAGATGCCTGTCATAAACACTTTCTAATCCTGCCATCTAATAGGATGGCATCAGATTTTTTAAGATACAGACATTTATGTGTAACTCTACCTTTAATTCTGAACTACTGAGGTCAATCTATCTGCTCCTGTTTTGTGACAACTGGTTATTTCTCTGTGCAGCCTTTGTCTCTTATATGCTACCAATGTCTTCTAATTTTGCATCAGCAGCATATTTTGTTGGCACTTTCCTTGTCTTTGGGGTTGGGACTTTAGGAAATTTGGGAGTTTAAGGAACTCCACCAGTGATTCTGTTCATTACTTTCCTTCTTGCATCCACCTATTGTGTTTCATCTTAGCCTTTTTCTAAAGCTGGACTGTTATCAAGGTGTTTAGCAGTTGAAATCGCTTCTGCCCTTCTCCAAATATGAGTATTGCATTTTTATTCTCTCACTCTAAAAATGGAGATTATAATGAAAACCTTTTTATTCACTGTCCTTAAGTTAGAAAATTAATCTTAAAGGCCACATCTGAGCCTTTCTTGACCTGATATGTTCCTGTTTCTTACAGATATACATTTAAATTATTACATGAACTGCACTTTTCCTTCTGTCATATGTATAAAATATATGTGTGGATAGCAGTCTGTATTTTGACTTCTTTGTTGTTGTTATTGTTTTTAGCATTGCTGAAATCAAATTAGGTTATGTGTAAATCTCGTCTTGCATTCCTGCTGCAGTATGTCAGTTGTGTATATGATCCTGTTGATAGATCCACAATGTCATGTGGGTAGAATGATGTTCTTCCATAATTACTTCATCAATGCTTTTAATTTTGATGGTGAGCCTTCTTTTTGCATCACAACCTTTGTTTTTGTTTGTGTTTCTTTTTTTTTCTTTAAAATTGAAGTTCCTCTTTTACAAAGATTCACAACTTTGCCTTTTGACCATTTGCTGCATTGAACAAGTTGGCTGAGCTATGGAATATAGCTATAGCATTTGTGCAAGCTTAACCACAGTCTTTAACTTCTGTTTTTGTTTTCCTTTGGAGAGACAAACTGCTTTCCTCAGTGAATGGAGTTTTCTACTGTAGCCTGTCTCTCTGCTTTTACAAGTGGTGCAGTGTTTCTTATTTTTGCTTTAAGGAGGAGGGGAGTGCAGGCTGAAAGATAAGCAAGCTGTGTTGTAGCATACTGGTTCCAAAAATGATAAAATGTGAAAAATAACAGATTTGTTCCAGGGCCATACAAACAAAATAGATTTTGCACTGGAGATATAAAAAGGGACTATGCCAAACATTCCTGAAATAATTTATGCTGAGTTGAAGTTGAATGCCAGAGATATAATAGTATATTATGTGTTCTTCTGGTATTCTGTTTTTAAGTCAACAAAATTACCTCGACTTTTGCACTCTGCTCAGTGCACTGAATCCCTTAATATTGTGCTGTCAGAGCTATGGATCTACCAGTCTTTCAAAGGGCTCATTTTTAAAATTGGAAGGCTTTATTGCTTTTTACTATCATCTGTGTTTCTATGACAGTGATACAGTGTGGCTTATTAGTTTTCATGGACTGGGCTATCAATTTCTTTAGTTAAGTGTATTTCACTGTATTCTGGGCTCTCTTGGTGTTACGCTCACAAAAGGAAGCATTCATACGTCTCTTTGCTTGGCAGTTACTGCTTTTTCTGGTTGTGACTATTTATGCCAATCACCTGTATAACTTATCTGCTGGTAACACAGCTAAGCTGGTAATATTTGCCAGTCCTAGGCAAGGGCTGAGTCCTGTTTGTGGGCAAGGTAGCTTGCCTGTTGCAATCCTAGCTTAGAGTCTAAAAGATGTTATAGTATGTGTGTGGCCTGGCTGCGCCAGTTGGCCCTTAAGGCTAAAAAATATGCCCTTGTTTTGCTTAGCTTGCTAACACAGATATAGATAGAGCCGAATGGTCTATCGGGGCATCTCCGAAGACTGAATATTTTTATGTTATGAAGATAGTTATTTTCCTCACTCTTTCTCCACTATATAATTTTCCTCATTGCTTCCAGATATTTTATCATCTAATTTAAAGGATTGAGGTTTTCTTTTTGTTTGTTTGTTTGTTTTACAGCTAATCATGTATTTTTAACTCTACTTGATCAGGTAAACACACAGGAGAGAACTGTGGCTAGATGGCCTTGAACATGAGCTAACTAACTTGAACATGTGTGAAACCGTCTGCCAAAGGCTTCAGATAATGAGTTTAAATTCCTATAGTAATAATAACACTTACTAATTGGCAAAGTTAATGAAATCTCTGAAGAGCATGCAAAAAAATATTTTGAAGTCTAGTCTTTTAGTTAGAAAAAAATTTTTCATTTGAATTTGAAGTGTAGTCCAAAGCCTGCTGAAACAATTGGGAGTTTTGCCAGTACTCTCTCTTGGGGCTACACTTGACCTCAAAGCATGAGCACTTTTAGGGCGAAAGCTTTATAGTGAAGTGGAAGTTAAATTTTCCAATCAAAATAATCTCTCTGTTCTTAGAGGTCAGGCCCTGAAAATATCTTGGAAATGGGACTTCAACAAAGATTTGTAGAATTTGCCAGTGATGCTGCATGCACTTTGTTAACAAAGTGAAATGAAAAATGTGAGGGAAACACACGAAGCAAACAGCTAAATGATTTTTTCGTAGATTATATAATACTCGTAGTTCTACAGAGATCAAATGTAGAATAAGATATCTCCATTCATATTACAGAATGCCTTCAGTGTCTATGTACGTGCCTTCATATTTCTGGTGTAAATTCTCTAGATTTTAAAACTCATTGACTGCCGTACTGCTAAAGGACGTGTCACCTGGAAAGCAACAGCTATTGCTAAGGCTAGTCCTCCCCATCAGACTGCCTGCAGTTTTACTGCCAGCTGAAACTCAGTGTGGATTTCCATCAAGGCCTCTACTGACCAAAGACACAATTACAATTATTTTTAGTTCCAAGTGCCTGCATAATGGAAAGCGTACCTTGCATTTTGAAAAAATTGTGGCTTTTTAACGTGTCAAGGAGGATTTGTGTTGCATACTATAAGTGACTTGTGAGTGTTTCAAGGGGCAAGACTACACAGGAACTGTTGAATAACTGACCCAGATATGGGACTGAAACATAGTGTAGTCTAGCTCCAGACTTTGCTTTGAGGAGAGTGAACCACCTTACCAGGTCCCAGGTATCAGGAGTCTTGAGTGAACCATGTTAGCAGCTTCCAGGTTTTCTTCTTTATGCTTACCATAGAAGGGAGCTTAGGGACAATCAGTGTTACATGCACTGTGAAATAAAACAGGAGCTCAAGGAGCTCAAGCATGAATGAAGGAGTTAAATTTTTTGACACTATAGGGATATAGTCTCCAGAGGTCAAAAGGAAACTGAATCAACTATTAGCCTAAAATGAAGCTGCTTGGGACTTTTTAAAATTCAGATCTGCTGTCCTTTAAAGAAGTGATAACAGAAAGTGTGTATTTGTACATTTTTATGTATAGGAAGGAAGGGCAGAGACTGAAATCTGATGTTTGAAAAACTTTGGTGCCACCGTCCTAAGCATAGACTTAGGCTGATTGAACTCTAAATAGGGAGAAGCAAGTAAGTAATTATTGCTGTGGTAACACTGAGTTGAGGCTTTCTTTACTTATTTAAGATTGAGACATGTTAGTGACATGAGAATGGGCAAATTAAAATTACTGTGTTGAATTCCTCCTACATTTATTTTTACTGAATTTCATTGTTTAATTATGCTGCAGCAGCGAATAATTTAACTTGTCTGAAAAAATAATCAGCTTACTGCCAACTTCACATATTTATACTCTAGACTGAACTAGAGCTGTCTTTTGCAAAGAAGTAAATTGATATTTTGCACTGGAGGTGTATACTTTTTAGGATGTGAGGTTAGATAAAAGAGTAGCTAGGTTACTTCAGTTAGAATGAATGATTTAGTGATTTATAAGATACTTATAGATAATACGCTCTTTTTTTTGTGTAGCACCCCCCGAAAGTACTTAAATTCACTTATTACATTATTACAGTATTATTGCTATTTACATATGTCCTTTTAAAGGAAGACTGCCTGTTTCTACCCTTTATTCTGATACTTTCCCTTTAAATTCATGCAGTTGTTCTATGTGTGATAGCAGGAGGTTGCTTAAGGCAAACAGTGGGGGAACCAGGGTTATTGAATAGCAGGAAAATGTTCACCCTGCTTTAAGGAAAATAAAAAAGCAAGCGCGTTCCATTTGTTTTCTTGTAAAGACCTAATATTTGTTAGGAATGGCTGAATATTTTTTTTTGTTTATATTTTTGAAAGAACTGTTGTAATCAGAACTATAGAAAATATACAACATCTTGTTTATATTATATACTTCTCAGGTATTACTCACTAGCAGAATAATTCTTCATAGCCAAATGTTCCTCCATCCAGCATTAATTGTTTATTGTTTTACTACCCTAACTCATTACAGTTTGCTGGTATCACAGCTTAAAAATGCCCAGAATGTATTTCAGTCGAAGCAATGCGTAACCTACAGTTCATTAATGAGAAAAGTAAACTCTTGATGAATGCATAGGTTTGCTTCTTTCTGGGGAAAAGTTACATGTTTTGTGGGGCAAAATAATATTTTTCTGTCTTTACTAGGTTTGAAAAAGCTTTCCTCACACTAGCCATGAAGGCTTTCTGAATAGTAGACTTTTGCAGGATGTTAGGTATTTGCCTGAGTGGGCAGCTCTCTAAACAGAGATGACATGAGTTCTTCTATGGAGAATTATTGGAAAATGAGGACCTCTCGTATTTTAAATACGCGTTGCGTATTCTTGGTCCTAACTTCCTAACACCTACTTTCCTTATTCTTGTCTGTCCAGCAGTTTTCTCAAGCTAGTTATTCATTAGCAATACGCAAAACAGACTTACACTTGTACAATAAATAAAAAGCAATTTAGTGAAGATAGAATATAGATTTGGCTGAAGCTGGGAGACCTAAAATCCATGAAAGGGGCTTGGGAGAGTATCTCAGTTGATAGTTCACTCAAATAAGTAGAAAAGTATGATAGTTCTGATTCTAAATATGTATGAAAATATGCTTATTTCCAAATAAGCTAGCATATTTTTAAAGTGTAACTCTGTTGTTGTCAGTTTACGTTAGGGGTTGTTATTTGGCAGAATTGGCAATCCTTTTATCTTTCATTAGTGAAGACTTGGCAAGCTGAGATCTTCATTAATAGCTGATACTCTTAGGCTTTGCTACAGTACAGTTACACTGCTCCTGACAGAGAAGGTGCTAACATTGGCTTTCTAAGATAAACTCCCAATTAATTTCATAAGCATTACTGGCCTCAGTCTCATACCATGGAATTTACAGTATTTCATTTTCCAAAAGTTTACTATCAACAAAATGGTAGGACAATAACCAGCATTGCTGCTAAAGACTAGGCAATATTCAAAGAGATAATACATTGCAATACTTGCAAAACTTTACTTATAAGATAATTTCAAATATACCGTTTATATCTTTTATGTAACAATAGTGAGTATAGGTCTCAAATCTGTAAATAGCTTGTAAGCATTACTAAGGAAAAGAACAAACTTATTTGACAGGATGACTGTAGTTCATCACTGCAGTGTATCATTCAAATAATGCTGTGAGGTTAATATGGATATGAATATTACAATAGCTTGTTCAAAATGCGTGTAATTTCACCCAAATATATCTCTACAGTATTTATAATGAAAACTGTGTACCTAGTACTTAAACTTGGCTTGGTTTTGTGGTTTTATACTTAAGAAGAGGTAGTAACATCCATATTTTCTAGGCCTGTTTGTTTACTTACAATTGAATCCTACTTAAATTTGTTAGTACACCTTAACATCAAAGTGCATTCATGGTCTTAGGAATTCAGTACCCACCGTGGCTGAAAAGTTTGCTTTGTCTTGGAAGTAACGTTAAGTAAGTTTGCAGTGGAAATTTTAGACATAGCCTTGGCCTGTGTTGTGATTGGATACTGCTGTAATGTGCCAGCTTTCTTTTTTTTTTTTTTGAAGTGCCAAATTTTGCTTTCACAGTGAAATATGTCAATGCAATTAATTCTGTCTTTACCACGCAGCCTTTCTCTGAGGTCTTGAATGGTGAGGACAGAATTAAGTCCAAGGTACAACTTTTGTCATAAAATCCTGGTCTCTGTATTGAGTTGTATCTCAGCTCAGTGGTGGTACTTGAAATGATGAGACCAGAAGAATTTGTCCTTGTCTCTTCTCTGTAAGAAATACTGTCAGTGGAGGTAGGTGGTGTGTTGTGATCTGCTTTACAATACGTTGGGGCTGGGAGAGGTGGGAACCCTACCCGTCACATCTGCCTTGGGAATCTTGCCAAGGTAAAAAGGAGGAGAATGGCATGTATGAGGGAGGACAACCCCAATGAGTAATAAAAACAGCCAATAAATACACATCAAGGATGCCATCTGTGAGATGAACTTATACTTAAGTCTGTTATGTGAATGTACTGCAGTACACTTAAAACAAAATCATCCTTGAATAATTGAGAATAACTAATTGAAATGCCAAGAAAGGGGTCAAATGGTTACAGGGAGAGAAGGGAGAAGGAATTAATAATAAAAATGTAGCAACTGTAGAAGAAAGAGATACAGGAAAAAGAAACCTTTTCATGCAAGATTGTCAGAAAACATTGCTCAGCACACATTATGTAACCATATCCTTTAGAATGATTTGCTTCTTCCTTTAGATGTCTTTCAATAGCTCTCTCCTGTAATTGTAATTTGTGACAACTGCTCTAAGGCAAATACTATTTTATTTAAAGTTCTTTGTGGATATTTGAATGGAATTCGATTAGAATCTTGGATTTAACAGGGAAGAAGTATTGGATACTATTTTTATGAATGCAAATTTGGGCTGAAAAGGTGACCATAACTTTCATGAAAAATAAGTCAATCTGTAAGTTTTAGTTTGTTTGATATAAAAGCTCAATCAGTTACAGCACTGTTATTGTTTGGAGTTAATATGTTGGAGAATTTGCTTTTTTTCCTCCTCCTGTCAACCTCCTCCCCCCCAAAAAGAAGAAGTAACTGATGCTAAGTCAGAGTAGAAATAACAGCATGTGATTTACCTTCTAATATGCACAATGTGAAAGAAAAAACAATAAATACATTAAACTAATAATTCGTAAGCATTTTGATGGTCAAAAATTCATTTATTTTGTAGTGATTTCTTAAAAAAAAAAAGAAAAATCATTCTCAGGAGGCAGTCTAATTTTTTTTCTTCTTTGGTCAAAGTTGTGAAGAAAAGGTATGCTTTCCTAATGTCTTGTTGCTTCTTTCTTGTGAAAAATATTACCTTTAAAAGTGCTGGTAGTTTGAATTAATTGACTGCTGTATTGTTTCACCAGGCATATTGTGATTACCCACAGAAACATCTGAGAATTCTGAAACATTCTTGAATCCTTACAATGAATCAGAAACTTGCTGGTTTTTGTGAATCTCTTATTCGAAGGTACTGGATTAGCCTATCTCAAGCATGTAGCTGATGCATGTCCTTGTATATCCTGTTTGAATCAGGATAAGTAATATTGCTTCAAATGTGTAATATTGAACAATGTAAACTGTTTTAGGTCCCTGTTTAAGTATTGGATGTGACATGATGTTATATCCCAATATTGGAATTGCTGATAAAGTCATACAGTGAGGAAAAATGAGTGGGGAAAATACTGAGTTAAATACTGCTTTGAATGTATTTAGGTCATAAGATGATGGATAATTAGAACAACTAGTCATGTATGTCACAGGAATTTAATGACATTGAACAATCTTGTTAAAGATTCAGCTGATATCAACGTTACAACCACAGTTCCTAACATTCCCAAAGTGTCTAATTTAAGAGAAACCTCTGATAAGATCAGAGAGTTAGCAGATATTGCTAGAAGCATCCTGTTTGGATGGAGAGTTTTAGAAGAAATACTGTATTAATTTGATTGTCAAATCTGATTATTCCATTACAATCCAGTACAATTGGTTATGATCTTCTTACAGAACAAGGAAGAGATCGTAGTTATAAAATAGTCCTAAAACAAAATGTAAAAAAAGACGTCTTGTGAAACTGAACCCAAACACAGAGTAAAAGCAGATTAACTACATTCAAAGATACTGATGGCTTTTTCTATCTTTTTCTGAAAATCTCTGTTTCTTTTCATTATTTGCATGTATGTTTGCCGAGGAAAATTTATCTCAGATCCCATAAGTGATTTAACTTGTACATGTCTAAAGTTTGATATCCCCAGTATTAAGTGGGGATTCAGTTTTTATTGTATAGATGCTCAGCACCTTATAAAAATGAAAGTGTTTTCTTTCTGTGGTATCTCAGACAGGGCAAATAAAAGCTGATGCACTTGCAATTACGATTGCCCCCTGTAAATTTAATCTTATAAATGTATAGATAGGAAAATTATTGGCCTGGGGTAAAGTGATGTGCCTGAACTGAAACTGCTTGGTGCTACAAGAGGGAATTTAGATGAGTAGGTAAGATATTGACCGAGGTTTCTGGTTTATTAGCAGAATAATTCGCATGTTGGAATAGTGATCTTGTTCTTAATTGAGGATGTTGATAACTTGTTGCATATATTACTCCCTCTCTCCTATTTATAGAAGCCCAATAGCACAAAGTTTTAACTGCCTTTAAAAATTATTTCAAAGGAACTGATGTGGTTTAGGTACTGACTTTCATTGAGTGCCTTTAGAAGTTTGTATCATATCATTAGATCAGTCAAATAAGTCTAAATTATGAAGAATGCCACTGGTGTTTTAAGTCTATACTAAGAAACACAGAAATCTGATTTTTTTTCTTTTTTTAAATTAAAGAGAGATACGTTCTCCATTTTATGTGTTAAAACAAGGACCAAACAGGTATTAATAGTCCTAAAATAAAAATGAAAATAAACTATACTGATCTTTTTTGAATCAACTAAGAAATATGTAGAGTAATGAAAATAAAACAAATTATTCTTTGATCTTTGTTTTCTTTCTCTTCATACTCTTTTGAGTTACAGACATGCTTGAATGGTGTATTATTCAAGAATATTTTAATTCTAAATTGCTTTTCCTGTACTTCATAGCTCATATAATTAAAGTAGTTGTTCAGAATATGCAGATGACTTGCAGTTTATGTGAGATCACGTCTTCAGGAGATAGTGGTTGATAGAAACAGCCGTATCCTTTTGACACAATTCCATTTCATTGATTTTCCTGTTTACCCTCAGGTGTGTCTCTAGCTACCTGGCAGTGTCTTAACCAGGATCGAATCACAGAGTTTTATTTTATAATTTCCAACTGTATACTATGTTTTCTTTTGTCAAACACATGCATAGTGCTGAAATAGAACAGAAAAAACAACCCCACAACAAAAAAATGTAAAAATTTGGAAAGGTGAGCTACAAGATACCGTTTTCTTTTTTTAAAATTAAAAAAAAGCTTAAAATCTGCTAGAGTCTAGAACAAAATGACAGTTTAAAAAGACAGGGTGGTTCTTGGTAAAGTACGTACTTAAAGCAGTATGTGGAAAACTCAGATTTGGAGTCTGACATATTTTTGGAGATCTGATCTGCAGCAAGCTTTATAAATGGTAAATGCACATTGCAATGGTGGAATGATCAGTTGTTGGCCTATGCTGAATGATACTTATTTAACGTTAGTATAGCCTATATACATCTTTAAGAGTTTTTGGCTTGCAGATTGTTGTTACTGCATTTAACCATTCTAGCTATAAATGCAAAAAGGCTGTTTCTGATTTTAAAAAGTTTCATAACTTAGCAACAGAGAAACAAACACAGTTGGAGCATACAAAACAAAGAAGGCAACTGAAATAGTTCAGATGGCTGTGAATACTTCCCTTTTAGATAAGAAACTACTCCAGATACCAGATTTTGAAGTATTTTGTCTGAGTTTTGTTTTTTATAAATGTGTGTGCTTCTGACCCATAATTTTTAATCTGTTTTTTATAACCAGAAATGACTTTTCTTTTAAAACCAAAATGTTACTTAGTAGTTAAACCACAGAGATTTGTTTTGGGTTTTTTTTTAACCTTTTGTGCTTCTTATATATACTTATAGAACAATTCCTAAACTTAACCATAACATTATTCATTTACAACTTTTTAATTAATTTATTTCAATTCTTTGGACAATAAGAAAAAAGTTCAAGAACATTAACTAATGATAAATGGAGCTTATGGCTTCAACCTGAAGGATCTAAACACTGTAAGTACTGACCATTGCATTTTAGGGATGACATTTAGGAGCTGGCAAAATAAGTCAAAATATTGGGAATATTTATTCAAACTCTGGCACCGTCTTTGCTTAAATGACTTGGAATTTCACAGTATTTATATAGTCAAGTAAATATCCTTTAATTTTTGATCTGTCATTTGACTTTGTACCTGTCTGAATTTTCAGACCAGTTTTTTTTGGAGGGAGTTAGGTGGTTTAAAGAGTGTCCAAAAACTGTCAGTTGTCTTTAATATGGTGTAAGTCATGGTTCATGCCACCAGCTCTGAAGTATACAATACATTGTGTTTCAAACTAATATTTCACTCTACAGTCAGTTTTGCCTCTGAAGCAGAAATCAAAGCTCAAGCTGGTGAGCATCTCAGGGTAGGCTTTCTTTGAAAAGGCTGACCTGTCAGGCTCCTCATCTGCCAAATATGAACAAATCTGCCTGACTCTGTAGGACTCTTCCTATTATTCAGTGTGTCCATGACTGTATGCTTCTCATCCAGCACAATTTGTATGAACAAGTAGCAGTGGTATTACACTTTTTTTTTTTAACTTATGCCATGATTGCAGCTACACTGTGTATTCTCTTGTTTACATGCCTTTGGTGAAGTATGGCCTTCCTTCATGGAAATAGTTTTATGACCCCTGTTGTGCTACAATGCATGAAACTGCAAACACCTGGAAAGATTTTCCATGGTGCAAGCATTGGTGCATCAGCAGCCAAACATCTGGAACTCATCAGGAGATTCCCAATAGTCCCTTCAAATGCTGACTGAGACTTCTTTATTTTATAAGACACACATTTCTCTCTTGGCATTGATTGTGAAAACTGGTGGGGAGGAAGAAAAGTCTCTGATTGGTAAATGAAATAGTTTACCACCAGGAACAAAAATATCACCATACGTGCACATAATGTTTTGAAATAAAATATTCACCTAAAAGAAAACTTCATTTGTTGTTATTACCAAATAACAGGATTCTGGGTATCAAGATGTCTGTAAATACTTTGCTTGTGAAATATGGAGTTTGACCTGAAGTGAAATGCTTTCCAAAGAAGCATTAAAACCAACACAGGTCTCAACATATTAAGAAGAAAATTCTCTGACTTAGATAGATTCTCATAATGTACATTCTTGCCTTACGTCCTATCCTTTTTTTTTTTTCTTTTTTTTTCCCTTTTTTTTTTTTCATGTGTTTAATGATGTGGGTAAAGTAGAGGTGAAAAGTAAAGAGAGATGGAGCAGCTGCAGTTATGTCTGCTGTTTCCAATTTTGTACAGTTACCCCCTTCCTGATCTTTCACACAAGTCCTTACTGTGAGCTGTTTCTAATACCTGCTGATATTGCTGCTTTGTATTACAACCTTCTGGAGACATCTGGCACACTGCAACTTTGCTGCATCTGGGAGATGGTACAAATTATTTTCTGCTTAACGTCAAGTCACTTTTGAATGGCCACAGTGGCATAATTTTCAGGTCTCTATGATGAGATATGTGGAAACTGCCTGAATGCTTTTTTTTCTCTTTAAGTGATCTTCCTTTTATTTTGGCTTTTCCCATGCCAAAACAGGAATCCATCCTGGGATGTTGCGGTGCTGCTCAGCTTAGGACATTTATTGATTTCTCCTATGTTAGATTGGACATTCAGTCAGTTATTGGAGGGGGAAAAAAGACCTCTTTATCATACACATTTTTCTCCAGCAACATGCTGTCTGTGGAGAAATTGTGAGGTATAAGCAATATTTTGATGACTGTATGCTGCTCAGAAATGCCTCTTAGATAGAGATATTTGATAGGTCTAGCAACTGCTTCGACATCCTACTGGAGAAACCAGCTAAAGACAGTAGCAGGATTCAATCTTCATTATTAGAAACGTAAGTTTTACATTATTTTTAAATCACAGGAAGATACTGATTTGTTTGGGGGTTTCCTAATATTATTAGTATCCTGGCTCCACTGTTAGCAGTGGCTCTTTGGGAGAATGAAAGGTTTGAAGGTCTATGGGACCTGATGAGATGCATCCCAGAGTCCTGAGGGAATTGGCTGATGTGGTTGCCAGGCCACTGTCCATGATATTTGAAAAGTCATGGCAGACAGGAGAAGTTGCCCCTCTTTGAGTCACCAGGGACATTGTGCCCATTTTTAAAAAGAGTAGAAACGATGACCCTGGGAACTACCAGCCTGTCAGCTTCACCTGGGGAGATCATGGAATAGATCCTCTTAGAAGCTATGCTAAAGCACATGGAGGACAGGGAGGTGATTCAAGACAGCCAGCATGGCTTCACCGAAGGAAAGTCCTATCTGACCAACCTAGTGGCTTTCTGTGATGGGGTGACCACATCTGTGAACATGGGAAAAGCAATGGATGTAATCTATGTGGACTTCTGTAAAGCCTTTGACAGTCTGTATTGGAGAAATGTAGATTTGATGGTTGGACTGCTTGGTGAATAAGGAATTGGTCATATTCAGAGAGTAGTGGTCAATGGCTCAGTATCTAGATGGAGACCATGACAAATGGTATCCCCTTAGGGTCTGTACTGGGACCAGTGCTGTTTAATGTTTTTATCAGTGCTATAGACAGTAAGATTGAGTGCACCTTCAGCAAGTCTGCAGATGACACCAACCTGAGTAGTGCAGTTGTCACACCAGAAGGACGGGATGTCATCCAGAGGGACCTGGACAAGTTGGAGAAGCGGGCCTGTGTGAACCTCATAAGGTTCAACAAGGCTGAGTGCAAGGTCCTACACCAGGGTTGGGGCAATCCATGGTTCCAATGCAGGATGGGGGATGATGTGATTGAGAGCAGCCCTGTGGAGAAGGACTACCTGAATGGGGCATACAAGAAAGATGGGGAGGGACTTTTTACAGGGACAGGTAGTGATAGGACTAGGGGGAATGGCTTTAAATTCCAGGGAGGAGGAAGATTTAGATTAGACATTGGGAATAAATCCTTTGCGGTGTTGGTGTTGAGGTTCTGGCACAGGTTGCTCAGTGAAGTTGTGGACGCCCCCTCCCTGGGAGTGTCCAAGGCCAGGTTGGATGGGGCCTTGAGCAGCCTGATATAATGGGAGGTGTCCCTACTCATGGCAGGGATGCTGGA
Organism: Phaenicophaeus curvirostris; assembly: GCF_032191515.1. Lineage (NCBI taxonomy): Eukaryota > Metazoa > Chordata > Aves > Cuculiformes > Cuculidae > Phaenicophaeus > Phaenicophaeus curvirostris. Next base: position 82,552,464 of record NC_091393.1, on the reverse strand, counting down.
ACTAGATTGTCTTTAAGGTCCCTTCCATCTCAAACTCTTCTATGATGATCAATTTACTGGACTGCAAAATTTTCTGAACTGCATACCTCCAGATATTTGGTATATAGAAAAATATAACTAGAATATGTTTGGTGAAAAAAATAAATAAGAATGCAGCAGTAACTTTGGGGATATTTTGATCATAGAACTGGGTACTGATTTACTAATAACAGAGAAAATGTCCAGTGTAATTCTGGATGGAAAACAAAGCTTGATTATTATTAAAAATACATATATGTATATATAACAGAAAGAACACCTCTGTTGTCTTTTCTGAGGTAAAAGAAAACTTCATTCTAGTGGCAAGAGTAACGGGAAAATTTTCAGTAGATTTAGGATGTCACATACAATTCATGTGTTCCCAGAGACTGCAGTCAGTGGGATGTGCTGAGTATATTTCTGGCTTAGGATCTAAGAGACCTTTCCAAACACACAAGACCTCTGTGGTGAATGGGGAAGCTGTATCTGGATTTTCTGACTCTTAGTCCAGTCTTCAAATTGCAGGAATATCCACCCTATCTCTCTTCTTTATCTTTCTGTTCTAAGTTTTCTTGTATGTGAAGCAAGAATAACAACAGGTTTGTAGGTCAGAGATGAGTCCTTGATAGATTTAGGTTTTGCATCCAATATCCAAAAACTCTGCTTCAATAAGCAGTTGAATTACTTTGTAGAGATAACTCTCTCTCATGAAAGTGGTAATACTGGGTTCTTCAACTCTATTGTGCACTCTTTCTGGCCACCTCTGAGATTTGTTGATCCTGTCAATATGCGTACTGCATTAGGTCTTGTAGAGAAATGTAAACTTTTAGTGCACTGAGCCATACCAACTGTAGTGCAATTTGATGATAAAAGAGCCATTGAAATATTTTGCTGGAAAGCCAGAGTACATTTTTCAAGCATGTGTTTGTAAACTTCTGGTTCTTAGCACAATGGTTGCATTATAAATGAGAGCTCGGGAAAAGGCAGTGTTCCAAGTGGAGTCAGGAGTGGAAAAGGAGTAACAGCTGACTTCTGTTTATCACACCAGCTTGAGCAGGATGTGCTTTCACAGATCTGAATATTTATGTAAACAGATGCACATTAAACCACTTGGAAATAAATAAAGCTTTCTGAAAATAGAACTCCACAATGTCATCAGGATCTGTTTATTTTCAAGAACTGTGGGAATGGGCTTGAATATCCAAATATTTCATTGAAAAAAAAGGCAATGAAACTAGCTTCAGATGTAATTTCTTAAATTTATATGACACAGGCCATCTGACTGTGCTGTGTGTATGGATTGACTAGTAGTATTTTTCTAAAACCAGCCACCTTTACCTTCTTTCACAGCCTCAGACAACAGTTGATCATCTGTATTTGTTGCTGGTATAGCCTTTAGGTGAGAGCTGCTCTTGTCTGCCCTTCTGCATACTAAGCCTTGTTGGTTGTGGTACTCCGCTAGACGAAGTGTTGACTATCTCTCACCCACACAGTGCAAACGTGCTAGATCTGCATAGCTTTTCTCCCATGATATTGTATGTTCCTATTCAATTATGTCTCAGCTGACAATGGTTGATTTTAGTATGATTTTATATGAATGCTGAATCAAAAGACACTGTCACCTACCAGTGATTTTTCTGCAGTGTGCTGCTTTCTCTGACTCATTTCTGTAACTTGAAAGATGGTATACTGCAGTCACAGTTTAATAGCTATTTTATCCCTATGCTTTTGTAAGTAATTTTTTGCTGGGGTCAGCTTGTGTGGTGGGTTGTTTGGGTGTTTTTTTTTAAAAAACTCTTCTCTTGGCAGATCTGTGAATGTGGGTTTTTTTGTTTCATGTTTTTTTGTTTGTTTGTTTGTTTTTTTAATAAAGTGCTGCATACCCTTAATGCTCCTCCAATTTCTTTGTCTGGTGTACAACTTCAAATAAGCTGTTACTTTTTAAATTAAGTTTACCAGACTCCTAAATTTCAAACCTTACCATGGACTTTTCTGTGACATCTTGTATCCCTATGTCCTCTGCAAATGCATCACAACCTGTATTCAGGTTTCTTTTCCCTTGGACATGAATCCAGGTTTTCAGATAAAGTATTAGGATGTAGCATAAATACATTATTTTAGACTATATAAATGAAACAGCTCCATCACACTTCAAAGTTATATGAGAGGAGAAAGTTCAGCATTCTGCAGATTTTAATTGTATTTTCTGTATGTAATAACTTCTATTTGACAACATTAGTGAAGATTTTTTGATAGGTTTCTATTTTATAACCAGGTTTGGACGGTTAGACATCTATGGCTTCTTGACCAGTTTTATCTCTAAAAGAGCCATGTAACAGAAATTAGTAAAAGGAGCATTCAAACAAACTGTAGTAAATTTGGTACAAATTAACTTTAAGAGATATAAGAGCCATCAAGATGTATTAACAGATTTTTATGATCAGTTTACATCAGTAAATGCCAGTACTTGTTCCATGTGTTCTTACTGTGAGAATATTGCAGCTGGTCAAATGGTTGGAGAGTTTGTGGTAAAATAAATAATAAATAATAAATAATAAAATAAATAATAAAATTAGTTCTGCTCAGTCTTGAGTTGATGTAGACAAAAGCAATATTTTTGTTTGGTTTTTTTTCATCAAGCACCATGTGAAACTTACTGAATCTATATCTTGTGTCTGTTCTTGCTTCCATTAAAAGTGAAGATGCTGGTGCTGCAAACAGATCAAGCATTTGGGTTCTGTGATTATGGAATCCTTGTGGTTGCTTGATTCTACAGAAGTTTTGTGAATGTGACAAACCTGACAATAGCTCTTTTGATCAGAACACTCATGGCCATAAAGATTGATCAAATGCCCCCTTATTTATACCACGGCCTTTGTCTACAGCTAAAAATCTCTCTGTTTTAACACCACAAGATGTATGAAAAAAATGAACAGTCACTGATTTTGACCAGTTAGACTTCATAGATCCAAAAAGTCAAACCCACTATTCTTTCTGATACCTATCCAAGGAGTTATCCACCTTTTATTTCTCATCCCTGAAACAGTTCCCCTAATTGTGGAAAGAATTTGTTTCTGATTTTTTCCCCCATGTATTCTAAACCTTTTCTATGTTTCTTCTACTAACTTATTTGTGTTGAAGAATGGTAAAAAGAAAAAATGCAGGTAAAAAATCTGGGATATTTTTTCTTTAAGTTTGGGTTTCACCAAGTTTGGTCAATTACATCATTTGGACAGAATAATTACTTGCAGAATAAAGCAATGCTTGAGCGGTATCAGAGTGTGAATACCTTGGCTGCATGTGACTGGAACAGAAGTGTCCTATGTCCCTCCAAGTGCACATTAGTAATCAGTAGAATTGAATTAACATAATGATTTTTAAATTTTTGGAGGGAGGAGCATTTTGTAGGATTATTGTCTTAAACGTATTATGATTTAAAATTTCTCAAAAATCCAGCCAATTGATCTGCTCTATGTACTCAGTTCTCAATTAGCTGAAAGTTTCTGCTTAGAAGTGCACACAGTGCACTCTGTAGTGCGTGCACGCATGCACACATCATTAGAGTACATGCAGGGACTTCATGCTTCTTGGGAGTTTTTAATTTTTTATTACTTTTGGGGTTTCATTATGGATAGTGTGTGAATGGATGATATGTTTTGTTGAGGATGACATGTTCGTTATTGATCATCTGCACCCTATAGAACAGCACACTTAGGCACTGAGTTTTTCTCAGGAATACCGATTTCAAATAATAACCTGTTCTTACGAGTTGATTTGCTGTTACAGAGGTATATTCCAGTTTTTCCAAGATGCCCATTATTCAGTAGTCGTATGCTTGGCTTTGTTGTTGTTGCTGCTGTTCTTTGCCTGCATGCTTCATGTTCTCTAATCACAAGCTGAGAGAGGAATAAATTATCATGGTCATAGATTTGTTGGTTTCCTGGGCCCTTTGAAGATCATCCAATCCAGCTTCTTTCTCAAAACATAAACATCAGATCAGTCATTGCTTTGATTAGCTTCAGTCTTAAATCTTCACAAGTGATGGCCATAGAGTTTCCCTGGGTAACCTATTTCAATGCCAAACTATCACCCAGTGTCTGTTTTTTCCCCCTTAATGGCCAGGCTGCTCTCCCAAAATGCTGGCTTCAGTGTGTGGCCATTATACCTTGTTATGTTGTCTGCTGCTACTGAGTGTAATTTGGCTCTATCACCTTTGTGAGTCTCCTTCATGTCTTTGAGGGATGCTATTGGATCATGCACTAACTATGTGGGGGTTTTTTTGGTTTTTTTTTTTTTCCCTTACTGCTCTTGTAGGCCTCATGTTATAGGCTTCTAACCATTTTAGCAAATTGTTACTGGTCCTTCTTCCAAAATCTCCTTCTTCTTGGAGCAGGGGTCCAAAGCTGGGTGAAATTTGCCACTTCACCAGTGCTGTGCCGAAGAAGATATTGTCTTCCCCTGCTTTGCTGCCTGTGTTCCTCCTAATGTACCCAGTTATGTGGTTTGCCTTAGTTGTGATGGAAGTACAGTATTGCCTACAAGGCAAGGTTGGCATTTGCTTTAACTGCCAAGCCATTTTCAGCCGGTGCGCATACAGCCTGTGCTGCTTCCCCAGCAGCAGAACTTTTCCCTTCCTGTTAAACTTCAGAAGTTTTCTGATGGCCAATCCTCAGTTTGCACCAAGTTCCTCTGACTTGGCGATCCACCCTGTAATTTCTATAAGTGTTTGAATTCCTGACAAAAGTTCTAGGTTTGCCATATACTGAGTATTTGTAGCTTGAGGGAGTTAGAGCAGTTACCCTGCCTCATGCAGTGTTTCTGTTCTAGAAAAAAACATCAGGACAGTCTTCCATGTTGATAACCAAATGAGAATTTTTCATTCATTAAACTTTCTTTAAGAAATTTAGTTTATAACAAAGGCATTTTGAGTACAAATTTCCATATGGAGAATTTCTCAGGAGATAGCAATTACACTTGATGCATGCAACACTGGGGGCCTTGAGAAAGAAACATGCATTCTTTCTTGATGAAGTTTTGTTTCTGTTGCAAGTGTCTTGTATGTATTTTGTAAAGTTATGCTCCTAGCTTATGTTTATTAGCATTCATAATGGTCATGTCATACTACTTAACAACGAGATTAAAATCCTTAACTGTTACTTGTTTGTTTTGAAAGCTTGCTATTAGGATAGCCAAATCTTTCTGACCATCCTTCATGATAGCTACACAAGGACCTTGTGTAGCAGGAGTTTGAACTACCAAATTCAAAGAGTAAATAGATAACTTTTACTCTGCAGTATTAAGAATGTGGAAGTCAAGATGACCATTCACTTTTCATGGTAGTTTAGGAAACCAAAACCTAAAATGTATTCTGTAATCTCCTTTCTGAAATCCTCCTCTCCCATTATGTTGACATATTTGTTTATCTTCTGATCTTTATCTTTCCGAACTGTTTGTGTCTGCCAATACTTTGGGCAGATACATGGCTTTGTCATGTGGGGCTCTTACCTGCCAAAAGGCATACAAACTTGTGGGGAAAAATAAATTGTGAGTTTTTGTTGAATGTTTTAGACTGTGGGTAAAGAAACCTCTGAGGGAGACTTTTCTAAGGTGATACTGCTTTTGTTGATATTTTTTTTTCCCATTTTAACAGAGACCATTTTGATTGTTTTTTCTGTCAGTTATTTAACTCTAAGATGTCTGTAGAAAGACTGTTAATCTGGTGTTTTAGTTCCTTCACAAAAATTTCACCACAGATCGGATTTCTACATGGTGCTACAAGAAAAGACCTAAAAGTGTTTAGTAACGTTCTTGTAATGACAACATCACTGTCCTTTTAAGTTTCCTTTCTTTAGGAAAAGCTAGAATGATGCGTTTCTGCAAAATATATTCCTTCTATACTACTCTTGATGAAGTTAATTTTGGTACTGGAGAGAAAAGAGGTGTGCTTGCCTATTGTTTTCCTCATGCTGCTCCTCTCCTTCATGTAAGGATCTGTTACCTTCAGCAATCACTGAGGAATCCAGAATGAGATGTGGACAGTGTGGGGAGATGATCCTATCTTCTGGCAAGAGAAAACAGTCCTTATGCAGATTGCTAGAGTATGTTATATCTGATAGATCTGGCTGTTTTGGACTGTTGAAATGTTTTTGAAAGGAGGGAAAAAAGCAACAAATATTGTATTGGAATGTAGTACTTATGGAAATACCTGCTGATTTTCCTAGACTGCAGACAGTAGTCATGGAACGTAATCCATCCTGTTATCCAGATCATTTAAGTAGTGTATATCTGCAGTCTTGGAATGCTTAAGAAAGGAAATCATGATACCAGAATGAATTTATGCATTCTGAAGATTTTTTTTGCCTAAGTGGATTTAGAAATTACTACACCAATTTCTTATAAATGCTTAATGTGGCGTAACTTAAATGAACTTCTGAATCTGTTACTGCTGGCTTATCTGTCTTTGTGTGGAGACTTCTGTATTTGAAGTTAATGCATTAAAAAACTTGAAAGCCATTTCAAAATTCTTAAGTTGTTTCTAAGAAACAGTTGGGGGAAAATAATTTTTCACTGTCTCATTCATGCTGCCAGGTGCTACTCATATAGTTTGGTTAGGTTCTGTGGGCTTGTGGATTCTTTTTTTTTCGATTACTGCCCTAGTTTCTAGGGTTATATAACACTTGGCTGTGGAACTTCAGTCCTTCATGTAAATCTGAAGGTGTCAGTATCGTTTTTGGAGACCAGATTGTTTCATCACAAGGGAAATTCTTGTGAAATATTTTTTAAAAAATGGATGGAGATTTATTACTCTATTAATTTTTATAGTTTCTTAATCTGGCTTGAGTCACTGGGAAGAAAGCCACATATTCTTTGGTACAGAGCCTTTGAGCAGCCTATGGGTTACTGTGCTGAATCACAGCATCTGCACTAGCCTAAACAAACCATTCTTCTTGAGCCCTTTGGAGATTCTAGAGTTATGAATAGCAATTTTCTAGTCCAACTAATATAATTATATTAAAAGTTTAAATATTTTGAAATAGATAAATATTCACCTGCTTATGCTTGGTCTGAGCATAATTAAATTACACTTGATATTTATGATTCATTCTATGAAGAGTTACAAATGATATTTTTGTGGTATGAGAAATATTCTGAATGTTGAATTGCTTTGTGTGATATACTTTTGTTATTATTTCCATATGCACAAACCCTGGGAGTTTTAATATCCACTTAAGTTCCGTAAATCTTTATGAATCACAGAAAAACATTTGCTTAGGTCAGATTACATTTTCCATAGTTTCATTAAAATATATTTTGACGAGATATTTTTGTCATCTTTCCCATTCCAATTGCCCTGTATATGTTTTGTATGTATGATTTTCATCACTATTATTTGACAATTAATAAAATGAAACAGAGCAAGAGAAGAAAGATGAGGCACCAGTTCTTTCTCTTAAACTGACTCACATTTCCTGTGTGAATTTGGACCAATCACTTAACTTTTTCAGGTCTGTTTCCACATCTGCAGAGCAGGAAAAGATTTCCCATGGGCTTCATAAAATATAATTAATTTTTGGAAAGTACCTAGAGATTCTCAAATAGAAAGGCCTGTAAATTCCAGCATCTTATAAATTACATCATGATGGCATTGATTAACTTAGGACTTGGTCAAAAAAAATGTGCAGATGATTTGTACATTTGTGTCAATAGCTGTAAGTGGTGTTAATTCATGTTTCACAGGGACTCTTTAGATTATCACAAGCCCTCTGCATTGTTCTCTGTTGTTATATACTGTCAACAGTAAACCTGAGAAATGTTAGCTCAAGCAGGTTTACATTACTGCTAGAGACTTCAGCTCTCAGTAAAAAAATTGGAGTAGGATAGAAAAGTCTGGGCTTAAAATAAGAACTCTTTAATAAAAATAAAAAAGAAAAAAGGTAGTATTTGTCATTAAGGTAAGTACTCTTAAAACTCTTTGCTTGTGTTGTTGTCACTGTGGCTCTTTGTTTTTTTCATAACTTCCCTTGCCTGTTATTGCTCAACATTGAACCATTCCCTTTTGTGCCGTAAGAATAAAAAGGATTGGATATTTTCAAAGCAATGCTACAGCCATCTGGAGAGCTGTGCTTTTGGCCTTTTCCTGTATGTTTTTATGGTGATTGTACTGGTTTCCCTGGTTGACCTTGTGATCAATAGTGTCCATGCATATCAACTCTTTATTATTTTAGATCTGGTTAGGAATAGCAATTTAGAGCAACAAAATGCATTTCAGATTCCTTTCAGATGGATTTGGGAGAGTTAGTTGACTCCACACTGAGCAAGAAGCCTCGAAAAGGACTAAGCAGCTTTTCATTATCTAGAGTGTGGCAAAGCAGTAGTCTGACAGTGTCATCAGTGTCTTTCTGCATCCAGTCAACTGAAGTTGTCAGTCTGACCCAGCTTCTGCTAAAAAAGTAAGACATTCAGGTTCTGGAGACTTTTCAGAGCTGTAATGCGTTATCATTCTGGGTACTATTATATGAGATTTACTAAATAGCAAGAACTGTCACCTGAGGCCCCATGAACATAAAGCAATATATAATTCTTGGTGGACTGAAGTAGTAATAAGGAAAAAGCCCATTAATAATTAGCTGCATAATTACTTTAGGGCAGACCTCTGGAAGAGCTATTTTCCCTACACCCCTTTCTTCTTCTTCCTCTTTGCAAATCGGCCCTTGCCAAATCCTAACTTAAAGCATTTGGCAGGCATAGCTAGTAATCTCTAACTGTCTAAAGTACCCTCCATGTGAAGCACACATATAGAGAAAGTCTGGATCATGGTTGGCTTTGCAAAGAGATGTTTTTGGACGAATAAAAATTTCCAAGGCCTCTGTTTATTTATATAGTTCTTGGAATAACCCTGTTTTCAAAAGGCTGCTGGCCAGCTGCTGAGACAGCATTCCAAATAATATATCCCCAACACAATCACTACACATTGCTTTTCCCATCGTGATATCCCCAAGACTGTTTTTCGTTAAATCTCATGACTGGAATATAGGAAAGTTTGCCTTAAGTCAAAGCTCACAATGCCACAATATTTCTTTTTTCCTTTTTTTTTTTTCATTTCCTCCTCCCTCTACATTTCTTTTAACCAAGGCACTTTAAATGGAAAGGTACTTATTTCATCTGCTTTAGCCCAGCGTATTTCTCTGTCTGTGGGTAGAATAAGGCATCTGTAATGTACTGTATGGCTGCATATATAATGCAAAGAATAAGCAGATCACCATGGCAGATCTCAAAAACTGTGTATGAAGAGGTTCCTTTTAGCAGGTCGATCAAACATTCTGTTTCATAACATAAAAGCAGAGTCAGTGCTAAGGATCACTGTGGTATAAATGCCCTTTCAGCATTTCATTATTTTTAGCAACCAAACCACTAAGGCAATGATCCAGGACAACAAACTACACTTTTTCAGTTTGTTTTTATTTGAACTTTTTTTTTTATTATTATTTTAAAGTCAGAAAATTGAAGAGCAGGACTCGTAAGTCTCATGGTCATGGTGCACAGGCAGGCCACAGGACTTAGAAAAGTTTACAACAAGTTTTTGGTTTGTGACTAGGTGAACTGCTGTAACTGAAGTAAATACTTGCCCATTTCTTTGCTTCCTATTCATGGAAATTCTTGCATTTCTTCCACAGGTGTGAAAATAGAAGTAAATAACACCTAATCATTGCCTCATTTTTCTGTTTTGTTTAATTTAGATCCATGATGCCAATCTGTCCATGTGATAAAGGCAGAACTAAAGGTTCCCCAGGCAAAACCAATTTATATATGCTTTCACATCTCAAACTTGACCATATGAATGAGGGTCATTATATGCTTGTGTGTGAGATGTATAGTGTTGGACTAAACCTTATGGAAGACATCACATTTTTAGGAGAGGTTGAATACAGGCAGAGAGTTGGCCTAGCAAACCTGTCTTGTAATATAACTTTAATCAAGATATTTGAAGAGTCTGCTGTTCTGCTGCCACAGCTTGACTACACCAAGCAGACAGTATGAGTGTTCTGCTATTTTGTTTGTTTTTCTACATAGCTACGCTTCTTGATTCTTGCATCCAGGATAAAGCAACTTTTCACCACTGATTTAGCTGCTTTCTGTACTTTCAGGGAGTACCACTACTTTCTTTACTTGTCACAGCAATCTTACCAAATTAAATACTTAACCCTTCCTCCACCTCAAACCCATAAGCTTGTGGTCCACAGAATTTAAAGTGTGGGCAGTCCTTCTCTAAATGTGTTCCATTTTCCTCTTTCCTAGAGCATATTGTGCTTAATGTTAACCACAGCTCACCCTTGCTGTGATCAGCAGTGCCACAGATGTCTCCTGCTTCCAGTGGCTTCTTTGTGCTGTGGGAGAGTCTGTTACAGACATTTGCTAAGACAGTAGATCTAAGTAGAAATAGATTAACCACCGTAAGCAGGGCACTAGAAGAAGGAGGTTCAGAAGGCAGGATGTTACACTTAGTGATGGGTAAAAAAGAATACAGAACAAATGGTTGATGTCATCTCTGGCTTTGTTGGCTATATTGCTCAATTTAAATAGTTAGTAGGTAATAAGCTCTGTCTTGGTAGACAACTTCATGTCTACAGAGTTCTATTAGTTTCAGTTAGACTCCAAAAACATACACAGATAATGGAAAAAGAGATAAAACCATCTTCGAGAGACACACAGGGATGGGGTCCTGGAGGACAAATATGTATTTTCAGTTTCTGTCTAGGAAAATTAAGAGAAACTAAATGGAATCAGTCAGAGGTCAGTCATACATGTAAATGATTGGTATTTCATGTTCAACATTTTAGGCCATTTCTCTGCTTCCACTTCACTCCTCCCTGCCTTCCCCCACAAAGCCTTGTAGTAATGTTGACAAATGCTATACCTTATTTGGGGAATAATACAGACAACACAGCTGTGTCTGGTGTGCCTGAACTGGGTTACTGGCTTGTTTGCTGCAATATGTTGAAACTTTTAGATGAAGAAATTCTGGAAAATGAAAAAGAAAGATATATTTAGAAAATACAACAATTTTTTGTCACCATATTTATCCACAGAAACTAAAATTGCTAAAGTGGGAGCAATGGCTAGCAGATACCATAGCAAAAAAAAAAAAAAAAAAATATTGAATTGAGCTCTGCAGTTCAGAGAGGCTTCCAAACCCTGTAGTTGAGAAGTAGCTGTAGAAAGCAGGAGGACTTCAGTTTCCATAGAGGTCACTCTACAAAGACTGTTACTTGAACTATTTTTTTTTTTGTACTTTGAGAAAAGAAAGGTTCTTTGCTTCTTGGAAGTCATTATGAACATTGTTCCTTCAAGTCCCACTTCATTAAATGTTAGTTTAGAGCTATTTAACTAATCCCTTCTAAGGGGAGATAAGTCTTCTGAGCAACCAGAGAAGTGGATTTGATTTTTGCAGAAGGCTGGATATAAACCCAAGGACACTGTAGATGGCTTGTCACAGGAGGAAGGTAGTAAGATCACTGTAGGTCTTCTTCACTGAAGGTCTTAGCAGCAGAACTCCAGGGAAACAACATTTTTCTTGAGAGTCCCACTGTGTGGGACTTTATAGATGGCAATATTAAAAAGCCTGAATGTTTTTCTTGATGTTCCATTAAGTATACATGGGAAAGCAATATTTTATGAGTAGAGGAGCCCAGTTTATATTCACAGTCTAGTTTTTAAATCATCAACTTATATCTTCTGTGCTAAGAAATTGTGTTGTTTGAAAAATCTTTTATTTGCAACTTCATATTATGTCTACTATCTATACCACCTGGGTTAGTGGACAATAAAAATATTCCATCTTCATTTGCAATATGTTATTTGGGATTTACCCAAGCTAAAAGATAACGTAGATTATGCTAGAGTCTTTAAGAAATCGGAAATCATGGCAGTGTAAGGTAGATTAGGAAAAACCACCAAAGCAATCATTATGACTGTGAATAATTTTCCATTGCTGAAAAAAAAATATTGCCCTGTTGCTTTGATTAACTTATGAATAGGAATGTATGTACCTGAGGTTATAGCCACATGTATATATATGTGTGTGCGTGCTTAATGAAGCAGATATGAACACTAGTTGCTTATATGTACATAATTCTATGGATCAAAAATTTAGTCTTAAAAATTCTGTTATATTGATTCTTTTTTCAAAAATACATGGAAAAATTATAACCTTTCATAGTGTAAGTTGTGTGTAAAGAGATCCTGTTTCTTTCCGCTGCATATTTATATTTATACACACACATATACCTAGCCTAAATGTTTCAGTATGAATAGCTGGTGAAGGATGGAAGGTTCAGTCAGGCATGATATAGATAGATGTCATATTTCGTTTCAAAGCTACTGGCTGGGCTACTTAAATAGCTAGGTTTGGTCAGTTATATCTGGTTTCCACGTGTGTTTCCTGGTTTTCTTCTAAGTTCTATACTGTTCAGGGACCTGGGGAATGCAGGTCCAGGATTTTCCTGAAAGGAAAGACTGCTTTGTTCATTACTGCCATGGGAATGTGTTAAATTTAAGCATGTGTCATACAGGTCTTAACTGTGTTTCTCCAACAGCAGATACAAGCTTAACTCATTGGAAGTGTAAGAGTAGAAAGAAAGCAATGGTGGGTTACTACTGGGTTTTTTTTTATATTTGAGTGGGTAGGAAAGAGTTCGGGATGTGTGTGTGTGCACTGTTTAGTCATCTTTTGTTGTCTGCTGAAGTCAGATCAAGTAAATTAAAATAGTGACTTTGAAGTATGCAAACTAAAGTAGCTCTGGGTCTTAGCCTAGCATAAAAAATAAAAATGCAGCAGTAGTCTTGAACATTCGGGAAGAGATAAAACATCCCAAGCACAAAACCTGGGAACATATAAAAAATATGTTTGTTTGAAATTTGTGACAAGACACAATTGTATTTTTTCCTTCTCAGACAGCACTATTTTAATTATGAGTGGATCTGATAAGCCTCTAGAAATTAAGTTTTTGACTGTCCGGCAAAGAGGAATAAAATCTGTTACTGCCAGGTCCGTATCAACATAATTTTCTAAATGTTGTGTGTACGCTTGTAGTGGAATTACAGTAGTAAAATGTAGGATTTTCCTGACTGCTTTGTCATGAGGATGATGTATAAAATGTATTCCAGTCTTAAGTACCATAATACACACAAAAGAATTAATTTCTGCAGTTTATTCTAGGCCTCTGATTTTAGGCCTGTATAAGTCAGGTAAATCACACTCTAAATTCCTTTTACATGTGATAGAAAAGGTGCTGGTCCTGCAGAAAGAAACTTTGCAATATACAGTTGTTGCAAGAAAGGTCATCTCCATTGAATCATCAAACGTCATCATGTTCAAAATTAGCCATCTCTAGCTTTGTGGCCTCTAACTCTCTACAGCCAAGCTCTCCTGCTTTCAGAGCTTTTTACAGTCCAAGGACCATCTCACCGGGATGAAGCACAGCCCTAGATTTCTTTCTGGTTTGTAGCCCTCAGATAGTTAGGTTTGGAATAATTAATTTTGCTGGTTTCCTACTGACTACCCAAGACAACAGAAGAGGAACTAATAGCCTCCTAGCACACCCTTCTTCAACTGTCAACTCCAAATTAACTTATTTCATCAAATAGGGTAGAAGTATATAGGTGATCTGATTTTCAACTCCATGCCCAGTTAGTGATCAACTTGTAATGGCAGCTCAGTTCCTTCTGTCTGGCCTAACTCGAGACTGCCTTGGTACTGAGGTTCAGTGAATTTACATGATATCTAGGGAGGTGGGGGGACTCGCTCAAACCAAAGAGATAAGTCTTAATGGAGCCCCAGGTATTGCTTTTTCTTAAAGCTTCATCTTTCACACTCAAAGCCTGATAGTGAGTTCCTATGTGTGTGTAAAGGGGCAACAGCCGTTTGATTCCAGGCTAGAGAAAAGAGAGGCTGGTGCTGGAGCCTCTATGTGTTTTGCAGGTATTATAAGGAGAAGAACCAAAAGTGACAATCAGGGGTGTGTTAGTTAATTATGGTCTATAGGGAGAGGGAATGGAAGCATTCTTAATCACATATTAAACACACTGTATTTTTGTTCAGCTGGTTATGGAAAATGTTGCCCAATATACTGTTATATCAAGTCCTAAGGAAATAGGTTAAGAACTTAGGCAAGATAAAAGCTAAACCCATATTTCAAAATGTGAATAACTGGTTTGGGATATCCAGTAAGTCTTTTAAAAAAGTATTGAAGAAAATTGACCTTGTTATTTTTAAATGAAAAACGTAAATTTAGGGGAAAAAAGGGACAAAAGACTAACTGTATGAGAATATAGTTAATCAGCCCTTCCACTCAGAAGATTATGCAGAGGGCAAAAAACTTGCTTGGAAATCCTTATGTATATTTTACAAGAATTCCTAGAAAGATTTTTAAATAAAGAAATATGGTCAAGATGTGTGACATAAAGGATGAGAAGCAAAACTAATCCTCTTGATAAATGAGAAAACAGCGTTTTGCTCCTCACTTTTTGAAGAAGGAATGGTGCACAGAAATGCTATAGGAAAAGATTATGTTTTTAGAATAGTTTAAAAAGAGTATTTGGTGTTTGCAGATAAGCATAAGTTAGGTGCTGTTAAGACAGGATACATTTTATAAAAAAGTAATATAAAACCTAAGTTTGTGAAGGAAACTAGTGTTGTTTTCCGATGATGTCCCAGATCTAAAGCAGCAGGAAGAGGAAAATTCTGCCACTACTCAAGACGAAAAAAGAACTCACGTAAGTTGCTACAGTAACATTTAAGTTGTTATTCTGCTACCCACTATGGAGGAAATAGTAAAAGTACATATGACTAGATTAGCCTTGCAAAATTGTAGCATGAAAGAAAACAGTGCAACAGGTGAGCTATTTTGGCAACTGTGTGTAACAATCTTAGTCAGAAATTTTCCTTTTGATTTTTCCACAATGGTCTTGACTTTGCTTTGGGTAGTAGAAATTTTTGTTCAATTCTAGTGGTGGTGATTTTTTTGATATTGATAGAATTTAAATCTCTTTAGAAGAAAGTTTTTCTCAGACAGTGCCAATTCTCCTTTATCTCTGTCACATAAGATGGATCTCTGCACCTAAACACGTTTTGGGGGCACAGTACTCCTGCTGGTATGCAGTTGCCCTCACTAGTATCAATACTCCAAATGAGTAATTTGGATAGAAATGCATTTCTTTTTCATTTCAAAAAAGTTTTGTAGAGCTCCGGTTAGGAATACATTCTTGAGTTCCTCTCCTCTGTAAAGAAATCTTGACTTGGTATAAATCCTCAGATAAAAAGATCAAATGTGACAATTTCTCTTTTGAGGTCTGAAGCTGCCAGGTTTTATTCCCATTTGTGTTGGCTGGAATGTTGTATGGGTTTTTCGGTCTCAAACTAGTTGATACAGTTTCATGGGAAAAATTTTCTTTGATCTGAACGAAAGTATAGATTACTAGTAAATTTATGTAACGGTTCATGCTGTGTGTCACTGTTCCTGCTTTCATAGCTGTCTGTATTTCAATATGCCATTTCTCAAAATTGTCTTTGTCATATTGATGTATGAGAACAGGTGTTAAGTCAGAATAATAGTCGTGAACTTAAACTACTGTCATAAGCCATAATGAAGACACAAGTAACAAATCTGAATGTTTTGTATGAGTACTGAATTCCTGACTCCTACCATGACTTGAAATGAAGGGACAAACAGTGTCCTAACGACTGCTGCTACCATAGAGATGGCTTCCACAAAATTCCTGTTCCTGTGGAGTAGGAACTGGGACCTACTGGGAACTCCCTACTGGGAGTAGGGAACTGTCTCGTGTTTAGCTGCCACCTAGGCCAGTGGGGAGGGGTCTAAACTGGAACAATAATCTAGGTTTGAAATTCTAAAGTTTCTCAGAAGCATTACAATAGGCTTTCATGTTGATCACTTTCATGTTGTCACTTGACCTGTTTTACTGGACCTGTTTCAGAATATCTTCAAGATCAGACTGTCATAAATCAATGAATATTGCTTTTTATTCTTTTAATTTATATTGATACATATGGAAATATATAGGGGATTTTTTAAAATTGGGAACAGGGCACATATCTGCAAGTCTAAAGCCATTCTGCCCATTCAGAGGGTCAAAATGGTGATGGAGTGGTTTTGCTATTGGTGCAATTAACTGTTCCTGTTTCAGTCTCAGTCTGGACTGGAACCTGCTGCACATGGCAGCCTTGCATGCAAGAATTGTTTCTGGCCGAACAAAGCATGGTCCTTAATGTAACACCAGGCTAGTGTTATCGTTGCAAATTATTCTTTGTAACTCACCCCAAAATCACCTTTTAAGACAAGTGACAGAAGAAAGTATGGGAAAACTAGAAGAAGAAATGCCATTAACATGTTCAAGCTGTATTACTCTTGGTGACAGTTAAACAGCTTTTAATTAATTTGACCACAATGTCAAGATCATCCTTCAAAGTCTTTTGTACTACTGAAAGCATCTTCCTTTGAAAATGAAGACTGAGATGGAAAAGAAAGAGATACTAGTGCCAGCTGAGTAGCTTTTTGAACAGTTCTTGAGGTGAAACTAACTCTTGGACAGCTAAAGTGTGCCTGCTAGCTCAGAGCTGCTGTGGGGTAGAAGCACACTATGGACTGAGCTGCTGGGTATCCTGGACTCAGTGTCTGAGGAAGTGTGCACCCTGCTGCTCAGGATGATAGATCTCTTAAGTGTTCCTTGAATCTACTGGTGCTTTAGCTCATTCCCATCTCACAGTGAAATGTAAGAATTACAGGCGAAGCATTTTTGTTTCTTGCCATAAATAGCTCCTTGAGCTCCCATTCCACTGAGTTCTTCATGGTACGAAGTATGTATTATGTAAAGTTCTTGCATTTATGATGTGTCATGTAGGATTAATAAGTCTGGACATTCCTAATCTAGGGTGTTTTTAGGGATTTGAAGGTTTCTCTTTACTGATACATGCTTTTTCAATAAGAATACAGTCATCAGATCAGAAACTTGGTTTCTGCTTTGTTTATTGATCCAGAAATAGATTGTAAAGACATAACTATGTCTTTATGAAGGAAACCTAAAACTAATGACAATATTGCAAATGCAATTTACTTGACCTGTCTTATATTACTGTTGCACATTTTATTCAGTTATGTCCAGACCAAAACCACACTAGAGGATTTTTTTACTTTATTATTTCTAAACCAGCAAACCCAAATAATTGTTTGTTATTTAAAGCCATCACTTTGACTTCCTCAAGACTTCTTGTTATATACTGTATGATCCTTAAACTTAGCAACGGAATTCTATAGTCTGGATTTATTTTTTAATTTTTTTTTCTCCCTCTGTCTAAACCCAAACAACACATTCTTTTTCTGTGCCAAATAATAAGACTTGAGGAAGTTCAGAGTTTTAATCTGACCAGAAAACAATTCTGTTGGTTTTTTTCTACTTCTTGATCTAGTCTAAAAAGTGTCTTATAAGATGTTATCTTTGACAGTGATGTGAAATATTTGATGTAATCAAAGGTATAAAATTGTTGTGTAAGTTTGTGACTTATGACTCAATGACTTAGTACAATTTTTGATTCTTCAGGAAATTCTACAAGCTCCTGTGTTTAATTCAACCTACCCTCATGTTCATCAGCTAGCAATAGCTTCGTAATGCACTAAATGGGGCAACTGTGTCAATGTAGTAAGATTCAGGATAGACGCTCGGTTTCGTGATATAACCATGTAAACTAAGAGTTCTGGCAAGCATTCCAAGTCTCAGGAGATACGAAATATTTCAGTCCTGCTTAATGACGGGTCTGTCATTTATGATGGGCTTGTCCAGGAGAGTTGCCCTGTATATAAGAATATATACAAACCTAAATTTCAGATGTTTCTTTCACAATCCTATTAGTAGATCATGCTTGGATTTTTTTGTTTTTAAGTGGGACAGACTTTATAAACATGGACATACTTTCTGTGAAATCTTACAGATTACTTTAGTGTAATTATTTCTGACAGCTCACCTGTCACTTTAATAGGCTTCTCATAAGTAAGGAAAACCAAATTTTTCCTCTTTGACTGCCAGAGGAGAGGCCAGGAACAGAAAAATTGATGTTTTATGATGTGATATTTTTTAGGGTTTTGTTGTAACAAAGACAAAAAACATCTGTAGTTGCAGAACAAAGTATAAAAAGTCAATTCTTGTATAAACTCTGATGATCTACTCATACTTGGTCTGTTGCAGGGACTAGAAAGCAGAAAATAATACCAGCAATAAAAATAATGACACAAAAAGAAAGAAAAAAATTTCTTGGCAGTAAGTTTTCTTAGGCAGCTTGCCAGTATCCTTATTCAGTGTTTATGGGAACATCTTGAAATGACTCCCAAATTAATGACTATATCTTCCATCACTCCAGTCTGATGTCTGAACATGAGGAGAAATAAACAATAGTTAATGATCTGGAAGCTGCTGGCAGTGACTGTATTAGTTCTGGTTCTTATTTTCACTTACTAACAGCAAGCCAGCAAACTGTTCTGATCAGATGTTTATCTTTGAAAAACATATGCAATGGAAAATTGCACCCCAGATTGCTATCTATTTCACAGTCTCCTTCACTGGGACAGTTTCACTGTGAACAAAATTATTTCATTTTATTTCACAGCTAGCTGCTTTTAAGATTAAAAGGTCTGCTTTTAAATAGTGGTTTCCCTTCTTCCCCTCCTCCCCACTTTTTTTCTTTTTTCTTTTTAAGAAAAAAGGCACCTGAGCAGACTCTGCTGTAGGATTACCTTGTGAACTCAACAAGGCTATGTGCACAACTGTGCGAAAAAGGTTCTTCCTGCACAATAACATTGGCCAGGCCAAACTGCTGGGGAGAGGCAACTAGTTTTTTTATGCAAAGCAGTCAGAAGATAAATTGCTGCAAGATCCTTACTCTGTCATTATACATTGGGTGTGCATATGTAATGCAAAATGTCTTTAACTTTTTTCCCATCCAATTATTTTGGAATGAATTTATTGTTTTGTGAGACAGTGGCATAATTTTTTTTTCACAAGCTTTTACAGTCCGATATAGTACGTAATTTTATGCACAGTTAAGATCCATGTGATAGATGTCACAATCGTGATAAATATTTTCAATGTTCTAGATTACCTAATTCTGACATTGGAAGCAAGACTATCTTGGTCCCTTAGCAGCTTCATAGGATCATATGTTTATGCACAATGCTTTTATTTTTGCAAAGGAATATTCAATATCAGCTGGGAACATAGGACTGGAAGGATGCCTTCATTTGTCAAGCCCAGGCCCCTGGTGTTACAGGCACCCTGTTAAATAACTCCTTTCCCATATTTACAGTGCTGTGTTTTAAGAGTGCTTTCTCCATTCCTGCCTCCCTAAATGTGGAACTCTTATCCTTCCTCAGAGATCAAGAAAAATAATTCATTACCCTATGTGTAAAGGCTGCAACTTTTTCTAGTATCCTTTTGACCAAGTGGAGAAAGAAAAAGAGCGAGTAGGTGTGCTTTACATTTTCCTCCCTCTTCAAAATACTTATTTCTAGTCTTTGAAGAAAGACCTAGGATGATGCAAATTTGTGTTATAATATTCTGCATGTTTTAGTTAAAAAGTCTGTCTGACCCAGAGGTATCACATATTAAATTTAGTATTTCTCATCTACTGAACACACTTCATTTGGACATGTGTTAGAGACTAGAGCATATAGTCACATTGTATTGAGAAATACAATACTACTTTTTTTTCATGTTGTCGTGCTATTGATGTGAATTTGTTGTCTTAGAGAAGTTCTGAAAGTCCTCATTTGGGACGATTTTTAAAATGCATCATTGCTATGTGTAATTTAAACTTCTGCAGCTAAGACTGATGAAAATCTTTGTTGCACTTCTATATATTATCTTCTTACATAATTTTGAATCCTAAATCTGTTTGTTGGCTTACGCTAATTGTTCTCATTGCAGCTTGTCTTTATTGCTTCCCTTACTTCTCTATGTAGAACTGTTACTGTTTTTCTAGTTTACATATGAGGAGCTACGTCTCTGATAACATTCTTCAAACACTGTTGGAGTTGTTGAAGAAACTGCTAAGTTACTTAGAGAAATGTGATTTTTTTTTTTGTCTTGATTATTGCTTTTGCTTCTTTGAATTCTGTTTCCTGAAATATACATGTCAGATGTCATCTTCAATTTCTTATTTCTTAGTTTGAGACCCCTTGCAGGGATCTTGCTTACAAACATTGCCAAAGGCCTTCTAATCCATTTTAATTTCTGAGTTTCAGAACTGTGGTATGTGGTGTATCCAACAAGAAAATAAAGACTACAGGAAGCTTCTGGAGTACCAAAGTTGTTTTTGTAATGGTGGTTGATGAATTTCAGTTGAGCATACATTATTAAACTTTAGACAAAATGTAGTCTAGGACATAAAAATAAGAGTTCCACTGGTGAGGAAAGCTTGACCCTTGTTTGCTGAGTATGGGTAAAAGTTTAACCTATGTGAATTCATTGAATTGCAACTATTTTCTCAGTTGAATTAATGTAACCCTGACATGAAAGAAATCAGCCTGGACCTACACGTGGATGAAAAATGTCCTTTTAAGAAAGGTCTCTTACAAGTACTTTAACAAAAAAATTAAATTACATTTTCAAGAGTCAGCAATCAAAGTTTCAGGTATAGAGGAATGCTCATGAAATTGGGGCAACTTGCCAGACTGCAAAGACTTTTCCCATTCTACAGTTCTTGTCTGTATTAGACATAGGAGAAGCAGAAGATGTAGCCAGACCAGTAGGTGAATTTAAAAGATAAATCCTTTTGAGGTTTGGAAAATTTAAATTAGCTGTAATCACATCAGTCACATTTGGCACTTCTGTACTTTCTTGTATCTTGTGGTTTAAACCAATAAAGTAGATACTCTATAGATGGTCTCTATAGCAGAAATACTGTATTTTGTATCCATAAGTACATCCCAGTCTGCAATTCTGTTCTTTCATCTAGGCTGCTTTTATCAACTTTATCCATTTATGCTTGGGACTGTATCTGGCAATAATCTCAAAGACAAGTGGGAAACTGCAGTTTTCTGCTTGCCTCCTGTAAGTCTGCCACGGAAGTGAAAGAAGAATTTCTTATAAAATCACTTTCCAGGCACAGACATGTTCCTTTTGCCCTGTATAGGAAGTTTATAGTAAAGAGTATTCAAGGCATCAGAGTTTGTATTCTGCTCTGGAGCTACTGGTGTGCATTTACACTTTCACCTGGTTTTGCAACAGTGGTTGTTTTCAATTGATCCAGCTGCTAAGAGATATAAGTAGGTATTTAGTGATTAACAGGCAAGGGAAGAAGAGGCAAGGGTGTCTGAATATAATGCTATATTTTATATTAATAGCTCCAGAAACAGGTCTGTCTTAGCCGATCTAGTCCCATTTCTTGTATTGAGTACATCTTTCACCTTTTTTTCTTTATGGATGATTATGTGCAGTGCTCAAAGCTAGCTTGAAAACATGAACTGGTGTCCCATATGAAGAGTTGATTTCGTAATGCAGGTGCCATAGATTTAATCTGATTATGGCCAGAGATGATTTATCATTTACAATTCAAATCAGTGCAATCTTTCATAAGCATAATGGAAGTGAACAACAGATTTTTATTTTTTTTTATTCAGAGTAAAGATGACTTACATGGAAGTATCTGTAGACAAAAAATACGCATTCAATTTTAAAGCCTGACAAGAATTGAAAAGGGCAAATCATGACCTATTGAAAGGGAAATTTATTTTCATTTCCTGAGAACTAGAAAACCATACTTGGATATGGGAACAGTAGGCAAATGTAGGCTAACGCCTTTCCACCCATTTCACAGTATGGCTCTAGAAATGGTATCTAAGTTGGACAAATTCTTGCAGATTTTGGAACTGAAGGAAGTGGTATGTACAATATACTTAGATCTGCGTAACACAAGTGAAACAAACTTACTTAGTATCTGACATAAGGAGCCTAGACTTTCTTTTTAAGCTGTAGCACATCTATCTATCATAAACCTGAATTTAAAATGATGGTTGTGAATGTTCTGCTCTGTGGTTTTAGATAGATTTTTAAATAGCCATATTTTTGAAATGTCTACTTCATAGTTGGTTTTGGTTTGACTGTTGGGTTTATTAGCCCTTTCTCTGCTGGCTGGTGAGCTGTGGACTATTAGAAATTTCCTCTCCATAGATATTAGTCTCATGAATGCTTTTGGATTTTGGCTTTGTGTATTCTTTGCAATTCTGACGGTACCAGAGTGCCCCCCACTGCTTCACTGCTCTGAATACTCAGGAGGTGTTCACCAGTCACTCCTATGCTCTTTGCCGATCAGCACCTTTAAAGAAAACCTTGAATACTACTAGTAAGTATCTTGAATTTCAACAAGATCTACTTAAATTTGGCCATAAATACCCCATTCTGTATTAGAACAGCACAAGAAACTGGAAACACTTTTTTTTTTTTCCACATCAAACAATTTTCCCAGTGTATAATTATTCAATTATTTAAGTAAGAAAGTTTTAAGCGGATACATGCCTGTAACTTCCTTATACTACTTCTATGCAAACAAGCTGCCCTTAAGCATTTTATTTTTGTTTTATATTCACTTCATTTCCCGGAATAGTTAAAGCTTAGTCACTCTTCATAATGTCATACAGGTGGGAACAGAGGCCTGGTTTACAACCACAAAGGTAGAGCCAGAGAGTGTTTTCAGTCTGCTTTTGTAAGAGTAACAGTTTTTCAACAAAGTTCTTAACACTCTGCATTGCATAATACAAGAAACTAGAATATTCAGTGTCAGAACATGCAAGGTCACATTTCTAGTTGGATAAAGAAGCAGAACCCCCTTCATTTGAGTAAAAAAAAAAAAGATTACTCCAGCTAAGCATCTGAGTCTATACATTGGAGTTAACTGTCTATTGTGTAAGCAGTCCTATACTGTTTAAAATTAAGAAAGGCTGAGACAGATTTACAGGGTTACTGTTCTTTATTTACCTGTTTTGTATGATGAGAATTTTAAAACTTTAGTGTCTGCAGGCAATGAATGAGTGCCCAGTGTAGGGTTTGTACTGATAAGGGTTTATAAGCTTAATCACATAAATCACAGTGCCGGGCTTTGGTTCATGGAAGTCCCAAAGGCAGTGTTCCAGTTTCATTTTCCGTTTTTTCTCTAGACTGAAAACATTCTTTCAGGGTTCCCTCTTACATGGTATAACTATCTTGAAGCTTATCTAGTACTGATCTGTGTTATTTATGAAATGTTACTTTTATCTGAGAACTCATAATATTCAGTCAATGTGTGCCATTCACAACTAAATAGCCTTTGCTCTTCATTGTTCTTTTAATTAATAATTGTTGATTGGTTTGACTTGCTGCACATTGTTGCTAGGCACGATCAAAGAAAAATCCAAGATTAATGTGCTAAACTAGATGTCAGATTAGTAAATTCCTCTGTGCTATTACAAGATTTTTCTTCCTTGGAAAAGGCCTGTCAGAGATTGATGGCTTGTCTGTACCTCTGACAGGTCAGTCCAAAGGTCAGTCCCTGAAAACATGCACACGTTAATGCAATAAAGTGTGATGACTCATTTATATCCAGTTTATAACTCCAAGCACTCCTTTCGTGAATGTTAGTCAGGTACTGCTGAGAAAAAGATAATTTACTTTGACTGCTTTTGAGTACAGCTGCAGAAAGAATTTATACCCTATCATGTTGTGAATACATACGGGTTTTTCTCAGGTCAGTGGTGGAATCAGTCAGTGTAAGCCAGAGAATAGTGTGTTGTGAGTGTCTTTTCATCAGCTATCATATCTCCATTATTTCTCTGTAACCCCTTTAGACAGAACTTGATAGTAAGTAAGGAGGACCAAGCTTCAATTTAAGAGAGTAACTAGTGAACAGTGGGGTGGAACCCCCAAACATGAACTTTCATATATTTCACGAAACTCCCTGGTATTCAATAATCTAATTTTCTCCATTTATAACTGTCCTTAATGAAATGCATCTCCAAAACCACCTGAAACCAAATAAATCCCAAACAAAAATAAGTGCCCCTAAAACACCCACTAACAAAAGACATAAACACAGTAACGTGCATATAACTATTGTATATCCCTATCCTTTGTTGCAGCTTTCCTGAAGACCCTTAGCTGCTCCTTGTCTTCTATAAGGACAACAGGCAGTCTGGAGTTATCAGACCCTGATAGATAGCAAGGCTAGATTTCAGCTGCTACTGATCTTGTGGCTCAAGCTGCTTTCATCTGCCTAGGCATGCTACAAATCCTTCCTTTCTCTGTCTGACACTTCATTAGCCACTGCAGTTATGGTGTTTAGCTCTTAGCCAGGAAGCAGAGCATTTGAGATTTTACACAGTCCTGCTTAATAGCCAGAAGACGTTGAAATGAATCTCCTGTTTTCATCTTTTCTTTCATTGATAACATCTGCATCCCAGTGCTGGAAGTTATTGGTTTGGATAAAGGATTGAAATAATTCTCCCCAGTGATATAGGTGCAGTCGGTTGACTGGCCTCCTTTCTTCCACTTCATGAAATGCTTCCTTATCTCCAGAAAAACCTTGCCAGCAGAGAAAAATAGATGGACATATTTCAGGTCTGCCCAGTGGGTCCTTTAATTTGTCTCATTTTGACCATGTATCTACAGAATGATTCTCCATTTTGGCCTCTTCCCCACTGCAGAATGGCTTTCATGGTGCTGGCAGCTTTGAAGTGTATGGCTGCTTTTGCTGTAGAGCTCTGCCACAAACCTTATACTTTATCTCATTTTGCTTAAGCTTAGGGTTGCTTTTTTTCTTTTTCTTCCTCCTCCTTCCTTCCCCCTCCTTTTCCTTTCAAATATGAGTGCTTGTATTTCATACCATTACTGTCTCCAGTAGTAAGGATAAACGGTGATCTCCCAGATATTTTTATTTAAGAGATCCTGGACTAATAAATACAGGCAGATATCAATGTTTTCAGAATGTTTTCAAAGTTCATTTTTGACCACAATGTATTTTGAGTTGGTTTATGTTTAGTTAGGGAAGGCTTTTACTGATTCCGCGTATAGTTGAGTGTTTGAAATGCCATAGTGTTCTTCCTTAATTGCTTTTGCTATTAGTTCATCACAAATGGTCAACAGATTAAATATTAGTGTTTCTATTAAGCAATCATAAAATGTTTACTTTTAATTTTAAAAGTCAAGGAAGAAAACCTGTTAGCTCAGGATCTCTCAAGTTGCACACTTCACTTACTTACCTTTTGAGCTTCTAGACTGTTATTCATTTTTTCCACCTACTCATTGAAGAATTTCTGGATATGTTCAATTTTGCAGCCTAATTAGCTTTCTACCATGAATAAAAGATGTTTTCCAAAACATCAGAGTAGGCAATGGGTTTATGAAGTGGGAAAATCTGCCTAAACCAGACTTTTTGTAAGGGAATGAATGGCTCAAGCTGATATTGAAGGAACATCATAGTTGGAAAAAATGGAAAAGAAATTACTACTGCTTTCATGTTTTTAATTCATGACAAAGTTACTTAATTAGAAGTGTTGTTTCTGCAGACCAATATTGTTTCTGTGCTGGCAGAGCACTGTTGTTTGGGTTTGTTTTGTTTTCTGTCAGTTTATAATGTGCAACACAAGTAGAAGATTTAGCTCATTCTAAAACTGGGAAAAGAGCAATATCATCTCCTGATGTATTTTTTTTTGCAGGTCAAAGTATTTCCACAGGCTGCAATACTTAAATGTTCCAAGGATAGTATATGGTTTCCTGTAAATCTGCAAACTGAACTGGGGTCATTTTGCACCTGAACTTTTTCAAGCGTGTCAGCAGATTGCTATAGTTTCCTTAAGACAAAAGAAAAAGCAAAGCAGCTGAATATAATTAATATTGAACTTGACACATCAAAAATGTAGTTTGTCACTTGTGATTAAAGCCTTTATCTTTAGTTCTATTTTTATATTCATCATGGGTCTCCCTTAGCTATCATTAGGCTCCACATGGTTGGAGTTAGTCTGACCTTTGATCCATCACCACAGACAAAAAGCTCTGCTGCTGCTAAATTGGAGACCAAACTAGTCAGCAACAGGATAGATCAACAACTGTAAGCTTGGTTAGTAATAATTATGATTGGCTTAGCTATTCCAATTAATTTGTAAGTCCATATGGCTAATGTAGATGCTGATCTGGAAAAGAAAGATTAGATTCATAACAAAATCTAACATTAGGAATTATGTAACTAGTAATTTGATCTGATGTGAAAAGTAAAGATGGTGGAAATAATACATATTTTCAGTATACTCATATGCTATTCAGTTGAGAAAATAAAGAGTGACAGTTTTGAAAACTTTCTATTGTTTTCCCCTTTCTCTGAAGGCTTCTAGAAGTTTGCTGACTGCCACAGATATCGTCGTTGCTCATTTTCTATGTGTAAGGAGCTGAAATGTTTGGCACATCACTGTCCTACTACATCATTGCCTCACTACCACATTTTGTAAACCCATTCTGTCATACTGTACAGAAGCAAGGAGTAAAATATATCATGAATGAATATTCTCATTATCAACTATGTCTTTTTTTACTACAGGCATGTGTAGATCGAAGCGAGCAATATTTGTGTGGGTGACCATAAGTGGTGTCTTTTCAAAATCAAACCCTTATTTAAATTACTGTATAGTCATGCAGAAAGGCTCAGACTGCAGTAGTAAGTCACGCTGTCTGTTATTTAAACTAATTATCAGTATCTAAACTAATCTATCAGTATCAGTATTAAACCCATACTGTGTGTTCGGGGGTGCAGTTTATTATGGATGTGAATTAAAACTATTCTAACCTGTATGTACTTACTGAATGTGTCCTGTCGCTTTCCACAATAATAAAATCCTAAGCCAAATCCTAGCTTTGGCTCTGTTAAGTAGAGCTCCCCTGTGAATAGAGTGAGGACTATTAGATTTGTAGTTCTATTATTGAGTGTTTTTGTGGTAACAACTTCATTATTCTAAGGTCATTAGCACACTTCCTCTTTTACTGCAAGTGCTTATGGATTAAAATAATTATTTTAGGCTTCTACATTTTGTTTATCAACATCTAATCATAAATAGCTTGTAATTTATGGAAGTCAGAACAATAGCCAGGAAAGAATTGTAATCCAGAAGACTAGTGTGTGTGTTCCCCCCCACCCCCTACTGGCTTCAGCGAACACCATCATGCATGAACCATGCATGAAACTGTTTAGTGTGGAAGTGCTGATGAATAGACCTTTAAATCTGAGCATTTAAAGACTGAAAGCACCAAAGCACCATTGTGTTTCCTTGATGTGTGTAAACACAGGTGCTGTTTTTTTCAGCACTTACGCCTGCACTAATCCTTATAGCTTGCGCTTTGCTACAAGACACCAGCAAGCATCTAAGGAGGTTAGGCTATGCCACCCTGTCTTTTGGCTCCAACAGATTTTTTTAAATAAATAGTTTACTTTGGTTTAGGTTTGTTTTGGTAATTTGTAAATAGGTTTCAGTGGCAAATTTACTTAACTGATGTGAATTTCCAAATCTTTTTGTTTAAAAGGGAGACATATAGCACTGATACTTGAAAAAAGTGAGTAATATTTCTTCTCTGTGATCTCTAGACTTTTGTTTGTTTCATAACTTCTTGAATCTGTATTTGTATGGCAGCACCTTTTCACTTTACTTATCTATCAGTTTCTTTCAGAAACTCTAAGCAAATCAGTGCATAAGTATTTCCGCCATCATTTCTTGTATGCAGCCAAATAACTTGGAATGACTCGGTAAGGTCTAGTTTGATCTTCAGACATCCTAAAGATGGCCAGTGAGAATTTAGAGTGAGGTGAAGGAGTACAGGCTTCTGACACATAATACTGTGACAGCATTTGAAACCACTACTATTAATTTTGATCAAAATCCTGTAGGACTTCTGTCATCCACTTCAATAGGCCACTTCTGACTTCTTTCTTCCCTATTTTTTCCTCCTTTTTCTTTTCTTTAATTATTTTTTTTTTTAATTTTAAATATGGTAGAACTCTCTTTTCATAGCTTGGTCCCACAGCACTTACAAAACCGCAGGACTTCTTCAGTGATGGGCCTGCAGTTTCTTGCTTGCAGAAGTGCTGTTGGAATGTTTTAGCCATCTCTGGACAATATCATGCCATAAGATAGTAATGGAAAAGTATTACAACATGAGAAAATTTCTCATTCTGTGATGAAAAAATTGTCCATCTGGAAGCTGAATGAGTTTAAGACTTCAGTATCAAAGCCTAATCCCATCCTACTTCTTTCTCATGCTGCTACTCTCCTGGTTTTTGGTTTGTGATTTTTATATTTTTTCATGAAAAATCAGTAGTGTTAATGGCTATTTGAGAAAATGTAATTGATCATCCCAGAGTTATTTAAGCTTTTATTAATGAGATGTGAAAGATCAGGTGATTTTATAAATCTTCTTTCCTCTGTACATTCCCTCCCTCCCCCACAAAAAAAAACCCAATAAACAAGTAAATAGAAAAGACTTAGTGTCACACTTGTGTCTCCTGCATTTTGGATAATTTAATGTTTTGTTCTTGTGGGCCCAACGTAATAGTGTTTTTACACTCTGATGTATAATAGTGCCAAAGAGACCAGATGTATCTCCACTTCACCATTTGTTTCACATAGACTTCCAGTAAAGTTGAGAAGGAGACTTCCAGTTAGTTGTTTTTTTTTTTTACTCTAAGTTTTAAGCTTATTGCATGTTAACAATAAACTTAATTTTTTCAATATATTTATTTAATTAATTTCTTTTAGGTCTTCTGCTAAGCCTGTCCTGTGAGGTGAGTGCTAACACCAGTGAAACAATTGGAGAAATAAGGTATGATTTGATATGTTGTTGCTCTTTAAAAGATGGTGTACTTTAAGTATTCATTATTTTATATTTCCTAGCAAATCAGACTTAGGCAAGTTATTAATGAGAAAAGGATCCAAGTAAAAAGGGAAAGTTTAGAGGATACAATTCTTATCCATTCTAATTTTACCAATGTAAGGCTATATACAAACAAAATATTTGCAACATTTTCAGTGATCAAACTATGGTTGCCAAAGATGTGCAGCAAAGAACATAATGAAGAGTAAAGCTGGCTAAGCAATTTGTTTTACAAT
This sequence comes from Phaenicophaeus curvirostris, assembly GCF_032191515.1. Taxonomy (NCBI): domain Eukaryota; kingdom Metazoa; phylum Chordata; class Aves; order Cuculiformes; family Cuculidae; genus Phaenicophaeus; species Phaenicophaeus curvirostris. The sequence goes on along the minus strand of NC_091393.1, from coordinate 82,523,266 downwards.
TTTCATCATATTCTTATTATTCAGGTGCAATAAGAAGTCAAAGCGAACCTAAAATTTCCATTTATAAACCCTGTTGTCCTTTCTCTCCTCTCCCTGCCCCAGTGGTAACAATTTTCCCTAGGAGAAAAAAGTAAGTCATATGTTCTAAACAATAAAGTATGACATTTTCTCTCATAACCAGCATAGTTTGTTTGAAGTCACACATGGCTACGTTTAATTTGTGTAAATGTACTAAGCATTTATTCAGCTTTGTAAGTGCGGTTCCAGTTTCATACCCATAAAACTGATCATTGCCCACTGGTGATTTTTAAAATGGGTACATTTCAGTTCAATACATCTTGTTCTCTCCTTACTGCAATAAGAATTTCTCCAGTTTGCTCTTTCTACTCCTGAAAAGGACATTAACATGCTGCTTTGGCAACTGGTGTTGCTAGCTAAATATAATCTCTGGTTTTTTCAGTGATTTTGCATGTCAGTCTGGAAGTAGTTAAACAGCCCGTATACTGGTGTTCAGCTTTGAACTAAAGCAGAATCAGTTTTCTAGCATTTCAGCTAAGCCTCATCTAAGTAACTTAATTTTCTGAAAGTTAACCGCACTTTTTCCAACAATGTTACTCTGCAAAAGTGATAACAAGGCATTGGTTAAAAGAAAAGACATTCCTTCTGCTTATTCCTATAGAATCGAGGTCATCCTCAAACTGGTGGAATGCCATATGAGAAAGGGGCAAAAAAGGGGTCACACTTGCAGGGAGGAACGGGCAGGACAAATGGCACAAAACTGAACATTACATTACTGGGTATTACATCCCATATACATCATAGTCTGTAGAAATATGAGGGAACCCAAGGGTCAAGCTCTCTTCTTTAATGGCTGGCATCCAATATGGACGTTTTCTGTTTTTTAGCCCCTGATCCCAGATCCATGTGTTCCTGAATACAGTTCGTGAGTCCAACTCCTTTTTGGGGGGACCATGTGTCTGCTCTACAGCATCAGTGGTGATGTAGTCTTTGAGGTGGGGGATGTTGATTTTGTATATTTGAATATTTTTTATTATTTTCTTATTAATAGCGTTTTCATTATAGTTGTTATTATTGTTTCGTTAAAGCTGGTTTAGTTTTAGCTTCCAACCCACGAGTCTCTTTCCCTTTCGTCTTTTGCTGGGCAATGGGAAGAAGATGGGGCATTGGCTCAGAACTGTTTGCCTTTAGTTGCAAATCAGGCAGGGCTGGGGCTAAACCTTGACAACTGGAATGCTTCATTGTGGGATGTAAAATGTGGTTTTCCAAGGCAGGTGGTGGTAGTCTCACTGCTGACTTCAATGCAGCAGGGCTGAATTCCTCATTTTGGGAATGATGGTGAGCTGGAGGCTGCCGGCTTAGGTGCACCTGTGCTGTGATGCAGGTCTTGGGACATCATCTCTATCTGTGATGGGGTCTTTTAGGCATCCATTTAGAATGTATTGTTACTCTTCTGAGCCCTCTGCTAGCAAAGGTGCTCCTCAGCACCCTCCCACCTTTGGTAGCTCTGCCACTGACTTTAACAAGATTTTCACATTGTATGAAGGGTGGATCTGGCTTTTGGATCCTGAGTCAAATTTTGAGTGCTCTTAATTGATGATAGTGAGGAGACAAGCAGAATTTGAAGTGTACTAGGAAATTTAGTCGCCTCAAAGATTTCTGCTGCATCTTACAAAAATACTGATTGTGAGTGCTGGTTTTTGTGCTCTTTCTGGAAAAGGCTGAACAGGGCTTATGGTTGAATATCAGCATGAATGAAAAAATGCAACAAAACACGGCCTTTTATTTTTTTTCCTGTCCCTTCTCTTTTGATTTAATTCTGTTTGATTTTCTGGATAACAAAGTTTTGTTTGTTTTCATTACCAAATTACAGAATAAAACTTTAATTATACAGTTTGTACAGAAAGCAATTAAGAGAGTAAATGTTTTTCCCTTGCTAGATGGATAGTTATTTCTTGTCTGGAGAAACAGCAATTGCAGTGTGTATTTGTGTAGGAGGTTAAATCTGATGTCAGTGGTTTGCAACTGATGGTTACAATATGTTCCTACAACAGCTACAGTGCTGTTAAGCAAAAAACAAAAGATTTTGCTGCAAAAGTCTCGGTACATTCAGGAGTATTTTTAAAACCTCCTCGTATCCAAAATACCAGGTACTAAAACTTTGTGTTAAATTTGCGAAAGCTCCTCAGGAAAGCAGTAACAATTAATTCCAAAGACTGTTATAAAGTGATTAAAAATCTTTAACTTATTCTTATACAAACTAGCTCCAGTCAGAAAACCTCAGAGTTGAATCGGACTGACTCAAGGGGCCAAATACTCCAAAAGTATAAGTCACAGTAAGAGCAGGGGGTTGCTTGGGCCCCCGTTATCTTTTTATGGGTCCTTCACAGTTTCATGGAAGCTTTTTGGTTGTGATTGGTCCTGATTTCTCTGGAGGGAAAAAGATTCTTTCTCATTTACACGTTTGTTGTTATTTGTAGGAAACATTCAGGAACAAAGTTTTACAGTTGTAAATGGAGGGTAAAAAAGCAGAAAAAAATTGCACCTCTGAGTGCTTCTTACATGAAAATAAAATGTATCGCTGCTAGTAGGCACCTGTATTACAGCAAGTTCTGACCTGAATGAACTGTGCTGGCATTAAAACGCATAAGAGGATCCAATGCTCTTTCAGGCTGGGAATTGTAATTATGTATTCTTTATAGGCCCTTTTAATATGGAAATCTCTCCTTTGTATGAACAATTACTGAAGTTGAGCCTCCTTCCAGAGTTCCCAGGTGGCAGTGGAGTAGCTGTTATGGGGCTGAGTCCACAACAGTGAGCATGCTGTGTGTACTTAACTTTGTCTTGGCTTCTGGTAGGATGATTGCATCCCTAAGCTTCCCGAAGAAAGCATGAGGAAAATGAAGAGGCTAAACAAAATCCATAGGAACTAAATGAACAGCTATATAAACTGGCATTAGGAAAGCTGAGGGAGGTGTGTCTGTCTTTTACCTTCCTCTTTTTAGAGCTTTGTTACCTACTTCTAGGCTGCATAGGCATCTTCATCAGATAAAGTCCATCATGTGAAACTGATAAATGTATTTTTCTCCTATTTGGGGTCCATTTTATTTCTGTAGTAGTTAAGGATCTTGCTCATAATCTTGAAAGAGCACAGTCCAGGTTAAATTTCTAACAAGAACGTTGTTACCGTGAGACAAATTGTCCAGTGCTTAGGAATGTGTAGTAATTATAATTACTGCTGCTGCTTAGGAGTGAGATTAAAAGCTGGAGGTAGGGTAGAAGGAACACACATAGGGCATAGAGAATGCATTCTGTCATAGTAAATCGAAATTTCTGCCCTGGAACCTCTTAATAAGCTGTTCTTCATGCTAAGTTAGTCCATATTATACAAGGCTTGATCAAGAATTTCAGCTTCCTATAAAGCCTACACTGAACTCCCCAAAATTCATTTGTCTTTTAAAGAGAGCACAAGAACATGGTTTGTATCACCTCCAGATGAGGAAAAGAATGAAGTAAAAGTAATGCTTTCTACTCGTAATGGGAAAAATCTTGGTAACTGTCATGTAAATGTGATTTTTTTTGATGCACGGACATTGCAAATTACAGTGGTTTCATTTGTAGAAGGATATTGTTTAAGGTGGTATAGATCATTGCCTTTTGAATAGAGCTTTTTTTTCCTGGTTTGACAGTAAATTAGAGCAATAGGGATATTTGCCTTCAACTCTATAAATCAGCATTTCTCTAAAGATATTTTTCAAGTGTCATTGATTCATATTTTCAGACAAATAATGGAAGCAACACCACAAGAAAACAAACACGTATACTAAGTACATGATAGTTTTGCTGAGAATTGCAGAATAGGTAAGGTAAAATAGAAAGCAAAATAGGAAATAAAACATAGAAATCCCCAAACTTGAAGATGAGAATTCAGAAAAGTGTAAGCACCTACTTTCATGTTCACATGAAAACATAATGTATCCAACCATGTTAGTGCTTAACATCTACAGTCGTAGGAACAATAAATGTCTCTCTAGAGCTTTTATTTATGATTCTGTATTTTATTCAATTGTGCGCTATGGTGTTTGCTAGGAACACAGGTGAAACAGATAAAAAGGTGAGATTTTCTCAGTAACTGGCTTTTTCCAGTAAGTCAGAAGTAGTGGAAACAGTTAAGGTCTTCTGATTGGAGGCAGTTCTGTCCTTTTAGAAGGAATGTAGAGAGGAAATCCTCACCTCATTAATGTCAATGACAAAATTGCCACTGACTTCATTAGGATAAGGATAGCACCTTGTAGTTGGTACCAAAGAATCACGGGGAAGGGGGGAAGAGACAAGAGAATGGGAGATCTTATATGCCCAGAGAGAATGAAAGACTGTATGAGACAGAAGTAGCCTTCATGGGGCCAGTAATTAACTCTAATGAGATGAAAGTGGGAAGCATTTGAGTCACTACAAGTTTTCTATGATATTCAGATTGAAAATCTATATTCAGAAGGTATTACTGTTTTCTCGTAAGTAAATAGTTCTTAAAAAAATACAGAACAACCAATCAACTGATGAAACAAGCAACAAAGGCTGAGCATTTTAGTTCAACTTTTGTCCTTGTAACCCTCATCCAGGAGACAGTATAATTGCCATCCATAACAAGTGTAATTGTTAGACATACTTTATTCATGCTTTGGTTCAAATTTATTTTCCTAAAAAAAAGGAAATGAAGGTTTATTTACCAAGACTTGATAAAGATGTGGAGAGAGTGACATTAATTATATTCAATCTTTAACTTGTAGCTTCAGGAATCAGACCATCCAGGATGAATGATAGGTCAGCTTAGAATTACCTGGTAACAAGTCAGAATTTCTGTTTTTATAAAATTTCTGCAGATTCCCTATTGGAAACATTCCAAAATTTCTAAAAGTAAACATAAATGATCCAGAGAGCTTGCCACCTTAGTTTCTCAGGATTGTCACATACAGATTATGAGGATGTGCTGATTAAGGGCATTATGTCACTTGTTACCACTAATTTTCTAAATGTTTGTCTTGCATCAGAAACTCATTGCTAGAAGGGTATTCAGAGCAGTTACTGAAATTCAGTTATATTCCTTTTGCCTTCTACCAAATAAGAAAAGTCTGCTTAACATGTATGCAGACTTAAGAGTTTCTCATGTTTAGGCAAAGCACATGCCTTGGTTTTACTATGTGTTTTTCAGTATGTTTAGATCATGCTACCATGTCGTATAATTGAATGCTTCCCCTTGGGCCTTTGCTTAAGGTGAAGTACATTTTAATCTTTTCTCTAATTCTAATTTGTTCTTTATTTTTTCTGAACTATGAAAATAGAGGGTTTCATGGGGAATAGTTATGTTTTATTGCAATTAAGTTCTCATGATATAATTTATTTTTGTCTAAAGTTTAAGACACTGCCCTTTCCAGTCAAAAGGAACATATTTACAGCTTCTGCATGGCATGATATACAATGAAACTAAAAAGCCTATATATCATTATTATTTCCTCCAATAAATGTCTACATACACTGACATAGGTACTTTCTCAGCTTAAAATATGTGTCTTTGTGTTTTCTTAAGAAACGTTTCAGAAATCATGGCATACAGTAGCACAGATTGTTTTTCTTAGATAGTAAAGCTACAAGTAAGTAGCCTGTGAATCACAGAATCACTAAGTTGGAATAAACACACAGGATCATTGAGTCCAAAATCAATAGCAAGAAATTCTACTTCCCAGTATTTTTTAATTTCTATACAGGAAAAACAATTATGACTCAAACACACCAGCCTGCTGAGCTACTGTTACCCCTCATCCCATCCCTGCATTCCCTGATAAAGAGCCTCTCCCCGGCTTTCTTGCAGGCCCCTTTTAGGTACTGGAAGGCTGCTATCAGGTCTCTGTGGAGCCTTCTCTTCTCCAGCCTGAACAACCCCAACTCTCAACCTGTCCTTGTGTGGGAGATGTTCCGATTGCAACTTGCAGTTGCATTTCCATATGCTTTGTGATACAGAGAGGTATGACTTCTTTTTAGGACTGTGAAGGCTAGAACAATGAATAGCAACAATGCTTTTTAGGAACCATTTTTAAAGGGAGAAAATACTATGAGAGGCAGATAAGAAACAGTTTTCTTCCAATGGGGAGGGATTTGCAAATTTAGCTTCTAGACCTACTGTAAGTGAGTGCAAATCTACCCTTCAAGAACAACCAGGTGTGAATCTTACCCTTCCTTTCTTGTGGGTCTTACAAGTTTCTCTTTGCTGTTTGAACTTGCTCAATGGTTGTCATCAAACTATTACTCCTCATTATTTCAGAGATCAGTCACTGTCTGGACTGGAAAACTTCAGATTTGTAGCTTGCCTAACAATACAACTGAATGATAATATTACTGTCACGTAACAGTAGTGAAATTTATGTGGTCGTTCTCAGAGGTAACAGTAAACATCAACTTTTCTGTAGTTGCATACTTGTTTTCTCTTTTAAAAACAATAACACAGCCTTCAGGTACTTCTGAAGGAGCTGCATCAAGCATGGGGTGAGTTTAAGAGTTAGCAGTGTAACAGAAAACAAAGTCAATTAACCTATATTTTTATTTATTTATTTTTTAAAAAGCAGGTGAACTAATGAGCTTCTCTGGCTATGTGCTTTTCTCTGGAACATCATGGGAATAATTTATTAAAATATTGTGGGGGAAAAATTTAATACCTTTTTGTACTGTGCTAGAGGAAGACCCAAGACTTCGTTTTCCATCCCACTTCAGGACTTCAATCAGGATTTAACATTTGTGGTTTTGCTAGAACTTCCTTTATTAGACCTTCTATACAGTAATTTAACAGTATTACACTAATAGAGCTAACAGCTAGTAGGAATCTTTATCCTTATTCATGGTAACACAACATAGGTACTATATGACTACATAAAGAAATTAACCTCATAGTTTAGTTCCTAGACAGCCACAGGTTCATGATGGATTTCAGCATACCTGATTTAAATGAAATGAGAGATTTAGAATAAAATAACATAGTAATTTAAATACAAATCAACACAGTGCATCATGCGGTGTGCAAATAAACTTTCTCTTTTTTTTTTTTCCGAAGTTACCTTCCCTCTCCCTACCTCTCCTCATTGGATGTCTAAAGCTAATAACACATGAAAAATATTGTCTATATTCCTATCCTGGAATAGACAATTCCATAACTGACAGTGTTTTCCCAATTTCCAAGCACTTTTAAAAAAAACTGTGTCTATCTGAACAGCAGCTAGATTAAAAAAAAGGAAAAATGTACTTTATCTTGAATGAAATAGCTTTTATTGCATGAGAACAAAACCGTCACTGCTCTAACACATTCACTAGAAACTTTTTAACAGTTTTGCCTAATGTTTTAAATCTATGACTTACAAAACATTTTTGTTTCTAAAATTCAGTAGCCAAATGTCATTAAACTCTTGTTTTTGAACAATATGTTCTTGAAATTCTGCTGAAGGAAAGATGTGTAGCAGAGTTTTCCAACTAAGCTTGGGAGGTTGTTCCTTGTTAACTCTCATCACGGAATTTTATGAATATTATGAAATAACCTTATGTTTGTAAGAAGGCATTTGCTATTGCTGCACAATCTTCCCCTCTAGGTTTTTGTGTTGTTTAAAAATGACAGTAGATAGATTTTTCCTATGAAAAGTACATAACAGTCCTTTGTTCTTCATAAGAAGTAATTTCCTGGATTTATATTTAAAAATAAATAACCAGTGCAATGGCTCACAACTTCTGAGAGTTGAAAGCATTTTTGCTTTTCAAACTGTTTACAGTTACATCTCAGCTTTTAAAAATTCACAGTAGATTTACTGATTAGAAATATCTTGTCAGGTCAGAGAGTCTAAAAAATAGAGAGACATAATTCACTTTTTTTTTTAGCCCAGAGTTTTCCTTTAAGATTTTTAAACACTGCCAAAGATTCACCAAGGACAGCTTTCTCCTATCAGTTCCTTGGGAGCAGTCAGTACACTGAATGGTACGGGCTGTAATATGTGCTGCAGATTCATTTTAAGGTCAGTTTTGGTGTCAACCAATGCTGTGAAATGCAGTCCACAGCAGAATATCATCTGGTTCTGCAGAGGGTTTTGTTGTGCTTTTCTTGTTATCGTAGATTTGGGGTTTTGTGACTGCAAATCTCAGATTTTTTCCTATAGAATTATTATCTGCTGTGATAATTACCTTCTCTTTCAAATATACTGAGAGGGAAAGCTTCGAAGTGAGACTGGAATTGTGAGTAGGTAAGTTCCACATAACATCTGGATCTCATTTACATAAGACATAAAATATTATGAAGAGGTGGACTGAAAAAATAACCTGTTACATAACCAGAGACTGAAATTTTTGAAGGGGGATAAAGGAAGTACCGTATTTCAAGCTGATTAACTTTATCACTCTCATGGTAATTTACTCTGATAGGCATTCGGATTTTGTGGAACAAACACGTTCCTCTGCAACCTTTATGTATTCAAGAGATTCAGTAGAGTTGTTTCAGTATCTATGGCAATAATTAAGGGGTTTGACCTTAGCCATGGCATGCACAGCATGTTCTGCACTCCCTGTTGACTCAGCATCTTGCATTATCAGGCACTTTAATGAGATGCATTTGTATTTTGGCATAACCTCTTACGAAATGTAACCATCCAGAGGTACATTGGATGTCCCAGTTGTCAGCCAGTCAGCATGCCCTGACCACAGGGACTAAATACTGTCTAGCTGAAAATTTTTACTTCAAAACCATGTAGTTCCTAATGTTTCAGCCAAAGCATAATTTCAATTAGGGTGAATGCTCCCTACTATTCCACAGTTGAGTTACATCTTATTTTGCTTGTGAGTTGATGTAGAATACGCCTTACGGAAAAAAAAAAATAAAAATCCACATTCATAGACAAGCATTTGTTCTTTCAGAAAGCTATGTTTTACCATTGTAGTGTGTCATATCTAGTAATTACATTTACTACTTAAAGCAATTTAATTATAGTTGAACAGACAGAGGAAGTACCATTATCATGTTCTCATTCTTGAATTTAAAATTTCAAAATGATTGTGACGTTTTTAATGCAAATGTTAGCTCATTCTAAAGTTCTCCCACAAGCTAAGAATACTTAATTATTTCCTTGCTTCTCCTTTTAGAAGAAAATATTTTTAAAAAGATTAGAATTTGTAAAATATCAAATATCCATAGCTGCTAGTTGGTGACTAATGTTTATGTTCTCTCTATGCACTATTATCTTCATGTCATTTAGTGGATCTTCCTGTATAAATAACGTGGATCAAATAGCGTTCTGGACTTTATTTGCTTTAAACACATCTTATACTAAATGCCACTGGAGGAATTAAAGTCATGATGGTCAGTTTACTGAACTGTTAATATCACTAAAGCCTTTAAAATATTCCTGTATATTTGGAATTCACACGCAGAACTTCATTGAGCATTTGCGTAGAGCCATTCATGCTCCTTCTCTGCACAGTGCACACTAACTGCTTGAGACAAACTTCTGCTTGTTGTGAAGCTGCCTCTGTTCCCAAATAAATATTTATACTGGCAGTTACTCCATTTGTTTACCAGCCATTCACAAATTGGACTGCATTTAGAGAATTAATTGCCTTACATAAAGACGCTATTTATTCTTTGACAGCATGTTTCTACATTGCCCCTCTAGATGGCATTTCTAAAACAATTCCAGATGGAAACATGCAAGATATTTTTGTATTCCCCAATAGCTTTAAAAATGGATGCCTCTGCACATTACACAGGGGTGTCTGTGTGTACCTGTGAGTTAGCCCGGGCTATAAAGAAAGTTTGCTGAAACAGTAGGTAACCTTTTTTCTCCCAATTGTCATAGTAGTTTGCCTTTTTTTGTTTGTTTTTTTCTCCAAGACACTAAAAGAAAAAAGTACTTATGTATAATTAGATGATAAAGTACCTTCTGTGTTTTATTACTTTTTTTTTCATTTACGAGAAAGTTGTAATCTGAAGATGTTCGTGAATCAGTCCTCTGTTGACAACTTGCAAATCTCAATCCAGTGTACCTGAAGATTTGACTTTGTGGCTTAAGCTAAAATATCATCTTAGATACAGAACTGTGACTTGTTCAAACTTGCAGGAGCTGGAGAGTGGAAATGAAAGCTTTCTTGTGGTGTAGAACAATAGGGAAACACTCCAGCCATTACTGTAGCCTGCAGGCTACAGGAGATGACAACCCCTACTCCTATTCCTCTCTGTAGTACTAGATACAAGATACAACCCAGTCCTTTATGGCTTATCGCGTTCCTGGATCTTGATGCATTTCCCACCTGGATTTGAAGCATGCTGGAAAATCTCAAACAAAGACTTTCTCAAACAAAATGATCATAAGTTATAACATCACTTGTTTATAATTTCCTCAAATTTCCTGTTAAAAATAAGTTAATCTGAGTCAGCTTTGGCATCGATGCTCATAGCTTGTGCTTGTAATGAGTTTTTTTTAGATGGATATCCCATTCCTGTCAAGGTAACACGATCAGCCCCGGGAATTTGTTCTTGAAATGCTAGATAATCTTTGATGCTTTTCCTAATTTAGTAACACTCACAGAAGTGGCTGTTACTTACCAAAGTATTTTGTGCTGCTTGAATATCATAGTAGTGTTCTAGAGAGATTTTAATCAACAGTATCATAAAATGTAGAATATTTTCTCAGTTGAAGATAACAGTCTAATTTACAATATTGCCTAATAACACTACGAGCTGCTGGCAGTGCTTAGCTTCTCTGCTGGAATAAAGGAAATCTGAAATGCCATCTATTACAGTGTGAACCAAACTCCTTGCTTTAGCAGCCATGTAGTTAATGGAGTTGCTGATGCATGAATGCCTCTCAGCTGACCCAAGCTGAGAAGCACTGAATTAAAACTGATAGTGTGGGCTTCAGCCAAGCTTGAATTATGGCATTTCATGAAAAAGTGTCTTTCTACATAGCTGAATGAAAGAGAAGCAGAATAATGGGTTATGAGAAGAGTATGAGCATGCTTGGATTGCTTTTATAGTACAAATATTGCAGTCATGAAAGTCTTCTGTTTTGACTTGTTTGAGACTAAAGGAATCTTAGCACGCTAGCTGAGGATATTTTGTGGGAACTCATTCTTCCAACAAAGTTTTTTACCATTGGGACTTTTTGCTGTTTGAAAGCAGAACATGCCATAGGAAGACTTAAGCTACTTCCATTTAATTATTACCTTTGAGACTTCTGGGAGTAGAAGGGATCAGGGACCTACCTGTCAGACCCGGTCCATTTCTGAGATAAAGGTACTACACATTTTCTAAAGTCAACAACAAGCAAATTACTCCAAAAAATAGCAAGAAGGGGTCGTAAAACATTAGGTATTATTGGATTTTCTTATTGCATGTTTCTTGGGTGTCTTTGGATTTACCAGTGGGGGAAGAAAAGTTTTTAGAAAACAGACAATTTTAACATACAGTTCTGAATCAGTCTTCTGTGAGGGCTGGTTTATCATAAATCATCAGGCAGTAGGTTTTGACAGTTCTGTGACTTTTTCTCTTTATTCTTTTATAAAATAATTTAATTAAATTATCTAAATCTTTTCCTAAAATAAAATATCTAGTGAAATGATCACATAGCTTGCAAAGGGTGTGATACGTTTTGATTTGGTTTTGGTGTTTTTTGAAGGTGTGTGTGTATAACCTTTTTTTTCCAGAAAGAGTTACTGTTATCCTAACTATTCACAAAGTTTCGTGAAAGTTTGGCATTTGAGTCCTAAGCACTTTCTGCTTTTATTGAAGTTCTTCTTCATAGATGCAAAATTCCAGCATTACAGTGATGGTATATTTTTTTCTGCTGAATCTGATTTATTTTTTTTTCTAAATGGTTACTTCATTTTGAATATGAAGTATTTGTCAGAAAATTTTTCACAGTGCCAGACATCACGAAGATTTAAGAGGTGATGTTAGTTTTGTAAACATCCACTGCTTTATGTGTCTCTTGTTTTGCCCCGCACCCTGCCCTACAAGAAAGATACATGCAGTGTTACTTCCAGAGGAAGAAATATTTTTCCCTTATCTTTCCAAGCCTGTAAAAGTAACCCCAGAGGTACTTTGAAGATGTCCCACTGCAGACTTCAGATGCAGCTAACAGATGGCATGCTATCTGTTACAGCGGAATTGGCTGTACGGTGTTATACAATTTGAGCTTCATGCAAGTGGATCACTTTCGTGGACAGAGTAGGTAATAAAGGATAGCTCTGTGAATACATTTAGATCACTGGAATAACTTAATAGGAGGTGTAAAAGAAAGAAGCACTTCAAAGCAAAGTCACACCTGGTGTTTTTTTCACTATGGTAAATATTTGAGTCCAAAATTAAAGCCTCATTAGTAGGCTTCCTCTGTGTCCTCAGTATTTCCTGGTGAAAGCTGAAGGTGATATTTTTGTTCTGGTATGGTACTTGCAGCAGAAAATGAAGAAGGTGATAAGTCCTGTTTAGTTCATTACCAGTAACTGCTAATGATAGTGATTTAAAAATGATGCAAATCAGATATTTACTAAAAGGTAGAAAGAACAGAGATGAGCGAGTAGTGCACGCTAAATAACCTTTTTTGAGTAAGTTGCTGTTTAGTATCCAAGAAATATAAAGAATTTCGGTGTTGCTCAATGGGACTTAACCCACAGCCTGAGCAATAGGCTTCCAGGAATAATAGAATGGATTCTGGGATCACTAAAAAATAGAAGTAAGGAAATCTAAAACAATGGAATTAACCAGATCTTTAGTAAGCACAGACTCCTATTCTCAGGCTATTCTAAGAAAGATTTAAAGGTTAATTGGAACTAGCTATCACTTTCTTGTATACCAAGAACAGTTAGAAGGACAGTTCTTGCTTTCTTGTCAATGCAACTTGAAATTCCAGCTGTCATTTATATGCTTGGTTGTTTATGAACACTGTGAAAATACCTCTCACATCCTCCCCCCATGCTCTCCCTGCCCCATCCTGAGCCATCATTCCTGATATGTTCTTTATAGCCAAAATGCTTTGACTGAATCTCAGGCAATCTGAAACCAACTGAAAAACTTATGTTTGTTGCAGGGGGATTTGGATCAGGCCCAGCAACATGAACATTGCAAGTTAGTAATGATGTGGAAAAGTGTGTATCATGGCAGAAATATGTGTGTGGGTGCTTGTGTAAAATCCCCACAAAATATGCCTGCCCTGTGCTTTTCCAACTATGATTTCTTTTTAGCTGGTTATTTTAGAAAATGCAATTAGAACCCTTAGTATGAATTTGATTCCTATTTTCATGAAAAAGTAAACAAAGAGAATCTGTATGAATTTATTTTTCTCTTTTTCTGCAAATGCAGGCAAAATTTGAAGGCAGAGAACAATTTGTCTGAAGTATGCTTGAGAGACCCGCAGGAATATAATCTTCCTTTTGAGAGAAAAACTAAAGTACAAAACTGAGGCGTACCATTTGAAAAGGATTCACGTTGAATTGTTCAGTGCCTGCTGTATTTAAGTAGTGCACACTGAGTTATTATTCACACAATAAATCAAGATTTGGCCAAAGAAATCTCTCTACATGTCACCAATATACTTTGCTGGCTGCATTTTTTCCGGCTTCATCCTAAACTCCCCCTCTCCTGTAGTTTTCTGTTTTCTGTTTTCTGCAAGGACTTCCAAATGCCTTTATGTGTGCTGACAGCACCAGGCATTCATTACTGAGAGACTTGCTATTGAGACAATGAAACTATGCAGGGCAGGATGGCGTTGTCGCTATCCTCTTCAGAGTCTGCCTTCAATATGGGAAAAGTTTTCTAAAACAGCTTCTACCCTGGCTTCCTTCAGGTTGTTGTGACCTTTTGTTTTTGTGCAACTGGAGCTTCATTAGTTTGTTGCCACATGCACAATTTCAAATGGCTACTTTGAAGACATGTTAATTATAGTAATAATTTCCAACTCATTTACTAGTCATTGCCTATTTTCTTGCAAGGCAAAAGTGGAAATAAGATCTTGCCCAAACCACTCCTCATTGAACAGTAATGGCTTAAGTCAAATCTCTATCTGGAATTTTTTTTCTCCAGTGAATTTTGCCAGAAGCCATCATCTTTCCAAGTTCTGTGCAAGTAACTGCATAATGCAAACACTAATACTCTAGATCACTTCACATGTTAGTAAAAGGGAAAACATTTAGCCATCAGAGGAAGAAAAAATAATCTATTAGATAAAACACTTGATTTACTGAAAGCTAAATAAGCTGTTATTCTATGCAAGTTTGCATTTACAGTGCTTTTACTTTAAGCTTGTGAAAAAGCCTTTGGGCTACACTGCTTGTTTGATCATCATCAGTAGCTTCACTGTAGGAACTCCAACAAGAACTCCCTGTTTGGGGGGCAAAGTCTGTAAGGGACTGAGTACCACCTGGAAAGTATTTTGTGTCCATTCTTTCTGGCAAATGTAATTCCAACTGACCTAGGCCTTTGTCCAGGATATATTGAAAAAGATATAGGTACCTTTTTGTAAGAAACCAGAGAGAGTAATACGTGAACATAATTGGTAAACGCACACTGCTGTCCGTTTGCACATGCAGATTTGCTAATGCAAATACAGACTTGCTTGCATATTCTATATTTTATGGACTCAGTCTTGGTACCTGCTTGAATTCAGCCCTCAGCATTATTCCTTTTTCTGATTGAATCATGTTTTGACTAAAAACAACCACAAGGCTGCAGAGAAGAGCAAACACAAATGCACTAGCTGCTTTCTGTCAGACTAGTTCTAAAAACCTGTTGTTTCAAATTTTAATCATATATATACACAGTAGGGAGAACAAAGGGGAGAGCGTTCTTTAGCTAGCATAACTAGGTATGAGAATATACTTGCAGATCTGATCCAAGGCATGTATATGAATACATTCATTATCAGGAAACAGTTTTTGTTGTTTTCTTCAATTGCAATTCACATGTGTTAAATCAGATCATAAGTGTACAGTCATTTGGATTCTCAAGGCAGTATGCTGTCAGTTGCTTTACAGTGTTGTCCCTTGGGAGCAAACAGGGTGCTTGTTGCCTGTTTTCTCCAAAGAAAAGAGATGCAGGCATGGGCGGAATGTTAAATGCCTCTTTCTCTTCTTTTCCCTGTGTAATGAAAGATAAGTGTTTTATTTTCCGTCCATATAGAGTATTTCATTGCTGTCTTGGAAAACCACAGTCTGTGTAGATGATAAAAATGTCTGTAATAGCATAAATTCCCATCTGTAGTAAAATTCTGGCACAGCTGTGCCGAGCTGTGCAGTTTGACAAGGGACTGATTTCAGTTTGCTGCATAGCTAAAGAAAGAAACCAGGTGAAACAACTGAATGTTGACACGTGAGTAGGAGTAATAAATCAAACTAGTGGGTGGGGGAAAGGAATGTCTTCAGAAAGAAGCCTGCTTTTTTCTACATGAAAGGGAGATGCATTTGCAAAGGGTGGTTTGTTGACCCTCCATATCATTGCATATTGAAGAAAAGGCTTAACAAAATGAATATAGTAACAGCCTGTTAGATAAGCTCAGTAGTTTACCAGCGTCATAAATATCAAAGTCATTAGAAGCACAACTTGGAAATATTTAAAACAATACTAATCTTTTTTTTTTTCTGTACTTTGACAGTAATCTCTACACTTGTACTCCTGTCACAGCTTTCCTTGAGTATCTATTTTTGTTAGTAAGAGCTTTCACTGAAAATTGAATCAGTAGTCTCAAAAGCAATCATTAACTGGGAGATATCCCTAGGTCAAAATTAATTCCATCTGTATTTGTTTCTGATATGACAAGTGCACAGTCAGTGGGGTGAGATCTTGTCTCTCAAGGAAACTTGCACAGGTTGTATTGAGGAGTGAGTCAAAAAGCTGTTGTAATTTTGAAATGGCTGGCATAGCACAAGTTTTTTGTTGGCTAGTAAGGGAATTTGCTTTGTATAACACAAATGATTTGTTGCTTTGGGGATATTTTGTTAATTAAGTTTCCTTTTCTGTCCCACCCTACTGTTTACATGTGAGGTCTTTGTTCAGTTCTTTATTACTGGCCTAAGGAGTAATCCTGTAAACCTGGAGTGATTCTCCAGTCTGCCCATGCAGAAGTAATTCTGTAATGGTCAGAGGGAAGGAGAGATAGAAACAGTTTTCCAGAGTAGAGGAATTCTTTGTTGGACCTATGTAGTGTGTAAAGATAATACCTCTTGCTGTTTTCCTTGTGTAATTCCTCCATCTCATGGACTAGGTGATGTAGTTAGGGTTAAAGACTTTCCATCATGTGTATACTAAGCAGAGTCTTAAAATTTTAGGCTTTTATCTTGAATATCTAAACCAAAACTTTTGTGTCTACAGGAGTGAATTAGAAGTTGTCTCTCAAAAGACAATAATGGAAAAAAAATCAGTATAGCAACAATTAAAAAAAAATACTTTCTGATGCAAAGCAGAATTTTTGATCTCAGATATGGTCTTCCTTGAAATCAGTGATAGGCTGATAAAAACTTTCTTCACATTTCAAGTGATGCGTTACTGAAGTGTGTCCACTGTGTGATGAGTTTACCAACCTTTTGTGTTTCACACCCATATCCACAGATGAGTTATCAAGTGGCATACACAATGTGTCTCATTTCCAAACTGAATTTGTATGGTTTTGTACATGAATAATGAAGTATCTTAATTTACACTATGCAAAAATGCCACTGAAATTCATTTGTCACTGTTAACTTTTTGGCTTCACATGAGTACTCCTGTGCTAGCTGACCCAATGTGGTTCAGCTGTTGGTTGAGGGGAGGATTTTCAGCTCACTGCTTCTCTCATGAAGAGATTGTTGCCATTGAGTCTGTGTGATGGAAGATAACAGAGCTGGAAATGTACCTGCCACGCTGCCTGGAAAGATTGGTTGCTTTCATTTGTGACATTCCAAGGACTAAAATGTATCGTGGTAATATTAAGTCATGGTTGTTTTTGTACAGGTATGAATGTATGTAAGACTCCAGTGCGTAGATGGGCACTCTCTGTCTCTCTCTCTCTCTATATATAAAGTTGGAGAAGTGTCAAGTGACAAATAAGTTTGAAGGTTGCTTTGAAAGTATAGTTGAATTCCACTAGCTAGAATTGCAGTCTGATATTACATCCACATGGTGCTCCAAGGAAATCCTGAAATTAAAATTTAAGCTATTTCCCTCCATATTTCAGTGGTGCGCACACCGTAGTCCATAAATAGGTGACAATATATAATGTCATATTTTAAAATCAATTTTAATGAGTTATGTGGGTCTTACGTGGGTTATAATGCTTACTATCATTACAGAAAAGATAGGAAAAGGAAATGATACAAAAAGGCAAAAGGCTTTTTTTTTTTTCAGAAGGCCACCAATCTGCTCTCCCAGAAATAAAATATGAATATTAGCAATATTTGCAGTATAATAAAACTCTTCTCCAGCAAGTAATAGAAGATATGTTATAGTGTTGCAACTCTAGTAAAAGCAGTCTCAATGACAGTCCTTGTTTGACACTAATGAGTGCAGATAGTCTGAGTTGGACTGCTTCACCAGCTTCTCACCTAGGAGAAGTCTGGTGAAATCTGCTCACATGATTCCCCAAACCTCTTCTGGGTCCTGGTTCTGAACCTGGTCTAGATCTGATGGAGTCTTGGAATTTGTTAATGCGCATAGAAAGCCATAATGAAAGATGATGGTTGATGTCTTCTCTTACATAATGAGATCTTCCTCTGAGTGTTTTGAAGAATCTCCTTGTACTATACCTTTTTCAAATTCTATTAAAAGAACATTGTAATTTGGCAATGCCTAAGTAAACTCAATGTACGGGTGACACAGGTAGAACTAACTGACATTAAAAATGTCTAATGCTTTATAATGTCCTATCTTTACTTACTTGTAATGTTAACAAAATTAATAATTTAAGTTTATATCTTCTACGGGCCATATCTGCCTCAGCCTAAATAATTTTTGAAAATATTCAGCAAGAATGGTGAAGCTATTGTTAAGTAAGCATCAAGAGTAATTAGTTTACTTACATTTAAAGATATGTTGCTAATGTATTGAAAAATTCTAGTAACCTTATTCTTTTTAGGCAGTGAAGGGGGGTCAGAATTTGGACATCATTAATATCTTCTGTCATTCTAGTGAGAAAGCCATTGAGTTTTGTTCACATTATAAGCCATCAAAAATCTCACTTATGTACATATCCTATCAAGGTTTGGCAGCTTCATCATCTGAAGGATCCATTTACATTAAGCGTATCCAGCCCCGTATTTTTCCAGTCTGCTAACCTGACTTTTGCACGATGATAATTCACATTCTAGTCCAGGGCTGTAAAGGACAATTGGGATTTTCCACTCATTTTTCTTTTTCCCTAGCTTCTCAGATTCACTGTTATGCAAGTCACAGAAGATAAAAGCAGAGATTTTGCTCTGAATGGAAAACAGCGTTATGGCCCAGGTAAAGACCTAGCAGTAGTACTAATTGTAGAGCAGGTTTTATGTTGTTGTGTTGTAACTTGACTTTGCATATTTATTAACATAGTTGTGGCATGTGAAGCTGAATTTCAGCTTCGGGTGCACTTGTTTACTCCTGAAATTTGCATACAAAGCCCCTTGTGCCTATAGGTTTGCCACACAATTATTTGCATGCATAAATACATGTTGCTTAATGGTATTTTGACTCATTGCATCCTTTGAACAATCATGTTAAATGTGCATAATTGAAGTTTGTGGTAATTGTACCATCTGGAATTCTGATTTCATAGGTAAGAGCATGCCTGGAGTGTTGGAAAATAGATCTCAGGTTTAAACAGTTCATGTAGAGCTGTTTGGTAGTAATACATACTTCCTACATGAAGTCTTGCCCATGTCCCATCTAATTCAGGGAACTGGGGACATGTTTTACTAGTTAGCTACTACTGATTTTTGTGTGTTTTCCAACTCAAAATGCAGTTTTCATTTTAATTGAAGGATAAATAGTGGAGATTTACATAGCAAGATAACATTTTCCTGACAGGCACGTAAGGATAAAAGACAAATAGAAAGCCACAGATAGTCTAAAGACACAAATTAACTGTCCTACGTTCTATAACTACTCTGCAGAGTGCTGTTCAGCAAGCTACATGTAACAGCAGTCTTCATCACCATATTCGTTCCATCATGGCATAAAACCTTTTTCTTTTGAAGAAAGTATTAACCAGTTTCTAAATTTCAGCTGAATTCATGACTCTAACAAAAAAGAAAAGAAAACCCTTTTGTTTTCTGTTTTAATGGCCAGCCATTAGTGATTCTGAAAATAGAATGCATTTCAAAAGTAGTTTAAGAGCTGCTTTCATCAATCTTTATTATGTATTGTTTGACTCGGATGACAGATCTGAGCTGCTTTATAGCTGGAGGTGTGGCTGATGGCTTGTGTGCCCTTCTTGACCTTACCAAGGGCAAACATAGTTTAAAGTTGTTTATAAACTATAAATTTCATGGTAAAGAATGATGTGAAAATAAATCCAGTGTACTACATAAATGATTAAAAGTACATTGTGTAAACAGGATACTGCAACTGGGAAGTCTAAAGAGTGAGATTCTACTCCCCAGACTATTCTGAACAGACACGTAGTACAGGCTGATCACTAAACAAGATTTCTATCACGAGTCTTGGTGAGAATAGCAATAATTTTCTGTTTATTAGCTGCAAGTAGCAATTAAACTACTATGAGATGTTTGTGTTTAGAATTTTTAAAGAAAAAAACAAGTTCCGGTAATATTTCAAGAAAAACATTCACAGTCATAAGGAGAAACTGCTCTGTTCCTGACCTCCTAAGGTTTTACAAACTTGTAGCTTCCCTTCGTTAAGAGCAGGCGGCCATTGCTAGGACACTCAAATTCAAATTACATACTTATGGCTGTTGGACATCTGCCCTTCAATTATATATATTTCAGGACCATGCCTTGACTCTGAACAAGTTTATTCCTTCTGCAATACTGTACATGCATCTCCACAATTTATACACAGATTATACTGTTTGAATCTCATTAGTGTATAAAGGGTACGTTACTGATTGTAGGCTGTGCATAACTTAAACAAGGTGAACAAAGGAAAAACAGGTTTAGAATATTTGGGAAAACTGCAAAGCTTTTTCTCAAGCAAAGACTATCAATCTCAAGACTTGCAGCTCTAAGAGAAACAAGCTGTACACAATACTAAATGGACTTGTCACTGCATGTAGATGAATCTGCTAGTTTATTCTGTTCATGGTTCACAAGACTGTGGAGGTATTAGAGAGTTTTCATCCTAGAGAGCTTAAACTATTTGCAAAAATGGTATAAAACTGTACAATTTTGGCACTCTAAAACTGCTATGATGAAGTGGTGTAAAAAAAAAGCATACTTTGTGATGTTATAAAATAGAGATAAAAAGGATTACCTGCTGGCATAGGTTTCATTAGCTCACATTTTATCTGAACTTAATAGGGAATTTGCTTCTCTACTTCTTGTGTGAGGTTTTAAGTCCTACCCTTGTCTATGACTTTCTAAGGTTGTTTTTGACTGACATAGAATCACTAGGTTGGAAAGGACCCACTGGATCATCAAGTCCAACCAATTCCTATCAATCACTAAACCACACCCCTCAGCACCTCATCCACTCATCTTTAAACACCTCCAGGGATGGTGACTCAACCACCTCCCTGGGCAGCCTGTTCCAGTTCCCAATGACCCTTTTCGTAAAAATTTCTTTCCTGATGTCAAGCCTGAACCTCCCCTGGTGGAGCTTGAGGCCATTCCCTCTTGTCCTGTCCCCTGTCACTTGGGAGAAGTATTATTATAATAATTATATTATAATCCTGTGTCAGTCTTCCCCTCTACAGCCCACTCCCTGTTCGACCATTAGGTTTTACTAAACACAGAGAAAAAAACCCATTTAATTCTGGCACTGTGGAGACTGAGGGCAACTTAATGTGAGGGCCGATGTGCCCCTGTACAGAAGGCTTTTTCAGAACTGAAGTGCGGGAGAGCAGAACCACTTCTAATTCCACACAAGCAGTTCTTTTCATGCAACGTCTTCAGCCAAAGTATCAAAAGACAGTGCTGGTGTGCAAAACCAAAAAACTAACTGGACACTAAGTGTGTTTCAGCATGAACAGGGGCTACATTGGAACTCCTTCAAGCCAATCACATAAAGAGCTCCTCATTTCCCAGAGGAGGTATCGAGAGCTGTGAATTTTGCTTCTTCTCCTCTAATGGGCGGTGAATTTGTGAAGCATATCAGATAATGAACAGATCTTTGGCACATTGTAAAGTGTACGTATGCAAGAGGTTTTAATTATACACCTAAATGTGCAGTTTTATTTTCAATGGGTGTGACAGTAACCATGACTAAAAGTGGCTAGAAATATATCCCCATCGCAGTACAAGTGAACTCTTAATAAAAGAAAATCTCCAGGATACCAAGTGAAAAAATACAAAGCTTTCTAAAGAAAGATATTCTGTCAAAATAGCAAATTTAGCATGATGAGGTTAGGTGGGTTTTGGTTTGTTTTGCGGTTTGTTTGGATTTTTTTTTCATTTGTGAGGAAAGCACCTATCAGTGTTTCCTGCTTTTGTAGGAAGCTGAAAGATCTTTGCCTTTGTGCATAGTCAGGGAACTACTGTTATGCTTTTTCCATGAAAATTGAAGTGACTGGTTTCTGTAGGAAAAGAATGTTGGTTTTGCTAAAGAGCTTCCTTTGTAAGCATAGCTTTTGAGCAGAATGTCCCTAATTGATTTTAATCATGATAACTTCATCTGCAAAATTTGAAGCCAATGTACAATAAATAAAAGATGAGGCAAAGCACATTGATGATCTCACAGGTTATATTTGACTTAAAGCACAAGGAATCATCAAGAAACAGGAAGAAAACTTCCCTGTTGTGCAGAGTAACTTTATTTAGGTCTTACCAGCTTTGCTTTTCAGAATCCAAATTGTCTACGGGAAGGCAACAGTGACAATTAGGAAGACAAATGGAGAGCAATATGTGCATTCTGTCATTGGAATTTAATGCAAGTTGACACAAGGAGAGTGGAAAGGAGTGACAAGGGATGGAGGAAATATATGGAAAGTTACAAAATAAGAAGTCACACAATGCTAATTTTTTGTAGGAAGATGGGGGAAAAGAATCTGGCTCCCTGTGCTTCATTTGAAAATTAACATTTTAGTATAAAAGTGTTCATGCTTCAGATCTTGGCAGGCTGCTATGCATAGTTTAAAATTAAACTGTTTCTGTATTTAGTGTGCTCTTTACTTATCTAGCTTATGTGGCAGTTCAGTGTTTAGCTTAGGTGTTTAGTTCAATTTGTGGACTAAAAATTACAGTAGGGAACCACAGATAGGAAAAAACTCCACACTTGAAACTAAATTTAAATTTAAAGAAAGTTTTCTAATTGTCTCAACTTAGCATTTTGAGCTACTTTAGGCCAAACCAGAGCTATATGATCAAGCACTACAGCCTTTTATAATATATGGTGGGCTTCTGAGTATTTATCTACACTGAGATTTTGCAGCTTGGTCATTTTTTGAAGCCAAGTTATGATTTTGCTTTTCATTCCAAATACTGTCATAGTGCAAAAGTGGTCCATTGACTGTTACAGATGCTACAATCCATTCTTTGTGAGTGGGGATGCTGGAATCTGTCCCTGATTGAGCAGCATCATCTTTTTAGGTGTCAGACAGATAGTACCTTAACCAAGTAATTTCATCAAGCTGAAAGGTACTGCTTTTTTGAACTGTAAGGAGCAAGGGTGAATATTAAAAGCGGAAGACCCACAAGAGGATATAATTGATATCCTTATAGCTCAACTGATCCCAGACATATTTTTGAAAGTACATATTCAGAACCACCCACTCAGACATTGCTCTGAGCAGACTAAGCAGCATTAAATGGTAATACTTTCTCCTTTAATATTTTTTGATGGTTAGTAGTGTTGCCAATTTATGAAGGAATAGTGCTTTTCTATCCACTCCAGAATTGCCAAATAATTCTGTAAATTGTTGAGTGGATTATATTTTTTACTCTGAGGAAATGTTGCAAAACTTCCTAGATAGCTGTTGGTGTAGTTTTCCCTTATATCAGTCTCATTTAATAGCTACTTGCCTAAATATTTGTTGGGTTTTGTCATAATCGAAGTGCTCTGAGTGTGTTATCAAGATATGCAGGATCTAGTCTTCATTAGCATATAACTGGTAAAATGCTGCTGCGGTTAGGAAGGAAATTAGTAATAGAATTTCTGAAAAAATTAGAAGTGCTTTACAGACTGTATACATGTACTTCTCAGATAGGCAGGCTAATTTTACAGATGATGTATCCGTGGTACAGATTTTAAGTGGCTTGACTGAACTGAAACACAAACTTGCAGCTGAGTCAATACTACGCTAAATGATAACTGCTCTAACTGTAATTAAGCTCAGTCCCTTCCAGCTAGGATATGTTTAACGTAATCTGGTGTGGTCTGTGTGGCAGGCTTTTTATTACTGTAGAGCATTGTATCTGGTGTAGAGTTCCATAAAGAATTTGAACAGCCTCTGGCACACTGATTTTTCAGTACTATTTCTGTCAGATTGAGTTGGTGGGCTTCATCTTGGCAGATGCAGAGAAAGAGGTTGGACAAACTCCAGCTTGGGTTCTTTGTTTTGCTTTGTTGCTTTTCAATTAAAAAAATCAGACATGACGCATAGACATTATCTTGAAGATGAACGTATAGAATCATTTGAAACTTTTCAAATTTCTAGTTGTCTGGCACTAACAGAACTGATAGTGCAGTACAGTGGCACCGTATCCTCCAACAAGACACTTTTCCAATCGAAGGTAATTAGAATGTCTCTCACCACTCACAAGGGTAAGCAAACATAAAATTTAAGATTTTATCTGAACATGGTGTTTTATATTGGAAGCTTAGAAGACTGCAGTGACTAGAGTTGATTAGGGTTAGATTCTTAATGAAAGTCGGAAACTACTTTGCACAGCATATTTGTTGTTAAATAATGGCTTGTTCCATGTGTATTCAGATTAACCAGACTCATATCAAGTTCAGTGGGCTATGGCTGGAGCTGCAAATTTTTCTCAAGCTGTATTTCCAAATAGTGATGAATAAGTATAAAATGTGCTGTTGGTTCTGTCCTGCTCTTTGTATTCTTTACAAGTCAAAATGTATAGTTTTGTTTATTGCACTACATAGCACTTAAAAGACTTAAAAGTACTTTTATTCCATTAGCCTTACTCAATAAATTCACTCAAATGTATTCCATTTATGTTGTTTTATAACAACACCTCATCTCTGGGTTCAGCTCAATTCCCTCATCCTCTCCTCACAAGGCAAGTACTCTTAATGAGTGTAATGACATTACTGATTGCTCATCCTCCTTTTGCTCCTCTGTTAGAGCAGTTTCAAGCATTGTCACATGTGTCCCAGCCATAGCAGCTGAAGTGGTGTTGACCAGAGCCAGAATGCTATGGTCATACCTACAGAGCCAAATACAATCTGTTTTCATGACAGGTAAAACCTGAAGAGTATGATTTTCCACAGGAAGCCCTGTGTTTCAACTCATACAGTGGCACAAATTCCAGGAGTTCTTTGATGTGAGTGAGGTCTGTCCAAACATTCCAGCAAAACCATTTTGAGGGGCTTACTGTACTAGATATTAAAATAAAATTTGCTGATTCTGCTTATTTTGCAAAAAAAGTATTCTTCTCTGAATTTTCTCATTAAAATTGCTTTCCCTTAAAAATAAGGAGGCAGAAGGGGATTAAAATATTCTCTCCAAGTAGACCTTTGATACTTTTTGACCTCTAAACATAATACACAGGCAAAATGTTAGTTTTAAATAAAAATGCTTAGAACAAGTCTTATGAGGAGCGGCTGAGAGCTGGGATTGTTTAGCCTAGAGAAGAGAAGGCTGAGGGGAGACTTTATTGCTCTCCACAACTCCCTGAAAGGAGATTGTAGAGAGGAGGGAGCTGGCCTTTTCTCCCAAGTGACAGGGGACAGGACAAGAGGAAATGGCCTCAAGCTCCACCAGGGGAGGTTCAGGCTTAACATCAGAAAAAAATTTTTCACACAAAGTGTCATTGGGCACTGGCAGAGGCTGCCCAGGGAGGTGGTTGATTCACCATCCCTGGAGATGTTAAAAAGTGGGTGGGTGAGGTGCTGAGGGGCATGGTTTTAGTGATTGATAGGAATGGTTGGACTTGATGATCCTGTGGGTCTTTTCCAACCTAGTGATTCTGTTATTCTGTGAATACTAGTGTAAAAAGTATAAGTCTGTCAGATCTTTAAAAAATATGGCAAAAAGCTGAGTTCATAATAAAAAATAGTTCCTGCCATATGTGAAATAATTCTATTACAATCTTAGTATGTGTGTGTATTACCATTGTTTTAGTCTCACTGTATGGAACCATCTACTTTTAACTCTAGTTATGGGCATTTACATGAGCATGCTGAAGGAGAATTGGTCTCCCTTAGGTGCTGTGAGCCAGGGTATTCTGACAGCTTCATAATCAGCCTGGTATGTGAGCAAAATTATTGAAAATACTTGTGGTCATACAAGTAGCTGAAAGGCCATGCTGAAACTGGAATTAGAGTGTAGGAAAATTTTAATGAAGGTGAAATTTAAATGAAATCGAGTTATATCAGCAGCAAAAATAAAAGCACTGAAAGAGTGGAGAGATCTTCAAGAATGACTCATTGATTCTAAGCTGGTGGTTGCATAATAAAGATTTAGTTTTACAAATAAAACAGAGCTGTTTGTTAAAGACGATATAGATTATACAGAGCAATTATTCCTAATAATAGCCAGTGGTACTGTTAATCCAAACTAATCAGTGAATGTATCAGTATCCCGGGATCGTGAAACTGAATTCAGACCTATAAGGACTTCTAAAAAATGAAACCCCACTCCCAACCCCCCAAAACAGGGAAAATAAATTGTTTCTTTTCATTTCACTGTTTTTTGAGACTTTGGAAGATATTGTTACTCTTTTATCTGGGAGCATGGGTCCTTCTTTCCTTGTGAAATTACCACCTTGTCTCCTAATTACATTTACGTAAAATAGGAAATATTTGAGTTACATTTAAAAAAACCATCTAGAATTAGCAGTAACAACAGAGCACCAGTTTTCTGTTACTTTTCAAGCTATTATTGGTTTAGGATAAGCATTATGAAAAATTTTATGACCTGCATCTTTGAATAATTCTAGTGATTTTTAGTGTCGTACTGTAATGAGGCTTAGACCTTCAATGAGTTGTAAGTACTGCTGTCCTTCTGTCATCCCCTCTTTGTGGTAACTACTTTATGACAAGGGGCTGAAAATGAAACATTCCAGACAATGAAATAGTTTGCAAGGGACTAATTTCATACTTTTTCCTTTCATAGAATCATAGAATAACCAGGTTGGAAGAGACCCACCGGATCATCGAGTCCAACCATTCCTATCAAACACTAAACCATACCCCTTAGCACCTCGTCCACCCGTGCCTTAAAATAACAATAATAACGATAAAATTAAAAAGCTAGCAGCAGCAAGAAGAAAAAAATTTACTGAGTTTGAAAATGATTTCATATTGGCAGCCTTGGCAGAATCTTTAGTGATACAATAAAAAGCTTCCCCATGGGACCATAAAGTAGTCCTCAGAAACCCTTTTCAGTTTCAAAAGGCTCTGTGATTTTGATAAATACATTGTGTCTCCCTTCAAGTTTTCACTGGGCACCCTCAGATGAAATCATTGCAAAGGCTCTGCTGCAGGCTGGCCTTGGAAAGACTTTTCTAACATGAACTGCCAGAATCTAAGGACAGCGTAGCAATATTATTCCTTCCCCCATTCCTATGATCACAGGCCAGTCACTCAAAAATCCCCACAATGTGCCCTGCGTACCAGGCAGAACTTTTGAAACCTTAAGTCTAATTGCTCTCTGCTTATGTCTTCCAGTGAAAATGAACCCATCTCTCTGGATACCATTTACAGCCCAGTGCAGTGGACACAAGGCTTGTATTAGTGGTTCAAAGCCTTTGGAAAATATATCACAAGACACATAGGAAGTTGTTATCTTCTAGAGTTACTAAATATTCTTGCATCATCTTCTTGTTCCATGGACTTTTCCAAGTTAAAAAGATTTTTAGCTGACTGCATAGAAACTCTTTAATTTGGGAGATTTGAAAGTTACTGTTATATCTCTTTAAAAAACAGAATTATTCAGATACACCAAGAAAATCTCTGAGGATAAGCTGTATTAATTCAAACTAGCTCTAAGCATGTGGAACTCAATATTGCTCCCAGACCTGTTTTTAGTGTATGTATATACATTGGATATTAGTAACTTTCTAAAATTTTATGTACATGTAAAGCCATATGTTTCATATATTGCTTTACTAAATACGGTCTGTGGTGCAAAGCCTGGAGAAGGAGGAGCCTTCTGTGGTTATCTTTTTGTGAACCTTGGGGATCCTGCAATTCTGTTAAGAGATCCACACTGACAGAAACTTTTTATGGAGGATAAAGCTTGCCTTCATTTACTGGTGAATAAGCAGGAATGATGGTATGACGCTGTTAAATTTTGATACGTAACAGCGTGGCATTTTAGTCAGCTGTTGTTAAAATTTAACTTTGCAGATAAAATGCAGTTGCTGCTGAGTAATGTAAGGGCAAAAGAAGAGTCTTAAACATCCCAAGTTTCTCTGATTTCACTCCCTCTTCCCTCCCCACTACAATTAATCTTTCTTTTTCTGCCTGAAGGACTCTGTTCTGGAGTTTAGACAGTTTGCCTGTTTACTCAGGAGCCCAGCATTGCATGTAGTTTTTCAGGCTTTCTAGGTGGGTCGTTAAACTTATGCTATTTAATTTATATGGGGGGAAAAAAAAGTCCCCAGTTAACCAAATGTGACCTGTTTTGTTGCTCTGAACAGCTGCAAAGGAATTGTACTAGAAAGATAAAATCATTGGAAAGGCAAAACAAAATTTACTAGCAAGGCTAGAGCAGGAGAGTCTTTAAAACTGACAGATGGTAAACTGCTGGGTCATATGTTGTGTTCATTATCAGGCAAAACTTGCCAGTAAAATGAAAAGTGGTTTTGTCAGAGTAGATCTTCAGGATTCTACCTGGTATTTTAAAAATTACACATCTGCAGTGTATGTGCATTTAATATTTGTTCAATAAAAATTGGCCAAAACTAACATAGGATTTGGATTTTGGGATGTATCAGGATATAGGGCTTTACACTGGCCCATCACTTGTTTTTACCGTTCCCGAGGTACAGTTCAGATTTTCAGAGGCTGGAGAGGGAGAAAAAAGAAAATCAGTATTAAGAATGATTAATAGCAAAATATTATAATACTAGAACAGTTACAGAGTTAGAATATTGCCAGTTTTAAAAACATTTTAAAGTGGAAAACATTTTACGTCATTAAAAAATACACCAAATACAGCTTTGAAGTATAATGCTTTAAAATAATTTCAGTAGAGATCAGCAACATTACTGTTGGGGATTAAAAAAAGTATTCAAGGTTGCTAATGCCTGAAAGATCTTTTGAACGGATGTCATACACTCTGACTCCCAAGTGTTGCCTGTCATTTAACTTTTGATGTAATGAATTATATTGAAATGCGCTATAAATATAGAGACAGCTAGGATTCCACAAAAACTGGTAATTAAAAATGTATACTTATAAAGGCTAATTTCTTCAACAGAGGTTAGAGCAGGAATCTTTTCGATTTAGCTTAATGGTCTCCTGTTTATCGTATGTTTCATACCAAAACAAAATCAGGATGCAAGTTCAAGTAGCCAGATGATGCTCTTTATTGTCTTGAATAAATGGTGTTTGTGAAATTAAGAAGTTAGATAAAAAAGACAGTGTGGCTGCAGGGAAATCCTTGTAGCCATCAATATGACAATTTCTAAAAGATATATATATTTTTTTATGTTGCTGAACACCATCCAAATAGAAAAATTTTGTTATACAAAATATATTACTGCTAGTTTATTTGCAACCTTATGCGTGTAGTTTAAAAGGAGCATGGCAATTTAAGATAAAGGCTACTATCACTGTGACGTTTAAATATGTGAAATAAGATGAAAGAATTAAAAAATAATATATTAGGCTTAAATATTTCAAGAGGTATAATCTTATACGTTCCTTTAGGTTGGAAAAGACCATTAAGTTCATTGAGTGCAACTAATGATTGGCTAATCAGGTAGCATTTCACACAGATTAAGCCACCTGAAATAGCCATTGAGGTACTATTGGTAACAGCTATAACTTTAATAGCTGTGAAAGAGGAGGAGGCCTCTGTTTTTTTATTGAATAGGAAGAAATTAATACAAGAAATAAAAATAAAAAACAGTTTTGGTTTTGTTTTGTTTTCTTTTTTTCTTGTTTTTTCTCCTGTCCAATATCTGTTCTTGGGAACTTGTTAATATTTCAAGTGTAAAAAACCACAATTCATTGCAGCATTTGCCTGGAAGTTGACTAAGTTTGTTGAAATGTGGGAGAAAAGAAAGACTTGCTGTGGGGTTATTTTGCCTGATCAGGCCCTTGCCAAAACGAAACTGTACAGCTGACTTTAAAAGATGTTGAGTTTACTGCCTGGATTCCAATCGGAGACACTTAAGTAGTGTAGTGCAATGCAAATAACTGCTGCCATAGAGACAAAGCTGTGTCTTGCAATGTGTTATGCACTGGATGGCACTCGGCTGGATCAATCAAGGTTGCATTTGAAGAAAGGCAGAAGATTGTGCAGGCTGCAATAGGGAAGCCTTTCAGCAAGAGTATAGTGGCAGGAGGGAGGGAGGGGGGAATGAAGTAATCCTTTAACGCAAACAGAATTGGTTAAATAATGTCATGAAACTTCCAGTTCTCAACAATGATCAGAGATCAAGCTGTGTTTGTATATTCAGGGTTGAAGGTTAACCAGTAACTAGAGTCTTTCCTGATTGCCACAGGTTTACGTTTTCTCTGTCGCTGATGCTTTCCAAGTGGGATTGTGTGAGACTAGAAAGAATACAGCTGGACAAATGCGTATACTATAGGGCTTAGCCAAACAGAGTTAGAAAGAAGGACCGAACTGATGCTATACACATGGTGTAACAAGCTTGTGTAACAAGCAAGAACTGAATGCAGAAATTTTTGAAGGGCACTCTTTAGTTAAAAGGCTACACTTTTCTGTCATTTAGTATTTCAAAGAAGTTGTAGCAGTACATAAGAATACTGCAATTTAAAGAAGATACAAAGGGATATTTTTTTTCTGTTTTCCTCAGTGTTTCCTCTGTACCGTTTGACAACCTTTTTCAGAAAGCTAGTTTCACTCTTAGCAGTCTTTAATATTCTGTGAATATTAAATTCTTGCTGAAAAGATCCTAGTAGTCAAAAAGCTGTGTAAGTAACTTCTCTCAGTAACAAATAGTAATGACAATATTGATATGCCAAGCAGAGATAGGTAATTTATCTCTATTTTTTGTGTTTCTGTTCTGTCTGCAAGCTCTGATGAAAGCTCAACAAATGTTTATTGGTAAGGTATGTGGCCTTGTTGCCATCTCATTTGACTGTTAAACTTCTTTGCTTGTTGTTTAAAGAATAATTATTTGTATTAATCTTAATATTGCTGAGGTAAAAATTATTTCTGATACTAAGAAAAGGTCTAGTAAAAAACACAAAAAAGACTATTGAGATGTAGAAGACTGTTTCCTTTTCTAGCATATTCATGCCTTTATCACTCTGTGCAATTTGACTTCAGTTTATCATTGTGCTTCAGGCATGCTCTTGTACTACAGTTGTGAGTAACAGTAAGGATTTGTCCAAAGGGATGAACTTTGGTAATCATTTCTTGCTGAGTACCTTCATGCTCAGCAGGCACTGAAAATAAATATAGTTTCTCATGTCTAACAGCAGGGATCACCAAGATTGCCTCAGTATCTTAACATGTGGCAGTATAGGCTTTAAGACAGTCTTCTGCTACGAGGAATTACTTTGCATGGATAATACTTTTCTCAAGAATATCCCACACGAATACTGACTCTCCTATTATCACAATACAAAATTTAGCCTTGATCTATTATATGTATCACCAGCTTTTGACATATTTACTTTTTAAAGCATATCTTATGCATTTGCAATGGTAAATCAAGTCTCCTAAGCATGCCTGCATTGCAGTTTATTAAAAGCAGAGAAATAAAACAGAAGATAACAGCAGAAGTACAAAATCTAAACTGAATTCCTGAAGAGTAATTATTTCTTTCAAATCTTGTATAACATTTCTAAGAATCAAACTCCTTCATCTATACATATGCTGAACAGAACTTTAGTTTGGACTCTCAAGGACCAACACTTGATGTAAGTAAAAGTAGCAGGTACTATCTCTGGAAAGCATCTTCAAATTTATTAAAATTCTTTTCACAGACTGAATGATTTATAGAATTATGAGAATCTGCTAAATTGGCAGCCATTATGAATTCAAGTCCTCAGCACAAATTAAACTACCCTTACTTCTGCGCTTCTTGACTCATGCAAAAATAAAAACTTGAATGAGAAAATTTGGATAGTACAGCAAAGGATCCTAATGGAGCCTGTATCTGATATAGGGGGCTTCAGTTCTGTAGTGGTAACTCAACTATGTAACAGGATCACATAGTGACTTTCATGCAACGTGTGCATGGATAATGTCTGCATTTTAGGCTCCATTTCTGCATCATAAATTCAAAGATGAGAATTTTTCCTTTTGCATTTTACCTGAACCTGACTTTCTGGAATTTTGATGCTTTCTGTTAAACTCAAAATATTTTATTTAGTTCTAAGCATTTGCATTTCCATTCTCAATTACTGCCAGGTAGAAACATGTCCAGTCAGGTGCTTAAATCTCTCTTCTCCTTCACACTTCTTTATAAATAAGAGTGCAATCAGGACCTTGCAAGACTGGTATGAAAATTTCTGTTAGTTTGGGGTTTCATGTACTGTTTCCAAAGGCGAAAGGCCTGGGTAAATCTATCTGCTGTTTCATATGGTAAAGTCCTTAAAGAACAGGAACCATAACGTAAGTTTTCACTTTATTCTTCTTGGTAACAAAAGAGGAAAAACATCAAGAGCTTCAGAACTATAAGGTTAAAGTGCACCTATTGTAACATTTTATCTATTGACCCTTACACAATAGAAAGATGTAAGTAAGTGATTAAGGCTTTTTTTAATTAATGTGACTAAACCGCTAATTATATCTTTCATCTTAACAGTCTAATATAGAGTCTGGAAAACAAAAGACCTATAAAAGCTTTTAGTGGGTAAATATTTGTGTGTAAAGGACTAAACAAAGATGGTATTAAGACTTAGTTAGCATTAGCTGTTGCTTACTAATGAAAATTAATAGGCTGGATTTGAAAACAACTTTCAGAACACTTCAGAATTACTTCAGGCATTGTCAAAAAGTAAATAGCTTTTCTTCAGATCCTCTTGCGTAAGTAGCAAAGGGATTTTAAGGTTTCAATGCTAACTCAGTTTGACACCTTCTCTTATACATTAGGTAAACCTTTATAAGGAACAGTTAAATGGTTGAGATCTGGAGACCATAGAGAAGGTTGTCACATCACATTTTTCTATAGCACATATTTTTAAAAACTTGGACAAATTTGACTGCAGTTCTGTTTAGACCATGCAACTGACATCTTCGTAAACTTTTAGTCAAGTTAGTCAGTTTATCACTCCATTTTTATACACTGTTGAATAAATTCTTGAATATGGGATATTTTTAAATGAGTTCTCCTATCCAATCTCTTCCATGAGAATAAGTCAACTCAGATCATATGGGACATTAATATGGGCCAAAGTTTCAGAGAAGTATTGGCTAAATACTGACTAGCTTCTGAGATAAAAATATACTGCCTGTGTCAGCAGATTTCACTATTAAGATATACTTGTGTGATAATGACTTCTGAATTAGAATTAGTTACATTAAAATTTTGAATGTATGATTTCAGTGCTAGAACTCAAGAGAAAAAAGGTCATATTTCTTAAGCTACTGATTAACACTTTAAAGTGCTTCTGTGAGTGATCAGGAAACTTCAATACAAACATAGAGTTTACCCATAGGCTCTTACAATGGTCCCTTTATATTTTGTAAAACTATTCAAGAATCTTAAGTCCCTTCGTTGTAATCCAATTTACAAAAAGATCCTGTAATCTCTTGGAATGTGAACCATTTATTTTAATGTGAATCATCTTATAAAGTAATAGAAATCTGCACTTTGTAGAGAGAAAGTGGATGCAGCTGGTTTCTCTTTTTTTTTATTTTTAATTCTGAAGCAAGTTTAAAATGTAGTTTACAGACTCTGGCTGATTAGCAAGCAATAATAGGCACATCAGCAAATGATTAATAGATTGAAGGACTGTCTATAAAATCACTGATTTGTATTAGGAAATATTCACATATATAATCCTATTGCCGTTAATAGAAATATTAGCAAGAGCAAAACTGCTCATGTGATGCCTAGCAGAAGTAGGTCCATGTGCCCAAGCCACATATCACTGATGGAGCAGGCAAAGCAGGGTGTCACGCAAGGATCAGAGTATGTGGAAGAGCTACAGAAGTCCAGTGGTGCAGAAGCCTCTTGAGTGTCTCTACCAGCTTTCTCATTTGTCTTGAGATTTGTTCTGCACCAGTTCAGCTACTTTCAGGTTTATCTTTTCTCATATTGTATGAATAAGAGAGAGGCAGGTCAAAATTTTGCCCATTCTTTCCCCCTTTGTGGTTAGTAAACAATGGATCCAGTTTTATGTAACCAGGCTCGATATTTAAGAAACCCACACAGCAGGTTTATTGTTCCCACTCGCTTCCTCTGCACAGTATTTTATATGGAGTCTCACCATTGTGAATTACCTGTCTGTTGTGATAGTTTTGTGCATACAGCCCATCAGTTCATTTTGTGAAGATATAATTGGGTGCAGGTACGTTGTGCATTATTTTTGGCTACAGTTTACCCTGTGAAAGATTCTGTGTGTTTGAGTTAACAAATTACGTCAGGATTGGTTCCTAGTTTTTAGATTCAAATAGAAAACCACCTGTAGATGATGCAACCCTAAGTCTGAGAAAGTATTTCAAATTCCTATGTTGCTTTTGTACTTTATGTAAAGATGCAAGTACTCGGCTGCATTCATGAAACATGTTTTATAAACAGAAAAAGGAAGCTGATTCTTTTGAGACTACTTGATTCCCTCAAGAGATATTCTGTATCGATAGGTAGTCCCAAGGCAAGTTTAAATCCCCTGGAGAGCAATGCTGTTGGCAAGATACTGTTTAGCAATTTTCTAATGTGCATTTAAGGCAGTGGGGGTTTGGATTTTTTTTTTCGGTTGGTTGGTTTTTTTTGTACTCTCCTTGGGAAACTTATCAAATGGCTCAATATTGGGACAACTGCTTAAGGTATCTCCCTGAGATAGGAGGTGGATGTTAAACTCTCGTAAAACACTTAAGTTCCCCTTTGGAGAAATCAAGTTGCAGGAGTTGGTGTTGTTTCAGGTTTATCACAGTACCAGTTTCCCATGAAATATTCAGCTGAAACTTCTAATGTAATGGCTAGTATTCTCCGCTGTAGCAGCAGCTAAGTTTTATGTAGTTAAAGGTCACCCTTTAAACCTTTCTGAGATGTCAATACAGGCAGCTAGGTCATTTTTCTGGGCTACTGTTCTTCATGGTCAGTACCATTCATCGTTTGTGGAGGATTCCACTCGAGTGAAATCAGAAAGAACAAATGCTTAAGCACAGAGGATGCCTGTCAATATAAAGGAGTTTATTCTGCTTAAATAAAGAACAGTTTCCATGAAGTGTCAAGTCAGAGTAGTTAACTGACAGTAAATCTTCGATCAGCTCCTAGAGCACATGGCTGTTTACGAAAAAAAATTCACTACTTTGATATGTATGTCTTAGGAAAGAATTTGAACCAGCAGTTTTATCCCAATGTAGCTGTGCGTTTTTGGGGAGTGATATAGGAGCAAACTAATTTATTTACCTTTTGAAAGATAAGGGAGTCTCCTGTAAAGGCACTTCATTTCTTTGCCTGGATTTGGTATGTTTGATTTGGTGGTGTACTTCTGTCATTCATTTTGTAATGCTGCCTACATGTATTTTTGGTTTTCACTGCTAGCTTAGAACAGACCGACCCTAACAAGATGAGTCAGAAAATATAATTCTGTAAAATAATATATTTATATTTTGAAGGTTTTCTCAACAGTCTTCCCAGTTTTAGCTGGATTTTCTTGCTTGAAAATTCTGCCATACTGCTGAATGACAATTTCCTAGAAAAAATCCCTCCACCAGATATGCAGCTGGTGCTAAGCAGTAACCTGTGCTGGTGGAACATGGTCATAATTTCCTAAACATGAGACGCTTCATTATTTGCATATTCTCAGGCAGAAAGCACTAGAGATTAATAAAAGTTTTGCCATCTCTACAACTGTCAATGCAGGTAATTAGCCCTTTGTGTCATCTTCAGATGTCTGCAGAGTACATTAAAAGGAACAGCAAGAACTATGTGTGTCCCCTGGATACTAATGGAGTCTTACTTAGTTTTAT
Organism: Phaenicophaeus curvirostris; assembly: GCF_032191515.1. Taxonomy (NCBI): domain Eukaryota; kingdom Metazoa; phylum Chordata; class Aves; order Cuculiformes; family Cuculidae; genus Phaenicophaeus; species Phaenicophaeus curvirostris. The sequence goes on along the minus strand of NC_091393.1, from coordinate 82,487,651 downwards.
GTTAATATCTGATTGGGGTCTTGATAGACATTTTTTTGCTTGCCACTGCTTTTCTGCCTTGTGAAGTTCTTCCTTCAAAAAGTACAAGATAGACTAAATATAGAATAAATTAGAAAGAATTTCAAACCATAATGGAGTATAAAATTCAGATATCAAGATATGGTTATCCATTACAGTAATGACGTCTCTTCCACAAGAGAAATACAGAAATAAGGATTTTGAGAGAAAATGCTTTTACAGAGTAATATTCCAAAGTGATAATCACAGCATTATTATTCCCACTCTTCTCTAGTTATTTGTTTTTGTAATTTATTTTTGCCCTAGACTTTGTTTAACCAAGACATAAAATGAAAAGTTAAGTTATAGAAATGATCCACTCAAGTAGTGACTCTGGCAGTCTTAATAGCCACATTATGTCATGACTTGCTATTGTGTGTTTAGTCTTTATAATTCTTTTTATTTATTAGTGTTAACAAAATAATGACAACACAGAAACCTCTATTAAAAATGTTCTCAAAATAGTAATGAGACATTCAGCAGGAATTTCTGGCTAGTATTTATGAAGAGGGACATTTTCTTAGGAGAGAAATAAAGTTTTCTAATTTACGATCATAATTTTGGAATGTTTAAAAATAAACAAACAGACTTGTTGAAATATAAAATCAAATTGAAGACACAAAATAACAATTTTATTTCTGTGAAGAATGTGTTTTGATTAGTTATGCAGCAGATGCAATAGCCAGGGCTCAGTTTCAATAAATAAACGAAAATAAACTTTTACAGTGTGTGTAATACTTTTTAATTACTACCTTTCAGGATATGTCTGATGGAGTTAGTAAAATATATATCAATGAGATAAAAGAAAGCAGGATATAGCAATGCCTGGCACTTAGGAGTTAAGCATAACTTTATGCAGTTAAATATTGCTTTTGATGTGTTACAGAGGAAGGGAAATCTTAACATATTTCTTTTACAAAAGATCTTAATGCTGCCTGCATTTCCATATGATTTACTCTGCTTTCTGGAGAGATTTTGAATGTTTTGTCCTCGATGTGTATTTTGCTCTTTCTCTCATCTTTTCCCTGAAATGAAAACTGACTGGACAGTGCAGTGTTTGGTTTGGTGGAATTTGTTTTTAAAAGCAAGAAATCTGTTTTAAAAATGGTTAAGCTAGATGTTAGAGAAGGTCAGGACAAGAAAAATGTCATACATTTGGAGAGAGAGGTGGAAATGCTTGTGATGACTCATAGTTCCTGACAGAGTTCATTCCTCAATTTGGGACTGGCCTTCAAAAAACGTTAATTTTCATAACAAACAAGTACCTTTGCATTAGAAGGTACAATGACAGTAACTTCCTGAATATTTGTTGTTAATCAGAATCTTCTCTCATTCTGTAAATGGCTTATTATCTTTGTCATGGGTCACTGACTTATTTGAATGTAAAGGAGATTTCAAGGAGAAAGCCAATGTGTAGAACACAGACAAAAGGTGTGATGGATTTGCTGCAATCCATGTTACTGAAGTGCTTTACTGCCAAATATTTTTAAAACGCTTTATGCATTGTTGAAGTGGAGACAGGAGGTACAAATTTTACGTGTAACTAAAGAGAAGGTGTAAGATTTTTCTCTTATATGAAGATCACAAATATATAATTAATAGATGTAGCTGTACAAGTGTTCAGTAACAAAAGAAATACCACAGCAATTCTAAACTGTGTCCTCAGATGAGCATTAAACCACATGGTTGGCACCAGTGACATGAAATACAAGCAGAGGTATATGCCATCTTGATGCATCTAACACATCTATATTATTTTCTTAGTTCGTATCGATGTTGAGAATGTCTGGAGTGAGTACAGGTCTTTTTGACGGTGTAAATTATGAGTAGGGGGATGGATGTGCAGTTTCCTCTTACTGTTGTTTGGAGGGAATGGTGGAAATAATTTCAACACATTCTCTTTGGATCCCTGCCGTATCCTGGGACAGATGGTGTTGGATTATGCCAGAAGATCAGGAAGATGAGAATGGATATCTGCTCGTTGACAGGAGATCTTCGATCAGTTTCTACAAAGTTCATCCTGTCCTTTCTGCTGGCGTTGATCCCAAATGTGATGGATCAAGGGTACTAGCTTCAACTGAATGAGTTATATCACACTCCAGCTGCCATTTCAGACCTGTTCAGATTTGATATACAGGGCAAGGCTAAGACAGAATTTTTCTGTCTGAGGATTTTAAGTGTTGGCACAAATACGGGGTGCCCTAGGGAAGAAAGAAATATACCTTCCATAACTCAAACATGAGGTATTTCAGACATAAGTGGCTGCAGTTGCTTGTGACATTTTTTCATCAGCTGGGCAAATAATCAGTTTGCAAAAACTTTTGGCAAGGGCTCCTGTGCAATTTCCAGTATTCCTTGAGCAGTGAGTGAACTATTTGAACACTCATGGAGTTGTGCAGGAGGAACTGGGGCTACTTAAGAAGGATTGAATATATATAGTGATGTCACCGAAATAGGATGGTTGATCATTACTTTAATGTGCATTTATTAACTATCCTCCATATTAAAATATACCAAATACTTTACTTCTCAGCCAATTAAATTTGCAAGTTCTGATTCTGATTCAGAGACCTCCTAAGTAAGTCTTTTCGTTGACCTCATTGGACTTTGTCATCCAAGCTGTACAGACAGCAATGATTTCATATGCCATGCGTATGAAACTATCTTTGTTGTGGCTTTTGCCATCTTGCAGGAGAGGACAGCAATAATACGTATATGTTCAGAAAATAAAATAAATGTTGCAGCTAACTGAAATTGCAAAAGAAATATAAGAGAACAGAAATCCTTAAACTGTCAGTTACCCAGGGGTCTTTTGTTAACTTGATCCTCTTGAAAGAAAAAACATACTAGCAATTTGCTTAAGTAGTAGAATGGCTTGATGTTAAAATATTGTGTCATATTAGAAAAAAATTAACATTCTAAATCACCAGTACCAGTTTAATCATCATCCTGATATCTGTGGATGTCTTCTAGTCTAGCTCCAAGTACACTACTGGCTTTTCTCCTAAACTCAGAGGTTCAGAACATGAAGTGCTGTTACTCTGAAATGAGTGGAGACAGTCTGTACCTACTGAGTCTGTGGTACTGGCTGGTGAGAGACAAGTCACCTTTGCTCTAGAGTGGACATTAGCTATGTGTTGTTCATTGAATAACCCCCTGCAGCCAGTACTGCTTAGCATGAACTCTGTAATACATTAATGTGGTCAAACACGTCTGAGACAAAAGCAGTTTTCTTTCCAGTTACCTGAAGTGTTGGCAGGAAAGCTTCTTGCTAAATCTAGGTGCACAAGCACTAACAGCATCAAGAGGAAAAAAAGTATTCAAATGGCTCCTTTGCTTCTAGTACTACTGTCTGCCGATGAACTAAAGTTGCTGCTTTCTCTTCTGCTTTCTGCGGATTAATTTGGAGTGTTTCTCTATTTTGTGGTTAGCAATAAGAGAACTAAATGTGTCCTAACAACATAACAACAGATACATAATGTCCCTCATATTCACTAAACTGTCTTGTACATTTCAAAAACATGTAAGGATTATGTGGTGTACCAAGCCCATAGCCACCTGCAAATATTTTAGTCGGGCAATCTATGTACTAGGTTACATTTTGCTTTTACATTCCTTACTGTATTTGCAATACAGTTTGAAAATAGTAATAATAATAAACTTGTTTTCATCTATTAAAACCAAATGTCTCCCTTCAGGAAGTCTATTTATTATGTCTACTATATTATTATGCCTACTATTTTCTGTTTACTATTATATTCTGTTATTATTATATATATCTGTTACACTATTATATTTACTATTATATTCTGTTTACTATTTATTTCTACTATTTTATATTATTATGTCTACTATTTCTTATGTCTACTATATTATTATGCCTGCTATTTTCAATACTCATCTTTATATTTGGTTTTCTTTCCAGAGTACACACAGCATGCCTGCAGAATGTTCCCTGACAAAGTGGAAATAGATTATTTTAGCAAGTAGGGTGTTGCTTGCTTAAAAATGAGAGCTCATATTCCATGGCAACTGAACATAGACAGATAAGTTCTCCACCCCAGGTAGGTGAGCATAACAGTATGACAGAAGCTGGGACAGAACCTTCCTTGTCTCCTTCAGACCTACAAGGGCAGAGCTGATACCAACTTCCTTATATATCCCCTTCCCCATCTGCTGTCATTTTCTTTTTCTTTGTTTATTTCCTGTTAATAGGAACTCTAGACAATTCATTTCACTACTCACTGCTTGAAAGATGCTAGTGAGAGGCGTCTTACATCATGAGTCCCGTGAAAGGCAGAGTGTTGCAGGTGTATCACTGCAGTGGTTTAGTTTCTGTGTATGGATCTGTGTGTGTGATGAAAGGAGTGTGTCGTTGGGTACACATACTCAAATAACAAATACAATGTCGTATGTTAGATTGGCTCTGTGGAATGTAGATTCCATTGCCAACATGAAAAAAGTAACATTTAATGCTGAAATATAAGTGTGTTTATACATAATTTTTAGTCTTTCTTGCTTAATGGCATTTGTAGATTTTATCCCTAAAACAAGTCTGAGTATAGATCAAAGCAACATCTTAATCTTGTTCTTTCTCTGTGATTTTACTGGAAAGCTAACAGAGGTATGAACCTGAGTGTAAGTGGATGGCTCTAACTGTATGGTGGAGGTCATGTCTGGTTTCTCACTTCTAAGAGATGCTTGAATTCTTGGAAAGGTATCATGTATACCTGAGCAGGCAAGGTTCCTTGTGCCAAAGTTTTTATAACCTTGGGAAGGACACTAAACTGGGTTTTTCTTTGGCTGCCTTCATAGTGTAGTTCACATCTTCAAGACCAAAGCTGAGGAATGGCTTTCAGCAAAGAATGTTGGAAGGGATGGGGGAGGTGGTGTGCAAATGATGATCAAAGTGTTCTTAGAGGCATTTCACTTTCAGTACACATAGGGAAATGATTAGTGTTATAGCCAAGGAAGAGAATCTACAGGAATGGATTGGAAGGGTCTACATAAATTAACTGGTGAAATATTGTGAGCAGAAGGTCAAGCTTGGGTTTTATTGCTGTTATATTAGGAGAATATTAGGAAACAAATAGTTTCTATCATTATTATATCATGCTATCTATTTCTATATGTTCTTTATGTTGTCTATAAATGCATGTTTCCACTTCTTTCATTTCTATGCTTCCTATAATGAAAATGGTTTTTAATGCAGTCAAAGAGAAATAACTAGTGTAAGAGCCATTAAAAAAAAAAAGAGAGTTTCATCTGCTAATACACATATGCTACATACAATAGCACGTATGGTATTCAGAGCCCTAGTAAAATCAGTTTTTACAATGAAATGTATTGTTAATAAACAATTAGATGAGGAAGGAAATGCAATATTATTGTGGGTGTGTGAACATGATTGTTCTGTTTCTTCTATAACAAGAAGTGATTTAACTTTAAGTATGTGTGCACCTATGACAAATATAAGTGCCTCCAAATGTTTGCTGAGGTGACCATTGGTATTTAGACCACTAGAAAAGGATATATGTAGGTGTTCAAACAAGAGTGTGGGTTTTTTTCATATCTATTTGTGATACATTCCTTTGATCTAGTTAAAACAACAGTATGAAGCTTTACTTATGGTGTGGCTGTTTGCCATGTGTTTGTAGTTTTCTGAAAAAGAAACAGGCAAAGAGGATTTATAATGCCTGAAATATTCGCATTCTGAAAATGTTAACCAGGTCCTATTTGCAAACAAATCTGTCACATACTCCACAGCTGAATACAGCTGACAGCTCAGGAATTGGGATATGACAGGACTGAAATGGAATACAGAGAACAGAAAGGGATCATATTAAGGCTAAGAAATATGCTTTACTTGTTTTGTTGCTGATGTCTTACTGATGGACATTTGTTGCACTATTTGAATCCCAAAGAGAAAAATATATCCTACAGGAAATAGATCAGGTAAATTTGTTATATATTTAGTGTCAGAAGGAAACCCAAACATGCTTTCCACTTTGTGAGTGTAGCAATAGTTGTCTTGCAAATTGAGTTTGAGAGGACAGCTGCTGTATTCAAAGAACCAGACCAGGAGCATAAACTCAGCAGGGGATGAGAGAAAAATGTGCGCATGCCCACAGGGGAGTTAATGCTGCAGAAGGATAATGGATGATGAAGGGAGTCAAGGTAGGAGCCAATGTGTGGAGGAAAAGCTAATATTAGTGTAAGAATATTTGAATCTCCAAAAATAATGATTTTAAACAGAGCTATTTTTTTGTCTAGTGCAGGGGAAAGTGTTGTAAAAAGAACAGAAGAACATCCTCTTCTATGTTTTTAGACTTTGAATATTGAATCATGAATATTTATATTTACTTTTTAAACATAAAATCTCCCCATTCACAGCATTCCAGGACTTCATGTTCACATGAACACCAAATTTGCAGTGAATTCCCAGTGTTACCCAGTTACGTTGTTACAAGACATACAAGAATGAATTCTTCCAAGTAATGCAATAATGTGGGCCAATGTAGCAGAAAGGACTGAATAACCGCTTTCCATCAAAGATTAAACTGCCTGTTGATATGGTTCAGTAACAGCAATGTGAGGGACAGTTACTGCTCATTTGCCAGAGCTGTATTTATTCATGCCACATTACTTTTAGTAATGGAGCACTAAAGAAATGTAAAACTTGAAGGAGTATGATCTCTTTTCAGTCCCTTCTCCCCAGTGACTGAAAGAAATCAGTACCCATTCTTTTATTGATTGCAAGAGCTTAGCATCTCTCATGTGTTGCAGAACACGTACAGCCTATTCCTATTTTCTTCTCAGACAAGCACCTACAATCCTACAGATTCCATGCAGAATGGTGAAGTTGTTAGTGATTATAATGACAGTTATGAAAAACTGTTTTACCCTTTGTGGCAAGACTCTGTTCCAGTTTTGAAGACTCAGGGTAGGTTTTTGCAGCTGGTACTTTAGGGGAGAGGAATCAATGCAGCATTTTGCAGTATCAGTACAATGGCACATTTTCTCAGAATAATGTTTCTTCTCCTTATAATCAAATAATAAAAATACTCTTTCTCATTTAAAGAAAAAAATAAATTTGACTAAGTAGAAAGGGATTCAGCTGTGTGCACCACAGGATCTCATTTAAGTTATGGAAAAGGGTTAGAGTGGTGTCATCCCATAGCATCGGAGCTAAAGGGAAGGTGTTAAAGAATTGAATTGCACAATTCCCATGAATTTGCTTGGTATTTTGTTTCTGTTTTTTCTTCAAACTGAGGTGTCCTTTTCATGATATTAATAAGTCAATGTTTGTATTCCTTTCCTTTTCACTGACATCTGGACTTAAAACGCTTTTATGCCCTTTCCATCTTAAGGTTCTTGACGTGTATGTATGTATGATTTTTTTTTAAAAACTGCATATTTTTAACCCATAGTAAGTTTACTTTCTTAATACCTTTTTTCCTGTTGGTTTCTTGTTTTAACAACAAGAAAAAGTTATCTAATTAGGTTTGAAGTTTTGAACATTTATTTTGACATACAATTTCATCATGACCAGTATAGGTATTATCATGCAGCCAACAGCTCTCTATACTAAACGCAAAACTCATTCACATATCTACAAAAGAGGAGATACCATAAACAACAGAGACTTTTTGTTAAAATGGTTAGCTATGATAACATTTGTTAAAGCAAATGCATCCTTTTGTTCATCATTAGCCGCTTATCTTTATTTCTCATGTTGTAGGTTGAGTTTAGCTTTTTCTAACATCGTTAAATATCAATCAGAAATAAAAATGTACTATATGACTTGTCTGATCTTTTCTCTCTTCAGTTTGTTTTTCTCACCTTTTATACAGTATGTGCACGTGATTCTGCAGTGATGAAACACATTTATTTTGGCTCACAAAAACATTAGATACAACCATGCTTGCTCTGTCCTCCCTCTGGAAGTAACATTAGGAGGCTGCAGTGAATCAGATTTAAATACTGCCAAGTCTAAAATACCTGTGTAAGCTTTATCAGTCCAAAGGACTTAATGTTTGCATGCTGAATATCAGATCTGAAATACTTTGGAATCATCTTCTGTAGGCTTTACTGGAACTGAGTTGAACTAAAGTTGAAGATCTCCCTATTTCACATATAGAAAGTGAAGGAGCATCAACGCAGATCCATGCTTCGTATTTATTCTGTCTCTATATCCAGGGAGAACTTTAGACACTGTAAGTCAGCTGAAGACACAGTTTTCAGGTAGGCTTACCAGTGGATCCCACAATAAAGAAATGTATTCTACACTGACTCAGAGAAAGTTAGATAGCTTACAGATGCTAACCTTTTCTGTGCTGTTTTATTATGCAGTAGTTCAGGCTGTGTGCATGGGTATAAATGGAAGTATGGGTGGTTGGAGTTGGAAATTAGACCCATGTGAATGGTAAGCCATTAGTAGGATTTGTGGGCTAACATCCTAGTTACTTCGGTCGCCAACAGAGGTGTTCTGGACAATGATGAAGTAAACCTGTACTGAAAACACCTACAGAGCCCCTTTTGTCCATTCAGTGCTTCCTCTTGTGCATAGGTGTTTATTTCTCTTTAATAAATATGTAAAAATATACTGAATTTGAGCTAAGGATGTTGGGATCTGATTCTTTAAAGAAAAAATCTTTCAGGTATGAAGAGGAAACTATAGAGCTCATATTATGCTTTCATGCTCTTGAGAAAAAGAACCCAGGTCTTTGCTTATTAATCAGGCTGAACTGAATAAGACTGTGCTGTGTTTGCACAGAAGTTACTAAGGGCAAACGGTTAACTTGGTTACACTGGCAGCTGGCTGTACCATGTGTACATAAGAGCCAGTCCAAAAATTTATCAAGAAATCTTCCAATTAATTCATAGGAGAAGTTAAATATTAATGCAAGAGTAAACAGTCTGTTGACTTGCTGTGAGGCTCATTAGTTAGGAGCATAGCAGCAGTTGCTGAAATACCAATAGTTTCACGAAAGGTATGCCAAACCCAGTGCACTTTTCACAAAACAGCTATGTATCTGAAGAGTTTATAATTAATTCCACAGTAATTTGCAAAGAGGAAATTCAGACAAGATTCACACTGTTGTTTCTGATCACCCTAAGCATTTTTAGCTTTGCAGTATGTTCTGTATCATGGAGTATGGTTGTGTTTATTCAAAAGTTATATGATGCATCTTGTGTTTTGTAAGAGATCAGTAGTGTTGCTGATGTTTTTCAATGGAATCACAGTGTAGCTGAAGTTGGAAGGTACCTCTGCAGATTGCCCGATCCCTAACCCCTCTGCTCAAGGCTGGGTTACTAAGCATCATGTGTTCAGGCAGGTTTTGAGTATGTCCATGGCTGGAGGCTCCACAGACTCTGGGTGACCTATGCCAATGTATGATCCTTATAGTAAAAATAATGAGCTTTTTTTCCTAAAATTTCAATGGAATTTCATGTATTTCAATTTGTGCTGATTGAATCTTGTTGCTGAGTACCACTGAATCTTGACCTTTCACTGGCACTCCCTTCTTACTCCCCACAGCCATCGGGAGTCCTGGCTGGAAGAACAAATAGGAGAAGAAATTCCATTCTTATCTGTCCAAACTACTGGTGGCAGGGCACACACTGACTGGGAGCTTGGGTAGAGACGTGTTGTAGAAGAAGGGGCAGGGAAGGTAGGTGAAGTACAGCTGAGTAGATCATGGCAGCAGGACATAACTTTTGGCAGAGCATAGGCCACGGGGTAGAATATGATCATTTAGATCCAATGCTGTACATTAGAAAGAGCAAATGTCTCCAAGAAAAGAAGTACTATTCCAGGGCAGAAGGGCTTTCGCTGAAAAAGAAGCCAAAATACTTTATGCTTGGTGGAACCAGAGGTCTTTCTAGGTATTGTCTTAGGTGACAAGCAAGTGACTCCTTTTAACTTTCCTTGGACTCTGTAGGATGATGAATGTTCTGAAACATGACTGTTGCAGTAATATGTAGTACGTTTCCAAAGGTTTTATCTATTCAGATACAACAGGAACAGAGGAAACATTTTAATCCTGGAGAAAAAGGCAGAAAGAAATTGTAGCGAATTGTTTCTTAGTTTGTATGTTTAGGATTTTCTCTCTTTAGTTTCCATTTTATTGGTTTAGAGACCAAGATGTGAGGACCAACATGAAACACTGTTTATAAATGGTGCTGTGTATAAAATTCCCTCTCCTCCAAAGTGTGACAAAGAACCTGGCAATTTAGATGAACACAGAGGTCATCTTACAGAGCTCAGCAGTCTGTTACACTGAATTTTATGAAACATGATGTCTGGTGGTGTGTATCCTTTATTTTGTCAGTGAAAACCCACACTTAAAGTAAAGCTCAAAAATTAACAACTTGCACAGCTTAAAAAAGAAAAAGGGGTTTGTGTGTTTTGAGCTGAACCTATCAAGCTGATTACAGCTTTAATTCCAGTAATTTCTATTACATATGTTTTTAATTTCTATTACATATGCTTTTCCTGCAAGGAAATGCAGGAAATTGCATGTATTGTTTTAAAAATTTCTTTCTTAAATACTGTCATTTTCTCTGCTGGTGACCAAAGGAGATAGATATAATCTGCATCCAGACATCAGTATATTTTGCTGTAATAAATCATAGAATCATAAAATAGTTTGTGTTGGAAGTTCCAGTTCCAGCCCCCCTGCCATGGGCAGGGACACCTCCCACTAGACCAGGGTTCTCAAGATCCTGTCGTACTGATCAGTTCATATATACTGTAATGAAAATATTCTCCTGTTTTGTTGGGTTATTTTTAATTTTACTTTAATTTCATTAAAAATACTGATCTTTGATTGAAAATCAAACCTAAGATCAACATTTAAGTATGAATGTCATATGTTCAACGTACATTTAATATCTGCAAGGATTTAGTCCTAAGGGAAGAAATAGTGTTGACTTCACTTCAATTTACTTGAGTGACTCATGCTGAGGCAAGAAAAATTCTGTTTCCCCGTATCTCATTAATTTGTACTGCTAGATAAGCCAGAGGTGTATTTCTAAAATGCCTTTTCCTTTGTAAACTGCCAAAAAAGGCTTTTCACAGAATCACAGAATCACAGAATAACCAGGTTGGAAGAGACCCACCGGATCACCGAGTCCAACCGTTCCTACCAAACACTAAACCATATCCCTCAGCACCTCGTCCACCCGTGCCTTAAACACCTCCAGGGAAGGTGACTCAACCACCTCCCTGGGCAGCCTGTTCCAGTGCCCAATGACCCTTTCTGTAAAGAATTTTTTCCTAACGTCTAGCCTAAACCTCCCCTGGCGGAGCTTGAAGCCATTCCCTCTTGTCCTGTCCCCTGTCACTTGGGAGAAGAGGCCAGCACCCTCCTCTCTACAACGTCCTTTCAAGTAGTTGTAGAGAGCAATGAGGTCACCCCTCAGCCTCCTCTTCTCCAGGCTAAACAACCCCAGCTCTCTCAGCCGCTCCTCATAAGGCCTGTTCTCCAGCCCCCTCACCAGCTTTGTTGCTCTTCTCTGGACTCTCTCCAGAGCCTCAACATTCTTCTTGTGGTGAGGGGCCCAGAACTGAACACAGCACTCGAGGAGCGGTCTCACCAGTGCCGAGTCCAGAGGGAGGATAACCTCCCTGGACCTGCTGGTCACGCCGTTTCTGATACAAGCCAAGATGCCATTGGCCTTCTTGGCCACCTGGGCACACTGCTGGCTCATATTCAGTCGGCTGTCAACCAACACACCCAGGTCCCTCTCCTCCAGGCAGCTTTCTAGACAGACTTCTCCCAGTCTGTAGCACTGCATAGGGTTGTTGTGCCCCAAGTGCAGGACCCGGCATTTGGCCTTGTTAAACCTCATGCCATTGGACTCTTGGACTTTTGTAATATTTCATGCTTGCTGCACTTTACAGGGCTCGTACTAAGCCATACCTTATAAGCAGATAGCTGAGATGGAGATTTGCTTGTTTTCAAGTTACAGATTCTGAAATTTCAGCTTGAAAAGTGAGAGACAATCCCATTTTCAATTTTTCAGTTAGTAACAAGGATCCTGGAGGTTCATTGTGCATTTCTGATAACCATTCAACTGCCATCATCAGCAACAGGTGACTGGTAGCACCTGTATGGATTCACTGCCTCCTAAAACTGCCCCACACTACAGTTAATCTTTAATTTGGCCAGTAGTTTTGCTGGTGATGTTTTAGATTTGATCAGCCCCTTATCTTAGGGTACTCTCTGGTTATTATCAACCACAAAAAGAAGTAAAGCTGGGCTTAATATATGACTTAGGTGCCTCAAAGTTACATGCTTCCTAGTCTCTATAGTGGAAATCCTGAATCGTCTTTTATACACTGGAATTCCCTGCACAGGGCAGGACCTGGCTAATTAGGAAGTGTGATATGAAAAAAAACACAAACAAAAAAACACAAAACCCAACAAAAAAAAAACCCCAAAACTAAAACAGAAACCAGCAAAATCAGAATGGAACAGTATTTGAAAACTCAGACTCATGCAGAATTTAGACTGTGTGGTACAGTGTGTCTGCTTTAGACATACTTTTATCAAGGTAAATATGTTGCAGTAGGAGTTGATGTGGCTGTAAATAACTCCTTGCAATGTGTGAGCTAACTCATTTAAAGCTAGATTAAGGGTCTCTGAACTGCACCACAATTTGCAGAACAGACATCTTGGGCCTCAGCAGATGTCTTTGACACAAAAGAATCCTTTCTACCAAAGCAATGTGGGACTTGTTCTTGTTTCTTTTGAAGCAAAGTTGGAAGAGAAGGCAAAGTCTTGAATGGATTAGTAGTTAGGACTGTCTCCTTGAAAGTTTGAATTCTGTCTGTTTGATATGAATGCATAAATTCCCATGCCCCTCACAATACCCAGAATGGTGGAGCATCATGCTGCCCTTTACTCACTCTCTCTGGCCCATTTGATGTCAAGATCCTTTCTCTAGAATGACTTACCATCATTACCATCATTGTATTGGAGTGTACACCCTGCAAAAAAGACTGGTGGTTAGGGCACTCTCATAGGAAGCAAGATGTTAAGCATTTGAATAGATGTAGGGTTAGGAAGCTATTGAATCCACCCTGCTTACTTGCTCTGTCCTGCAAGCCTTAAGCTATTGCATGAAAGGAGGAGATTCCCATCCATCCTTTTAAAAGACACTGAGTAAGTCTGCATTTTCTGAGGAACCTTATCCTGTCAGTGTGCTCTTGATATTATTCACTAATGATTAATTGTTTGGATGCCTTAGGGAACCTACACATTCCTTGACAAATTTCTAGATCCTATCTTGGGAGGGATGTGAGAAATAGGTGTGGAGCTATTTAGGTTGGGGCAATTCTAAGCATGTACAAAGCAAACACCTAGGAAACTTGGTGTTGGTGTAAAACTCCTGTTTTAGAAACTTGTGTTCTTTGCTGAATGTGGCTAATGGTCACCAAAGACAGTTCTAATATTCTAGATACACACTGGAAGCAAAAATGTTTGCAAGTGTGAAGATATTCTTTTTTATTTCCAATTGGAGATGTACTTACATTTTGGCTGTGTTACTGCACCTGATGTCTACATCTGAGTAGTTACTGCTTTTTGGTGGACTCCCTTAATTTCTCAATATTTGATTTACAGACTCCCTTTATACTTAATATAATGCTGTCTTCTACTTGTAAACAAAATGCTCTGGACTTTAAAACTTTATCTGTCTCAGGTGTTAGCTGAAAAATACTGAGAAGTTTACGAGTGTAAGCCATCGGGTGTTCTTAAAAAGCTGAAATGCTTGACATTCTCACATAACCATATTAGTAAATTAACCATAAGTTGTGCCATATCTTTTCTTACTTGACTCTTAGTGTTTTTGTAACTATTGCTTAAGTTTTACACATCCTTACACACCGCAGAGAAAGGAATCTTAAGAGTTTAGAATAGTTAAGAAGACGATTTCTACATCAGAAGACTTCCACTTTTTTAGATCAGCATTTACACAGCAGACACAGGCAGATCAATTTTAAATTTAATCTGGCTATCAGCTTCAAAAGTTGTTTCCCATGAATTCACACCCTTTCCCACAATCTCACTGCAGGAAAGCTCTCATCTTTGAAAAGCAAAGTTCAAAGTTGAGTACGCTTTCCTGACTGGAACCATTTCTAGCCCAGTTTCCCTCAGTTGAGAGATATTATAACACATACTTACGAGGTTCCCACTGTTCTAAATGCAAATAAAGAGGTTTTTTTTTCCTTGTTGCCTTAGTAATCTTGCCTTTGGTCAGTGGAAATCAGGTATTGTTTATTCCATTTCTGCAAAACCCACTTCACGGGAATCTGTGTACTATTAGCTCTGCCCACGGCTTTAGGAAAACAAACTTCTGTTTTGGGAATGCCAAATGAGACTAACTGGGGTCAGACATAAAGGAAGCAGGAAGAGAACAACAGTGAACAAGGAAATACTAGTATGAAAACAATTTTATGTTTATGAATCATAGAGCCTTTGGTGAAATTAAGTAAAGAATATGTCCTGAGCACATTCAGAGAAAGAGTTAAAAGATGAAATAGCTTTACGAAGGTGAAATAAGTTCATACTATTATTTGAAATGTTCTCAAGAATGTTCTGTACACAAGAAAAGTGGGAAAAATTGAAAGTAAGTCAGGGTTTGTGGGCAGACACAGCATATTTTATTTTACTGTTACACTAGAGGAAACCAGTAACGCTTTTAAGCACATAAGCCTGTCACCAGGTGACAGACAAATTCTTGGGCCTCATGGATAGGAAGAATGGACTGATACCGAAAGCTTTTCCATTTTTCCCACTATACCAGAGGCAGTAAAATAGTTTTTGTTACAGCCTCTTGCTTGTCCCTTTAGAGCATGATCTTTACAGCAGTGTTCTAGCAAATGTGAAAAGACTCAATTTTTTTCAGTCTCAACTATATTTTTACTTCCATGCTGACAATTTTGAAAAAGTAGGTATTATTTGACAGAAGAATGCCCCTGAATATGCTGAAATGTAGCTTTAACTTTGTAGTGTAAAGGAAAAAGATCTAAAATAAATTAATACAATTGTGTACAACTTTGTATAATTTTGAAAATATTTATATGTTTTTCTACAACAAAATGCAGTTACACTTTCTGAATGTACTCATGTGGACTTCTGCTATAGTAAAACTTAACTTTTTATCTGTTCTTGTTATGTTCTGGCTGTTACCCTGTTTTCTACAGTTTTCTATTGAATGCACTGTAAAATAGGCCTGAGATTTTCTCTGTATCTTCTCTTTTTTCCTTTTCCTTTTTTTTTCTTTTCTCCACCCACTACACAAGTCTCATTTAAACCAGAATTATATTTTTTTTCAATTTATCTCTCTGTGTTCTTACCAGTCCTTAATGAGTATCTTAAGGCTTACTATTAGAGTGAAGAACAAACAAAATCATATTCTAAAGCGTCCTGTTCTGACCTGTGCTGGTTTGCATGTAAACTTTAGGCAAGATTCTTTCTGCTCAATCTTTACATTAGTTGCCCTATGTAATGGAGGTGGTTGTTATCTTTCATTCAGTAATAGAGCCACGGAAAATAGTACCATATTTCAACATTTTCAGAGGGGAAAAAAAAAATATCAGTATTTGAACAAGGATGGCATTAATGATTATTACATAGGGATATGTTTCATTGCGGTGTGATGGACAGGGAAGTAGGATGGAAGACTGGCATTACAAGGATAGACATTAGAAGAATGGTGGGACAAAAGACATGTGCTTGTTTGGCAGAGAGGCGTTCTAATCCAAATTCTCTAGTGGTTTAATAAATTGGGACAGTGCTGTCTTCTGCCTCCATATAAAGCATTCGTGCATTTGTGATGTTACTACATGCTTTGATTAAAATTGTTTTAATAATATGCTGCAACATATTTTTTTTACTTTCTCAGAGTCTGATTGTTAATTAATGAAAATTCCTTCTAACCGTTCCACTAGCAAAAATCAGCATTAAAATAAAATCAGTTGTGTTAGAGTAAGTTAGAGATTTTCCACTATCAGATGCTTAACTCCAAACATTTTAATTCAAACATTTTACTTGATGAATTTCTATCAAGGCATGGTCCTTCAGGAAGCTTCCTAGATTTTTATTTGAATGTTCTTGAAGTCAGTGACACTGGATGTCTTGGGATACCCATTGTCTGGGGCAGAGACATCTGGTAAGTGTCTCCCAGAGCCAGAGACCACTGAAGCCTCTTGCAGCTGTTAGTGAAATGGATGTTCTGTTTGTCTTAGTGCAGAACTTGATAAGAGATGAGTAATAGAGCACTTCATTAAACTACATTGGTGGATAAACACTGGTTGATAAGACAAGACAAGATGAGCTCACATTTTTGGAGTTGGACTTTGCTTTCAGTTTGTTGATTGTTTCGCAGGCATGAGAAAAACTATTTTCTTCTAACTGTGGAAGTATCTCTAAAGAAAGGTATATTTTTACAAACTCTGTCTCTGCGAGAAAAACATAGTTTTCATTGATCATTTGAAAATCAAGTGTCCGAATTTCCTGCAGGCTTGGAAGGACTCTGATTTTTGACTGTGTCTAATTTACTTGAATGTTTTGGTTTTATGCCAGAGCAGTATGAAAAGGCCTCTTATATATATGAGAATGAAATCCATGAAGGTTTTATCGTGGCATTTGAGAAAATGCAAATTGCAGAAACACGAATCCCTGAATCAATTTTGATTTGCAAAACTCTCACTAGGTGATTGTTACAAAATATTGCCAACCTTCTTGCCTGTGGAAGAATTTTCCTGATTTTTTTACTCATAGACTTCTTTATTACAGAGCAGTGTAGAAGCAGGAATTTTAGTTTTATTTTGATTTTACACGTAGATATTCCAGGTCTCTAGGTTATGTTTGAATCTAGACTATCATATAAACATTTGAAATTTAAAATTGTATGTTAATGCTTGAATCCAAACGTTCTTAAAGTCTTTGGATGGTGGTGAAGAATGTTGGTATTCTAGACCAGTCTCATCTGTTTTCAATGAAATGAAAATTGTGAGGAATGACTTCCAGGAAATATTTTTGTAGCAATTGTTTGCTTCTCTCCCAGTCTGGAAGATGAAAATCTATTCAGCTTTCCTTGTTTTCAAAAACTCATGTGATGCATGGGGTAATAGAGGAGGGGGAGCTTCACAGCATACCAGTTGTATGACAAAGACAAATAAAATAGTTTTTTTCTTTTGAAGGCAGCATGTTTGAAAGCTGGATCATCTAGTGTCAGCAAGAGGGACCAAATAGGGACGAACGATGGAATCAAAGCCTTAGCACAACCTTAAAAATAAATAAACCTGGAAGAGTGCCAGCATGCCTATACTTAACTTGCAGGAGAATGTTTGCACCCCCCTCATTCCTATTCCTTGTGCTGACAACTTCCAGCGGTGTGGAATATTTAGGATGGGATAACATGAGCCTACTGCTAAACTGAGTACTCTACAGTAAGCCTAACACTATCAGTTACATCTTTAAAGAGTGTTGAGTAAAGACGGGGTAAAATACAAGTTTTAAATTTTTTAATTAAATTTAGAAAGTTAAGAGGTTTTTCAGGTTTTTGAAAGCTGTTTTTCAGGTTTTTGAAAGCTGGGAAAAGCCCTAAATCATCTGCTCAGCACCTTCCTCTACTTTCTCCTAAAGATGGTCTATAGTTATTCATCTTATCAGCTAGCCTATCAGCACTTAAAATCTTCTCTTTAAAGTGTCAGTTATTTCTCATACCAGAAACAGCCCTTGAAGTTTTAGGCTGCTCATCTAGAAATCTGTATTTATAGCCAAACCCCTTTTAGAAGCCCAAGCATGTCGTAAGGCTCTAATGTAAACTCCAAGATGGATACTGGGAGCTCCATTTGAATTCCTTTCAAAGCTTTAAATTTCCTTTATTTCCTTTCATCCTTCACAGAAAGGCATTTATTGATTCAGAATTTATATTTTTGAGGTAGAACACAATTCATCTAGGAGTTTAATATTTTTGCACCTGAGTGCAGGAAGCACGTAAATTCTAGAGATTGTGTTTGCTTACCAGCCTTAGTCTCAAATAGCCCTTTAGATTTCACAGATTTGTTTTTGTGTGCATAGGTGTGTGTTCTTTTTGTGTGTGCACGCTTATATATATTTTTATTTCTCTATCGTATTTTGCTTTTACATATGCGTGTCCATATGTCTTTCCATGTATGTATACAGAGAGATAATCTATCTGTATATCTCTGTATTTGGAACTAATGTAGACATTATTATACAATTGATTTATTTTTTTTCTACCAAAAGGCTGAATTATGTTCACCGTATAAATACAGTCATAAATACTATATTTGATAGATATATTTCCATATGTATGTGTGTGTATAAAAAAATGTAGATGTATAAAAAAGATGTCTAAAAAAAAGTTTTGGAATTAAATTTCAGATCAGCACAGCAAGCGTACAGTTGCAGTCAGCCAGCAATCTGAAAAAATATTTTGCTTTTGAGCAATCCAAACATTTCAGTTTTGTTGGACATAATATTTTGTGTGTCTTAGATTTCAAATTGACAAATCATTTCAAACATACAAATGGGATTTTTTTGTTTGAAAATGTCAAAATGGATCATTTCAGCAACTTAAGGAACTTTTTTCTTGTAGATGACATTAATTAAAACTGTCTTTTTCTCCTTTAATTTCAACCAGCTGATGTTTTCTAGCAAATTAAATGAATTTAAAGAAATAAATCATGAATGGGTGTGCTTTTCAGAATGAATTCTGCAGTGTTTTGTTAACTGATGGGCAAAATAGTATGTAAAGTGTAGTTATAGCTGTCAAGTAATTTGGAGTGACTGTTTTACCTGCAATAAGACACATGCTATTGAAGATAATTATTCACATTTTAAGGGATTTAAACAAAGCTAATACCTAATGATTCACACATGATCAATGTAATGTCCTTCTACACTTAGATCCGTCTGAGGTATGGAAAATATAAATGTACTATCAATTTTTTTTTTCTTTTGAGCTCCAGTCGTATGAGCTCCAATATAACCATAGCATTATGGTTATATTTATGTAGTGAGCATGCTTCAGTCTATTGGTAGGAAAAAAAAAAGTTTAAGAATGCCTAAATTAACTTCAAGTCTTGGGGAGTGATTTTATGTTTATGCAGATGCTTAAAAATATGTCAGACCTGTGCAGCAGAAACACGGTTATAATAGTAGTTGGGGAGGTTTTAGGATCAAAAGAGTCAAGTGTTGCAAACCACCACAAAGCCTTCATGTTGTCACTATTGAATTAAATAAAGGTATTCAGGACAATGGTATGATTTGGGAAGGGATTGTTGCTTTATTTTTTGGCTTTTATGCACTCAATTTACATAGTTTTTATGTAATTCGAGATAATTCCTCATTTGAAATATACAAAATGTATGAGTGGTCTCTGCAGCAACTATAAAATGAATCTCTCCATAGCCAGCACAGGGACAGTGTGCCTGCAGCTCTGAGGCGTAACTGCTGCTATTTGATGAATGCTTTAAAAACATTTTATGCAACTCGTGAGTAAAAAGACAGAATAATTACTGTAATCATAACCTCACAGCCTCGCCCCAGCCTCAGCAGCGTGTTACAGAGACCTTTCATGAGTGGTTGTCTGGTGTTTACTCTTTCCGTAATAATAAGGGCTGTATCTTTTACGCTAACTCTTTATTTAACATAACTGAGTATTTAAAATATACAAAACTTTTGCTCTGAATAAGTAGTTTCCAGAGACCTTTTTTTGCATTTCAGTTAGCACATGCAAACATGTTGCAGTTAGTTACATTTTCAGAGAGTTTTGGTTTTGTTTCCTTTTTTTAACCTAAGTCCCTTTAATCATAATACTTTACTGTTTCCCATGTCTGCCCAAGCAGCTCTTCCAGCAGGTCAGCTTATTTTCCTCCTGTGGAGGAAAAATTGATGATAAAGTTTAGTCTCTTTAATGCAGCCCTGATTATTTACAAAGACTGTCCAGAGATCATTTTCTGTAAACAATGGAGGAATCAGAAAAGGAAAAAAAAAAAGAGAAAAGTTGATTTCATTGTTCCTAATGTCAAGACCCTTTGAGCCTGCAAGCATATTCCGAACATTCCACAATTCCAAAATATACTCTCCAGAACTGTCTTAAGAACACACACTTTACTGAGAAATAAGTTGGAGTATTTCTGGCTTTATGTTACTCCTATGACTTCTGAATCATTTAAGTTATATCAGGTAGCAATAAGATCCTGAGGCCAATGCCAAGCTAGATCTCCTCTTCCCTGCAAAGCAGACAGTGATGTTGTCTCAGCAGGACAGTGTGAAGACACTGACCTCCGCAAGCTGGACTTGCTGCTGGAAGGCTGGGGAATGCCCCAAGCTGGAGGGAGAAAGCATGTTAGACTAGAGGCACGTGAGATACTGTGAATACTACCTAATTCTTTCTTCCTTAGCACTGGTTTCAATTGTTTCTAGTCAGCTTATCATAGTAATTTAAACCAGGGATTTTTTTTTCCATAGATTTTCCTTCAGCACATTAGATTTTTTTTTATTTTATTTTTAAAGCTTCAACAAAAATATGTCATTTATTTCCAAAAAAAGCATTTGGCGAAGAACGGGTGTTTTTTCCAGCTCTCATTTTTTTCATTTGGTTTCTTGAACAGCTGTTTATCCTCTGTAGTTTGGAGATATATTCTGAAATTTAGCAGTGGAGTGTCTTTTATTGTTCTCATGAAATTCACCTTGTTTTAGTGAAGTCGCGAACAGGGGAAATAATTGCCATTTTCATACATGCAGCAGGATTTTACATCTTTCATTTGTTTTTTTTCCTGATGGTATTACTAATTTTTAGAAGATTTATCTTACAAAGCAAAACAAAAAATCCACAGAAAGATATTGATAATTTGGTATTAACTTTAATCTGGACTAAGATGTACCAGCTGAAATAAGGACATAAAATTAATGTAGAATTATGAAAATATTTCATTTTTCCCTGTTCAGCTCTATGTCCCCCAGAAGTACAGTGGTGTTGTATAAGAAGGTAAGTACCATGATGAACCACCGAAGTGTGAAAGGACAGATGTGGTGCATCATGGGAAGCAAAATGCATTTTAAAAAATATTCTTCTGTGGAACACTGACTTTGTATGTAGTCCTATGATTTCTGTAAGAAACCTCTCTGTAAGAAAGAAATTTTCTCTGTTCAGTTCACTAGAGAATCTTACAAGGAAGGATGGCTACCATTTGTCAAAACTGAGTTTGAAATAGATATAGAACAAATTAATTATGGAACACATTTTAAGTCGCCTTGAACATAGTAAGAATAATGTTGTTGTTAATAATAAAGAATGTGATGTCTTGCTCCAAGAATGGAGTTAAGAGAGAATGAATTGCATGGGTCTGAGAGCTGCTCCAAAGAAGTCAAAGAAATAACGAAAATCTATCTAAAATTAATTCCTACATTTTTTAGCCCTCTTTGCTGTTTCCTAACCTTTCAAAAGAGCAGATGAACCAAGAACTGGCCTTACTGAAAAAATTCAGACATCTGTTTCAACTAAAAATGTTTCCTTTGTTTCCTACTTTCATCAAGTTTCATAGAGAAATGAACTTCTTTCAGTCAGCTCTCACCTGTGTTTTGATCTGTGTGAAACAATCAATAGCAGTATGTGATAGTCTTCTGTGTGGTATACTGACAAATACAAATTAGAATAAGGACATTATGGGTCTCTTGTTTCTATAAGTACTTTACACTTTCTCTAAGGACTTTAATAAAGTCCTTAAAGATATATGCCTGTAAATATAGGACTTTTCTTTTTTCTGAATTGCAATTACATTTGAAAATGTAGAAATTTCTCTGGCATAAGGACACTCAAATGCTTCATTTATGAAGTACATGGTCCATGAATTCTGGCTTTTATAGGGTTTTTCTTCTCACTTTTGCTTTTATCTCCTTAAGAAGATAGAGCTAAGCTAATATTAATCAATGCCAGCAATGTTTTTTATAGAGTTGCCAATAAGATATTTATGTTATCGTAAATATTAGGAGAAAGATTTGTGCAAGAGGGGAAGAACAGCTTGGCTAAGAGTTCTATTATTTTTATTTTTAGTCAGTTTGAATGAAGACATATAAGAAACCAGCTTTTACTACTTTTTTCCCCCCTAAGTAAGGCTCCAAGTTTAGACTAAATTTTGTATCAGTGTTAAGTAGACATAGTGTTCTAAAAAGGCCGTTAGCCTGATTCAGTGTGACAATTCTCATATTTCTCATTTTACCATGGTTAAATCCTTTAACCACTGAAATACGTGATACGCAGCGTAAAAAGAATAACCAACCAACCAACCCAAAAAATCATGCAAATGAAAAAAGAATCTTTTGGATTTCTTTTTTCAAATTTATTTCAGTAGATGCTGTAGCCCTGCAGCTACATGATCACTTATATCCACGTTCATGCTGAAGGGGGTGGTTTCATCCTCTCCTTGCTGCACTCATTTCTCAATTTCTCTTTTTTTCCAATGTTACTTTCAGTGCAGGCTTATATTAAGCTAAATCACTGGAGTGCAAGTTTTCTGGAGGGGAGTGCTGGGGTTGGGGACAAATAGGAAATAATGTTTTTTTACTTAATGCCTGAAAGCAATGTGCTGGAAATACACAGCTTGGATACTTCATTGGGATATGTCATGGCGTAGTATGCAAAGGCTGGTTCCACTTTATCCAGATATAAATATAAGCAGGATGAAGCTTAGTTAAAAATATAAATGATGAAAGTGAGAGATGAAAATGTTAAATGTATAAATGTATAAATGTATAAATGTGTAAATGTTGAGAATGCAAGTGAAATTCTTACAGTAGTAGTCGTAAGGGCTACTGTTAGGACGTGTTGCGCTTATTACCCTTGCTACTGACTTGGAAAAGGGAGTTAGCTACTCATTAAGTTAACAGCCGCAAAATTGCTACAAGTGAAGCTCAGCGTAGACAATGGCATTAAAAAAGTTGTCTTGGTAGAAGGGAAAGCTAGAAAAGAATTATTATAACAACACAAGGTTATTCTTTTATAAAACAAATGAACAAACAAAATGTGAGAACCATGGAATATCCTGAAATATTTTGTTCTCAACAGGAAAATGATTCTGGGGAAAGCAGAGTACTAAGATATGCTGGGTTATGTCAGTGCATACCAAATGGACATGAATTTGTCAAATGACATGGATATGAAATGACTTACACACTTTTGAGTTGCTTATGAAAAGTCATCTCATTGCAAAAGCAAAAATCACTATGATGAGCTATTACTGTGTTTCTGGACAACATGCTGCAATAAATGTATTGCCACATTGGAAAGGATTTAACTAGCATTGTAAGGGATCTAAGCATTGATTTATGAATCCTAAAAAGCTAAATGCATGCAATTTAGCGTGACCTAAGTTAGAGAAAAATGTAGGGCTGAAGCATCTGGAGATCTTTCCATCGGTTGTCATAGCTCCATTGACTTGTAATTTCTTGGGCCAAGGTCAAATTATTTATCTCGAAATAAGTTGACAAAAACAATGAGATAGACCAAAATATACAGTAGATGTAGACTGAAGTTACACACACATATGCATGCTCGTGAGATCCTTACAATGTGATAAAATTGGCCGTGGAATGGCCTATTTAGGGAAAAGTAAAAATCGCATTGTCTGGAGGCTTTTAAGTAATTCTGAGCAAAGCAAAGTGTAGCCTGCTGAAATGGGGTGATCTTCCACTGGCTGGAACACTGGCTGAATTCCACAGTCTTTTCAAATTGTATTGTTCTTTACAATAAGTCACACTGGAGAAGGGTCAGATCTAAGTATGCATGTATGAAATAAGCCACAGAGATTCAAATTACTTTCAAATCAAAACCAGGTCTATCAAACAGTCTTTTTGCATTGTCTTGATAGAAGACAGCACCTTTCTTGTTTGTGCCCATCACTGAGATGATCACTAAACTTAGTAAGACCTCTGATAGTAAATTAAGGAATCAACTTCTCAATTCTAAAGAAAGACTAGGTTTGAAATCCTAGTAAGTTTTAGGGTTTTGTGCTTTTCCTTTAAAGAGATTAAACTAAGGTGGTAGTTTAGCATATCTGAAAATTACCCTGACCTAAACAAAGGACCAACAATCATTGAACATACATTTATAAATTTGAGTGTTGTTTGCCCTAAACACGTATCAGCTACATTCCGAATTTCTCTCTTACTTGTTGCTTATTTTTCAGCTTATATCTAAATAGCTTCTCTCCAATGACATTAGTAGATGTGCCCAGGAGTTACTTGGAGTTTCAGAAATATGTAAGCTCAGATTTTGAGGTTCCTTTTGATACAGGAAAAGAGATATAGTCAATACAACAAAATATTCTGCACAGCCACACATGGTAGCCAAAACTAAATCAGAAGAAAAACATGTAGCTTGGCAGAGGTATGAGGTAACTTGCATAAGCAAAGCTATGCCCGTAGCCACCATAAAAACTTAATCTTCATTTTGAGATTCCAGTGTTTCAGTTCATTTGATATAGAATACAAAAGACAAACATGGTTAGCAAGATATCCAGCATCACTGGATAGTAAGGAAAGAGGGGAAAAAAGTGCAAAGAAATATTCCTGTGGCTCTGTTTTGTTGCCTGTATTTGCCTGTATTTCCCCTCTCCTGAGGGGAGACCTCATTGCTCTCTACAACTACCTGAAAGGAGATTGTGGAGAGGAGGGAGCTGGCCTCTTCTCCCAAGTAACAGGGGACAGGACAAGAGGAAATGGCCTCAAGCTCTGCCAGGGGAGGTTTAGGCTGGACATTAGGAAAAAAATTTTTCACAGAAAGGGTCATTGGGCACTGGAACAGGCTGCCCAGGGAGGTGGTTGAATCACCTTCCCTGGAGGTGTTTAAGGCACAGGTGTACGAGGTGCTAAGGGGCATGGTTTAGTGTTTGATAGGAATGGTTGGACTCGATGATCCGGTGGGTCTCTTCCAACCTGGTTATTCTATGATTCTATGAAATTTGTACAAGACATTTTTTAACAGAAAAAAGTTATCATGGAACTATATGTAAGTTCAAATTAAAAATTTTTTTTTTGTTGAAATAGAGGTGTTTCATGAAAGATTTTGACCTAAAAGGGGAGTGATTATTAAAACCAAACAAAGCCAACACCAACATCTTTAAACATTCTGTTTTTTCCATTCTAAATTAGTTCTTGGTAAGGGTAAAACAGAGTTTAATGCTTATGCATTATCAAAACAAAATAAGTTTGCACAACTCTAAATAACTTTTCCCAGTTTAATTTCAAGAGAAATGTGGTGAATTTCTGTTGCAAAAACAAGAAAATATTCAGAACCCTTCAATTTATAAAGGAACAGCAGTTTGATTCTTACATAGCTGCACCATTTATATACTAATAAACCTTTGCATTATATTGTTTTGCAGTGAATTACTTCAGTCTTGCAGCCTACATTAAGAACAGATTCATTAAGAGCAGAATTTAGTTTACTGTGCTGTGAAAAATCATGGTTGGTGTTTTCCAGTCAAAATACTTCGGTACTGGAAGCTCAGTTGTACATAAAAATCTTACCTAAGCTGAAACCACCAGTTCTCATATGAGAAA
The DNA here is from genome assembly GCF_032191515.1 of Phaenicophaeus curvirostris. Lineage (NCBI taxonomy): Eukaryota > Metazoa > Chordata > Aves > Cuculiformes > Cuculidae > Phaenicophaeus > Phaenicophaeus curvirostris. Next base: position 82,461,987 of record NC_091393.1, on the reverse strand, counting down.
GTTAACTCCAGTTTTTGCTTTAATACCTAATGGGCTAGATGTTAGAGACATTGTGAAATAAATAGTTTTGTAGAGCCACTTAATTTACAAGTTCTGTCATTCATTAAAAAAAAAAAGAGAATTCCAGTATTTAGTTATTATATGCAAATGTTCATAGCAAGAAAATATTCAGTATTATACTTGAATTAAAATAAGATGCGAACTATCTGTTAGTGTGCTTATTGCAAATAGTTGCACAGAGACATGTGTATGCAATGTCAGTACCTATGGAGGCAGGAGTTTAGAGGAGAAGTTGGAACGTCTGCTGCAAATGTTCTCAGGGTGATTTTCCTTACCAAATTATCAATAAACTGGCCAGTTGATGTTTTTTTCTCTGGAAATATTGTGATTAATGGTTTTTTAACTAATTGAAACTGGATAATGCCTGGTACAAATTAATTACTGTAGCTAAGTTCAGTTTTGTATGCATGCGGCCGAGCTCTTTTGCATTCCTAGTTACATGCATATGGGTAATCTGTTTGCTATTGTAAGCATACCCTTGTTTCTTTAACCAGCTATATTTCTTTTGTCTCTTCTGAAGCATCCATGTTTGGAGTTATTAATATGTATAGAAAAAAAAATTAAATAAAGGAAAGAAAGTCCATGAACAAAAAGAAAATACAAAAGCAAAATAACATTCAGGACCACATCTTGATAAAGTATTGCAAGTTTTCCAGAGCATGCTGTTCTAGTCTGTGCATGTGCAAGCTGATTGTTGGTATATGCAACAAATATATAGTTATAGCTATATATTTTAAGTGTATGTACATATGAAAATCCATGAAACACAGTTTGCATTGCCTCATTGCCTACACTGACTTTGTAATGTATACTGTTATTATAATGGAGATGTTAACAAGGAAGACTGGTTTCTTCTTCACATAAAGTTAAGCTTACATGTCTTGAAATTTCTCTCCTTCCACATTACCATTTAATCTTATGTAGAAAACATGCACAATTGTTCTCCTGATCAACTTTACATTTAACTGCATTTGGTGCTTAAGTAGTTTAAACAGTTGGCAAATGCTTTAAATTTTTCAGATCCTTTACCTGCTGAATGTTCATTTTTATGAAAAACTGGAGCTCAGCATGATAACTTCATAAGGTATTTATTTTACAAAAACAGAGTCAAGCAGGTAATGTTAATGGCTAGATCATATAATTAGCTAAATTTCCTCTGTGATTCTGCAAACTCCATCCAGGCTTTTTTCATCTGCTTTTTCTGTCTTGGACAGAGACATTCCATTGTGTAAAGCTCTGCTATTGTTTGATTGAATGGAGGAACACAGTAAAATTAAAATTAAATAAATAAAATTAAAGTAAAATTAATGATAGCATCACACATCCTTGAAAGTGAAAGAAGTGACTGCATCTACCAGTTATTCAAAGTAATCTACTACATTTTAGGGTAATGTACTATAAATCAAGCTATTTAGTAGCTAGTTTCATTTATATCACCCAGACAGCCAAAAAGAGACGAATATTTCATGTATTTCTTTATATGCTGCTGGATACACAGGAAATGTCTTGCCTCAGTGTGAATCATGGTCAAGTCTTATAAACATTTTCTGTTATCTCTTGGAGCCTCATCTTACTGCTGTTGAAGTCAGTGAGAGTTTAGTGGCTGAAAACACATTTACAGTGATAGATCCCTCTGCTCTCTTAATAATCAATTCAAACAGCTAATTACTCTGAAGGAACCATATGTCACTTCCTCAGTTGGTGAACATTTTACTTGAATTAAAAAAAGTACTAGCTCTTTGACATTGTTATTAATTGATATTCTTGATCTCAAGGTAGGCTATAAGTAATGCTTTCTTGCTGTCAGCGACTTTTATATTACGATATACTATAGTGGACATAAAGGCAACTGCAGCCCAAAGTATATATGTCTGGGTCAGCTTGCTTTGAATGACATGTGAGTCAAAGCCACATGGCGAAATCAGGTCAGCAGGGCATCAAGGAACTCCAACAAGCAGAGAAAATGCAACTGTGTGATGCTGTGACACTGAATTTCTGTGAGTGTCACAAAAGGGCAATCAAGTTAGTTTTAATTAAATTTTCATCACTGTAGAACATTCACAGGCCTACAGTGCATCAATGACATTCAGGCTTGCCTCTTTTTAAATAGCAGCTCTCCATTTTTTTCTCATTGACAGGCATTTTGCTGCTATTGCTTTCCATTCCAAAAGGAGCAATCTCCTTCTGCATCTTCATTAGTGTAGTAGCTCAAAATCCAGTGAAATTTGAAGTCAGAACTTAATTTTTTTTTTTTAAATACATATAAAGATTTCTCTTTATTGTTTTATCCTGACTGCCAGGGATGTGGTTGTTGGGACAGAAACAAAAGAACATGCATTTTCAGATTGTATTTCCATACTTTTGACTTTGTGGCTTCTTTCTGATGAATGAACAAACCCCATCACATATCGAGTAAAAGTTACAGGAAAAAAATGATTCTGAAACATATTAGCTGCCTACAATGACAGCCCAGATCTCCATTCAAACAAAGTTATCCTGAGCATCACAGACATGTTGGAATATGTCCTTCCCACATTCCTCTGAAACCACAGACAGGACATCCTGCACCATGAAAATAAGAGTCTGTGAGATGTTAAGAGCCATGAAAGGGCAGTATTAGAATAGGGGAAAGAAGAACCATATTCAAAAGACTCACTTGTGCTTTCTACCTCATTTGAAACATCTTTCAAATGGTATGAAATGACTGTAGGATAATACATGCTTTTTGTTTCAGAAGAGAACTAGCTCATCTATATTTTTATCTTGATTGGATTTGAGCTTTTTTTCTGAGGTCTCAGAACAAACCAAACCTATAGGAATAAAACCTGAAAGCAAATGAATATGTCCTTGTCAGTTAAATATGCCTATATATATATGCTGTTATTTACTGGGTTTCAGTCACATAGTGCAAATTCGTTATTAATGCTGCTAAGTTCTTTCAAAAACTTAACTGGAAGGTGTTTCAGGGGCATGGCACTTCTAGTGCTCAGAGATATTTTTGTATACCAAATTGTACTTCTCTAGACAGTATGTACTCTGTTCTTGCTTACTTCTTTAAGAGGGCAGATCAGAGGCTATGGAAATGTCCATGAATATGTGTCCAAATTCAGTCCTGCTATGTTTGGTGAATAGTAGCTGTTCATGGATGCTATATACTTTTAATATATAGTCAAGAAAGGCTCCATCATTAAATTACGTCTCTCTGAGGTGTTCTTCAGGTACATAAGCGTTGCCACCTATCATACTATAAACAAGTTTATTTTCTATTCATTATTTACTGTGCTTGCTGTATTTATCATAAATTTGTAATATATTTAATGCTCATTCCTCTATAGAAAGGCCAAGAAATTAAAATGGTTGTAGTAAATCAAAGAAATGGATAGTAAAAGAGTCATAGTTTTAAAAATGTGAATTCTTCATGAGGTGAATTAAGTTTTTCTGATAGTTTTCATATTCAGTTTTGTTTGAAGTCATCCTTGGATTTTTTTTCCCTGTTCCAAAGTGGCTTTATGCAAACCCACCTTATAGGGTAGTGTCTACTGTCCTTAATGCTAAAAGACTGTGCAATGTTATCAGAGACAGAAATCCTCTGAAAGAATGCAATATCCTACTTCATTAAAATGAAAACAAAATCCTTTGATTGTAATAGAGCCTGTTTCTTTTCTCATAAGGACTGAAGATATTTCGGTAGCTATGCTTCTTTTTGTGTGATTTGTGGTATTCTTTATTCTGAAAACAATTTTTCCATCTATTGGAGGATATTGAGCCAAAGTTATTGATGTCAGTGAAGATATCCTGTGGCTAAAATGAGGTTCTTGTAATCCGTGCAGGAACTGAAGAGGCTTAGAAAACTGCTGCAGAGAAACATCCCAACTTTGCAGCTTTGGAACAGCATAAAGTGAAAGTAGGGTCCAGCTTTTTTGGGTTGGGCTTCATTTGTAAATGGAAGAGGTTGGGCTACACCGATGTCTGAGCAGCAACAGCAGAGGGTAGCTCTTAGTCTTTTAATGAACAATGGCTGACCTGTGGTGGATCAGCACATACTTAAACTGACCTCAGCCCAGTACCTGCCTCTTCTCTCAGTGACAGCATCTCTGAATGGAGGGAAACTTCTGCTCTGTCTGAGACTTTGCTCTGATGAAGATACATGTATGCTAAGAACAGCACAGGGCTTTTCTAGTGCACCCCCTGCCTCTGAGACAGTAGCAACTCCATGCTAAATCCAGCCAAGAAACACAAATTTTCTGCTTCTTTCCATAACAGTGTACAAAAATGGATTTCCTAAGCACTGCTGATTATTGCTGCCCAGCAGGGGGAATGTTTAGCCATAAAAGGTTGCACCAGAACTTTCCCAAGAACTGGAAAGATCAGAAAAGGCACGACTGGGGAAAATATAAGAAAGTTTTGTTAGCGTGTTCCATATTGTGCATATACTTTTGAAGGAGCTTCAGGCAAGGAACTGTTTCCCAGCTGCTTGCTAGGTGAAGTTCTTTCATTCTGTGTGCTAGATAATGGGATGAGGAGAGAACAGCTCATTATTACATTGACAGTAAAATACCATGGACCGCTTAATTCTGAGAAATACAATGTCTCATATTTTGTCTATTAGCTGATACTTTTAAGAGCCATGTGTCAGTACTGTGTGTTGAACTGCATCACCACCTTTGTGATCCAGCGTCGTAATTATATTATATAAAGAGAACATTTTAATAGTCAACATAGCCTTGTTTCATATCTAGTTTTATTAGGCTATGACAGTGTACTTTCATAGCAATTATTTCAGTCAGTTCCATTAAATATGACATGTTGCAAGTCTTTCAGCTTCACTCATTTTAAGTCTGAGAAACTGACTTCTCAGATTGACAGTATGATAAGGAGTCAGTGCTGCCCTCTTTCACCTTGGAATATGGAAATGTAGAAATAGAACAGACTGTTTGTACTTTATGTCTTCTTAAGATCTGTATCTTGTACATATATATATATATATATGACATAATCATTCCAATCTGTGACTGTAATATACTTTATCCAAAAACATCTGACTTGCTGGCCCAGTATGAAGCCCATATGGGTCACAGGGCTCCACTGTACTCCTGCTTCCTAGCTTCATGTAACCCCGGTCAAAAGATCTTTTTTTTTTTTTAATAGAAATGAGCTTAAAGGAATAAAATAGTTTTAATTTCAAAAATGGACACTCCTTTGGATTCTGGATTAGGTCTCTGTTTCCCTTTCCCTTTAAGGGCAAAAGTATTTTAGCTGAAAATTGCATAATTATGTTTGTTTTACCTAAGGCAAGTTCTGCCAGTGAACCACCATCAAAGGTATGCCTTTAAGCAGGAACTAGCATTTCTAGGTGGAAAGAAAAGCAGCATTATCTCTACATTGTTTACTTTAACTGGACCAGCAATGATTTAGCATGAACATGGGAGTTTTGCCTGCACTTAACTAAGGGGAGAGAAAGTGCCAAGAAGAGGGAGAGAGATGAAGACCATGTGTTAGATATGGGTGTGTATGCATTCATGACTTGCTTAAGAAGGTCTAGCATACAACACTGAGCAAAGCTGTGAGATGTTATCTCTTTGTCAATACATCAGCATGTTTTGCTTTGGTGAAAATTGACCAGCCTTCAGAATGCCAAGCATTTATCAAAATAAAAGAACTAAAACTATCTGCGAGAGGCAGAGCACAGGGTTGATTGAGAGTGTTTAATGTATCTGAACTTCATGCAGGAGAGGTAGAATGCAGCTGCTGTTAATGTTTCCTTGTACTCCCATAGGAACGTTTGTTCTGTGAAATTCAACTGACCAGATAACTATAGAATGAGAAGAAAGAAAGTGATAATACATAGGCTGTGAAACCTGATCTTAAATTGGTCTAGTAGTACTGGGGAGAGGTACTCATGTTACTGCTTTTAAAACTGCTGTAAACAGGTTAAAGCTTTTTGTTACTGAAACCACATGGAAAATGTATTCATTGTCAAAGAAACTGATACTTCACTCTGCATGCTGTTACAATTTAAGTAATTTTGAAGTGAAAACTGAGAGGGTCTGAAAAATTTTCTTGCTCTAACTTTGTATACTTTCACAGAAGTAAAATATGTAAAAGGTATTGCAAAACAGTATTTTCTTGATATTTCCACATTATTTCCTTTTGTGCTGTTAGCACAACCCAATGCAGTGGTCTTTGTACATATAATATAAATGTCATCCAAATCCCAGTAAAACTGATGGAAAGAATCCCACTGAATTCAAAGGCCTAGTAATGGAGCTCTTACATAAATTGTTTATTAAACTTGATTAGTAAGTAAGGTTGGACAACAGAAATAGTTCACCGATTTATAACCTACTTGAATAATAAGTAGTGGAATTAGTGAATGTATTGGAACTTTATTGCTGGATTTCTGTTTGATCACAACACAGCATAAGCTATGGGCCTGCATTCTTTTTATTAATTCACCAGTTCATAGAAGTAAGTCAAAGGTTTCTTTCTAACGTGGATTTTTATTGTTTACATAAGGCAGGCTTCCTTTTCATTAAAACTTTTGTTATGTTTCCTGTGAAAAACAATTATATAAATGAAGGGAAAGGGAGTATAACTTGCATTAATGGGTTTAAATTAAAAAGGAAGAATGATGCAGAATATCAGGGGAAACATCCTGACAGCAAGATCTATTAGAGTACTGAATTGTCTCTTGCAGGAAGTAGAGGAAGCCATGTTGCTTGAAACAGTTTGAAACTACATTGGATGAACCACAGGAAAATTCAGCATATAAATGAGGCTGTGAAATGGGCTGGATCATGTAGTAGACCTTCTATCTCTCTGACATCTAGCAGAATTTTAAAAGTTGTACAATTTTAGGTATGTCTGGGCTTGGCTGTGGTACTGATTGTACTAAACGGTTTACATTAGGCATTTTCAGTAACCCACATGTAAAGCTAACCAGGAGAATCTTCAAGAAAAATAAATCAAAATAAGATGAAAACTAAAACCCTGTAGCTCAGAAAAGGGACTTAATGTGTCTGTATCTTCTGCTTCTTACCTGTTTGTTTCACTGTCATATAATTGCTTGACTTTTCCACATGGTGGATTGGATTCTGACCTACTGATATGAAAAGCAAAGGCTGAGTGAGGTCAGATTTTGACTAAGGGTGCTCACTGTATTAACCTAATTTTCCGGTTAGCAACGCTTTGGTAGCATAAACATGTTGTACGTGCACCGATCTGGGACTAAGAAAAGCCGGTGTACTTTTAGGGATAACTGTACTTTGCTACTATAATAGATTTTTTTTATTCCACTGATTTATAATAATTACTTGAAGTCTGCAGCTGCCTGACTTGTTTTATTTGGTTAGCAGACTCTGCTGTATGTACTTGACCTCAATAAATGGAGGGTGTATGCAATAAATCCTATTAAATATGGGACAAATAAGAATATTACATACCCCCAAAAGCTCTCATAATATACCACAAAAATATTATTTTCATTAATATGAAAAAAAACCTGCTGCAGAATGTATTTTGGAAGAAAAAAAGATCTTTTTCTCATGGCTTACTTAAAATTATTAGGGTTTTCTTTGACAACCATCACAGTATGGCTTAGAATTAATCAACAAACTGTTCCTAAATGCCATTTGCCAGGAATAATCAAATAGGCATATGTTCAGCACTCAGGAAACATTTTAGAGGATTGAAAGTCACAGTGTGGAGAGGAATATGAAATCCTAAACCTCCCTCTGCGCTCAGGCAAGCAGACAGCCACATCGTGAGCAGCTGAATCAGACTTCAGGAACTGCTTGCACAAACTATGAAAATGTCTGGCAAGATAAAGTGTACTCTCAGCTGGAGGAAAATGATTCAGTGGTCACATGATGTCCCATGGCCACAGCTTTAAAACAGACTTTCAGAAACGTATTTGGCATATGTTGATGAACGCACAGAGATGAAAGCATGCATTGTACGGATGGGAATTCCAGTGTATTGCACAGAGCCTTCAGGGCTTATGAAAGAGATCATTTACGGTGTACTATTTGGAGAATCATGGAGGAAAAAGTGCCTTTTGCAGACAGTACAGTAGTTAAGAAAGCCTTGTTTTCTTGAACGTGCTGAAGTTTTCACGTGTACCCATATGGTGTTGGAGATTAATTCGTCTGTCCCTTGATGCATTACCCCTCACTGAAACAGAAAAACAAAACAGGAGAAAATGAGAAAGACTGCTGTGGAAAGAAAAGCCGTGTTTTATTCAGTCTTAAGCATGACGAAGATAAAAATGAGCCGGGTCAGTCTTTGAATGATTTTTTGCATGCCCTGTGGGCTTGGAACTCCTCTAAGATATTTTACCAAGCTCCATGACTGGGTAAAACAACCCTACATGTTTACTTGGTGTATCATGAAGAAATTTTAAAACGCAAGTGTAAGACAGGAAAAAAAAATACACTGTTTTTCTTTCCCCCAAAATTTATTTATTTATTTTTAAAGGGGGAAGAATTTGTCATCTTTCACATAATGTCAATTGCAGATGTTTTATTTCTTCTCCATTTGTATATCTGGGGTAGTTCTTTTAGGGGAGGCCAGTTAAACCTCAAAGCAGACTCAATTTTCTTGAGATTGACTGTAGCTTCAGATTGACATTGCTTAATGAGCCTAAGCCTCAAATCCTGCCTTGCTGAAAACATTCTAGGTTCACCAAGGTTTCTAATCTTTCATTTCAAGTTTTAGATGTATAACAAACCCTTAGACTGGGCAAGGAGTCAAAATAAGCAGAGATCTTTCTGGATGTTTTCAGTGTGTTCTTTGGAAACACATAAATCTCAATGTCGGGTTTATCGGGCATATTTTGCCTTGGATCTAACCTAACCTGATTTTTCTTATAAAGCTCTGTATTTGTATAAAGGCATGGACATTTATGTGCTTACGTTTGTTCATTAAGCTCATAAAAACTTAGTACAATCTGGGCAGATCTTTATTATCGATATAAACATAAAAATAGGATGGAATAGATAATTTTGCATTAGAGACCTATTTGTAACTCTGAATTTAAGGAACCAGTCACATTTTAGTAAATTATAAAATGTTTTAGTCATGTGTATATTTTGTAAGCACACAGGTATGACTTTCAGTTGTGTTAATTCATCTCTTTGGTGATCTAAGTGAGGTACAGTGAAGCTGCGATTATATCTATAGAATTTAATGTTATAGTTAAAGCTCCGTCCCTTTGCAAATGCTCTCAGTTTTCAGGATCGATTTGTCAGTGATTTCTACACTTTTCTCAAAAGTAAAACTACTTATATGCTTTTAAAATGAATGATACAATTTGAGATGCAACCAACTGACAACTGAGATAGGTGGAATTACATCAGTTTAAATTGGCCTACTGTTAAAATTATTAATGTTGGCCCATAGGCCAAAATTTTAACTCAATCTTCATTTAGTCATAATTCCCACTGACCTTTGTCAGGTTTTTGCTTGCAGAAGTGAATAAAAAAATGAGAGTTTGGCTCCTTAAGCTGTATGTTATTAAAATAAAATTGTTGACCTTTTTGGTAGATGATCACAGTGGCAAAGTAAGTTTTCTTGCCAGATTGGCTGGCTGTAAGATTACGCTTAGAGGATTCATAATTATAGTAAAAATTAGTTTTGCCATAGCATACAGGCAAGGAAGTAACGCAGTTTAAGATAAATTCTTTCAGTAGGTGCAGTCATTCCTGTAGAGATCAGATTTCTTTGCACTCTCTTTTCTATATCCAGTAGGTAATGAATCCCACCTGGATGTATGGCAGCAGTAGTGATGTTCAATGTCCCAAACAGTCAGCAATCCAAGGCGGACATTTCACTCTTAACACACACATCTTGATCTCTGCTTCTTGGGCAAGGCCAGCACAAATTACAACTGACCATTTAAGTGTGTAATTTCCTTGATCAGATTTACCACTGTCGTCATTGTTGCTAATAGCTGTAATTATGTTTGGACTTAATGAAAAGGCCACAGCAAAATGTCTGAAGAGCCCTATAACCTGGTTTTCCACGTTCCTGGCCTTTGGTTTGTTCCAGAATTTCTAATGTGGTAATTAGTAATGATAGGTGGTAGATGAGATAAATGGGTTTACTGTAATGCCAGGAAATTAGTTTACTTGCACTCATGGCCAGAAGTGTATTTCACTCAACCATTTTATAGGTATTTGCTAAAGAGTAATAGTAATACACAAGGAGATAAATTCTACAGCTCTCTTCTCCATAAAATTTCTCTTCTCTTTGTTTAAACAAAGTCCAGCTTTAGAAAGTTACTTGGTAATACATGAGCCAGGATAATAACTGGCAGAAGTTAAAAACTGAGGCAAATAGGCAGCTAGTGCCATTCGGCAGTATCATTTTATCTGTAGTATGATTTCCTCATAAATAGTACATCTAAAATTTTAGTTGTACTTTCAATATCAATGCTTGTATCAACATGGCTCTGATTTTTTTTTTTTTATGTAGTTTACAACATTTCTGAGATGCATTACAGGCTGAAGCTTATGTTTCACATCTGTGGTAAAGACCACATTTGTGATAAGCAGTGAAGGAGGAGGACAGAGCAGAGTCCCTTTGGTCAGAGGATGTTTTTCATTCATTTAACCTAAGTGATATCCCTCCAAATGGCAATCTATTGAGATACTGGAACATAATGTGTAACATATTCTTCTGGGAACTGACCAAATTCCCACTGATTTTTCAATTTGGGATGTTGCCAAAATTTTACATGAAGCTGAAATGCCCAAGCTTCAGTATCACTAAAGAAGCTGCAAAATGTTTGGAGTGAACACACCTTTTGTGTGTTGTTGAGGAAAAACAAAGTGTTATGGCTTTGGAAAAAGAAATTTCTAGGAAGTCAGTAAAGCATGTTACAAATAAGATGGAAGACTAATACTTAAAAAGACAAAGGACTTGTGAAGGGTAATTGCACAGCCAGTGTTTCCATTTGGTAGAAATACTTTAATATGTCAACAAGACTTGTGGCAACATCTGCTGAGCACATTTTGATGCCATCCTTTATAGCCACTCATTTTTACAAGGTATAACTATTTCTGGAGCATATCTGAGGCTACAGTGCCATGACCAGCTGAGAAATCTATCAGTTTCTTGACACTAAAAAGAGATAGACTCGTTTTCTTCTTTCTCTTTCTGCTGCTTTTTCTACCTTCCCCTGGTCTTTGCTGATTAGTTTTCATCAGGGTTAAGAAGCTGCATTGATTCAAGGAAGAGTCCAATTGGCTTTAGATATTTGTCTGTGCGGCCCTTGTAGCAAAATGCATGACACGAAGATTGAGTGGAATCTCTTTCTTTGAGCAAAAAACGTGGTTTTTAGAGTAGTTAACTGCATTTTGTGAATCCTAAAAGATGGTGGGAATTGAATTATTCTGGATCTCTTCGGCTGATATCAAAATGTAATGTTAAGTTTAGCCTGGGCTAGTATGGAAAAAATGTTGGACCTCCATTTGTGCCATTGTGCCCTAGGCCTATGCATCTAATTATCTGAACTCTGTAAGATAATTGCCTAGCTTATAATATACAAATGATGTGTTCATATGAAAACCACACAAAATGGCATGTTCTGAGCCTGGGGGAGATACACCCCGAAAGCCAGTTGGTGTCATCAGTTGCTGAACACTGAAGCTTCTATATGAGATAATTGAGATACACATTAAAACTGAATTGCTGCAAGAAAATTAGCAGAGCATTATCAGCCTAAGATACTGAAATATCAAAATAAATACTGTATCTATGTTTCAATACATAATGTGCTTGGGAGAAGGAAATAATATTGTCAATCTAGTAATGGGTTGTCCTCCTTCTGATACTCATTTTCACAGGGGGCTTTCTGAAATGCAACAAGTTAGAGTAACAAATATACCACAGTTTCAAGATGAAACATTTTGAGAGTGATTTTTCCGCACAGAAATATTATGATTAGACATCCAAATAAACATTTTCAGACTTCTTTTTTTCCTAACTGTGTTGGAAGGATCTTAGCAAGGGAGTAATTCTCAGAATAGGCAGGAATTTACTTAGGAATTTATTAATTCCTGGTTGGTAGAGAAGTAGTGGCATGTCCTTTATTCCCCAGGCATTTGCACTACTCAGCAGATGTCCATGTGATTGATGGAATGAGCACGGTCCACACAATGAAGAGTTAACAAGACCTTTGCAGAGCTTGTGGAAAGTGCCTGTTTATAAGTGTTACACAGAAGTGCAGAAAGTTGAATAATTTTTGCAGCTGTTGTCATTTCTTGGGAGATGTCCGTAAAAAATGCCTAAAGTGGAAAAGGATGTCTGGTACATTCATTTAAAGAGTAGAGCTGCAGATCAGATGCAAGATAGCTAACAAAGGAAGAAAATCTATGTTTGATTCTGAAAAGTTACACTTGGGCGGTAAATGACAGCGTCATTCAGTGTGAGTAAATCGTGTGTACTCAGAACTAGTTTGGCTTTTATGACATGATTGTGTGCCTGTAGAACCAATGAATGCATTGCATTAGTAATAGACTCTAGTCCTTGTGTGTAAGCTAAAAGCCTGTATCAACAAATGAACTAATGAAAAAAAAAGCAAAGAAAATTTATAGCAAAGAAAATCAGGAATATGAGGAAGAGACAGAGAAAGAGAATTCTAATGTGTCTAGAGATTACTAGACTTTATAATACATCTTTTAGTATGATTCTCCAAAGTAAATAGCATGTTGCTTGTTTGTGATTACTTCATACAACTAATAAATTATTTTTAGCTGCTCACCTTTGTTAAAATATTTTTTTGGCCGTTATAATACAAAAATATGTATATTACTTTGTGGGAGTGAAATATATATATATGTATGTAGTGCACTCTGTCATATCTGAACAAAGTCAATTGACAGGTCTTCAAAATTTATTGATAAATTTCTGCCGCCTGAGGTCATATTATTTGTTGGGCTCTTTGGTATAAGCTAGAACTTTAAGCTCTTTTAGCATATGACTTAGAGGGTTCATTTAATACATATAATTGAATACTAAATGCTTTGTAAAGAGAACTTAGAAAAAGGTGGGAGTATTATGTCACTTGTATGTCTGAAAAGACTGACATCAGAGGAAGCCTGTTTGGGGAATGTACTTTAACATATCTTATGCTTCTTGCGGTACTGAAAGTCAGAAGACTGAATTTTAAACATAGTTCTTTCTGCTAATGTTTTCATGGTTTTATGCATTGATTTCTTGACAGTTGTCTTTAGTTTATTTTTTTATTAAGGCATAGGTAGAGAATGGACTGAATATATTTATTATTTTATTGGTTAGTAGCTAGCATTATTTCAGTCTATGAAATCTATGGTTAAAGATACCACAACAAACTTTTAGGCCACTCTTTAAAGCATGTTTTTACAACACTTTGTCACAAATTTCTACCCATATAAAACTTCATAGATACAAATGAAATTATGTTTTCCTTCCTATCTTCTGAAATAGTTTAGCAAAATTTGCCTCTTTGGTAAGATTATTTTTTCTTTAAATAAGGTAACTTATGTTTAGAAAACTAACCAACAGAAATCCAGGGAAAATTCCAAGAGAGCCTGCATTGCATTTAAAGAGCAGCCTGCGTGCTAGGGCATCTTTGCTTTTTTAAAGCTTTGAATTGTTTTCTGTTGTATAGCTATGTCATCAGAAAGCTAAGATTTACAGCCCTCATTAATGTAATTTATAAGACTAAATGACAAGCAAACTAAGGGATCTGTGGCTGATCCAGTTAGCAACACACAGATAATTCAGATTTGTCCGACCTGGTCTTGTCAAGTCAAGCAAAACAAAATCAATCAGTGAACTGAAAGAGTGGGAATACTTAAGCTGAAAAAGGAAGTCTGTTTCCTGCTAGGGGACTAGGTCTGGGCAGCCTGTGCCCATTTTGCATTTCAGAGCAAATACTGCAGGAGGTGATTTTTTTTTTTTTTTTCAGTGTTGAAAAACTTCTGACATTCTCTGAGAAATCCCCTTCTCTCTTTCATCTGGGCTGTCTTGAAAAGTGGCATGATGGCAGCGCTCAGGAACAGCTTTCTCAAAAAGAGTCCAAGTCAGAAAACTGCTATTTGCCAGAGAATCACATTTCCATCTTGCAGCCTCTAATAATAACCTACAGAACTATTCAGTCATGGTTTTAAATGGCCTCTTGCGCTTGCTACTACCACCAAAATTAGCAGTCAGTTGACACAGCTAGTGTTTTCCCTTCAATTGAGAACCATCTGTGAGGGTGAAGGCTAAGAAGAAAGCTGAGTCCCTGAGCAAGGGACCTGGCTATGGATTCCTCTTCACCTTTACTTCCCACGTGGCTGTGCATTCACCACTGAATAACAAAATTCGAAGACTTTTGTTGAGCTGTGGATAGAAGTGATGGAAGCTTAGTTCTGCTGCCTGCCATACCAATATTGATTTAATTGAGCAAGGCCTCCTTGTGAGCAGCCTTCCTTAAGACTTGCAGAGAAGACATTACCTTTGTGTACAATAGCAGCTACTAAAAGCTGTCCTCACACTTAAAAGATAGCAGAGAAGCAACAGGCCTAGACTTTCTGCCTCACGAGTATTTTAACTGGTAGCTCTAACGTGTGATTTATGTCAATATAACTTGGGCTGTGAAATACTCAGAGACATGTAAGCCTGTTTGTGAACAGTTCATTGAGCAAAGCTTTTGGTTTATTAGCCTTGTCTTCATGCTTGTCTGGAGCAATATTCAGTGAGGTGGTTTTGGTTGAGGAGTTCTGAACCTTTTTTAATAACAAAATCTAGTTTGTTCCAAGTAAAAGCAGAAGTGAAATCCTCCATTTAGTGGGTGGAAGCTATGCAATACAATTTATATCACCAGTGAATCTTTGCTCAGTGTACTATGGATCAAACAGAAAACTGGTTTTGAATAGCCATAGACATGTTCTGTGAGCTAGGGTGATCCAGCGTTTGTTTGTTCGGGTTTGGTGATGGTATTACCAAAATATCTGGGAGAACTGGAAAAGTCTAATAAGAAGCAATATAAATCTTTGGACTGATAGACCTAAAAGGAGGAATTTTGAAAGGGGTGAAAATGAGTGAAATGAGTGAAAACCATCATGAGGGAGCTTATACAAAACATTTTAAAATAGTGAACAATAAAATCGTACCTGATTGTAACGATGAGAATACGTGAAGGTTTAGAAGTTTTACATTTGAAACCAGTCTAAAAATGCTTCATGAAACTTTCATGTGCTCAAAAATTTAGACATGAGGTAACTAACAAAAATACAAACAATTTAATTGAACAGTCGCCGCCTTAAACCTTCCTTCTTAGGATATGCATTCTAGAGATGGTATTATATTCTTATGCATTGTGTGAAAACAGTGTGCCATGTTAACACATTTAGTGCTTTAATTAGATGGTATCCTGGGATATCATTTTAATAAAACAAGAGCTCGCAACAAAAAAAATATATATTCTTTCTGTATAAACCCAAGAAATTCATCGGGGAGTCCAGGGCAGAAACAGCTGTGCAATTCATTTGTGTCCATTCAACTTCATCCTAGTAACACCCGTGACAACGTCTTCTGATGAGACAGGAAGCCACGTAATCTCAAGCAGACTTTTACAGCTCTAGGGATACTTTTTTCCACTGAAATGATAGTAAAGTCTAGGTGGGTGACTTAATTTCACCTACGGCTTATAAAATCAAAATCTTGCTGTCACAGGTTCTTTGTACCAGATCTTGTAGCATCTGAGATACAGATCTACAATTTACCGCAGTCTGAGTGAAGACACACATGAAAAACGGGACCAGTTTTTGTCTGAAGAACCTACTGCCATCTTCCTTTTTATGTCAGGAAATGTCTTCTTTCAACACTGTCAGTTTATGTGCATACACTAGAAATGCAACAGAACAAGCAGGAAGCATTTCGGATGAAAAGCTTTTGTTAATTATATGTATAGAAGTGCCAGCAGCTCTTCAAATGGATGGCAACCAACAGTAAGCCTCAAAAAGTTCAGACTGTTCAATTCAGATAACCATCCAAAAATTAGTCTGCTTAACTAAAACTTGTCCAAACCTTTTTGGTCTGGAAATCAGGCTGGAAATTTTACATGATCAGACTTTGAGTTTTCGAGTGCTCATTTCCTTTTGCCAGCAAAGAGATATCATGAGAACAACATCTCACAGTGCGGCATACCTGCAATTAGGCTTCTGCTCTTGGCTGAAGAAAAAGCCCAACAGTTAACCAAGCCTGTTCTGAACTTAAGCAGGGAATGGATTTGCTGCAAAATCCATCCCTAATAATTACACAGGAGAACTAAACTGTATACTCTTATGCAATGAGATATGCTTAGTATTAATTCCTTTGCATGATATTAAAGCCACTTCCTTTATTCTTGTAGCAATAAATCCAAGAGTTTAATTTTAAAACTGAACATGGACCGAAAATGAGTACACTTCTAAATGAACTTCAGATTAGGTCTACCAGTAGAAAAATTGCTAATCCAACAGAATTGTTTCTGCTCTTTCTTTTTCAGTGCCTTTTAGTGTATAATCATATTTTGATATCTACTCCATATGATCCTTCTTATGAAAATCAAAAAGTCAGCTTCTGTTTTCAATGATTTTCCTGTGAGTTAGGCGAAGAGAGCTGGCTAATGTTGGGCAAATGTGTTCAAAAAAGTTATAAAGGAGTATGTAGTTGATAAAAATATGTTAAATATACAAGAG
This sequence comes from Phaenicophaeus curvirostris, assembly GCF_032191515.1. Classification (NCBI taxonomy): domain Eukaryota; kingdom Metazoa; phylum Chordata; class Aves; order Cuculiformes; family Cuculidae; genus Phaenicophaeus; species Phaenicophaeus curvirostris. The sequence goes on along the minus strand of NC_091393.1, from coordinate 82,445,218 downwards.
CCAGGTAAGTGCTAAAGACGGCTGAAAATCTTGCAGAATAAGAACAATTAAAACAAAGGGTAGGGGAGGTCAGACATCGAGATATGTAGTTATTTCTTCCATGTCTCTCTCATGTAGTTTCTTTATGGTTCTATCATACTCAAGTCTTTAAAGGTTTTTCTCTGAATTGTTACTTACAGCACCCTGAGTTGCTTCTGTCTGGAAAGCAAATAATTATCCTGGAAAGGACTATATTTCATTAAAAGAACGAATGATCCTAAGTATATAAACAGTCAGAATGTTATACTCTGTGGAACAAGGAGTTTCCCTGATTAATTATTTTCTGAACTCTGAATAAAATCACTGGGTTTTTATCAATAGAATGTTAAATCATGACTTCATTCTTCACTTCTTCTCCACTGTTCCTTAACAGATGCTGTATACACAGAGAGGAGGGAGAACAAGGAACAAGAATTACCCAATGGGATTTCTCTGAAAATGGAACTGCTGTAAACTAGTCTTAATAAACATTCTGTTTTGGATTTATGCTAGCTTTTTTTTTTTTTTTTTTTTTTTAATTCTTGGCAAAATGCATATAGGCTTAAATCTTAGGTAGCACTGAAAAGATTTTTCATCAGGCACGACTGTTGTGAATGTAGGTTGTTTTCTGAACCTCCTCAAAACCAAGCCTGGCCGCACCAAGGCTAGAGCAGTATCATAATAGTGAACTGACTGCAGATACAGCAGGGATAATTTAGGCCTCCAAGGGTAAATTAGTCTAAGGAACTGTTGAGATCCAGGGTCTGGAGGTAAAAGAATCCAAGGAAAGCATGAAGGATGGTTTAAGATGTGTTAACCCAAATGGACTACACCTAAAGTTATTAGGGCAAATCCCACAGAGGGTGAAATTTGCATAAACGGTCTCTACTGCCTTCTCTAGCTGATGTCCAAACAAAATTCTGCTGGACACCCCCATAGGTGTGAATTTTCAGTATCTAATTTTGAATCTACTCTTATGTTCCTTCTGTATTGTGTTGCAATAAGTAAAAGCCCATTATCTTGACCACCACATACAATGAAAATGAAAATTATAAATTACCCTTATTACCTGCACATAGTCCAAGTCCACAAGGTGCACCTGAGTAATTGTAATGGACTTGGGCCACTTATGTACATTTTGATGACACGTAGAAATAATGGTGGCAAAACCAGATGTGGATAAATCTTACGTTAACACCAAGAGATGTCAATTAAACTATATGCAATTCCTCATCTACAAATCATGCCTCTTTCTTCCATATTGTAGTTTTGTCACCATAAAGGAAAATCTAGCAGGCTTGACGTGTCTGTCTCTGTCTGCATATATGACAGCTATGTAGTTGATAATTTCACGGAGGTCCTCTAGATACCATCAGAACACTAAGGCTGCTTCCATTTCAGTGCAAATAGAAGTACAGGAAAAAAATCTGTGTGGAGTGTTCCACAACAGGAATAGGAACATCTGAAGTAACTGATTTTTTTTTCATATGCATAAGTTTGAATTGAAGCCTGGGCAGCAAGTCACTTCAGCATTTATATTATCTCAGCCTGCAGTTCTGTTTCTTTTCCCATAATTTTTTTTTGTCTAATACAACTTAGTACTCCCTGGGACAGACAATTGTGATGCATAGTAGAATGAGGCTATCATGTCAGTTTGGGCTTGCAGGTACTGCATAAATATTAATAATAATTAATAGGACTTCAGTTTTACCTTTAATTTCTAAATACCATAAAGGAACTTGTGTCAATTATTTCCTTTTTTTTTTCTATGGTGTAGTGTTACTGATTTCATTTTGCATTTTGACCAAGGAATCAGGATCCTATTCTGATGTTTTACAAAAGCATAATGCAAAAATGCATCAACAAAAAGTAGTCTCTATTGAAGACATTTTTTTTACACGTTATTTGACTTATGTTTGTTAATGGTGACAGTCACCATATGAAGTAGTTCTCACCAAGTGGAATTTTAATGATTCAGTTATTTTCCTTGTTAATAAAATGAGACGGAGATAAAAATAATATTTTTTTTCCTCAGAGTTTTTTGTTGATTTGATGTATATGTTTGTTCCAGTTGAAGAAATAGAAGGAAAATACTTGGAATTTTCTATTAGTGGGGACAGTCCTCTTGAATTGCTTTGGGGAGGAACAACTGGTGATCTTGAGATTCTGCAAATCCAAGTTCCCAGCAGCTTGCAATGTGGGCTGCCAATCAGCTGGACAAAGTAGCCAGCAAGAACCTAAGTTTTAAAACCTGCCTGGCACCAAGGCTCACATTGGAGGCAGGCTATAGTCTGTCAGACTGCCTTTGAAATTAAACCACATCTGTGAAAAGTTCTAAATTGGCCAAATCATCAAATTCCAATGAAATGCTATTTGGCGAGAATTTTTCCAACCTGCTCTAATTAAAAGGAAACTAAATCACCATAGCCACTGTTGTGCACTAAACACCACTGCTGTTGTTGTGCTTGTTCACATTCCCAACTGCAGTTGTTTCCAGTGTTCCAGCTTGAAATGATGTGTAAATTTGTATGTAGGTACACAACATATTCCTGAATCCAGAACATCACTCTTTACAGCCAGGAAAAAAAAACACCAAAACACCCACAAACCAACACCACCAAAAAAACCCCAGTGTCCATGGCCAGACTGTTTATAGTTCTATCACCTCATGATTTTTATCTGAGGAAGGGATTTTTTTTTTTTCAAAAATTACTCTCTTTACACAGTCTATTTCCAAGAGACATTGTGTCCTGATGAGGAGTTTTAAAAAGGTCATTCAAACTATACTGTTCAGACTGTATAAAAAAGATTGCTATTAAATATTCGTTAACTTAATATTCCCTGGAAGACTATCTAATTTATAAATGATAGTTTTACAGATTATTTTAGCTGTAAGGGATTATGTGTATGTGCTAAATTTTAAAGTCTGCCTGTTAACTCTCAAAGTGAATTAAAATGAGTAATTTATTTTGCTGATATTTAGTATGTTATGTCATTTCTGAAATATAGAGATCTTCATCTGGGGAACATAAAAGATACTGTAGAACCAGCAGTACTTATAGCTCCACACACAGCCACACCCTTTGGACTAGGTTATAAAAAAAACCCCTTCTAAAATACAAAGATAGATTTTAAAAAGAAATAAATGCCAATTTCTTTAGAAAATCTTCTTGTACATGCCAAAAAATTGATGGGTGCCAGGCAGTTTTTAAATCACTTTCATAAGATACCAAATTGTAAATAAGAGTTTCTTTGAGAAGATTGTTCACTGTAGTGCTGACACTGTGATGGCAAGATCCAAACCTGAAACTTCATCTTTATTAACTGATTATACTTCCTAGACAGGAACTTATCTATTTCTTTATGTATTTACTTTCTTACCTATTGCGTTGTAGCTATGGCCAGGTAAAGGACCTCCTTGTTAGGGATAGTCTATATACAGCATGTCTTTCTGCACAGAGACTAGGGCCTGTCTTAATACCTATGGCTTCAGCAACACCACGTCTGTTCATGCTGCAAGTCCTTTTACTTGTTTAGAGTCTTGCAAAAGTATCTTGTGTGAGAGTGTATTCTTTGCAGATATAACACAATTTGTGTGGCATAACCCTGGAGACCCTGCTCCTGCTCTAGATCTAGAATAATTAGGTAAGAAGAGGAAACAAGAGGTGACTTGCAGTCTTTCAGGCTCCTGGAAGATTAGCCCTTTGAGTGGGCTTCAGGGACTTTGTTTCATGCTAGGGAATTCTGCATGAGATGTAAGGGGTTCACATACTTTTGTAATGCATGCTTCACTGGCATGTTATATTTTTCTTTTTTTGTTTATTTATTTTATTTTGGTTTCTTTCTACTTGATTCCTGCACATATGGCACAGTAAGAAGTTCTGTTGCGAGTCCTTTGTCTCACAAAATGTCCTGGAATTTATCGTGCGCCTGATGTAGTAACAGCCATCTGACTGATGTCAACTACAAGTTCCAGATTTTGCATCTATCTGCTTAGCAATGGCTGAGGAGTGCACAGCTGGTGTGCATGGTAAGGACTGGCCTGTGTCCTAATAATTCTGTGAGAGAATGAGAGAAAGAACCAGCCATTGGGATTGACCCAAGCCTCAGTTTATTCATGATGAGCTATAATATTAACCATTTTTCAGTGAGTCACTACATGGGAAATAAGCATTTCAGAGGTGAAACTGTATGGGCTAGATACTGTTTGTTCTATTCTGGGTAGTAATTTGTAAATGTTACTATGTGGAACTGCATGGATTTATTTTCCAGTATTGGTGGTCATCATTAGCTAGCAAAGTGTTTCTTGTCCATTCCTGAACATGATGGACCATGCATATGGCTGACCAAAAGCAACAGTTGAACATTAGTGGGTGCCGTGAGGGTGTCAGGACTTGTATAGCTTCAGTGCATCTTCCTGACTGTGTTAATGTATTGGTCCAGCGTTTATGGCTTACATGAGAGCTGTGAAAGCATCTGATATGTATCACACAGCCAGAGTACTTACAATAGGAAATCTTGGTCCTGTGGTTAGCTGGCCCAGCCAAAAACAATGATGGAAGATTGATAACACTGCTGACACCCAACTGAATTTTCACTAACAGACCCTTTGAGACCCAAAATATCTCACATCTAGATCATGTCATGATAGAAGCCTGAGTGAAGTAAGAAACTTTTGAAAAGCATTCACATGGTACAGGGCTGTTTTGTGTGAGCTAGAGACTGATCATGAATGATAGCTTGCCAATGTGATACAAATATGAACAATTGTTACTACTTAGTATGCTGGCTTGGCTGATGAGTAATATTTTTTAAGGCTCAGGAAATATGTAACCCAAATAAAAAAGTCATAACACTGGGAGGGATGATGGAGATGACCTATTTCCAATACAATCTGTTTTTTCACAGATCTCTGATCCAGAGTAACCCATGTGGATTTTGTTCATACATAGCAAGAAGTCATATGAGCTGACTGTATTTCATGCAGCACTTTGTAATACAAAAAGAATATTTCAACATTTGCTGTAAGTTGTAGGCACTGAGGTCTTCCTTGGGAGGTAAACTGCCTTTGGTTAGGGTCATTATGACCTGTAATAGCTTCATTTAGTGTCAGATTTCCATGCCTTTACTAGTGTTTGTTACCTAGAATTCCAGGCATCTAGGAACGCTTTCTTAGAAAAGAATTAGAGCATAGGTTTCTTTAAGTAACTAATACATAACAAAATTCAGTAAACAAGCCAGTAAGCCAACATGAAAAGGAGGTTACAAGCTGGTCCTTAGCATGTGTCATTTTAGTAGAGAGCCCTGCCTTAGCCTGGAGATGAACTTTTCAGATTAGTAAGAAAGAAATTTTTAGCAATCATCTGAGGTGCACTGGTTGTCTCTCTCCTGTATTTCAGGATTAATCTGGCCAGGCTCAGAAACACTTTTTCCTGAGAAAAACACTGGGGCTGTCAGTAAGAATTCTGAGGTAGGTGCTATCTGAAGTTTGATTAATCCCACTGCTTCAGTGAGACATTAGAGGGAAAATATTTTGTCTTGTTGGTTGATTTTGGCTTTTCCTTGCTTGGATCTTTTATAGGGCTCTTCAGAGGAATGTGTAGGATGGGTCGTGCGCCGCGTTTGCAGCCAGTACCATCCTTTGGTCCCAAGTAGTTAAGTTAGAAAAAGGTAAAAATGTATTCTCCGCTGAATGCCTATCACATGACGAAGAAAGAGGGAGGATTTCTGTCTAAGGAGAGAAGTTATCCATAGCTGGACTGTCACAGGAAATCCTTTAGGACAAGAAACGAACTGTGCTGCTTCTGTTGACGTGAGCCCATAGTAAAGCTGGGGAATGCGCATTGTGCCAGTATTTTTGAAGTTTTTTCTTCCCCTGGAAAGAGAAGGTAGGTCCACAACACTTTGTAGGACCTCTTGATGAAGATTCCTCTTTCACTGAGACTCTTCAAAAAGGGCTTTAAATTTTCTTACTTGGTTTTATAGGTTTCAATAATGTGTTGGACATGTTTTTTATGTTAAAATAGCTGCTGTCTATGTGCATGTATGCTGTGTAAGGATCAAAGGAGAATCTTACAACAATAATCACCGGTAGCATAGATAGGAGATAACATTTGAATTCCATGTTGTGGAACTGCCCTTATGCCCTTGCCATGTGGCTTAGACCCACTCTTGGACATGACCTATTACTTCTGGTTCAAATAAATCTAAAAAAATAGTTCCTCTTAAGCACTGAGAGTCTCATGAGTCTATGAATGGCTCACTCTATGTAAATGTCTATAAGGAGCTTTATTTTGTTTATTTTGTGGATTAAGCCTCAATCTTAATCTGGCATCCATTTTGGCTTTTGAGGAGACATTGATGCCAGTCTACTGAAGGAATAGGCAAGGAGTGGAAAGTCAGGTTTTGTACTCATTCCACAATTGCAGGAAGAGAACACTTAAAATTAGCCGCCTGTGGTAGTTGTGCACAGAAACCAAAATTGTGTGTACTTGGCAGTGTAGAAATGAGTAGAAGGAGAAATTGAGCTGAAAAGATCATAACTAAGACTGTAATTATGAAATGCAAGCTCAGTGAGCAAACTTTTAGAAAACTGTAATGCCATCAGTCACATATGATGAGACAAACCCACATATAAACAAGAAAAGTTTGTTGTTGTGCCTAAATCAGATGTAAAGCTGAGGAGTAATGAATTTGAATAACCGGCTTCAGATCACACCAAATTAATTTGAGTGTTAACCTAATTTTTTCTGAAAGCCAATCAAGGGCCTTAAAAACAAGACTGACCTTCCACTCAAATAGAATTTAGTAGAAATATTGTAAGAGACAAAATAGCCATCTCTTAAAAGACTTACAGATAATACTGTTTCAAGTTTCAATAAATCTCAGTTGATCTTTAAGATTTGCTACTAATCTGCTAAAATTCCTCAAGTTCTACATAAGATTTTTTTCACAGAAATGGCAGTATGGCTTTCCTAACTTCCTGACTCAAACTGAATTTCTTGGGAACTTCAGACAAGTGCTTCATCTTTCAACCTTCATACTCCTCCTCCTTACCTATGCCAATAATAGTGACCATTAGTTTGTACTGCACAGTGCAGTGCAGTAATTTCTTCATCATTGTCAACTACCTAAGATAATAAGAAGTCCTTATTTTCTATTATCTGTTATACAAATGGACAAACATAACTAAAATGCATAACTAAAAATGTTCTTGGATGTACAACTCTGGAATACTTTCTTCCATAGACATTAAAATCCCAGTGCAGCACTTATGATGTGTTCTGTATGGCAAAGCTCAGAGTCATCATTGCTCCAAAATCACTGCTGACAGGCAATGTAAAGGACTGCAGTCAGCCTCAAAAGTGTATCTTTCCATCTCTCTGGCTGCTGGTTTTATTTTGTTAGCAATCCAGTTCTAAATTGCAGTTTTATCTTTCGTTCCTCCATGTGTTCAAACTGGACTAAAGCTGTAGCTTCTTGCCTGATCGGGTACAGTGATGTAGCATGGACCACAATGAAATTTATTTTTCACAGATGAAAGAGTGGACTCTGACCTGGCTGCAATTGTTCAAGAGTGAGACCTTGATCCTGTGATAGACACCAAAACATCATCTCAGTGCTTAGTTTAGCTGACAAACAAAATGTTAGGCTACTTTAGGGGAAAAAAAAAAAAAAAGAACAAAATGGAAAACACCATTATGTGCAGTTCATTCACAACCTGAATGATGTGTGAAATTCTAGTCTCCCTATCTGAAAAAGATAGTTATTGAATAGATTAAATAATAAGCTCAGAAAGTCTGCTGAGTTGAAAGTAGCTGCAGGGTGGAAGAGTATGAGGAAATAGACTCTATATCTACTCTACTGTGCTTTCTTATCTGTCCAGTTATGACCACAGGATATTTTCTTACCTAGATACTTGGTCTGAATCAGTATAGCCACTTGTATAATATTTTTATATTATAACAAGACCCTAACTGTTGGTGTGACACAGAAACAAATACTGATTGTCTAACTTCTTTAAGGTGTTTTGGGTTTTCTTTGCTAGAAAATCTGGGGAAAAAACTTTATTTCTTGTGCTATAAAGTAATGGGATCTGCAGTGTGTGTGAAGTGATCAGAGTCATACACCCCTCTCATTACAAGCTTTCCAGAGTCTTAAGAGTCATTTAGGAATGTATACTTTCGTGTCTGTATTTTCACAAATGTGCGGTAAAATACCAAACTAGGCTGGTGATCTAAAATAGGGAGGAAGAGTGAATTCTGCAGTACATTTTGTATTCCCAGAATCATAAGTGTGTGAAGCCCTGATATTTTCATTTCACTTGCTTTGCACACATTCTGAAAAGAACAGCCTTTAGTGTATGAAAGTATGAAAAGTCAAGTTTTATTAGAAAACATATTTTCATTTAGTTGCAAATTGGATATTCTTCCTGGCAATGAAATCAACATCTAAAATTATTGTTTGGTGAGAGGGAGAAATGGGTTCCATATGAGGATAATTATGTGGTCATCTTCTCTTGAAGCAATACAGAAATCACTACCCTGGTGAAAGAGTTAGGGATAACTTGTTTTCCTGGCATTTATTTGGGTAAAAAAACAGGTCAGAAAGAACCTGGCCCAGATACTTTCTGTCTTGATTATTGGTTATGAATGTGAACAGTAACTTTCAGCTAAGATAAGCTTACCATAAATCCTATTAACCTGTTTTTTGAGGTATCACTTCTTAACAGTGAAAGGGTTGTTCTGTCTCTATGCTCAACTCAGTCCTTGTCTTTTTTTAGTGAAATATCCAGTAAAGGATATTGTGGCAGAGGTTTTAGTGGTGTGGATTCCTGTCCATGAGATCACTAGCTCACTGACCAACCATGGCTTGGTAATGACCCCTTGGTAAGTGACCTACACTGAATTTGAACCAGTTACCTTAATGTGGAAGACTGAATGACAGTTCTAATCTCTGGAGGTTTTAATTTCTGGTTTTTATTCTAAAATAAACTCTTCTCAACCTCAACTTCCCCAGGCAGTGTTGTGACAGGAATCTTTTCTCTTTTACCTTGAACTGCTCTGTATCTGTGATAGTGCTAAGTTGACCTTTGTCATTTCATTCAGAAATAAACTTAACATACATTTAATCCACAGAATGTTAGAAAATACTGGTTTTCATCTAGTGTTTTTAGGAACAACAGGAAGGAATTTTGACAGCTATATTCAGTACCCTTGAGAAAATACCATGCGCTATTGCATGGGAACAACCCCAAGTTCCTTACTCCAGCAAAAGCCTAAGTCAACAAGACTTGTGCCTGAGGAACTACTACAGGACTGGCCCAAATATTTTGAAGTTTCTGGTTATAGAAGTACACAGAAAGGAGAAAGAGTAAAAATTGTTGCAAATTTCAGAATATTTAAATGGAACTTGATTTAGAATTTTTTAAAAACTAACTATTCTATAAGATTAAGCTGTGTAGCTTTAGTTGAGCCCAAATATGTATAAGGTATACTGATTTAAGGCCCACAATGGTCCAGTTATTTGGAAACACATTTTAAAATACACTATTGGCTTTGAGCGATTTTCAAGTAGTAATTTTTATTGATTGCAATTATCAACTCTTCACTGAAATCTTCCAATTTCATAATCAAACTAAAAATTGAGGTGAAAACTAAATTGTTAGTGTACCCAGTACTCATGAACTTTCTTAAATTGAAATTGATTCCTTGCTTAGGGTGATAAATTTTGCAATGAAATACTCCTTCATTGGTGCATGATTTTTATGTTCAGGCGTAAAATTTAACAAGATAAGTGAACAACCCTTCGCTGAAACACAGAACTTGGTCTGACTGAGAGCACTACGTCTATGCTTCTTCAAGTAATGATATAGAGTAATTCAGTGTACAATACTGAGTATAACACAACAAAACAAAGAGACAGTGAGTTATTTTCTTCTCAAATATCTGCTAGTTTGTTAAATACATTAAGGAGCTAGACGTGCAACCCTTCTCCTGTATAAATTTTAACATGGATACTATGACTTCCTAAAGATTCTAATACTGTCATATTTTGTTTCTGAAATTTCTCCATCTCTTTGATCAAAGTGGCAAGTCTTCAGCATCTGGTAAAATACTTAATATATTTTGTATAGCATGGCCAGGAAAATATATTTTTAATTACAGATCCATGAAGCCCTTGTGGTTAAGAAGGCAAAGGAATCAGAGTTTTCATCTGAAGTCAAGCTGGCTGACTGATGAAGGGAAGTCAGATAGGAAATGAGCAAGCATACATGTTATATTGTATATTTGTGTATTTTTATGTACTATCCAAAACAGAGGTCAGTTTTGGAAGAGTGTTTGCCCCTGACTTGCAAGGCAGAGCAAATCTGGCAATGGCATGGACATCTGCTGAGTTTTGTTTTCCAGTGTAAAGTCTAGGCATTTTTCCTACAACCCTAGAAGTCTATCATGTGAGGTCTATATTATGCTTTCAAAAATATTTTCATATACATCTTCTATATAGCCTTAATCCAAGCATGCTGTACTCATAGGAAGGTGGATTGAAATTCTTGTTTCAAGACATTTTCAACTGAAAAGAATCATCCTTTTTCATTTTCTTCCCCAGTAGAATGTTCAGTTTTTAAAGGAAAGTTTAGGTTTTTGTAATATAATCACCTGAACACATAATGGCCCCTCTCTCCAAACACAGTTTCTGCTTTTCTCTGGAAAAAAGAACTTTTATGACAAATTCTAAAACTATGTAACTTTAACGATGAATTAAACCAAAATACACATCCTTGACCTTTCTTTCCAAGTTTCTCATTAAAATGCTCACTATTTTATGACCTGCTTCAATGTGGTAATTTCTGTTCAATTTAGCTTTGAGGCAGTTACTTTCTGAACCAACAGAGAAACTCATGTGTAGATTCACTGGACACAAGTCATATCACTTTCATTCATGAGATTGTAGGCTTTACTTCTTATGGGTGATTAAAGTTTTGAGAAAGCGATTTATTTTTCCTCACAGTTTACTTAGTATTTCCCTCTCAATTTTTAATTATAAAATATAATTTCTGATAACCCTGGAATGTAGGAAAGAGCCTTGAAATACTGGCCTCTGAGGGACGAAATGTTTAATGTGTCTTATTTCTAGATGTAAATACGATTCATTCTGTACTAAAGGTTTTTTATTTCAGCCATATGACAACTAGTTGATAGTGATTTAAGCGGCTCACTAACAAGGGAAGTTGGGAGTGTCTCTTTTCAGCTGATAGCTCAGATGAGTAGTAGGACTTAGCTGTAACAGAAACAGCAGCAGCTGTCAAGAGGCAATAGCACAGAAAGCAGCAGCATGACATGGAATGAACAGAAGGGAGCAGATACAGTGCGTTGGTCTGTCTTATCACCCACACAAGTGAGAATGTAGCAGCCATGGGCAAGTATTAAGCTTAAGCATTAGAGTACCTTCTCTTTAACTCTAGGGGAATTGACCTGCACAAAAGCTTTGGGTCATATTAAAAAACAGGTTTGCAAGCATCTTATGCCGCTGTATGCAACATGAAGATGCCTGCCAGAGCCCTGTCTTGTAGGGAGAGGATCCCCGCTAGAGCCAGACCCAAGGGCACATGGGTTGGACCAGGATCAGCCTGTCCTGAAGGCTCATCCCAAAGTGAGATCCTGTTTTTCAAGTTAATATTTTCTTTTCCCATCAGGTCAAGCAAGCTGTTGGCCTGCTTAGTGGTCTTTGGAAGGTTTCTTCCTTCTCTACCTCTGTCTTCCATAGTGAAGGTGCAAAAAGATTTGAGTTATTCTATTGAAAATATAGTATATATAAAGTAGATGTGACGTTGCTGTAAGTAGCTCTACAGGTTTTTCAGAGAAGACAATGCTTCTACTATGAGTCAGAAACACATAAACAGTTCATATTTTTTTTATTTTGTTTCTCTAAAGGCAGGAGTACTCCATGGGGTAATCATATGTGTACAATTACTCCAAGACTAACTCTAAATTTGTGAAGTGCTTTTGGGTTTTTTTGGATAAAGAACATTACAAGTTGTAAATGCAAAACAGTGACATGCAGGTTGCTGTGTATACTGGCAGGCCAGGAAAATGTCATCTGAAAGCAGCTAATAGCAGAGGGTTGTATCTGGAAACCTTTCTGCTACAGATCACGTTTACTCATTTCCAGACCTCAGACTCTCTAGTGCAGTGTGTGTGCGAATCAGCAGGCGTTTAGTCCAAAGTTCTCCATAGCTAAGGAAAACATTCCCACTGACTTGGGTGAGGCTGGATGGAAGATGTATGGCTGTGTTTAAGATGGCTGTGTAACTAGTATATAAATTATGAGGTTTTCTGTAATGAAAAAGAAATCTACTTTTATCACAAATCTAAAATTGATTTTGCTAGTTTTTATGTATATTCCATATAACACAAGTACATCTGTTTATATTATAAAGTCCTCAGTTACATTTAGAGCTGAGTTAATTAAAAAGGAATTATCTGCTAATGTTTTAAAGAAAAATACTCTCAACTAATTCATAGCACTCCACCAAAGACTGGTGGATAATAAGGAAAAACATTTATAGAGTTAGTTTTATATTTTATAGTAACAATGATGTTATGCCAAAAGCAAATACCATTTTACCACTTGCATTATAAAAGGCTCAAACCCAATTTATTTTTGATGATTATCTGCTACATTGGTTTCTCTGAAGTGGAAAATAGATCCAGATAAAGCCCCAGTTCTCAGATATCCCAGATATCTGAAGCAGTGGAGGCTTGTTCTTCAGACACTAGTGGTCTCCAAGTATTTTTGGCTAGACATTAATTCTCTTTTAAGGTCCAGTACTAAGGCGCAAAAACTCAGAAGTTCTGGCATGTAACTTTTCCTCTCACAGTGGTGTATCATAACGATCTGCAGTACTATTTATCCAGGGACCCTCTGACTACGGGCTGTGGGGAAGCATGCTCACCTAAGACCGTTTTTTCATGTTTAATTTTCCCTGACAGTTTTCCCTAAACCTTCAGTGGTACATGAAAGCTAATTTCAAACTAACCTTAGTTTATTTTCAGTGATTAGAGTTTGTGGATTTGGTTTTGTTTTCCCCTCCTTTTTTTTTATTTGTTTGGTTTTTTTTAAACAATGAGCAATTCTTTCTTTTGGAAAAAACCCATACAGCATTAGTGAAGAGTAAGCCATGTTTGGGATTTTGCAGCCTTGAATCATCTTTTTCATATACAAGGCAAAAAAATAGCATCAGGCAGAGATGCATTTGTTGAAAAGCTCTGTGATTTGAAATCTGATGCTTCCTGCAGAGTGCGTTGTCATCTCCTTACCCACCCGTTTTCTTCTTCTGCTCACACATGGAGTCATTACCACATCCAACAGGGTTTCTGTTAGCAGTCAGGTGGTGTAGGGACAGTTTCATGAGAGCCCGCCTTATGTGAAGGAACTTACATCTAATTTTCACTGCTAAGAGAGCCCTGCTTTTTTTCCTCCCATTGGTGTTATTAAAGGTGACTCTGTTCAAGTTAGGACTTTGATTGGGCCACACTGTCACAGCTACAAGACCTGCTTTCCTTCAGGTATAAATGGGAGAGAAAAGGACTGGAAACCAGTCGTCACATAATCGTTCACTAGGAGACTCAGAAGACAAAGTGACAGATGTGGCTCCTGTGAGCCTCCAGAGAGGCCCATTTGAAGATGGCATGACTTAGAGCAATCCTATTATTGTTTCAAGCTGTGTCCATGGCTGAGATCCAACATGAGAGTCAGCAAAAGCAGACGAAGGAAACCAGGACTGTTTTCTCTATGGCTCTTGCACTCACGGACTCTATAATCTTTATGAAATTGTTTCTCACCTAGAGCTTGTGAATACAGTAATAACTTGATCCTTTTAGCTCTTGTATATTCTCTAGTATACTGTTCCCAGGCCAATTCAGAATCACCACAGCATAAAAAGACTATTCTCAACAGCACTTTTATGCTGTTGATTTTAAATACTTTGAAGAACACTAGATTGTTCCAGGCTTACCAGGACGTTTCCAAAATAATAAGCTGCATGCCAAAGAATCTGAGATTCATATATTACAGGATATGGTCTTCTCACACCCTCCGCCTACTCATTTGGAAGTGTCTCATGGTTTTCCTGCATCGTTTGACACATCTGTAGTCATTTAATTGTTCTGGCCTTTCAGAATACATTGTGAAACAATTGCTTACAGGACTCATTAAAAGAAAATATAACAAAAAATTCCCAGGCATTGTACCTCCTCCACAGTAACATAAGCCTTGGAAACTTGCAGAGTATCCAAAAAAATAATTTTAAAAAAAATACAGGACATTTTGACCTGTGTTATAATAAGCAGCCAGTCTGCAGCATGAGTATTTGGACAATATTTCTATATAACTAAACAAGTCATGAGTGGAATGGAAGTATCATAGAATCATAGAATCACAGAATCATAGAATCACAGAATCATAGAATAGTTAGGATTGGAAGGGACATTAAAGATCATCTAGTTCCAACCCTCCTGCCATGGGCAGGGTCATCCCACTAGATCAGGCTGCACAAGGCCCCATCCAACTTGGCCTTGAACACCTCCGGGGATGGGGCAGCTGTAGCTTTCCTGGGCAACCCTTGCCAGTGTCTCACCAGTCTCAGGGTGAAGAAATTCTTCCTAATGTCTAGTCTAAATCTGCCCCCTTCCAGTTTATACCCATTCCCCCTCATCCCGTCACCACAAGTCTTTATGGATAGTCCCTCTCCAGCTTACTTGTAGGCCCCTTTCAGGTACTGGAAGGTCGCTATAAGATCCCCTCGGAGCCTTCTCTTCTCCAGGCTGAACAAGCCCAACTCTCTCAGCCTGTCCTTGTATGGAAGGTGCTCCAGCCCTCAGGTCATCTTTGTAGCCCTCCTCTGGGCCTGTTCCAACAGGTCCATATCCTTCTTACATTGAGGATTCCAGAACTGTACACAGTACTCCAGATGAGGTCTCACAAGAGAGGAATAGAGGGGCAAAATCACTTCCCTCAACCTGCTGGCCACATTTCTTTTGCTGTAGCCCAGGATACGGTTGGCCTTCTGGGCGGCGAGCGCACACTGCTGGCTCATGTCAAGCTTCTCATCGACCAACGCCCTCAAGTCCTTCTCTGCAGGGCAATCTTCTCAATCACGTCATCTCCCATTGAGTACTGAAAACAGAGATTGCCCCAAGCCAGGTGTAGGATCTTACACTTGGCCCTGTTGAACCTCATGAGGTTCTCAGAGGCTGGAGGTTTTTCTCCAGCCTGTCCAGATCCCTCTGGATGACATCCTGTCCTTCCAGTGTGGCAACTACACCATGCAGCTTGGTGTCATCTGCAAAGTTGCTGAAGGTACACTCAATCTCGCTGTCAATATCATTGATGAAGATATTAAACAGCATTGGTCCCAGTATGGACCCTTGAGGGAAACCAGTTGTCATGGATCTCCATCTGGACTTTGAGCCTTTGACCACTACTCTTTGAATATGACCATACAATCCATTTCTTATCCACCATACCGTCCACCCATCAAATCCAATTTAGAGAGAAGGTTGTTGTGGGGGACTGTGTCAAAGGCTTCACAGAAGTCTGTATATATCACACCTGTCAGTTTACCCATATCCACTGCTGTGGTTACTCCATCATAGAAAGCCACTAAGTCGGTCATACAGCATTTGCCTCTGATGAAGCCGTGCTGGCTGCCATTAATCACCTTTATGTCCTCCATGTGCTTTAGCATGTCTTCTATGATCTTCCCAGGCACAGAGGCCAGGCTGACAGGTCAGTAGTTCTCAGGGCTGTCTTTTCTACCCTTTTTTAAAAATAGGCACAATGTTACCCTTCTTCCAGTCACTGGGGACTTCTCCTGATTGCCATGACTTTTCAAATACCACGGAGAGTGACTTGGAAACCACATCTGCCAATTTCCTCAGGACTCTGGGATGCATCTCATCAGGTCCTATAGACTTACAAATGTTCAGATTCCTCAGGGGTCACAAACTGGATCCTCCTCTAAAGTGAGAGGGGTTTACCCCCCTGGTCACCATCTTGCTGTCCCATGACCCAGGAGGGTTGAAGAGAGCAGTTACTGGTGAAGACTGAGGCAAAAATGTTGATAAGCACCTCAGCCTTCTCCTCGTCTGTTAATACGAGGTCACCATTCCCAACCATCAGTGGGGGTATGTTCTCTCTGACCTTCCTCTTTTGATTGACATGCCTGTAGAAGCCCTTCTTGTTAGTCTTCACTTCCCTTGCCAAGTTCAGCTCCAGCTGCACCATGGCCTTCCTGACTTCACCCTTACATAACTGGGCAGCATCCCTATACACATCCCAGGTTCGCTGTCCCTGCTTGTACTGCCTGTGCAGTTCCTTCTTTATTTTAACCAGCAGGTCTCTACTCAGCCACACCAGTCTCTTCCCTTTGCTGCCTGATTTTCTACATCTGGGGACGGAGTGCTCTTGTGCTTTATGGAAAGCATCCTGAAATATTTTCCAACTCTGTTCCACTCCCTTGCATGGGATATACATTATACATTGTATGGGATTTTTTAAATTGTTATTTGTTTAGTCCAAGTTTGACCCTGAATCAGAAAGGTACTTAACCACTTTTTAATGTCAGCCGTCAACTAGAAAAGCCTCTTCTTAAGTCATGTTGAAATGAGTGGAAACTAAACCTGTGCTCAAGAGTACGCATTATCTTGAAACATTTTGCTGACTGGGATATTCTCTCACGCTAGTCTTTGGACCCGGCAAGTAATGTTATTGGAGTGCATCTGTTTATCTCAATTACTATTGTGTCATACAGAACAAAACACATTGCAAAGTGCTTGAAATTCCACCATTCTCTATTTCACTCCTCAGCATAGAGAAGAACTCCCTGCATCTCCGGCTGAGATACTGAACACCTGGTAGATCTCTAAATTCACATCTGACTCGAGGTTATAGAACAGTACACTTTATATTGATGCTGAACTAGGTTTCTGCAATGTAATGGATGTATTTAGTTGCAAATGTTCAGAATTGACTGCAAAAACCAGATGCGTTACCGTTTCTGTTGAAACATGTATTAATGTAGACGCAAATGTGGCTCATAGGCTGATGGGAACCTATCTGGAGAGCATCACAAGAAATATATAAAAATGATCCTTATATTTTGAGGGAAGGATCACATATGAATCCAGAGGTAAATTACCTGCTGACAAATCTTGATCATGAGGATCTTTTGGATGAAGTTTTAGTAGTGAGGCTGATGGTGACAGGCAGATCAGCTGTGTTAATGTGAAAATTGTGTAACAATAGGAAAATAGACATTAAACACTCTTTGCTTTCTGCCTTCTTTTTAGGGAGCTTGCTTAACACACCTGTTTTCTCTGAGGTGAAATGCTTCATTTTCTCTGAGGTAATGTTTTGGAGATATTACTGGCTTGGAAAGATTAGAGAAGTTCTACCATATTTGTAAATGTATTTTACATTGACTTTATAATTGACTACACAACAGCTGAATCTATCATACAGTACCTAAAGCAGAGTGGAATGAGATATATGGGTTTTTAGCTTAACAAGTAGGCCCAAATGATGAATAAGCTTCTTCTACAATGGATTTTACTGTATTTAAAAGAGATGAAAAATGTATTGTGCCGCTTCTCAGAGTACCAGGTGAGTCCCTTTTTATTTCAGTTGATCCGTATTTTTATGCCACATTCAGCATTACATTTGACTGCCTGGAGACTTAATCTTCTCCAGTTCCACTTTCCAGGCAAACAGATGTTGGAGTGATGAGTACAGATGTGTAGAGATTAAAGCTCAGGCTCTCAGGGTTCAAGATCCATTGCAGAGGTCTACAAAGCTTAACCCTGAGAGCTGGGGATCTCGCATAACATCTTTCCTGTGGCCTTGCAAATCTCTTCCCAAAGGTTAGTGGTGTTTAATAAAACAGGTGCGTCTCTTTGTACCTACTGTTACACTCTATGCCTTGTAAACTGTATCTCAGTATTTCACTAGTTTCATTGCAAGGCCTAAATCAGAGTCCAGACTACACAGAGGAATAGTGTATACAGCACAGATTTTATCATACTTCCTGTCTCAGCTGGCTTTCCAGCAGAAAGGTCATGTAAGCACTCCAAGGAGCAGTTTGGTTATATTCAGAAAACAGATTTTTTAGGTTTTCTCTCATATCAGTTTGGTTTTATTGGTGTATTGGAACAGAGACAGCATTAAACAAGCTCTGTGTAACTTTAAACAGATCATGAACTTCTGTCAATTATAATAGATTTAAGAATACATATGTATGTGCAAGCATATGTGTGCATATATATGCCAACATCCAGCCAACACAGAAACATGTGTGTGCGTAATCTAACAGAAAAGTTTGAGAAGAATATAAAAGCTAGTGGAGAGCTAAGTATGTGTTCGTTAATAATTGTTTTCCCAATTAAGCACCAGGATCAGGACACATATGGTCAAAACATATCACTAAAGTAATGCTTCTGA
Organism: Phaenicophaeus curvirostris; assembly: GCF_032191515.1. Taxonomy (NCBI): domain Eukaryota; kingdom Metazoa; phylum Chordata; class Aves; order Cuculiformes; family Cuculidae; genus Phaenicophaeus; species Phaenicophaeus curvirostris. The sequence continues at coordinate 82,426,702 of NC_091393.1, read as the reverse complement.
AATAGCACACGCATTTGTAAAATACGTACTTACTCTTAAATTTCTTTGTGTGACCAATTAGTTGTTCAGCTTGCATTTTTTAATGAATCAATACAGATGTATATGTTTCCATATATGTATATGCTTATATGTGCATATATGTATAAATAAACCTATTTTTTCTGTCTGACTAGACAGTCAGAAAGTAATGCTTCCAGCTCTGTGTATGTGAGCTGCAAGGAGACATCTACTTTTGTATATGTTGTGACAAGAAGTAGAATAATCAAGATGACATCTGTTATACATTAGGCAGTGAAATAATAATAACGATAATAAAATATTATTTTAGTGAGGTGGACAAGGACAGACATCAGACACAGAAAGCTGAAGGTGAGTCAAAAGAGGGCCCACATCCAGCTGATTTCTTCAAAGCCGAAGTACTATGTATTGTTTTCTGGTTTTCAGTTCTGCAAATGCTGTCTTCTTGAATCATCATAACATGCCATCACAATGAATGGGTTTGAGGATTTCCTGTAGAAAACTATAGCAGCATTCATTCCTGCAGCAGGGTTCTGAGAGGAACAAGCATAGGCCTCAGAAATTTTCGGATTCAGAAAAGCAACACTTCCCTTGCCCTTCTTTGGACTCACCTCCTATACTTCGGTATGCTGATTTTTTTTTCCCAGGAAACTGCTGAACGATTGTAAAATGGATTAATTAGAAATGCATGCCATTTTTTATAAATACTACCTGAGAAATTATCAAGGGTTTTCAGGTTTATCATTTGGGTTTTTTTTTCTTTTTTAATAGCTCCCGTGTGATGCATTGCATCACTAAAGAGAGCAAGAAGACTGACTTTCAGAAGATCATGCCTCAGGACATTGCTTTGAGTGATAAAAGAGTCTTTTATTGAATTTAAAGGGAGAGATTGCTTTTTGGCTGAAATGCATGATAGTTGTTACCAGATAGCAGCTGCCATTGCAGAAAATTCTGGCAAGCTGAAGGAACATCATGATGAATTGGAGAGCTGGTATTCACAGAAAATGGCTGGCTGCCAGTGGACTGCAAAAGTAGATAGCAACAATCAAGTCAGCATAGCTAATTTTGTCCTGAGCTATTAATTAAAGTCTATGCACAAAGACTTCTTTATTAAAATTTCTATCTAATTTCTATTAAAATTCTATTGAATGCTGTAGAAAATATAATTGTACAACTGTTGAGTATTTTTCAGGCTGTTTCTTGATAATTTAGTAGAAGAAAAGATATGCACTGACTTTTACCCACTTTGGTTTCTTTGGCAGATAACTGTTTCTACTTGAGTTCTCTTTTTTCACAGTTTCATCAATCTGTGTATAAATAGAAAAGGCAAGCACTTGGTAGAGCATTTTGTAAACATTGATGTCCAAATATTTGGTACAAGTTTGGATCTTAGTTTTAGGTTACTTGTTTGTTTCATTTTTCAAACTCACAATGTGTTTCTCAAGTCTGAAACTGGGGATCATAAGGTGGTGATTCAATGGTTGTGTATTGTTGGTCATGCCTCACTGAGAGGACAGCACTGAGCTTGGCCTCTCAAGTCAAGTGTTCATGTCCCTGTGACAGAACAACAGGAGAAAGTGTGTCCAGGACAAATTGTTCCAGGCTTTGAGGACTTGTTGATGCAAGCAGACTGACAGGGGTCTTTACAGGCCTTTGCTATTTCAGTAGGTATCACAGAGCTCAGTGATTTAAAGGCCCCTGTATGGTGGATTGCTCTCACTTCCATTTGGCAAGGAATGATAGGGGAAATAGATATATGTAGCCTTAACCGCTAGGCTCAAATACAGTGTGGTATTGTCTGTTCCCTGATGAAAAGGAAAATGATTCCGATGACAATAGCATTATCTTCTCCAAGTGAGAAAGGAGTGGTTGCTGCGTATTTGCATGGTGTCAGGTCATAATTGTGCAGACATGTACATTCAGTGTTTTAACTGTCTTACAGAGAAAGTCAACAAATTATCTGAGTCCTGGCCAGACTTCAGAAGTTCAGAGGTTTACTTCAGAAAGAGCTGCAGTCACTGATCCAAAGTTTATAAAAGCTCTCCAGACTTTCTGAGGCCATAAAACTGGACTGCAGCAGCATTTTTCTTGTCGTTTTCAGCACTTCTGTTTCCTATCCTAGCTGGATACTGAAATTGAAAAAACACTTCTTCAGAAATTCCAAGAGCTTAAGAACTTTTGGTCCCAGTTTGGTTCTAAGAATAAGTAAAGATTTCAGAGGCTGTCTGGTGGGTTCATATCTAACCTACCTAGTCTGTCCCATTTTGTCTGCAGCTGCCTTCAGATCAAGGGGTACATTTGTAGCTGGAGTTCAATGTGACAAACCAGCTTGTCTTTTCCCGGCTGCTTAGAGATTCCTACTGATATTAAAGATCTTGATTCAGAAGCAGAATCTTTTCAGTCTTCGATATTTATCATTGTACTCTGGTGAAGAAAGAGCCCAACAGTTTGACAGCTGCAATATTACAGCGTCAACAAGGAGTTTTAACTTTCAGAATAGTAAAAAGTTTGCTCCTAATGGCTTGGTGTTTTGGATAGGAAAGTACTGTTCACATGACTAAGGCATGGGCTAGTCAAGTCATGGGAAGAAAATAGATTACATTTCCTGTTTTTCACTCTTTCACAATGCTACTTTGGGATTATGCTGTAACAAACTAGCTATTCATCCTTTTTCCTCCTGCCTGGAAAATGCTTGGGTTTTTCTTACAAAGAATAGTAACAAAAGTGCTAGACCACTGCAACAAATTGATCAATCACCAGCCTGGTTGAAGTATGCCAGCAATGACCACTACAAGGGCAGTAGCCTAGGCTGAAAGAGGATCTGTCAGGTTTGAAAATTCCATTTCCATTTTATCAGGCTAAATAAATGCATATTAAACTATTCTTACCTAAACCAGAGCCTTTAGGTTTTTTTTTAGTTCATTGGGAAAAATAGCCTTTTCTTGACATCCTGGTTAGTGAGGATTAGTATTAGTATATTATTAGTTTCTACCGTCAGTAAAAGACAACTAGCTAACATATTCTCATAAGAAATTTCAGGTATACAGGTATTTGCATAGATGCCTAAAACCACAGATTCCAGTTCTGCTGTTCGAACTTAAAACCAATTGAATCACAGAGGTATTTCCGTTAAGAGGACAGAGAGAATTGTTAAGCTAATTACAAAGAGAAGAGAAATCTTAGCATCCCATTCTGGATCTGGGCTCAGAAGTTAAGCAGTTCGGAAGATTTTGGATCTGAGACTTGGGTATGAGTTCATGCCCATTGCTGTGTACAGTAAGAAACTTCCTGCAGCTATGCTCATGCCTTCACTGAGGAACAGACACTACATGGGGTTTCCTGGATTCTTCTGCAAGAAAAGGCCGCAGGTGCATGCAGCTTCCACTTCCTCCAGGAACATCAAGTTGTATATTCCATATGAAGGAGCTCTGAGAGATATACATTCTCACCAAGACAGAAATATTCCTGTACTTTCCCAAGGGATTGAGTGCCACCTAAATATTGCAGACCTTGGAAAAATCCCTTAAAACCTTATCTTCATCTTTGAATTACTTGTTCGTCCTCCGCATTTTTTCATCCCAGGAAGAATTTTCAATAAGTTTTCTTAACTGTACTTGGAGTCCAAGACAGTCAGGTTTTTACCACCTCCATAGTCTACCAGAATTTTCCTTTATCCATCCTTAAATAACTGCAGTAGTACCTAAAGAGTAGAAATCTAAGTATAATTCGTATTTGTGTAGTACAGAGAACTCTTTAAGCTGAAAGGAGCCTATGAATTCAGTTTTCACTTAATAGATTATATTTCCTTGTGATGGACACTAAGTTAGGCTAGGCAAAGAACTGTGAAGAGCAGTTCCTGCTTACTCATGTCAAAAAAATGAGCATCTGGCTTAGCATATATACATTTTGTGGAATGAAACTGTATTTCACATCATGTTAAATAAATATGACCTTCTAGGCTTTATTTTGTATTTATATATAAAGTTAAAAAATAGTAGCTAGTTAGTAAAAATAATGTAAAATTTTACCTCCTCATCACAAAATATTTTTACCAATTAAATGTTATTTGGACACTGAAAGTAGGAGATATTGGAATGAATATTGGGTTTGGACTTATAATGGCATCTTAGAGAGGAATTTGATCCTTAGTGAACATAATTTTGCCTCTCTCCCTTTTATTCCATGCTGCAGTTTACTCCAGTTTCAAACTTCCCATGTGCTTGGTTAAAAGGGTAGTGTAATAGCGAGACTGAGACATTCAGCAAGACTTCCCACTAAAAGTATTATGCATATGCACTACATGTGCAAATCCCCATTAAAAGAATACTATTAAAATTTGTTAGGCAAGCAATTTGAGACAAATAAATATGAAAGTGGAGTTTGAGACTTCATGTACAGATTCAGTTTGGGTCATGCATTTGCATTTTAACTATAGTTTGATTTTAAACTGCAAGTCCCCTGCATTTTTTCAGCACATAAGGTATGTCTGCTCTTAGGATGCACCAGAGCTGTGAAGTCAAGAAGGCCTTTGGATGTGGATTCAAACTTTATATCATCAAATGCGTCAAGTGAGGCAGAGAACTACTGAAAGAGAAAGAACGGTATTTGCTCATTTCTCTCCTAGAATCCCTGTGAGATGACACTAAGCAGGTCACTAAATCCAGTCTCTATAAAACATGACAGAGAAATTTGTGTTTCTTATTTCTGGATCCTGTGTTTAGAGGTGCAGCAGAGAGCAATAGGACCTGTACTTTGGGCACCTAAATATCATGAAAACCTAATTCCCAGGTGTGATGACTAAAAAAATAAAATCGCTACCATTATTTCAGCTCCAAAATGGAAAATATACTGTGAAGATAATGCATATGAAACACTCAGAAACCGTTGTATTGAAAATGTCACAGAAAGTCTTGAAATTAATAAAGCTATCTCAAGAACAACTTTTGAATAAAATGTGGCATGTAAAGGTCATGATCACACTATAAAATAAGTCAAAACAGCCGGCTGAACATTAGGTTTTGTAAGTACTTTTCAATTGTAGTCACAAAATTAGGCAAGGACCAATTAAAAAAAAAAACAAACCCAAACCCAAAAATAACCAACGCTGAATGTATAAGCACCACTTTATACATTCACAGCGGGATCAAAGTAAGGTCAAGTGTGTTGTCATTTCTGACTTCCTGAGTGTTTGACTTAGCAACTTTAACATGTTTTAGGTGTCACACGTACTGGGAGAATAGTGGTTAGGTCTTTTTTTTTGGTATTATTCTAACATCTCAGCATCTCAGTGTCATGAAAAAACTTAGCATAGCCCAGTTTCACTTCACGTTTTAAAAAAATACAACATCTTAGATGTGGTTTTGTACTTATTGAGAAATGTAAATTAGACCTGGAAGAACATTAGTTCTTTTCAGGGAAAATTTGGTGCTAGTGGCTTTCAAAAATAACTGTTTTTACTCACCAGAAGCTGAGTAAAAAAAGAGCTACCTTTAGAAATACAGCTGACCTTCTCCTGTGAAGATACCAGCACTATTTCTTTAACTTTTAAAACAATGTTGGGCAGCTAGTCAAGAAGGGATGGGAGCAGGGAGAAATCAAGGGAAAAGCTCCTCTCGATGAAGCAGAAGGTGAGAAACGGACCACATCTACAGGAAGTGCTGGTTTTGTCATACCAGCAAGGGTTCTTGCCCTGCATTGAAAGATAACGTTTCATTCTTGATTCTTTACCATTGTCATATGCTGCTGCCAAGGGAGCAAGAAGGAGGAAATAAAGCCAAGGAAAAAAATAAGAGAGACACCTGTCCATGGGAAGGGGATAACAAATTTAATGGAGCTCACAGCCAAAACCTGCATGTATCCCTGAAACAACCAGGCACAGCCACAGCCATCCAGCTGAGCCTCCAGCCAGAGATTGGTCCCTCTCAGAAAGGACAGAGCTCTTCAAATTGCCACCCAGCTTTTCCTCATAAACTAACAGCATTGTTCTCTTCTACAGGATCGTATGCTGAGTTGACAAATAAGGGGGTGTCTGCTGAAGTTAAATAAAGGGAATATTGTTACTTAAGTATTTAGGCCCTACGCTAAATGCCGAAGGTGTCAGGGGCTCTGGATTTTAGTTATCGTCTTGCAATTTGTTTCTCCTCAGAAAGTTGTTTTCACATAAGAAACTTGCAGGATCAGTCCTTTCTTCACACAGATCTGTGTGCTGCAACTCCACAGCATATTGCACAACCATTCATCATTTTTTGTTTGGTGAGAAGTAGTAATAGCAAGGAGTTACCTGGGCTTAGTTTTACCCATCTTAGATGAGCTGTAGTACTGTTTCAGATATGCTGCAGAGCAGAGGGCTCTTTTTTGAGACTTTCTCTGTTCCTTTTCTTCTTCGTATGTTTAACATCCTAGTTTGGGAATGAGTGACACTAGGGTGTTTTCCATTGCTTTGAGGGAGTTGCTAACAGAAATATACCATAAAGATGGAGAAATGTGTGCTTCTACATTTCTTCCAGTGTTTGGATCTCTGTGTACTGTCATGCAAGCAACAAATACATATTACAGTGTTGCCTTAGGAGCAACAGCATGAAACTGCTCCACATTTTTTCATGAACTTTTTCTATCTTGAAACAGACCCCTTCAGTCTTTGAAGAAATGTTCCTCTGTTGTGAGTTTAAGATGATACTATTTATTTTAGGAGAGCTGAAACAGGGAGAAGAAACATTCTTTTTTTTTTCTTTTCTTTTTTTTTTTTTTCTGTGATCTCTAAATAAAAGAAATGAGAAGTGGTAGAAATGCAGTGTAAGTGTCTTTGTTGAACTGTCTGGCTAAAGAGGTTACCTAAAGATCTATTCAACTGTTCAAGGTAAAAAAAATGTCAAAACATAGTGTTGCCAAATTCTTCTCTACTAGAAAGCTAAACTTGGAAAATGAAACCTGCTTATAGTGCAGCATGGGCTTGATCCAGTAGGAAACTAAGTCTTATAGATAACAGGCACTAATGTCTGTGTGAAAAGTCCAAATACCCTACAAAACCAGATTACAGTTGACAACAGGCTGATTGTGGGTGACAGCAAGCAGGTGAATATTTTAGTCCTCTACTTATTTTCTGCAATTTCATCACCCTGGCAACACTTAGACCACCATGTTTATGTGTAGCCATTTCTATTATGTACTGAATCCATTCATCAGCTGTTTCCTTGTTATGGCTGCTTCAGGCACCAGGTTTATTTTTGATATTTATGGAAGCTGATGAAGTAAATATATTTGGATCAACAGTGTTTCAGATTTGTTTCTTGATGTTGCTTGTTTTTTCTTGACTAGGAAAGCCTGGAATAAACACTACACATAGTAGTAGTGAAAAAGTACAGATTGCCTCTTGAACAATTCACACAGTCTTTTTTGTTACAGAAAAAAAAATAGGGGAGACAATAAATCTGCTTACAGCAGAGAGTAGGAGTTTACAAACTAACTAAAAAGCTCTGATTCTTGTGTCCTCTAGTTGCACTAAATACCAAAAGATAATATCACAGCATAGCATAAATTAGAATGCTGAAGGCAAGTTTGTTTATTACTGTTTTGTTTAAATTTCTGGATACATATTTTCCACTAAGGATGCTTATAGAGTTGCATAAATATGGTTTTGCATGTGTAGGTTTCATTTTTATTTTTTTTTTTTGAGCCACAAATTATAATGTTTATCGTGCTGATGAAGCAATGGTTGGGGGACAAATATGACTGTAAAAATAGACTTGGATTTCCCAATCATCTGAAGTGCTGGCTTGCAAGCCCATGCAGCAATGTTGATTTGTGGGTAGTTAATTTTCTTGGCCATTGTTTTTCTACTGTATGATGCTGTGAGGTTATTTCTAGGCAAAATGAAATATACAGTTGTAGATAGTAAGAGAATTGTATAGTAGAAAATGTTCTTGGCACACACACACTACTCAGAATGAGTACGTAACGTGCTTGAATGGACTAGCTTTTTTGTTTGTTTGTTTTTTCATTGGCAAGCCAAGAAATAAAACACAATCCATTTTGAACTTAATTTTTCCATATTTTTTTCTTGAATTAAGATACAAAATCTTGTTTTCTTTTAGGCTTAATTCCAAGACTGTGGACCAAAATCTTACTTAAGTGATATTTCCATCACTCTACAGATGTTACGTATTCACTTTTCAACCCTGTTCAAAATCTTAAAAGATACAGATATGTGAGAAAACAAAAAATTGTTTCCTTATGGCAATGTTGACTTCAGGTTTTTATCCTGATGTATAAATATAGAGGTGAAATTTGCCAGGGGATAGAGGCCAGCAGAAAGCTATGCATAAACACTGTGTTTTGCAATGTTTGTATGGGGAATAGCTCAGTGCTTCCTCCGTCACTTCAGGCTTGCATTACCTGGAGCTGAGACAGTATTTAGTTAGGCAGAGTTGAGAGCATAAGCTGGGTTTGACTTGAGTTGGACTCAGTGGCTGAGGGCTGGATTTGAGGCTAATTGAAGCAGAAATTCAATTTTCCTTTATTTCATTGGTCTTTGAACCAGCCTCAGATTATCTGGCCCTTGCTTGTTTGCTCAAGAGGGACGGAGACTGTGGATGATGTTCCATTACATGAACTGGAGCTGCTTGTTCAGAAGAGCTACAACTTACTTGCAGGTTGTATTTCTTCAAGAAATTAGGTTATTTGAACATTTAGAAGGTGAAAGTAATTTCATCTGAAGCAGGTAAAAGACAGAATTAAAGCATTGTCAGTACAAAAAAAAAATTAATTTGCAGGGCTAGTTAAACATTCTAGAAGTAAAGACAAGTTGTGGCACAGTGTCCTGTACTATGAGATCATTTCCCATCATTCTAGGAATATCTTACTATATTATCCAGGCAGGTCTGCCTTGAAATGGAAGTACTGTGAGATAGATGCAAGCAGGATTTGGTCTATGACTTCTAGGTACAAAAAAAGTAATTTCTTAGAAGAGATGACTAACAATAGGGAATAGTTAAAGAATTTAAATGACTCAAGGGATTTGCATTTTTAGCAGCCTATAGTTTCTTCTCTCAGTTGTTTTATCAGTTACATATGTAACAGCGTGGACATCCTCTTTTACCTTGGGATTTATTCTTCCATCTAGATGATTTTAAAAAAAAATCAATTTGCATAAAAGTCTTCCTCTTGCTGTCAGGCACAAAGTGTCTTCAGTACAGTTGGGGATGGAGCCAGACCAGGGTCAGAACTCTCTGTTTTCTGGATTTGTGCCCTAGACTGGAAAAAAATTGGTTAATAAGTTGCAGAAAACAGATTTGTTTTACTTTTGTGACACAACAGTGTGAGATTTGTCCCTGCCATTGCTCAGCCTGTCAAATGATCCTAGAAACAGCTTTTAAGCAAACTAGGAAATAAAGGAGATTAAAAGAGAAGATGACGCAAGTTGAACAAGGACAGCAATCCAGGGTGGACACCTAAAGAAAAGTCAGTGTGTTCACATGTAATCTTTGTAGAAAACAAGATATGGAAAATCATCAGTTTTCTAACCAGACTGTGCTAGTAATTTTGTAATTCCAGGGTTCTTTTCCTCCTCCCTCCTGTCCCCAGCAGTGCTTCAAAATTAGCTATAATTTTCGTAGTTCAGTTATTAGAGCATGAAATACATAAGGTTTAGCGGGTAGCAACTGCGAACCCTGAAATTAAGCATTTAGTACTGAAATGTCTATATTATCCTGGATAAATATTCCTTTTTTTTTTTTGGAAGGCTCAAGAGAGCTAAATGGGCTGGGAAATCCTTAAGTCTCCTAAAACAAACTAGTTGAGGGGAAGATAAAGCAATTATTTGGGTCAAGTGATGGTTGGGGAGCAGGGAGAGCAATAAGGAAAAACTGAGCAAGACACTTGAGACATGCCATAATAGAGTTGGAACACAGGGTTAACATGAGAGGGGTAAAGGATGGAAGTCCTTATTTTCTCTCTCTTTAAAGTCTTTGTTCATTACCTTTGTGCTGTATTATCTTGCATTCATATTTTCTGGACATACTTCACTTTTCTTTGTTGTTTTCCTTTTTTCCTTTTCTTGCCAACTATCACAGTTGACCCACTGTATGCTTTCCATTTCTATACATCTTACCGCAGCTTTTGGACCTAGATAAAACCTGGATATTGCAGAGAACTGCAACCTGTGCTGAAGGCTGTAAATATTCAGAGAATCACTTGTTTAAATTTCAGGTCCACATATAGCTCCCACGTGGAGCAATAGGGTATTTACTGCCAGACAAGAATGTGAATAACAGTTTTGTGACTATGCATAGAATAATGAGTGGCTGCCTACATAAATGCCTCCAGCAGTCCTTGCTCTGGAAATCCTTTTGGCTGAGCACTGGACTGAAGGTTCTGTCTCTTCTATTGTGGTTTTCTGCCCAAAACTAGTTCTGTGAGCTGTCGCATGCAAAATATGCAGTAATTTGTATTTCTTTTTGCCGCAAACATTGTTTCCTGGTCCTTTTCTATCTCAAACTTGAATTCTCCTTTCTGAGAAGTTCAGCTTCCCTCTAGAGTGCTCACAGATACTTCTGCTTGAAAGGGACTTTCCTTCGGCCACACTTTGTTCTTCACCGGGTGTCACTTTCCTTTTTTCTTTTGTCTTCTTCAGGAGCTAACCTATATTAGAAATAATTTCTGCTCTGTACTCTCCTTGCTGTTTTCCTTCCCATACTCATCAACACTGATGTCTTCTGGCTATATTCACTTGTCCTGACTATGGAGCGTTGTTCCATCCAGTGAATCAAATTTACTTTTCTTTTCCCATATGTTCAGCATCATCTGCTAATACCAATTCTAGGGTTGTATTATTTGTGGGTATACTTTACTTTCCAGAATATCAGGCAATGTCCTGTCCCCTCTCTTTCACATAAAGAAAAAAGTGTTCTGTTGACACAGGCAACTTGGTTACACAAAGGTTGCAACAGAAAAAGATCCACATGCTACTTACAGATGACACACTGAAGCCGCTGGAGGTGTGGAGAAGTGTTAAAATTAGTATCTTAGAGGAAATGGATATATCAAGTTGCAGAAACACCAGAATGATTAAATAATTGGGTAAGTGTTACAAGAATGGTACGTGCTGATGGCAGCTGGATTAGTGGGTCATCAGCCCCCTAGCACACGTGTATGCAGCTTTTAAAGTCACCTAGATTGGGAGACAAAGTAGAGTAAGTCTTGATGACTCACAGAGGTGGGACAGGATGAGGAGATTAATCACTGTCATCCCCTTCAGGGTGCAAAAAGGCACGTCCAGAATCAGTACAGGGTTGCCAGCTGAGGAAGAAAAGGAGACATGAGGAGGAGTTGATAGTTGACAGGTCCTCTGTGTCACTCAGAAAAGCCTGGACAGGACACCTGGTTATGAGCATCTAGGTGCCTGCATGTTGAGCAGACCACTCATGTGCAACAAGCCTTAGCATTTCTGAGTGGATGTGGGATATGAGGATATGACTGAAACCAGTTTTATTTTAAAATGAAATTCCCCTTCTCTTACAGGTTCTAGCATGATTTGCTGCATTGTTGCAACAACACTGCAGTATTTCCTGCAACTTTGCCATCTCAGGGATGGCAGGAAGTTGAGCTCTGGGACAGCTCTGACCCGAACCCAGAAGCAGGAGGAGGAAAAAAAATGATGATATTGGGTAGTCCTCTAGCACACACACAGGGCAGAGGTGGTGCCAGTCTTCACATCATAGCCATAGATGCCAAACACCTTATTCATCCAGGCCACCTGCTCCATCTTTTACAACGAAACTAGGGCCTGGACAGTGATCTGACATCCAGGACACTAATGTTACCCTCTCCGTGCTGACAGACTGGTTTCCTATTCTTGGAAGAAGTAGAAAAACGTTCTTTGTCAACAAATACTGCCAGCTCCAGCTGTGGCACAGTGCCACACTTCTGTCATTTTCTGGATAAAGCATGAAGAAAAGACTAGTATTCTGCATAAAGGGAGAAGCATGCCTGTTGTTGACAGATGTGTCTTTAGTGCTGGGACATACAGTCCCTGGCACAAATTGCACCCTGTTTGGCAAGTCTAGGCTTCCTTAGGTGAGCTGGTTTGCAAGATGTTACTCAATGATCTGAAATCTTAGCAAATTCTTCATAAACTCTTACTGCAAAATTGGAGATGCTTGAAAACCTGACCATCATATTCCCTATTTTGAGGTAGTAGTCTTATAATCTTCTCCTCTTAAGTGTCAAATTCCAGATGATTTGCCGTGTTTTTCAGCTAGACAAAACATTTGATGATGCCTAAGTGATTTAGAAGCAGAAGAGTGTTTGCAAACACAAAACATGATCCTAAGAGGACCTGAAGTAATGAATCGGGTACCTACAGATCCTAGAGCTTAGATACTGGACACCAAAGTATCAAAGTTGCCTCTTTAATAAAGGAGTTAAAGGCTGCAGATAGATTGGATGGGTGCTTCCAAAACTGTCAGCATACTGAGCAAGGAGCCCTTAGCAGGACTACAGCAGCTTATATTCAGCCCATAAAAAACATCTAGGTCTTAAATTCTAAGTCAAGGCTGCAGAGAATTGTTTCTTTCTGCCCTGAAACCATAGACTGAAGCCCCATTTTATCATAGAATTATAGAATCATAGAATGCTTTGGGTTGGAAGGCATCTTTACTTGTCATCTCGTCCAACCCCCCTGCAGGATCAGGGACATCTTCAATTAGACCAGGTTGCTCAGAGCCCAATCCAACCTGGCCTTGAATGTTTCCAGGGATGGGGCCTCAACTGCCTCCCTGGGAAACCTGTTCCAGTATTCCACCACCCTCACTGTAAAAAATGTCTTTCTTATATCTAGACTAAATCTACTCGCCCTTAATTAAGCCATTACCCCATTACTGACTCCTTTTGAGGATGATGCTGTGATATGAGAAGATGGGCAGTTTAGCTGGAACTGCAGTTCCAAAGAGTATAAGTTTAGCTGAAAGTGGTTTGTAGAAACAACCATATTTTATGTCTAAGGCCATTGCAATCCTACTCCAATAAAGCATATAATTGGTATTTCACAAATCTGTTAACTTACACTTTATGGATCTCTTACAAAATACCTGTTAAACTCAATCTCATGGCACCTTTAGAGGTTAGTTAAAGTTTAAGTCCCATTAAGAGACATTAGAGCGAGACATAAATGTCATGACACGTCCAAGGCCATTTCATTATTGGAACTGAATAACTAGTCACAATAGGGAATGAGATGGTCTAGCCATCTTCTGTATTCACTGTATGCTTCTTTCACTTTCACTGTCCCATATCACATTGCATGTGAGTTCCACCCTGCAAACACTTTTACCCAATTAGCAGGCCCTCAGTCAATGATCTCATTCAGCTGTCTCAAATAATGCCAGCTTTTACCAGGTCCCTTTGCCATTTGGATTCAATAGAATATTTATGTGAGAGCTGGTGAGGGGGGACTAGCAGGACTTGTGTTGGCTGATCTTCCATTTTATGCCTTTTTAATGGAATTTTTTAAAGCATTTGCTTTTAAGAAAGATCCTCTCTCACTTTTCTTTTAGGCTAGTTTTCTCCGTTAATAATTCTGCTTCATTGCAAGTTAATGACAAATTAGTGCTGTTTTATAGGGTATTTGCTTTGTAAATGGAGAGCTGGTAAACTGGTGTGCTAATTTCTGTTGTCACCCTCGTGTTTAATTTTTGCTTTCTTAGATGATTATCTGTCATGTACACAACAGTGTAGTTTCATACTTGTTGTTTGTCTCTGTCAGCTACAAGATCTTTGTTGCGCTTCTGTCTCCAAGCTTCTTGCTTACAGACATCTGACTGCAGCAAAGTTACAATTATTATTTTATAAGCCTAAAAGATAGGAAGTTGCAAAATGGGAAGGACATCTTAAATATAACGGTGCATTAAGTACGGTTACTGAGTCATTGTTTCGGTTTTATGCAGTATGTATTTATGGCTAGTGTAAGACGCACTAAGAACCAAATTGAAAAACTATCTGCACTTCCTGTTTCTGTCTAAGACGTTATTTACATTTTTGGCTTTGTACCCTGAGCTAAATACAAGAATGTGTAAAGACTGTTAATTAACCCTTTGAGACATGAGTTTCCCATCAATGTATGGAACAGTAACATGTTTTTAATTAGGTAGTAAAACTCCCACGATTTATACTTGCTCAAAATTTGCTCTATAATGAAACCAAAGGGTGAGCATATTAAATGAATTTGGGGGGGGGTGGAATTGAAGTGGGGGGCCCTCTCTGTTTAAATAAAGCTAAATTGTGTCACATTCCCATCAAAGCCAGGAAACTAAAATTTAAGGCCAGTGGTATGTTATTAATCCAAGACATTTTTATGAAATGATACAATTACTCTCACTTGAACAGGCAGCCTCTTAGTTTTATCTTTTCTCTAACATTTTTTTCTAAGATCTCTTCGCACCCAAAAATGTCCCTTAGGACGCTCAGTATTCTCATGTTGTGGATCAGACAGTCAATTAAAGAAGGAGTTCTCTGTAAAGCTAAGCTCGGCTCAAGTCCAGCAAAATGTTTTAGCACTTGTCTGTTGTAAAGCAACTGAATAGTCCTGTTGAAACCAATGGAATTAATTACATAACTAAAGTTAGCCACATGCTTAAACGTGTTAGTGAGTCGTGGCCCAAAGAAACACTTTGGCTGTTTAATGATAAAATGGGACATTGGTCTTGTGATGTGCTATAGCCTGCCATAACCCAAAACCAACAGAATACTTCAGTGGGATTGTAATCTTACCTGTAGTATTATTTCAATTCTTAGTTAAAATTTGTAGAGAGATTTTAATATTGTCATGTGTAATGAAACAAGCTATAAATAAAAATTACCAAAGAACAGGGGTTGTGTTCTTATTCTGCTGTATTTGCTGCATAGGTATTTCGATTTTACATCGGAAATTCCAGAAATGCCTAATTCAAGCAAAGGTCTTAAGGGTTTGGAAAATATCGTGTTTTAAATAAAAGCTTGTTTAAATTACACAAACACGAGGGAGGAAAAGCAATTCAAACTGGGAAGCCCATTTGTTTTTCTTTGTAAAATGTTTAACTTAAAATTAAACACAATATATTTCTCCTTTTTTTTCTTTCCTTTTTTATTTGAAAAGATTTTGACAAAACCCTTCACACTCCTATATTGTATCTTTGAATGCTAGGTTTCACTCTCAGTGAATTTTTGTGGACAACTGATAAAACACTAAAAATACTCCAAAGTAAATATCTTCAGACCAGCTGAAAAAAACCTCATCTGTGTAACTCTTGGTTACAGTGCCACGGATAATTTTTACTCTTCCCTTGGGAAGACATCCTCCTCCCTTCTCATGTCCTTTTGTAACAATCCTGGTCAGAAGCAGGGCCTGATCCTGCTGGCTTCATAGGAAAACAGTCGCTGCTTAGAGAGGACTTGCAACCCAGAGCCTGTAAAAAACAAAAGAATAAAACCAATAAATCAGCTTGATCATTATCTTGTTCCTAGTGCAATATTTGCAACTATGCAAAATGGGTATAAATTGATTACATTTGTATTTTGTTTAATCTTGTATTGCATCCAAGAGCTGGTGTAAATGAACGACCAAACTGAAAAGCTGTAGATAAGCAGGTTCATAAGGTTGCCAAGGAATATCTTTGGAGGATTATTGCTTCATGGAACTTAAGGTACAGTTTCAAATCCTCTTACTTAAATCAGCATGAGGTTTCAAAAGTTGCACGCCATCTTCTGCCTTCTGCCACAAAGTTTACCACAAAGCCACCCCAACAGCCACAACACCACAATGGATGTAGTAATGGGGCTAAGGAGCTGGAGGACAGGTGCAGGGACAGGCTGTGGTCACTGCTCAGCTGAAGAGCTGGCATCAAGTAACTGTAGGTGAAGCACCAGTTTTAGAGGATAAAACTGCCATAACACTAATTGACCACAAAAGTGCAGCTTTGACTTAAAACTGAACCTGAAAAATTTGCAATTTCAATTATGTACAGTAAGCACATTTTCAATGCTTTTATATTAAAAAATACAGTTGTTTATACTTATATTAAATAAGATCCACACACATTTGGCAGCAAAGTGTACAAATAGATCCGTACATGCCCACATGAGACCTTCAGATCCCTCAGCATGTGTTTTTCTGTGTATCACCTGAAATATTCAAGTGTACAGAACTGGTACTGCACTCTAGCACTGAAAGACCTACACCTCTGCACTGGAGTTATGAATAAATCCATGATCATTAGGTGGGAAATTGGATTGATACCTCTCGTATCAAGGTGAATCCCTATTGTGATAGCTTCATTACTTCAGTGCTTCCTTTCATTCTGCTTTTTCTCTCATTACCTTCTACTGTTCTCTCTGATGAGAGAGCAAGTCTGGTGACTCACTTCTGTTTTCCCTTTTAGCTGCTCTTTGACCTGATGCACAGACTTGCAGTCCCATTAGCCTCATCTGTTTTTTTCCTGATCCCTTGATGATTTGATTCGGTTTGCTCACACAGAGGAAAAGTATTTGGTGGTTGAGGTTTTTTTTCTGAGTTAGTGTTCTTTTAATTTAATGTCCTGGGTCCTTTCTTAGGAGGACTGGAGGACTACACAGTCATTAGGACTCCTAAGAGAACTACTAAGAGGAGTAAGAATTTTAACATATCTTAATATACTTTTAAGTAAGTATTTCTTTGATGATTGGTACTTCAGTATCTTCTATATTGCAGATATTTCTATTCTATGTTTAAATATCAAAACTTTTTAGCTAATGTGATCCATTAGGAGGAGCACCTGAATTTCAGTCATATAAGTAATTAAGGATTTAAAACACCTGAGCTTCCTTCTCCTCCTCCAATACTTTTTACTTTGCATAGTAATTTACAGTTGTTTGAAGTGAATGTGAAGTGGATGAAAAAATGCTACCGCATCAGTTGATAATGTTTTACAAATGTGTAAGTGACTATACAAGCCACAAAGCAGTTTAGAAAAAAACATCAAGCTTTTTATCTGGTTGATTGGAGAGATCTTTTTAGAAGATGCCTTACAGGCTGCTCATCTTTTTTTTATGTTCAAGTAGTTCTTTTCTTTTTCTAGTGCAGCGGTGACGATAAATGTCCATAGGGAAAATGGAGAGAAGGTATGGTGTACCCCATAGGATTGTATTTACTTAAACTGAAGTTGCTGAAAAAGCTACTGTATGGTGAAGGATCTTGCACGTTGTACCTGCCTGTTATGCTTGTTTGAAAATTAAATATCTAAAGTCTTTTGCTAGCTATTGTGACACAAGGCAAAGGACCAGTTATTTGCTAAAATTTATTGACAGTTTTCCCCTCTCTTTGTTATTTCTGAGACTGGAAAATCAGAGGTGACTGTACAGCTGTAATCTGACCATTCATAGCAGATGATTCTGGTGATGAACAAGCAAACCAAATAATGCTGGTGTGTTAGTTTAATATTATTATTACTTTGTCTGGGTTTTTTTCTTTTTGTTGAGAAAAGTGGTGTCAATGCACAAGTGCATGATCCTATTTTTTCTTTGTCTCTTTGGAACTAACTGCATCAAAACATTTTGCTTCATTTTAGAGTATAAGTGGACTATAGCAGTATACTGCAATGGTTCATTGGGCTCAATGAGCAATATCATGTCCTGACTTCATCGTTTGTTTCTCCTGTATTATCATATTACTTATGTTCTTATACATTTAATGTGTACCATTTTCACAGACCTGTGCTACTAATATAAACAGTTTCCTGATATCTCTTGCTTTCAATTTGATAAGAGCAAAGCATTATAATATAACTCAAATATTATTTGTGGAAATACAAGGAGAGAGTAATTCTATACTCTATCACAGTAATGTATTGTCTACAGAAGTTATGTAGAAAAAAATTGTGTAAAAGGGTCATCTTTGAATGTTGTTGATTAATCAGAAGTTATTGGTAGAGGGCAAATATCCTGGACATTGGGACTTCAGAGGATAGTTAAACACTGGAGCAGTTTCTCAGAAATGCAGTGAAATTCTTGTCCTCAGAGGCTGGCAATTAAAATTTTACTGGTACTTACCAGCCTGATCTAATTCTTAAGCTAGCTTTGCTTTGACTGGGGGTTTGAAGCAGACAAACAGAAATCTGCCTTGGTCTCAGTTGTTTTGTGTTTCTACGTTTTCTGAGATGTGCTTAACCTCTACAGCCTGTGCTCTTAAGTCACAGGTTAGCTTTTTGGCTCAGAGGAATACAGTTCATAAGATTTGATACTCAGACAGTGATGATTTTTTAGCGACGTGTTATATGACCTCAGCAGGTGACCACATACTGACATTTCTGTGCTATAATACATAGCTGGTGTATTTTGGTGATGCAGCCACACAAGGAGCTATGAACTAAATGCAGTGAGCATGTAAACCTATACGTAATTCTGAAGTTGAACTATTTCATGCATGTGAGTGGTTGACTGACTGCTTCCCCAGCCAACATAATTCTATGAAAATCCTCAGCTCCTCAGCCTACCTGCCACTCTCATTGCTCACTAGTTCTGTACTCATCTACAGAGGGATTCTAGCTCTGAAAATTCTTTGCCTCAAACACTGTTATTTTGTGAAGAGTACATAATTATAAAATATTTCATTAACTCCATGAAAAGAAAAAAAATCGCTTGTAATAGTTATGTTTGGAAAATATTGTGGAGAAATCAAAGCTGATACATTATGTTTCTTGTAGCATTTGAAACAATAGGCTGTTTGAAACATTACTTGTAAGGTAAATTAATTATTGTAAAGATATCAGACAATATGGCATTCACTACTATTTTCATGTCTTTTATCTCTGTGTCTGTACGGCAGCAGAAAAATAACTCGAAATAGGTCACTCATCATGTGAAATTAAAACTCAAGTGCAGCACTCATGGGCATTTGAGCTACTTGACACGCAAATGTGTCTAAGAACCAAGCGTGGGCCACGCTTCCTATAGATCTCCAATATAACCTACATGCTAAGTAGAGTTTATTGATTTATTACAGTGGTGCTTGGAAAGGCTAAGTCAGGAAGCTCAACTTCTCCTAGCCTAGAGCACCCTCCTGCAGGTTACACACCCTGTTCTAATTGTTAGTGTGTTTTCTGGCACAATTCTGATCCATGCCAATCAGCAGTCCCTGAGAAGTCCTTGGGCAAGTTCCAAGGAATATCACAGGCCAGGGCCAACATGAAACAGACTGTGAGACAGGGGCATATGTTTAGGGTAGAGGGAGAGTTTAGCTGTACTGAAGGTGAACTGTGTCCTGCCGCTAGCCCACGTGGCCTTCAGGGCTATTGAGGCTCCTTCAGTAGAATAGACAAAACACTTTGGATTTTGCTCTGTAAAATCACTTTATACTTGAAAGCTGTCCAGCATGAACTAAATTTTCCTCTCAGTTGTTCTCATCTCCTGCGAGGCCAGCTCTGTATTAGGGATGCCTTCCAGCATAGTTGTATCAGCCTGCATACAAATAGGTGTGATTCCTGCCCAGCACAGCAATCCCAGCTGAACCTTCCAATAGGGACATAGCTGCCCTGTGAAATTATTCATTAACACTGTAGCTGCTTTTTAGTTTTATCTAAACACTGAACAACTTTATAGGCTGTGCTTGTACTGTATTTGAGTGCTGTATCCCTGTGCTGGCAGTGCTGCAGCTCAGGACACAGCTCAGAGCATAATCCAAAGATTAAAGCGATACAACTGGCCTACAAGGGAGTTTGTAGGTGAGCTGTTACCCACCATCCACCCCCTGGCAGATTCTGCAAGCAAACACTCATTACCCCCACAAGTTCTGTGTAGCTTTTGCCATGCTTATTTCTCCCATACAAGCAGGAGCATGTTGTAATTTGACTCAGTTGCTGGTTTGAAACTGTTTGAACTTTTTTTCCAATCCCAGTGTGCAGACATAACGCACTGAAAACATAGTTCTTGGTCTAAAGGAAAAGCAGCTGCAGTTGTTAATTTTTTTTTTCAGTGTCACGCCAAAAAGGTCTGCAAAGACCTGTGTGGGAGAAGAACTGTAAAGTTTCCCATTTAATCATTAGTAGGAACCATTTTTGTTGGTGGCTGCTATGCTGTTGAAAACTGTCAGAGCAAATTTATTTTTGCGTTCTGTGAACCAAACTCAGCCTTTGGATAAGGAGAATGAAATTCTACTGAAGAATATAGGAATGTTGCCCATGTGTAGAAATATTTTTACTCTACCCATAGGAGAGATTGAAATCCTTGTGTTGCTGAAACCTTAGCACAAAGGCAGGGATATCTTACTTAAGACTGAAAGTGTGCATCTCCTTTGTTGAAGTTGATTCATCAAAACACTCTTTTTTTGCCTGAGGCCATAACAAATCTTCCTCATTACCTATGACATGAAGTACTCAGTAGAAAGGTTAGTGCTGATCAGGTTATTGCACCATACAATCTGTGCACTTGCTCCATGTTGCCAGCCACTAGGCTGCTGTGTTTCGCTGATAAAAGTGACTGCTCAGACTGGGGTTTATAGCTGAAAAGTCTAGTGACCGTGCTATAGTAATTCCAGGAGAGGGAGAGTGGGGGCTTGAAAGCATGGAAACATGCATGTGATTGGATGATATAGTATGTCAAGTATATATAGTGTGTAGAAGTCTGTGGGTATGGAAGAAGGTATTAGCTGTGATTCATATTTTATATATCCTTCTCTACTCCTAAAGTTTCATAATTGCTAATTATTAATTATTAGAGTCTTACACTTGACTTTTTCCTGAAAGAACCTTCATAGATCATATGGAAGTCTGAAACTTAAAGGAGTTTTGCATCCATATACAAACTGCTTAACTACACCATATGTTTCAGAAGATGTATTGCATTTGTAGTTCATCAGCATCCAAAAGGAGGCTAGGGAAGAAACTTGATGTCAGAGAAGAGAAGCTTCTATTGATCAGTCTTGAGCTGACAGCGGGACTAAAAATGCTCCACTGTAAGTTAGTGCATGCCCTGTTTCAAGCAGGAACCTTGTAGTGACAGAAAATATTTTAGCTCAATGCTGTTACTCTTAAGTAATGCCCTCTGTTCCCTAACCCCTATAAGAAAGAGGCTCAGTGAAGTGACATTAGAGTATCCTTTCACAACTGGAAGATTCTCCTATACTAAGAAAATCTTTTGTTGCCCCTATGGACAGCTTTTAGAAAAATAATGCACCCAGAGCACTGTCTTTTGAAACTTCAAGGCAGTGTCAATCACAACAAGGATAACAGGCTTTGCTTTCCTCATAGGCGACTCTCCTCGCATATACATGTCCTGTCTTCATGCATGAGGCTGGATCTAAGGAAGTATGCTCAAGAACCTCAGGAGGGAGTTCAGGAAGGAATATAGCTGGTCTGAGTCTGCATTGCCACCCCTTCGAGATGCTCACAGTATGGCTGGATCTATTGTAAACATTCATAGCCTTTTCTTGGAAGAAAAGGAACAGGGAAAGAAATGGAGTGGAATGGAGTATATGTAGTTTGGTGGTCCAGGACTGGGGCAGGAAGTGACAACAGCTGAGACTTAAGCTAGTAATTTCACTGCTAGCAGGTAAGGCTAGCCTAGCTGCAAGTGCTTGTCTTTTGACTTTTAGACAGGAATAGGAGGAAACACATTTATGAAAGCAAAATATTGAGACAAGCAAAACGAGGGCATTAGCCCATGTCATAAAATATATCACTCATATTTTTATTTCCCCAGATTCTGAAGTATACAAGTATATATAAGATCTCTTTGGAGCATTCTCTTCTCCAGGCTGAACAAGCCCAACTCTCTCAGCCTGTCCTCGTATGGAAGGTGCTCCAGCCCTCTGATCATCATTGTAGCCCTCCTCTGGACCCGTTCCAACAGCTCCATATCCTCCTTATGTTGAGGATTCCAAAACTGGACACAATACTCCAGATGAGGTCTGACAAGAGAGGAACAGAGAGGCAGAATCACTTCCCTGGACCTGCTGGTCATGCTTCTTTTGATGCAGCCCAGGATACGGTTGGCCTTCTGGGCTGCGAGCGCACACTGCTGGCTCATGTCAAGCTTCTCATCGACCAGCACCCCCAAGTCCTTCTCTGCAGGGCAGCTCTCAATCACGTCATCCCCCATCCTGTACTGAAGTCAGGGATTGCCCGACCCAGGATCTTGCACTTGGCCTTGTAGAACCTCATGAGGTTTTCACAGGCCCACTTCTCCAGCTTGTCCAGGTCCCTCTGGATGACATCCTGTCCTTCCAGTGTGGCAACTACACCATGCAGCTTGGTGCCACTTGCAAATTTGCTGAGGGTGCACTCGATCTCGCTGTCAATATCATTGATGAAGATATTAAACAGTACTGGTCCCAGTACAGACCACTGAGAGACACCACTTGTCACAGGTCTCCATCTGGGCTTTGAGCCATTGACCACTACTCTTTGAATATGACCATCCAACCAGTTTCTTATCCACCATACTGTTCACCCATCAAATCCATACATCTCCAGTTTAGAGAGAAGGATGTTGTGGGGACCATGTCAAAGGATATACAGAAGTCTAGATAGATCACACCCATCGGTTTACCTGTGTCCACTTCTGCAGTTACCCAGTCACAGAAAGCCACTAAGTTGGTCATACAGGATTTTCCCCTGGTGAAGCCGTGCTGGCTGCCATTAATCACCTCCATGTCCTTCATGTGCTTTAGCATAGCTTCTAGGAGGATCTGTTCCATGATCTTCACAGGCACAGAGGTGAGGCTGACAGGCTGGTAGTTCCCAGGATTGTCTTTTCTACCTTTTTTAAAAATGGGCGCAATGCTACCTTTTTCCAGTCACCAGGGACATCTCCTGATTGTTTTTGAGTTTCTTTCAGAAGAAGCGTTATCATGGACAAAGATCTTGTGGCCGAGACTTCTCATTTTGCTACGGCTGTCTGCTCTTTGCATGTTTCTTCTCCTCTGGATGGCAGTACTATTGAAATATCTTTGTCTATGAGTGACAGGATAGATTAGAAAGTTGTTCCTGTTAATTACTGGAATTTATTCTTATGGCAGCAAAGTGAAAATCAATGGGTAATTTTCCTTCTGCGTAGATTTTCTTTGAGGATTAAGCTCCCTCCTTTGAGTATAGATGAAGAATGGTGGAAAAATAAAGTAAAATATTAAGGCTTGCATGTAATTTGCTCAAATTTACTGGTTTTGTAGTCTAAGTGATGGATTAATATTTATTCAGGTCACAGAACCGAATTGTAGATTATTATACTTATGAGATGTATATAATGTATATAAAATGCACATTCCTAAACTAGTTCTTTACATCTGCAGTACGATAAAGCAGAATGAATGTAAACATAAAGTGTGCTTATTGAGTTTATGCAAGTAAACAGAACCTTGAGAGATCTCAAAAGATGTGTACAGATGAAAATGCAGATGAACTTGGACTGCGTGTTACCCATTCTTTTATCACCCTGCTTTGCTTTGACATAAGCCAAAAATAACATAACATTTTCCATGAGTCTGAAAGCAGAATTTTTTGCTGGAGTTATGATTCATTTATAGACATAGTTAGATGGCAGGAAAGGCTGTCTGTGAGCCACATGCTAACTGAGTTGGTTTTCTATACACATATACATTCCCTACATAAAGGTATATTTGTAAATTGTGTGCAGAGAGTGTGTGCACATGCATATATCTATAATAACTGATGTAATACTTGCTTTGGCAGTGAGCAAAGTCAAGATAATGGAATGACATACTAGGCCTGCTTTTATTCCAAGTTTCTGTCTATTAGAGCAGACCTCATGCAATTTATCTACTGTATAAAGGCACAAGTATCAGGACCTGGAGGAACTGATTGAATAGACCTTCATTCCTTTTGCTTCACATTCAATTAGTAATCCTCACTCTTGATGTCCCAAGAGAGAAAGATTATATGGCTGGTGTGAGACAGAAATAATGATGTAAAGTACTATCTTTTGTTTTCCAGACCAAGATACCCACTTGTCCTCTCTTTGCACAGACCACTAAAAGTGGCCACAGAGGGAAAATACAGCTTGAATTAGAAAGGTGGTCAATATGCACAGACTTATTTTTAGACCAGTCAGGTTATTTAATCATTTTGCTCATAGGTGAAAATTCACTTAATTTTGTTGGCTGAAAAATACTTGAGACTTGAGAAAAGAGAAAACAAACTTGAAGACTGGAGACAACTAACTAGTAGTCACTTTCTGTGGTTCGCTTTTCACAACTGAACTGCATTTCCCGTATTATACAGTGCCCGTAGGATTTCCATTGTACGCTACTTGTGATTCAGTCAAAAGGATGTCTGTGGAGGTCACTGGAGATAAAAACTTTTATGGAGCCATCCCAGGGAGGAGAACAGAAGGATACATCTCATCTATGTTGTGGCATCTCAGTCAGGAGCAAATTGTTGCTGAACTGACCCAAAATAACTTGTTGCTTCTTGACAGCTGAAATATCTTAACTTGGATTCAGCTAAAACTGTATATGTTGCTAAAATTTTCCTGGTGGACAATCAAAAATATAATATTCCCTGTAAATAATAAATGCGTTTAAATAGAAAACTGCTTTTCAGGTACTTTCCATCTGTTCTACTTCTTTCTGCATGGCATATTTAAATTTTTGAATATTATTTTAAATAATAAAAAAGATATGTAAATAATGCAAAGCAATTACAGAATCATAGGATAGTCGAGGTTGGAAAGGACCTCTGGAGATCATAGAGTCCAACCCCTTGCTAAAGCAGGTTCACGTAGATCAGGTTGCACAGGAATGTGTACAGGTGGGTTTTGAATATCTCCAGAGAAGGACGCTCCACAGCCTCTCTGGGCAGCCTGTTCCACTGCTCCATCACCCTCACAGTAAGGATTTTTTCCTCGTATTGAGGTGGAACTTTCTATGTTCCAGTTTGTGCCTGTTGCCCCTTTGTCCTGTTGCTGGGAAACATTGAAAAGAGTCTAGCCCCATCCTTTAGACGCTTGTCCCTTACTATTGCAAGTATTGATAAGGTTCCCTTACCTTAAGAATCACCAAAGATAATATAAAGATATATTTTCTTTTTTTGAATTGGCCATGCTGTTCTAAACTTCTTTTGGGTGGTCTTTACTGTTCTCCACGTATGATACCAACTGTTTGCTTGAGTATATTTTTAACACTATAGGCATACCAATAAAGGCACCAATACTAATATGTATGATTAAAAAAGGATTGTTTTCTCCTCCAGATGTCTTTGCTATGCTGTCTGTAGGCCAGACTATGTATCACTTACTAATAAAAACACTCAGAAGATTTAATGAGGTTGCTCATGTGATTAATAACCATAACAAGTGGAAAAACAAACAGAACTACTTTTCTTGTTTTGTTTTGGTTTTTTTTTCTTCTGTTAACTGAAATATAAATGAAAATTCTGAATGAGGTTGCTTGTTTTCACCCTTGAAGGGTGAGGCTGATTCCTTGAGCTAAGGGATAATATATTTTTTTTTAAATTTCTCTCATTTTAAGGAGGTTACAAAACAAGGAACTTCTTTTATTGTTTTATTTTCTTTTGGTTTTTTGGTTTGTTTTTTTTTTAAGACAGCCTCTGACATCAAATCTCTGCTTTAAAAATTGTCAGTTGCTACGGTTTGGCAAACCACAAGCAGGTCTATTTGGACAAAAATAGTAAGATGAATATAAATAAGTTTGTATATAAAAATAGAGCTATTGTTGGGCTATGTATGGACAGTTCTGTCATTTAGGCATTTGCTCTCTCTGGCCAGTTTCTGAATGGTTCACACCTTTAGACAACTCCAGGCCAAAAAAGAGTTAGATTCCAGGTTCCCACTTCCCAGAGTAATGCTCCAACCACAAGAGTTGTTACATTGAACATGGTTCACGGTACTAAATATCGTTTAAAAGGGTAACCTCTGCTTGAGCCTTTGAAAAACAAGGCAGTGTTTTTTTGAGATGTCCCAGGCTGCTGATCTTAAATAGGGAAAGATAACTTTACTTCGCTTCTTCGGCAGCACCCGGCAGCAGGACGGTGAGTTCTGTGGTGGGGTGGACTTTCTGAGGCGGTGGGAGCTTCCCTGAGCTGGGAAAATCCCAGAAAAACCCAGGCGGGGGCGGGGGTCCTGACAGCCCCAACACGCTGGTCCCGCGTGGTGCCTGACGGGAGGGGGCGGTCCCGGCCGCTGCCGTGGGAGATTTAAACAGTCCCCCTGGGAGCACCGCGAAGAGGAGTGTGGTAAAGAGGTGCGGAGCAGTTCGAGAAGGCAGGACGCAGAAAGGACCTACAGACTGGACAGAAGACACCGAGGAGATGGTGGCTACCCAGCAGAAGATTAAAGCTGCTCTGTGTGCTGCAGCAGGCAGGATGGATGCTGCCACCCAGACAGAGCCGCAGTGGGTGCATGCAGCTACCCAGACCCTGGGCTGCAGGCAGTGCCCCCCTCCCACACCAGCTTGTGCCTCTGTTACTGGCTCCACTTGTGAAAGCTGTGCTGGTGCGGGGGAACTCCTTCACATGGTGGAGGAGTTAAGGGAGGAGGTAAAGAGGCTGAGAACCATCAGGGAGTGTGAGAGGGAGATAGATCAGTGGAGTAGTGCCCTCTCACTAGCTCAGCAGCCTGCTGGAGCTGGTGTGTCCAAACACCATCCACCTGCAAACTGCAAGGTTGGGGTTACAAGAGATGGGGAATGGCAGCAAGTTCCTGCCAGACAAAAGAAACCTGCTCCCCTCACCCAGACACCAAAACCCCAGATCCCCCTGGTGAACGAGTACCGGGTGCTGCAGGTGGAATCCAATCCTGAGGATGAGGATGATGGCTCCCACAGCCTAGAATCCTTTCCTAGGCCACACCATCCTCAGAAAAAGATAAAAACATCCTCCATCAAGAAGAAGAGGAGTGTGATTGTTGTAGGGGACTCCCTCCTAAAAGGAACGGAGGGACCCATTTGCAGACCGGACCCGCTCCACAGAGAGGTCTGCTGCTTACCGGGGGCATCAGTGAAGGAGGTAGCTAGAAAACTTCCTTCCCTGGTCCACGAGACAGACTACTATCCTCTGATAGTAGTCCAAACTGGTAACGATGATCTAGTAAACAAAAAGACCAAAACCATCAAGAATGACTTCAGGGCCATTGGGAAAATGATGGAGGGCTCTGGGGCACAAATAGTATTCTGCTCCATCCCAAGGCTAAATAGAGAGGAGCAGGAAGTCAGGAAGAAGAATTCAATTAATGCCTGGCTCCGAGCCTGGTGTGAGGAGAGGGGCTTTGGCTTCTTTGATCATGGGGTGGCTCACATACCCTCAGGCTTTCTTGCTAAGGATGGGACACGTGTGTCTCCTAGGGGGACTAAAGCCCTTGCTAAAAACCTAGCTAAGCTCATAAATTGAGCTTTAAACTAAATGTGAAGGGGACTAAAGCCCTTGCTAAAAACCTAGCTAAGCTCATAAATTGAGCTTTAAACTAGATGTGAAGGGGGAGGGGGTTGAGCTCAGGCTAGACAGGAATGAGCCTGGATGTGGGGCAATGGTGATTGGGAGAGGGTGTGCTGGTGTGGACCACCAGTACTTCACCACACAGAAAGTGGGGGAGAACACACCTGAGGGTGCTAAGGGAGATACAGGCACTCTGGAGCTAGCTACTCCAGTTACCAGGCAATTGGGAGTGAACTCTGTTCCCTCTAAGAGGGCTGAAGGCTCAGCAGCTCAGTTGAAGTGCATTTACACCAATGCACGCAGCATGGGGAATAAGAAGGAAGAGCTGGAAGCTGTTGTAGGGCAAGGGGTCTATGATGTTGTTGCCGTCATGGAAACGTGGTGGGATGACTCATATAACTGGAGTACAGCTATGGTGGGGTACAAACTCTTCAGGTGGGATAGGAAGGGTGGGAGAGGAGGTGGGGTAGCCCTCTTTGTAAGGGAGGACTTGGACACCATTGAGATGGATTGTGGCGATGAGGTGATTGAGTGCCAGTGGGTTAAAATCAGAGGAGCCCACCAGAAGGTAGATTTTGTGATGGGAGTCTGTTACAGACCACCCAGCCAAGGAGAAGCAGCTGATGAGGTCTTCTATAAACAGCTGGGGTTAATCTCTAGATCAATGCCTCTCGTTCTTGTGGGAGACTTCAATCTTCCTGATATCTGCTGGGTGTACAATAGAGCAGAAAGGAAGCAGTCTAGGAGGTTCCTGGAGTGCGTGGAAGACAACTTCCTTGCACAGCTGGTGGATGAACCAAGAAAGGAGGGTGCCCTCCTGGACCTGCTGTTTGTGAACAGAGAAGGCCTTGTGGGGGATGTGGCAGTAGGTGGGCACCTAGGACAAAGTGATCATGAGATGATAGGGTTTTCTGTTCTAGGTGAAGTGAAGAGGGTGGTTAGTAGGACAGTAGCATTAAATTTCCAGAGGGCAGACTTTGAACTCTTCAGAAGGCTGGTTGGCAAAGTCTCATGGGAGACAGTTCTTAAGGGCAAGGGAGCCCAGGAGGGCTGGGAGCTCTTCAAAAAGGAAATCCTAGCAGCCTAGGAGAAAGCCATCCCCATGTTCCGGAAAAAAATCCAGCAGGGGAGAAAACCAGCTTGATTGAACAGAGAGATCTTGAGTGATATCAAGAAGAAGAGAAATGTTTATGGGCTCTGGAAGAGGGGACAGGCCTCTTGGGTGGACTACAGGAGGGAAGTGAGATTGTGTAGAGAAAAAATCAGAAGGGCTAAGGCTCAGCTAGAAATCAGATTGGCAAAGTCTGTGAAAGATAACAAAAAATCCTTCTATAAATATATAAATAATAAAAGGAGGACTAGGGAGACTGTACAGTCCCTATTGGATGCAGAAGGAACAAGAGTGACACGGGATGAGGAAAAGGCTGAGGTACTTAATGCCTTCTTTGCCTCAGCCTTTAGTTGTAAGGAGGGTCGTTCTGTCTGTGTACAAACCCAGGAGCTAGAGGAGCAAAATGAGGCTCCCATGATCCAAGAGGAGGTGGTCAGAGCTTTGCTAGCCTGACTAGGCACCCACAAGTCTCTGGGGTCGGATGGGATTCATCCAAGGGTACTGAAGGAGCTGGCGGATGTGCTGGCCAAACCCCTTTCCATCATCTTCCAACAGTCCCGGAAGACTGGGGAAGTTCCACTGGACTGGAGGCTGGCTGATGTTGTGCCCATCTACAAGAAGGGTCGCAGGGAGGACCCAGGGAACTACAGGCCTGTCAATCTGACCTCAGTGCCAGGGAAAGTCATGGAGCAGGTGATCTTGAGTGCTGTCATGAAGCACATGCAAGAGAACCGGGTGATCAGGCCCAGTCAACACAGGGTCATTGGGCACTGGAACAGGCTGCCCAGCGAGGTGGTTGAGTCACCTTCCCTGGAGGTGTTTAAGGCACGGGTGGACGAGGTGCTAAGGGGGCATGGTTTAGTGTTTGATAGGAATGGTTGGGCTCGATGATCCGGTAGGTCTCATCCAACCTGGTTATTCTATGATTCTGTGATTTACTGTAGAAAGAAATGAAGGGCAGAAACTCTGGGACATCTGGGGCAATGCCTTGCATTCAGCATTTTCTCTTGGGTGGTTTCAAGTAGCTGCATGCTGAGCAGGCTTATGTCAGTTGTATCTCCTTGTTCAAAGGCTGCTTTAGCTTCTATACTGAGGCTCCTAACTCTCATTAACTGTATGGAAAACTGAGACACCTCCAGCCTCTGGATGCCATAGGGAGGTAGGCAATATGCCATTTTATTTTAATTGTGTATGGCTATGAATGTCTTTGGAACATGCAGTCAGCAGCTTTGTACTTTTTATTTGGAAGAATATCCCAGGCACGATGAAGCATTTGCAGGGTCAATCTCATAATTCGATAGTGAAAATATTAAACTGGAACAATTTTATCTAGTATCTTTAATTTTCTGTCTTAAAATGATTTCTTTACAAAACTTCTCTGATGAAAACTGAAGGTTTCTTTAAAAATATAACTCTTCTTAGCGAGCAATGCTTTTGCGTAGAAGGGGAGAGAAGAAAAAAGAAAGCTTGCTCTTTTTAAAATGCATGTGTTGTATTAGTAACATGTAAATCAAGAGGCTGATATTAATTTTAGGGCCCTGAAAAAAGGCTCAGTGGGTTGTATCCATTACTGGCCCTGGCCCTGGTTCGACTTTTGTAGAAGTCAATAGGCATCCCAACTGTTTCCTTCCATAGCTGCTTGGATCAGGCCCAAGGCAAACAAGAATAGCCATGGGGAGATGCTACAGGCAGTAAAATGAAAAGTTAAAAAAAAAAAAGGAGGGGGAGGGAGAAGGTGAGCAGTATCTGGTGATTACTAGTGAGAATACCCTATATGATTATAGCATAAATTTTAAACAATGTTTTTGTGCCTGCAGTTTATTTAAAAATACTACACTTCCTGAGTTTTCAAACTGAAATTTGTAGAGTGGGGTTAAGGTCAAATAACTCTCGTAAAACCCTTTTTTCCCTCTGTTAAGTAGTGGTTTGCCAGTGAAGACTGCTTGGCAGTACCACATGTCCCGAAAGGGGATGATGGGGGCCATGCTGCAGGCTGGAGTGTCACCTCCCATCCTCCCTATTGCCACCAAACCACTGCTCCCTGTCAGGGAGACTGGCAAGAAGGGTGGGGGTAATGTCAGCAATTTCTTCATGGATGCTTTGCTTGAGGGCCTCTCTTCCCCATGTGCAGGCTTGCACAAAAGGGCTCAGCAAGGAAGGTGACCTCCAGGTACCCAGCAATGGCCAAAAAATAAATGAGAACTAGTCCTGAGGCAGTTCCTTTGTGGCTGCAAAGTGATTCAGCTCCCAAAACCCCACCTCCCATCCTCAATGCAGTTTATTTATAGATAGCCTTACTTGTTTGTATTGTCAAGAAGCAATAATTCCTATATTATTCTCTAGATACCTAAAAATTAAATATCAAATGCTGCCAAATGTCCACATGACAGATAAAAGAGTGTAACACCAGAATCCTCCTTTGTCATGGAAGTTGTGTTGATTTCCTGTTAAGAAAATGAAAAGCATATGTTAAAAAAAATAAATATACCTGGTTATATGCATACTCATGCTGTATTGGGACAGCTTGGATTGTAGAATGGTGAATACTTGGGGGAAGGAGAGTAGGTTTAATTTTACTTTAAACAAATAAAAGTAAAAAAGAACTAGAGCCATTCAGATGTTACTGGTAAGCTAGAATATATCACGTTCAGCTGGCTGGTGTGATATGAAGTTCTAATGAGGATCCTTTCTAGATGATAATGCTCACAGCAATATTGTACATGCTAGGCTATTCTATCTAATAGTGGGTACATTTTTGTCATGAATAAGAACAAGAACTTGGGTGGGTCAGAGCTACCCCATCCCCTTGGATTCCATCTAGCTGGCAGCTGACTGTGACTATTCCACATTGGCTTCTGGAGAAACAAATAGGTCATGACTTTCTTTATAATGTCATTTCAAGTCAGAAGGCAGGGAGAGGGATGAGGTTAGAGCCTGCAAGGAAGAGAAGGTAGATTGCTGCTTTCAGGGTGCCTCTGCATGGAAAGGCTCCTTACCAAAGGAGACAGAGCTGCTTTCTGAGTGTCTCTCTCCATCCTCCACAGAAGTTTTTTGTGTATTGACAAGAGAATGGAAAAGCAGCGACAATTAAACCATAGGGAAGGTGTTATAGGAAAAGACAGCATAAAAATAAGTGATTATTTATAGTACTGCTTGCTTGAGTAGTTCCCTGAAACACATATCTCTGTGAGAGAGTGAAATTGTGTGTAATTTGAGATATACCAACCATGGCAGAAAAGGCCTGACCTCTGCTGCCTCATTTTTCAGGTTAATCTGCTGATTTTTGTTTGGTCTGAAGCCTTTTTAATGACCTGTTGCTGCAGTGGTGTTTTCTGTTTGTACAGTATGTTGACATATTGGAAGTCTGAAAGACTGCCCTGTCTTCCTTCTAATTGATATTAAGTGTATATATATGGCTTCTAACAGGAAATGGGCAGTGTTGAGACAGGCTTCACCTTTTGCCATGGGAACAATCCTCCAGGTAGGGATAAGTAGCTCCCCAGGAGTGTTAACTGCCTCCAGGGATGTCTCTTCCAGAGATGGAGAGAGCAGTTTGGGCTAAGCCAGGAGTGACATTAGGAAGGTCAGCACCTTTCCCCAGCACTCTGATTCATTCAGGAGCACCAGTGCTGCTCCGCTTTTGAAGTATAACTGGATCTAGCTGTGCTCTTCCAGGTTGTACTGTGTGAATTTACCTTGGCCATCGCTTTATGACTGCTCCTAGACCATGTCATACCAGGGAAATGTGTATTGTAGCCAGGTGCTGAGGAGTCCCAGGGAAGGCATGTGTGCACGCTTGCTGGAGAGTTTTAACTGATATTTTTTCTTATGCATTAAAATGTATTAGGACTGAATGTTCCTGAGAATAATCAGCATTTTTGAGAGTTTTCAAAAGTTTAAAGTACCCAGTTTTTTTTTTAATTTGACAAATTCTCAGCTCTTGTTTTTGTGTTTCTTCAAATGCCCTTTATCTTAACCTCTTTATTTTCACATGTAATTATTTTCTCCTTCTGTAGTTAACAACTAATTGCAGAGGTGCATGTGTGTATATGTAAGTTTATCAATATTAGATTTAAATATATAAGCTGTATGCATCCTCAGTGGGTTCTAAGAGCAGAAGGTAGTCAGCTCACTCCAACAGCTTTGCTGAAATTGCTTAAATTCATAGGAAGATAGTATGGGTTCAGTATACAGGTAAGAAACAGATTTTAACACTGCATGCAGCCAACTCTGCTATGAAGTACAATGCAAATTTCTTCATGTATCCTGGGAAATTTATATTTTTCCCCTGTATACACATGAATGTGTAATATAAGCATTTGCTTCTTTTTATTTCTGCTTCTATTACTCGCCTATCAAATGTCTTCAAATCATTCAGCAAGGACAGGAAAATTCCGTATTCCTGGATGTGATTAAATGGTCAAATCCTTTTGCAGTTGTTGTTACCCCACTTCTAACCTCAGTATTGCAGGGGAGAGCAAGTCTTGAGGTGTTCAGGGACTTATCTTTTGAATGAGTAGTCAGCAATATTTATCTGAATCATCTGATGCAAAACTATTAGAAAAGAAAATCTCTTTGGAATATGTTTCCTCATTAGAGTTATGTTTGGAGCAGAAGTATTTTGTGTTTTGCTTTGTTGTTTCCACATCCATACCAAGTGGAAATTGGAAGAGTGAGATGTATACGAATGTGTAGGCTATCTGGTGCTATCTGGTGACTGAAGTGAAATTATAATGATGGCTTATGGACTGAATGATCAGAGCACTAAAAATCGCCCAGGGAATTATATTAGTTTTTTTAGTCATAGTTAGTATCAGAAGAACCCCTTGATGGTAGTTGCTTCAGAGAAGTAAACTGGAGAAACTCAGAACTTATTCTTGTACCCAGAGGACTATATTTCTTTTCACGTCGTATTTAATGTACTTGGAGGCAGCTAAACAGAATCTTCTCCTTTGCTGATGCCAGCTCTGTGCTGTGCCTGTAACTCAGCAGAATTCTGAGGACACTCACTTTGTAATGCTGAAATACTTTGAGAGGTGTAATTTTTTTGTATTGCTGGTTCATTTCACACAGGCAAATTCACCAACTCAGCCATGAGTCCTTTGACACAGGCAGAAGAGATGGGTTCCCTAATGGGTTCTGAGTGATGCTCCCTGAGTAGGTCAAAGGGCTCATTAGCAAGGACCTTAGCCTTTTGTTCTGGGACCTGATGGCTGTTTTAGTCTTCCCTTCTGTGATTGAACAGTAGTCAAATAACTCATTCCGCGTATTGAAGATTCTAAAACTTTATATCCCCCAAATATGACATTCTGCTAGACCTAAATACGATTGAAATACTTTTGATGCCCACTAACATCTTGTTGCTTTTTTTTAAAAATGTTGCTGTAGGAATGTTGACCTATGAAAAAATTACTTGTATGAGAGAAATGCTTTATTTCTGACCAAAGTTAATGGGAAGGTTAACTTTTTTTTTTTTACATCAAAGAAAACAACAGAAGAAAACTCTGTGTTTTCCAGTAGACATGCTGTCTTAAAACATCAAGATAAATAATATACCTTCTAGGAGGAGGCTGGGTTAAGCCTAATTTTAAATGGCTTCCCATGAGTTTTAAGCTGCCCTCTTTGTGCAGTCGGTTTTTTGCCCATCTTTGGATGGAGCTGGACCCAGGACCGGATGGGAGGCTGTACCAGCCCCGTGGGGCAGACTGTCTGCCTTCGGTGGTACCAGCTGAAAACCCCTGCGGGTTTTGACGCAAGCAAACGCTTGCAGCTGCAGGGCCCCGTTTTCACAGCCTGTCAGTAAATTCCTTGACAAGAAGGTGGCGCTGGCACTCTGAGATTGGAATTTCTTGCAGTGGGTGATTTCGCATCAACAGGGGTACCTTTCAAACAATTACTACAGGCTGCATCAAGTGGAAAAACAACTTCTCTGCAGCTCTTTTATGTTGTTTTGGTGGTTCTTTTTGTTCCGGTTTTTTTTTTTTTGTTAATGCTTGGCACTTAAAGATCCTGCTCCCCTGCAAACATTGTCTGCTCTTCTCCAGTGAAATGCAGCCTCAACTAGTTTACCTCTTACATTACCTTCATTGTTGCCCAGCATTACCCAGCTTTGGGAAGCTTTTGGTTACAGTAGGCTTCTTTGTAAGGAAGATGTGTTGCTTTGGGGGTGACTTCTGTGAGCAATGGTTTGTTTTGGTAGGGTAGAGGATACAGTGCCATGAGGGGGGACCCTCGTGCTGGTGTCGGCGTGGGTTTCTCATAGTTTTGCTGACTTATGGGCTCAGAGTGTAATTTCAAACTTCACTGTTCCCAAAGCACCTCTTGGCTTTTTTGTGTCCAATTCCGTGTGTCAGGTACAAATTTATTCAGGTGAGATGTCCCCTCTTCTCTAGGCTGCCTGTGAATGATGGGTGTTAACAAGAGAGAATAAGATTCGCTTTAACCTTGAACTTTAAGGCATAAAAGTTCATTGTCCTTCCCCTCCCAACACCTTAATTTTGATAGTTAACCAGTCATTTTGGTGAATACCAGCCATGAACATCGCTGGGCAAATGATTGCTGTTATTTTCAGTATGTTTTAGTTGTGTGTGTGTGATGTATACATAAAATACATGCTCACACTTGCAAGGTGCTCTAGTGTGCCAAGCATTTCTCCTTCTAAAGTTGTTTACATACTTTGCCACATATACTGACTACAGTTTTCATGCATCATAAAATAAGTACAGGATATGAAAGAGTTAAGACTCTGTTTCACTGGCTATGCAAACGATCGGTGTGTACATAGCTGTATTTCTTTTTACACAGTTTTTTTTCAATAATTTAACTGTGGCATTGAAAATTCAAGTTCCTCTCAAATCCTATGCTTGGATTTTGTGCAATGGAGGGATTAATTTAATAATGAAGTGCTGTCTTTATTATAAATATTTTCTATATTAATTTCTTTTTCATGTCAGTAGGGGGAGTGATGAGAAGGCTGGGCAAAATGAACATTTATAAACTCATGGCTGCATTTGGCAATTCAGCCAAGCACTTCCTGTCAGCACAATTGTTACCCCAGTATGCAATTTGTGCAAAATGGGTAGATAATTTTCCTCATAAGGGTTAAGTACAAAGGGTACTCCATTATGCCATTTAATTGCCTAATCCCCAAGGAGATCTTCAGGCATTTATTTAACACTAATTGCACGTGTAAATGTTCTTAATTTACAGCGTGTGAAAGTTGCAATGAATGCACACAACAGAGGATGTCAAAGTGACACTTCATGGAAAGATGCAGTTCAAGCAGTGTTAAGTTACTTCTAAATAGGATTAATCATTTATTAAAGTTTAAAGCTCATAAGAGCACAGGAAGGAGAATATGATGACTTGTTATTGTTCAAAAGTAACTTCTGAAGGGAATCACGCCTTTAAAACTTCTATGACATAATTTTGTACATTGTAGTAAACTATGAACTTAAAAAGCTAAGCAGGGCAAACGATTCGGCATAAGGCAAAGAACTTGGTTTGGCAACTGTTGCACATAGCCTGTTTGGGCTGTTAATTAGCACTTGTGTTATAATAGAGCTGTGGAGTCCCAGGCACTGTACAGAACTGGACGGATGGAGGTGGGATGTTCTTGCTCTAGAGCTCTTACAACTTCCTTACACAAGATGTGTGAACAAATCAGTCTTGCAGGGCATAGGATATCATAAAGGTCTTGGGACAGGAAAGTGGCATTACTTGGAAAGGAACTTGCAGTCTTGATGTCTAGTGCGCTGTCAGCTGTTTCCCACCAATGGAGGTGGTGGATTTCCCACCCTTGGAGCTTCAATCCTGTCTGTAATCTTTAATACCACCATAGATATCTACACAGGAACATAAATAACAGATGACACCTGAGCTTTCAGGAAAACCTCCCCAAGTCCTGGGTTCTCTCTGTGCTGCATTTCACAGGGCAAATTCCTCAGGAAATCATACAATGAAGAAAATTATACTTCTTGTGACAAGATTATATGGTCTAGAAACAGAAATGCCTGTGAGCTCTACTTTGTGGTGTATGCTGCTCGGGCACACAGAAGTAGCTTTGAAGTGGGGAAAAAACCTGATGTTTTATGGTATCAACAGAAGCAGAGCTCAGGAAGCCCACATTCAGTCAGCCTGAAGGCCCAGTTTATGAGGTGCATCAGTGTCTGGGACTTCTTTTGGTTTTCTAGTGGAGGTTGATGCCCACCTGCATCTTAGTACTTTTGGAAGATCAATGATTTCCATGGGAACTAGAGTGTGATAATTCCCATGTAAAGGCAATCCAACTGGAATTTGTCAGAATGAGTGGGAAATGCTAATTGAATACTACTTGTTTATAGAGACTGTGTTCATTCAATTTATTCTGAAGTTTAGATAAATGTATTTATGCATGTGCATGTACTTCGGGAAGGTGTACAAATCTCGCGTAGTTTCGTACCTTCAAGTTCAGTCTTGATTATCCTTAGAGCCATGAGGAATTGCATGTGATCATCTCTTTTCCAGCTGTGCAGCCTTTAAATTTCAGACATGACAGAAGAAGTTTAAGTATCTGATTTGTCACTATGGTAGAGACTGGAGCTGCAAAGAGGACTAAGCATCCTGTCACTTCTTGACTAGGTGTTTTCTACATTGTAGAATCCCTAAGAAAATATTTGGTGCCTTTAACACAGATGGAATTACATGTGTCAGAATGGGATCTGACAATACTGAGGTATGGAGGAAGGTGTTACATACAGTGCCCAGTAGGCCATGCTGAAAAGGTTCATGTGTTTCAAATTTAACCCCACTTCTGTACTTAGAATTGAGCATTAAAGTGGTTGGGTTTTT
Organism: Phaenicophaeus curvirostris; assembly: GCF_032191515.1. Classification (NCBI taxonomy): domain Eukaryota; kingdom Metazoa; phylum Chordata; class Aves; order Cuculiformes; family Cuculidae; genus Phaenicophaeus; species Phaenicophaeus curvirostris. The sequence goes on along the minus strand of NC_091393.1, from coordinate 82,389,343 downwards.
TGTTTGTTTGGGGTTTTTTTTTTTATTATTCTTGAAAGGAGCAGCATGTAAAAAGGGACAGAAGAAGGGTTAATAATATCTGAATGCCAAAGCCAGAAATTAATGTATATGTGAATTCTGGTCCATGGTTCAAGACAGGTCTTTTGTTAGGCTGAATGGCTTCATCATTGCCACATTAAACTGCTGAAGAGAGCTGGAGGAAGTTTGTGTGATTAGGAAAACCTAACTTCTCCTGCATCTGTCCTAGGCCCTTTGATTAAATGGAAAGAATCTGTTAATACAAGCATTTGAATTTGGTCTCTTAAGGGAAAAAATGTGATCAAAACCCACCTTCTACTCATATAGTTTAATTTTCTCTATTTTTCTTAGATGAGACCAAAAATTGGAAGGGGTATGAATGACCCAAACAGTTTGGTTTAAAACAAAACAGGGTGACCACAAAAGTCTGCATTCCCTTTACGCTGAGCTATGCTGGGAGGCTTTGGGGCTCTGTGAAGGGTTGGTTTGTCTCCTTGCTTATTGCTTACTTTTTGGCAGGAGCGGAATGTATTGAGCTCACAGGCCTCTGCAGCTTTTAGAATAAGGAGACTGCAGAGGGAGAAGCCCACATCTCGCATGGCCGGCTCTGCAGTCTGCATCGAGGAAGACCCATACATGTGAAATTCCAGGCAAGGGCACAAGCATGCACCTACTGCAAGGCAGCCCTTGAAAGTGCAAAGATGACATGGCAAATTGGCAGGTCTGGCTGCCTGTAGGGAAAGACAGGGGATCTTTACAGGAGAAATCTGCTGTGGGAGAAAACTAAAAGGTCAGGACACTTGCATGTCTTCATGCTAGGCCAGCTAAGGGGGAGCAACTCTGCTGCTACCAGCAGTCAGACTGGTACCAGGACACATTTAGGTCATGTCCATTTGGGTGCTGTGTTTAAACTGATTAAGTTGTACCTGAAGTCCAATAGAGATAAAATTCTCACTTTTATTTCAGAAGTTCAGCCATTCGAACTGATGCAGCTCATACTGAGCTGTCTCTTTGCACAGCACAGGCATGTGCAGACAACATTTGTTCCTGTCTCTGGTCTGCAAAGGCATGTGATCCATCATCATGAAGCAAGGAGATTCAGTGGTATCCCTGAAGGGAGAGCCTGCTCTTCTCCTGGGGTGCTAGGGAACACATTGGATGGGATGACAGAGACCAGAGAACCACAGTGCAAACCTGGTGAGTTCAGACTCAGAAACAACATGAGGAACAAGGAGCAATCAGGTCTCAGTAGATGGGAGGACTCAGCAGGGACTGGGCATTGTGGCTACTTGCAGCATAACTGGACTATGTCTAAGCAAGCATTGGTGCCTAAGGTCTCACCTTCATCGACTAAACTGTCAAAGGAAGAGCTACATGTAAAATTTTTCCTCTTCTGTCCTGTCTGATCTATTTATTTGGAAGAGGTTGTACTTAGAGCTAATTTTCTAAGTTTTATTCTGCTTGGGTGTGGTTTTTTTTTGTTTTTTACCCACTGTCTCACCATAAAGTACTGTAAGAGTGAATGTGATATGCCTCTTTGGACCCCCATTAAAGATCTCCTGTACTCCCAAATGACAGTTTGTGCAAAAGTAAGTTTTTTGAAACCTAAGATTAAAATAAAAAAAATGTGAGTGTAAAAGCAGGACACCCTGAGTAAAGACAAAGCCATACTTCCTCTGGGGTGTTCATAACCTGAATGTAATGGAGAACAAAAAAGAAATCTGCCATTAAAAATATAAACAAACTGTTTCCCATGTCGGTTGAGTACCTTATTAAGGACCATTCTTATTGATTGAGCTGGGGTTATGCCTGAGATAAAATATTATTCAAGATGAGAAAGAATATCTAAACTCATGCCATTGAATGGTTTCTAGAATATCATCATTAACAGCCTACATGCTTATAATTACCTCACCAACACCATTTAAATATCCCCAGTAAAATGTGATATAAGCTTTTAAAGTTCCCTAAATGAAACATGTGAATGGATCTATAATATAAAACTAGAAAAGCCTTTGTTTAGCATTGATTTTACTGTTAGCAGACCATATTCTGAAGTGGAGCTAGCTTTTACTGAGAGAATTGCTGTGGAGTTTTGGTAAGATAACATGGTTCATCTAAAACTGGTTCATCTAAAAATACCTTGGTACCATACAGGTGTGTAAGTTTTACCTGGAGGGAAGAGAGGCAAGGAAAGGACAATAACAGGATTTCTCTTCTGCCCTTCCTTCTTCCCTCACTTGCCACTACTGCTTGCCCACGAGGAAAAAGCATCGCATTTCAGATCCTAGGAAGCTGCACTTGCCCTGTTTGTTCTCTGTTATAGGCCTATAAACAGAGACATTCAGTCTGTAAACAAGTCAAGCTTACAAAGTGACTGAAAGATAAGTCCCCCATCTAACAGTGGGAGAGGATGGAGGGAGCAGGGGGAGGGATGATAGAGAGGCTGCAATAAAAACAGGAAGGTCTCTGTTGGTCCTCTTGAAGTTAGTGGTTAAAAACATCAAAGCTTGGTGTGTGTTTTTTTCAGCCAGACTGCAATGTCACTTTATAATTCTTCATAAAGCAATCATCCAGCCACTAACATATTGCAACTGTTAGTGTGAGCTGTGCTTTGATTAAGAGGAACTGTATCCTGCTCCAGGTATGTTAAGCTAAGGAATCTCTTGTAGATTTACTTGGCATGCTATGTGCCATTGAAGAAACCATAACTTTTCAGAGCTGCTAATTGCAAGCTGTTCAGGATTTTTTCCTTTCATTAAAAAGACAACTTGCAAACAAATTGCACACCCCTTCTTCCTTGCTCCAAAAATCCAAATAATTTTCTCAGACTCTGAAGTCTTCAGAATTTCCTACATCAAAATTTTAAGTGGAAAACAAGATGGCAATGGAAAGGAAAGACAAACAACTACACCATATATATCAAAGCAAAACTGTACGTAATACTCAGCTCACTTCTAAGAAATATAAATTATTCAACAGCTACTTCAGCAGAGAGATATTTTTAAAGTTCGAAGCCCGCAGAGTGCATCAGTACTCTTAGATAGAGGAAGGTATTTTTTTCTCTGAAATAAAAAATACAGAGAGCTGCACGGAGTTCTTGTCTGCTCCTGGAAAAGTAGTCAAATAAAGATACGTGGGAAGAGAAGCAAAGAACGATTAGAGCCATTAAAGAGAGCAGAGGAACAGCATTGTTCTGGGAGGGGAATACTGAACTTTCATGTAAACTGTGTTACAAGCTTCTCTCCAGCGTGCTGTGTAGGCAAACCACTCATTATTGCTCAAAAAACTGATTTACACTGAACAGCATTTGGGTTTCACTATAGCATAAGAAGAAAAGAGCAGTAATAATTCTGCAGATGGAGCGAGCAGTCAGACTAGAGCCAGACTTTTGCCTGTAGTAGAGCAGCCGGATTTGGAATTACAGGCTAGATTTTTAGCAGTTTTCCTCCAAGGGAATAGCTGCCATGAGATTTCTGCCTCCTGTAGGGAACAGTTGTGTAGAAGGGATTGCTGTAGTTTGGAGCAAGAGTGGAGGCATATGTTCTAGATGGGGGAGATGGTTGGTGCTGAAATGCTCTGTTACCAGACATGATAGGTAAAATTTCATTTCTGGATGATGATTTAAATTTCCCCCAGCTGTGAATCAGCACTTCAGCCTCGATCCTTCACTGCTGATCAAAGCTAGCAAGCACTCTCAGCAGTGGTGAAGCTGCAGCAGAGAATTTAAATGAAGGTCAGCAGTGCAGAGCTCATTCAGGGGGCGTATTTTCTGTGGGATTCCGTGTACAGGCAGAATTTGAAGAGACTACCAGTTACATCCATAAATTGAAACATGGCTGTGTACTTCTTTCCTCTAGCATGTCAGAATGATACACATAGTTAAGTACTTAGGTGGATAACTAATGGGATTTCTGCAAGCCATTTCTGAGGAGTCTCCCTTTTTATTTATCATGAGCACATCTTTTCATATACTTCCACTGAAGGGAAAATTTGTTCCTCCTTGTGGTTTTAGCAACTTAAAAAAAAAAAAATAGAAGGCAACTTAAATTTACAGATTGCTTCAGCTGAACCTGTATTTCTATAAAGTGCCGATGCTAACTTCCAGCTGTTCATATATTATCAGCTGTCTGCTCCATATAAAATCACTAATAGTGATCAGCTATAATAATGTGAATGCATATTTTGTCTTTAGCTCAGAATAATTCAAAGGAAGTACAAAATTATTAGGTAGACTTACTTATGAGTGGTAACATACTAAAAGAAAGAGCTGCAATAATTCTCTGTCCTACCCTCCATTCATATCAGCTTAAATTGAAACTTTGCTTTTAACCAACGAGATATGTGCCTAAAGTGCTACACAACCACTTAAAGGTGAATGTGCGCGCACACACACCCACAGACCAACATATGAAAAAAAATTGGCGAATACATGTAGGTTAAAGAGTGTGCCCTTTTGGGAACTTCAAAAGGCTTAAGTAGTTGTTCTTCAAAATGGTGTATGTAATGGCTACCTGCTGCAGACTATGGGTTTGATACAGCTTCCCAAGCATTCCCTTATAGTCCCTTTGTAACCTTTTTGCAAAAATATCACAGTCTTGGTTACATCTCAATTGATGTAAAAGTTCACTAGTATAATAAAGAGATCTTGCCATCACTGGCTAGTCCAGTGGCAGGAACTCATCATGAGAGATAATGGAGACTTTGTTAGTACAAGCCTAACTTTTGACACAGTTATGTTTTAGAAACTTACTGAAGTCACATCATTGCCCAAAAGGGCTAGTAGAAAATGACACTGAGGTTGTCTGGCATTCAGAGGGGGTTTTGTCCCTGTGGAAGTTCTCTGCCAGCATAAAAAAATTGAGTGAGTAATGAAACAAAATATTTGAAAGAATACATCAGATAAAAGCCATAAATTTACTTCAGAAGTATTAGTGCATCTTTTATTTGATTTTCATGTGCATTCATATGTAGTGCATGTATCTTATTGATAGAATATCTCACTTTTCTCCGTGCGTTATATACTTGGTTCCTTGTGTCTCTTCCTCTCTGAACAGCTCTATTTCGTGTGCTGTGAGACAAGGCATGCTTGCCACCGAACTTGCATGGAAATCCTCTGAGTTCAACTAATCTAAGGGAACACCAGCACAAGTATGCATGCATCAAACCCATCCACTTAGTGTTTGGAAAAGCTGTGGCACGTGAGTTGTTGGATAAAAGCAAGATCCCATAAGTGATTATTCAGGAAAAGTATTTTAGGTGAACAAATTTTTGGTACTCTGATAAAACTTATTTATTAGAAACTTGCATCAGTAAGTACACTTTTCTCTTATTACTCTCATATATTGAAAGTAGATATGTAAGTTTATTCTTATTACTATTTTTATGTTATTGAAATAATTAGCATACAATAAACAAGAATATTAATTATTATTATTAATAAACAGATAGGTTAGTACATGGTTTTCTTGCTTGTGAGCCTGAAGATTCTGAGATGGCATGAACTGTAAGAGGGTTCAAAATAATGTCACTTCAGAAAGCTGAGCTGGTTTCTCAGCAGGCATAGAGGAGAACAGAGAGGGCTCTGAGGTTTGATTTCAGCTCACTGAAAGCCTGGGGAACTGTGGATTTTGTATGGCCAGAGCTCAGCAGAACAGAGCTTTGTCTTGATAACTCAAGATGACTAGATCATGCCTGGTAGCTGGTCCTGGAAACCTGACCCTTGTCACAGACTGACTACACCAATTTGCAGTAGATTGATGATGTATAGACTGTGGGTGCCCCAGGGGAGGCCCAAGAAAGACCTTAGAAACATTGTATTGTTAATCCATACCCCTCATTAGCTTCTGCTGTGCTGGATTTCAACAAACTGGCAGGGCTAGAGAAGTTGGAGGGAGAATGTGTCAGTGTCTGGCATTGTTATTGTTAGTTGCCTTTTCATTCAAAAGATGTTTTAAAATACCTTTAATACACAAAAACTGGCAGCATTCTTTATTTTCCTCTCTATCCCTGTTTTCAAGTGCCTGAAATTCCTAGATTTTATTTGTATATTGATTTAGCTCTCTTCCCCTTGACTGTCCGAACTTTATCTTTTCCCGATAACAGTGTCTCTCTAGCCTTTCCCAAATAAAGGCAGACATATTATATATGCTGTAATCAATTTACATTTCACTACCATTCATCAGCTCTTGCATTGCTGATGGAGACTGTAGCCCTGCTTTCACTGTTTATGTACTTCAAGACGTGTTAACCATTTCTCCTCAATGCAGGGCAAGGTTTTCATTTGAAGAAGGCTGCAGTTTAAAACATGGTTTCCATCAAACAGTAACATCTTTGTCAAACTTCAACAGAATAAACCTTAACTGCCAAGGAAGTTTTGACTGCCACCATAAAAATGTTTGATTAGTGTTAATAATTTATTAAATTGGTTTGTCCTGACACTGTCAACATGTTGGAAATCTCTCAACCATTAAAACATTAACAGAGGCTGTAATACAATGCTCCTTCTGTTCCACATTTTATTTCAAGACCACGTTCTTACGAGCCTGGTTCTGTGGTGTTCCAATATGCTCTCATTAGGACTGCATTAAAAGATGAAATATGACAAATATTAAAAAGCGTGGGAATATGGGATAGAGGATGGTGGGTGTAGTTTTGTGGGCAACTGTGCAGCAATTAAATTTTTGCAAAGCAAACCTGTTTTTGCAATATGGGGAAATAAAATTACTAGGCAAATATTTAACTGAAACAGGCTCAATGTGTTTGATTGCTTCGTCCAACCTGCTAAAATATGTAAGCTTAGTTAGAGTTTCTGAGATGTGAAAGCTGATATTGGTCCTGCTTATGTTGCAGAATGCCATTCAATTATATCAGAAACAAAGTCCTAATTCAGAAAAGTATTAATGACTTGAGAATAGATTGATCAAATTTTATTCGATAGTTTACATCTGCACTTAAACTGCCGATGGTAGGAGCTCTCCTGTGTTTTACCAGAAAGACCTGTTTTGGCTCATGCAGACTCAGGAATTGTATGTAACCTATTCTGTATAAAAGGCCATTTAAACAATAACAAGGCTTTGGTTTATTTTTCAGCTGGATGGAAGATAGTTGAAATTGAGGCTCAGTTTATCCTCTGAAATTTGCTGATAATATCAGTGAAATTAAGTGAACAATTACTCCCCCCCCCTCCTATTTAGCTCCAGCATTGTCTTAAGTGTAGACTGAGGTTGCATGTTGCACTAGTGAAGCACAGAGATGTTGACAAGTGAAAGCCAAACTTTCGTTTTTTCCATCCCAATCATGAATATATACTGCGAACAGTTTCAGTACCAACCTTTGAAATTTAATCCAAGGCTTTTGAACTCATGGAGTGAACTATTCCATAATTATTCATAACAGCTGGATTGGTCCTCTCTCAACTTCTCTTTTTTCAGTACCTGAAAAAATATGATAAGTGTGTTAGTGAAAGGTGTATTTAATTCTAAGCTAGGCTTACCTGCATGTCCTAAATTCCATGTGCTTTCAAATTAAGAGCAAATCCTTTAGGCAAGGTTTGCTTACCTTCTGTATGTTATCATTCCTATATACTCAGCTGCATGGAGTACAAATCTGAAACAGTCGTCCTTAAGTCAGAGGACTGATTTACAGTGAAGTCAATGAGAGTATAACTTGGCCCTTCCTTCATTTAGTCTCTAATGATTTCTCCTTTTTGTTGTGTGCAGGGCAAGTTTATGGAAATCATTGCAATAGATCAGTTCTCTAAACTTCAGAAAATGATTCTTAATAAACTAACAATACTGCAAATGCTGATTTTTATTTTGTTTTAGTATGTAGTATACCTTGCAAGATGTTGGCAGGAACTATGTAGCAACAACATGTTAATGTGTAGAAAATAATCAATTGCTTCAACATCAGAAAGTATTAATTGATCAGCTTGATTAATTCCAAAAGATACATCAATTATGGGAGTGTTTGAGGAACAGACTGAGTGTAAACATTAAATTTGTGGCTCTGGAACTGCCAGTTACTCTTGATTTTTAATGTTGTTGTTTGATTTTTTAAATTATTTCCTAATTATTTACTGTGTTAAAAATTAAAATTTTTGAACCTCAAAACAGTTCTACATTTGTTACAGCAGGAAGATAAACAGAGCAAGTGACTACTGCATTATGTGAGATATTTTAATATCAAGTTTCAAATGTTTTTGGTTTGTTGGTTTGTTTTCTTCCTGCTTGGTGATGTCAGCAAAAATCAGACTATTCCTTTGTGGTTTGAGATCCTACAAGTTGTTATTAACAACATTAGATACTTTGTATCTTGAGGTGTTTATCTCAGTTCCTGGCTGGAGTGGGATAAACTAAGACAACTACTCTTACTAAGTGCCAGGAAATTTCCATCTTAAGAACATCCTCAAATCCTCCTGACAGTGAATGATCTATGTGACTCATACGTGTAAATGATCTGAGTCTTCCCAAATGGTAAAACCAGAAATTGTATATTACCCACACAAAAAGGCAAGGTGAGGAATCTCATATTCACGGTTAATGCCTTTTAGTCATGGTTATATGCATTTCCATAAGTTTTTTTTCCCCACAGTAAAGAGGTTGGAAAATTTTGAATTAAGTCCATAAACTAATTATTTTTTGTTACAATGCTGTTTCTTTTGTAACAAAACTCCTGACTCAGTGATTTTGTAAATGGCCTGCAGTTACATGCCCCAGAGTGTGGTCTAATGAGGGTGCCTCTTAGATCATGTTAGAAAATTAAAGGGCCCTTTTTTCCTCTAGCTTTTCAAGCTAATTATTCTGTGTTTTCATATGAGAACAATCCATATATATATATATGTATGTTGAAACCTTCTTCAATGGCACTATTCTCCTGTCCACATCTTTGATGTACTGCACATACTTGCTAAAAGGCTATGTTTTGGGAAATATGGTCAGTAGATCTCGTCGTGTTCTTAGCTGTTTAATGGTGAAATCAAATACAATTGTATGAATGAACGGAAGTTCAACAGAGGAAGGCAATCTCTGTTCTGTTCAAAACAAAGCTATGCTTTTCATCTTCAATTATTTGCACCCATCTTTTACACATATATCCATCATTTACGGACAGTTCATTTAATGAATAAATTGACCACAAATACCACTGACCCATTTCTCTACTTATGTGGTGTGACTTGATGCTTGAATTGACATTGCCTGTTACCCCTATCTCTGGTCTTTGTGTATGTTTGATGACTTTGTTTACTCTTCTGTTGACTGGCTAATTCCGTTTCAGCTCTCTAAGGTGTAAGCAAGATTGCATAGTTTGCTCTTTTCACTGCCTTTCATTCATAGCTACAAAATCATGTTCTTTTAACTCTTCTAACCAGCCACAATACTAACAAAAGGAACTATATGCCCAAAATCAATCTTGGAGAGATATTAATTTTAAAGATAGTTTTGAAAATAAGAACAACAGACAATAAGAAAGGCAACAACATCTGAAAACAAGAAAACCAGGCTGAAGAATTAAGATATAGGAATGAGACAATATCAAGTGTAGACCCCATTTTTTGGACTAGGAACTAAAAGAATCATGTTTAGTGTGTTGTGCTTCTTGTTTTGTTTTCTAGTGTGATAAGGTTATGTATTCCAACCTATTACAAGTCTAGATTCGTATCCCTTCCTATCTCTCCAGGTTCATGTATCTCTAGGTGTAAATTTAACTGCCTGATCAATACAAAGTCATCAGACAAAGTGGTGTGAATTAATAATGATGTCTGCACAAGTCAACAGTTCTCTAGTCACTCAGGAGTTCAGCATTTCCAAGAGAAAACGTTGGATGTTTTATTACTCACAAAGCCTCTGAGTTGTTTGAGTCATTCTTTTGTGTTTGTGTTGTATTTTGTTTCTACCTGCCCTGTGTTGTTAGTTAATAAATTTACTCCAAGTGCCAGGCAGGAGAAATAAAAATGTAGCTGCTGAGCATTTTCTTACCTATACCCAAGCAAGTTATTCACAGAGTAGTGTCTTCCTTTTAGACTGCGATTCAACTTTTTCTTTTAAATGGAGCTAGAAAAAGCCAAGGCAAACAAAAATGCATGATTTTATCCTGCTTCTGCCTTAAGACTTGTGTCTGACAGTTGGTGTGATGTTACATAAGTACATCGTGTGCAGAGTTCACGGATGAAAGCTCTTCCACAGATAGTCAATATTTAGCTATGATTATTTAAGTTGCACTGCTATTGCATGGGCATCTTTGACAGGAAATTATGAAATGAATTCCTTTCTAGTAAAGATGTAATCTTTATTAAAAGATCCCTCAGAGCTGCAGTATACCTGTCCTTTTATATGCAGCTGCATTTGACCTGTTAGAAATCTTTGTAGCATCAGCAAACAATTAATGTTGTTGTCCATTTGTTTTTTGTGGGGGTTTCTTGTTGCTGCATTATTTTTTAAAAAAATACTCTACTTAACTGCCTTCTTCCTCTTTACTCTAGTTTGCAAACCGAGAATCACTTCCCAGTGCCCCAGTTGGAGGAAATTTCCTCAGAGATAGAACATGAGGTGATATGTGCGTTTCTTTCTGCTATGATAAAGATAGGGGAACCTTTCAGCGTAATTAGTTAACTATCTAAATACTTATTTTGGATATATTGTAAGCTGTATTGGTCTATGGCACATTAAACAAAGTGTGTATTGTGAGAGTGGGTGGAGCCTATCTTCATTCATCCTGACCCCAGTCAGACTTTTATCAAAAACCACTCCAGGGAGACAAGACTTATCACTCCCAGGGGAAACTGCAGAAAACTTTTAATTATTCTTCTGGCAGGAGTCTAATGGAGGGTAGATTTTCTCTGGTACAGATGTTGACAGTACTGCATCCTGCATCCTTTGTTGAGCAGTGGATTGCACTAGAGAGCACACTGCAAATTTTGGACATGAACATCTTAATCTAAACCAATACAGTGCTTGAATTGATCCATCCTTGTGTTTCGGAGAGCTCTGGGATAAATACCACATGGTGTTTTCTGTTTTGGCTTGGAAGGCACAAGCAGAAAAAGACTTGCTATAGAATTATAAGGCAAGTAGAAGAAAACAGGATGAAACCTAAGCTTTCTGGTCTTTCAGTACTATCTCAACCAAAAAAAACCCCAAAAAACAACACAGCTTTAATTTGCTCTGTATTAAGTAAAAAAGCCCAAGTGCTTAAATATGTTTTGGTTTTAGATGTTGTCACTGCAGGCATGCTATTATAACCTATTATTAATATGCTTAAATAAAGAAACATGGTATTATTTTACATATTCACTAAAGAATTTTCCTCCTCTGCTACACATTGAAAAGTGGGTGGGGGTGGAAAAATGTTTTTAACAGAGGAAAGTGCATGCGCAGTTATAGTCTCGCAGCAAGAAATAAACGTTGTAATCATAAACAAATGTAACCTTGAGTACAGAAGACAGTGATTTTATTGTATTGATGTAGAGTGCTTGGGCAACAATTGAGGTTTTGTTCTTTTACATTAGTCAGGACACGTTGGCAGGCAGGCCATTTCTGTTGCCATTGCTTCCAGATAATACATATTAGATCTTGGATTATAAAATGTCTAGGAATGTGCAGACAAAGGCAAAGAGAAGGCTTTCTTTGAGCGGAGAAGGGGGAACCTCTTCACCTGAAGGCCTAAGTGTGAATGTTCTCAAGAACAATGCTGGAAACCAAACCAGCATTGACAAAATGTTCTTTCCATAATGTGCATACTCTGCCTTTCACATTTATTTAAGTGCTTACATTTACACTCTGCAAAGTGTTATCTGCACATGGTGTCTTAAGGCATAATAATCCAAAGCCAGTTCTGCAGATCTGTGCAAACCGTGACAAAACTAATTGATGATGTAGCTCCACATGAGACCATGCCCTGTCCTTGTTTGAGGTTTCTGTTGTCAGTGCCAGAAGCTTAGATTCTATAAGGTTCTTCACACAGATCCTCCGTGATTGTGTTTCTAAATCTGGATCTCAGTGAGAGGTAGGATTTGTTGATTCTTGTAAAAGAAGCTACCCTAAAGGGAGGAGACCTTTATTTCATACTCATGGACACAGTCTGGACAGCACAACTAACAGACAGATCATACTGCATAAGGATGCAAGAAAAGTCTTGGCCATCCAGGAGTTGCCAAGACTTTTCAGGTAAGTAAAATCAAGAATACAATTGCAGAGGAGTACTTGTTCTTTTTCTTTCTCTCTGTTTCTGTTCATCATGTGATAATCGTACTTTCAGGTTTTTTTTAACTTGATTGCATTGTAGTTCACTGCAATAGGACAGAGATCCTTTCCTGTCGGAACCTGTGTATTTAGAAAGGAAAAGAGTGGCAGAAAGCTGATATCATTTTCATTGTTATGGGAGAGAAGTGAGGCAGAGAAAGCCAAAATGTCTTGACCAAAGGGATTTAGGGTATTCGTGCAGAGAATTAAAGCATGATCTCCAAGTCCAGTTCAGTGAATATTTAATGTGTTGTTTGTATGTGCTATAAGACCACCTTCTAACTCTTCACTTGTTTGTTTAGAATCCAAACTAATTCTAAATAAATGCCCTGTTTTGTCGAGATCAGTTTGCAGATGCTGGATGCAAATGTAACATGAAGCTCAGATTCTGTTTGGGTTTTCTATTTGTTTGTTGTTGGTTCTAACACTAGGAAGCTTTTAGGGATGCTAAAAACAAAAGCAAACAAACAAAAAGAAACAATCCCCAGCTCAAAATTATTCTATTCTAGTGCAAGCATAAAGAGGGTGTCTCCAGTATATCAGTACAAGGGAGGAACCCAGGACCTGTATGTTCCTTTTCCTGTAAAGTGTTTGCTTGTCTGAAGCAACATCCTATGAAGGAATAACTTTCATTTAAGGCTATAAAACTAAAGAATGTTTTTTGCACATTGACATCATACACAACAATTCTGGGGCAAATTTTCTTAGTACCCCACTGTCATATGGAGCCCAGAGAGAAACATCTGCAAGTTAACCCTTTATTTGTTTTTCCTGTTGTTAAAATCAGACCATGTTTCTGGGGAGAGACTTCTCTAAGAATCTCTTTGAGATTCAGGAAATAACAGTCTGGAAGGAGCTTCTCTCTGGAAGCTGTCTGGTCCAACAGCCATGCCTAGAGTAGATCCAACTGGGAAGTTAGATCATTCTGCAAAGATAACTAGGGTTGCTCAGATCTGTGTTCAGTCAATTTTTAACTCCCCTAAGGATGGAAACTCCTCAGTCTCCCTGGGTTCCAGTCTGTGACTACTCACACGGTGAAAACATGTATCTTAACATCTAACTGTAATTTACTTGGCTGCAGCCAGTGTCTATTGCCTCTTTCATTTCACTGTGTACTTCTAGAAATTTAGTTCTGTTGTCTTTAAAAGCACCTGTTATACAGATGAAGAAAACCATAAGATTTCGTTTCACCTTCTCTTCTTGAGACTGAACAAGCCCAGTTCTCTCGGCGTCTTATGTTATTTTAGTTGCTCTAAATCCCACCAAGTCAGCAGAGTGGTCCCTTCATCCAAAGCAAAAACTCAAATTAATTTGCAACAGATATATTTTGGCCTTCAGGATATCAGTGAAGGCCAGACACATGGGGTAAGTTATTTCCGTGTTTGAAGGGAAATGTGTTGGCACAGACACAAGATACCTTGTTGCTTATGTAATTTTTGGCAGGTATGTTCACCCAGACAAGTTTGTTAGATGCCAAAAGCAAAGCATAGTATAACTTATGTTTCTCACATGTGGCCTCACAAGCAGCCCTGTGTTCAAATCTCCAGTCAGCCTTTTGTCTTGGCTTTTCTCCTGCCATATGGCAATACATATCTGAGAAGAAAATTCAGTAAATTATTTGCTAAATAGCAAAAGAAATATTTTTTGAGTAATCCTGCATCTTCTGACTAGAATTTCAGTTTAGTTGTATGAGTGTTCAATACTATTCCCTTTATTTCTAAACATTCAAAAATGTTTGAAAAAGTACAGATGGTTTGAATTATTTTGTAGAGTGATTCTTCACTGATTTCCTAGATAAAATTGATTTAACTTATAAAAGTCCTTTCTGGGCCTTGTCTGTCACCAGCTTTTATCTCACTTGCTCCATCGTAACCTGTCTTCATTGTAAACAAGGTTTGGAAGATGTTGTGAGAACAGACTGAATGTCCAAACAGAGAAAACTAAGCCTAATTGTATAGGAAGTTTACTTTGTGAGGTTTTTAGGTGTTTTTTTTTCCCCTCAGAGTCAAGTGGGCCTTCACTTGAGTGAATTCAATTGTTGCAGAAAAGTATTGTTTCTATATACCCTGCTAGGCTTCTTGATTATCTTTCTTTAGTCTTCCCTTTCCTGCCCGACAGTCTTGCTGACATTACACCTTCTTGACTGTGGAGGGATGTAGGTATTTTGTATTCCGTGTGCACAGCTCTGAACGTAAGGGCGGCGAACAGACTGTCAGCACTACATGTACAGTATCTCCAAGTTAACTTTCCTGCCTTTTGCAATTGCCATTAACAGAGTTGCTTAAAATTGCTGTTAGGGAAAAGGATGCCGTTGTATTTCTCTTCCACTTTTGAAAAGTTGCTTGCCTGCTGAGTCAGTGATACTGTAATGTAAGAGCAATCTCTGAGGAGGAGAAGAAATTAATATGAGGAGGGAAGTATGCAGCATTTACTGCCCTTCCAGCTCTCATAGTGGATGCCTTCACGATGAAAACCAGTGGTGTGTAATTCTGATGGCTCAGCTTAGCAGGGATATCAAGATCTGTAGTTGGGACAGCACTTGGTCATCTTGTCATGATATTACTAGCCTAACTTGCATTGGTTTAGAAACATCTCTGAGCCCCAGATTCCTCCTTGCTTAAGCTGGAGAGGCAGTGTTCACAGGAAAGTTCTATACTGTCCATGTTGTAGAAAGACAGCTTATTGCAGCTTTTTTTTAAAAAAACCCTGCTTTTAAACTGCTTGACCAACTTTCACATCACCATGATGTGACGCTGGTCATGCAGTTGTACTGTAAACAGTAATGAACAATGACTTTACTAGAGGAGGCTTTTTCTTTGTTGTTAGCAGTGGCATTGAAGATGTCCATAGCTAAGATCTAGAGACTAGGAGAACCTCTGTTCAGGTGTGTATTTGGCACCAGAATTTAGTTTTCATTAACGTTTAAGTGATGGAACTTATAATTCCCAGTTCCTAAATAAATGACAAAGACCTTCCTTTTTCCTCACTGAGCACAGGGTAAGTGATCATGGTGGCTATTGATGACCCTCTTGATGCAATAGCACCTACAGCCCGCCAGCTACCAGGTACTAGGCTGGCTCCCAGGCAAAAGCAAGTGATTAAGATACTCTAAAAGGAGTCTCTGTTCACGAATATATGTCAAAAAATTTGAGGTACCTTTAATGTGATACACAAGTTGAGGTCTCACCATCAATACCTGTGTCCTGCAGAACTCTTTTCAAGACCCAAATAAGATGTTTTGTTTTGGTTTTGAACTGTCATACTGCATGCTCCCATTTAAGTCTAATCTTTTCTACTGTATTACAGCCTCACTAGCTGTTTTTCTGTGAGCATGTGTGATCTGTTTTGGTTTTGTTTTTTTATTCCTCAGTGTAACACTTCAAAGTCCTTTTTAATGAAGTAATTTTCTGCTTTTGGATGTATTGATTGTTCTGGAGTGGTTTATCACCTTATTATATTGCACTATTTCTATACTAGTCAAGAGCCCTGGAGGACAGGTTTAGGTCCTCAATCTATGCTTGCAGTATCTCCTTCCTTGTCTTACTCCATTGTTCAAATTATTCCTTAAATAATAATTATTTCCAGGATGAATACTTCAAGGATACTTCAGAAACCTATTCTGTAGTAAATGTTTTCATGGTAAATCACGGATAGATGTTCTTCAGTCAGTTATGAATATACTCTACGGTGTTTATATTTAAAGTATTCCTTTTTTTATTTATTGATAAGTTGTGTGAGATATGTCAAAAGACTTATGCAAGCTGAAATATATCTACCACTCTCCTGTTACCTACTAAACCATCACAGAAGGAAATTGGACTGACTTACTATGTTTTTTTTCTTGCTCTTTTTATTATTGTTTTATTTTAGTAGTTGAAAATTCTTTGCTTAATCATTTGCTCCAGAACCTTTTCAGGACTTGAGCAGTTTGCAATTTCATCAATAATTCTGTGATTCCTTCTTCTTCTTTTCTTTTTAACTCTGTTCTCTGTGTACTCTCAAAGTTTATTTCCCTGTGGTGCAAAGACCATTTTGATTATTTCCTGAAGCAGTCTAGACGAGATTTCATGAAGCCTTCCTTATTTAGAGATGTCCGTCTTGTCTAAATGTGTCTTTCTGTCCTCTGGTCAACATTTATTTTACTTGGAATCCACAGAAAAAGAAAAGTCTTTCTTTCAGTAAGAATTGATTTCCGGCTACTTCACAGGTCTAACATGCAGAGTGTCAAAAAACTAGTTGCCATTACTCTAAAATGGTGGCATTTACTCTGTTTTCAGAACTACAGAAGGGACTTGCCTGATCATGCACAGCCAGCCAGTGGCAAAGGAAGAACATCCACAAGTTTTTTGACTCCTTTCTTATGATATTCAGGGCTTGGACCCTTCATCATGGGCCAGGTCTCAGTTGTGCTAATCCCTGTGCAGGCAAGATGATCTTGTCCCAGAGGACATCATAGTGAAAACTTATGACAGGAAGTAGGCAATATGGACAGACAGATAGAACCATTATGGGGAAAAAAAAGAAGTCAACAATAGTCTGTAAGATAAGGAACAAATCAGAACTTGGCCTTTAATTCTCCTCTTGACAGTTCCTAAAAGAATATTCAGAGAGTCTGTTTGATAAAAATTTCCTTGCTTACTATTCTTGAGATGAAGCCTAAGCAAATTCACACTGCGGAAACTGTGGTTCCTGAGGTTACTGAATCTGACCAATTGTAATTTCTCTTCAAACACCCCTACAAGCAAAATGACTATCTCAGGCTGCAATTGGCTTCACTGCGCTCTATTTACAATCATGGTATTCCACCAGCCTTTCAAAGAGAATTAAAAATGTAGTATTCCTTCTCAGAAATTGTGAAAGGATTCACAAGGAAAAGTAGTATTCGTAAAACTTCTTTCATCTCCGTATATAATTCAGCATTCAAAGTCACAACCAGATCTAGAAGCAGGATGCGATGGCTTTCTAATACCAGCTGTGTATTTCTATGGGCTATCATGTTGGCTTTGTGGATTCTTGTATTTTCATTGTGCGTATTTTTGTTCTTATTCAGGATTCAGCCATGTGAGAGGAATATATAGAGCTTGCACATGCACAGCCACTACACACTCAATCTTACTGTTCAGCCTCTATTTTGTGTTGTGTATTTAAAGCACTCTGACCTGCTTTGTGAATGCACAGTGTGATCTGAAACAAAGATAAATCCAGGCTAAATAAGAACCCAAGTATTTTATTGTTATCTTGATGGGACAACTACAAAATTTATCTTCCTTGTGCTGTCACTTTAAATAGGCAATTAAAACAGGCTTTACAGGGATTTTTTTTTTTTGGCCGTTTGTAGTATACCATCTAGGGATGCAAAAGCTGGACTTTAGGGGTCATTTGACTTTATTTTGTAGTCTTTGTGGGGATATGGGATATAGTTGTATCTGTTCAAATTGAGGGTAAAGAATTAAGAAGGTGAAGACTGCTAATGAAGACTGGTTCACCTATTGCTAGGAAGGCAGAATAAAATATCCTAATACACAGTTAATCATTATTTTAGGGGTGTATGTAGGCTAGTGATGTCTAGATAACATGGATGTAGGAGAGTCTGACAATCTTTAGCACAGCACATTGCATTGTGCTATTATCTTTCTGGCACCTGAAAATCTGGAATGGAGCCAGCAGAGAGGTTAAGAATGTAACTGGTGACTTGATGATTGGTTTGGAAATCAAAATCTTAAATTATATAATTCAAAACAATTTTCATATTTAAAAAAAAAATACTCCGTGCCCTTAATGTGTGGGAAATGAACAGTTACTAGACCAGAAAGTAGATATATTGTACATGCATTTTAGTGGATGTTTTGATGTTGTGCGTGCCACATGCATGGTTTATGTAGTATACTTTTTACCTTGTAGTTGCATGGAATTCTTACATTATCTGTGAATCAATTTAATTTTTAAACTGACTATAGCTTTTTCACTCCATAAAAGCAGTCAAAATATTTGACATAAAGGTTTCTGTAGCTTGTGTATCTCCTTTTAGATAGCAACTATACTTATTTGGTAATAGCAGATGGTTTTGAGAGTGCTACCCAAGCCTGTATATAAAATGTGTAGCATTATCTATCATGGACAATAGAAGATCAACTTTGCAAACTTATATAACCCAGTGTTTGGCAACAATGTCTCTGTGCTTGGTTGACAAATAATTTGATTTGTACCAATTCCCAGCCTGAGAGTCCCTCTCAAGCTATGCATGCAGACTTGTGCTTTCAGTCCTAAAGTTCTCTGCTGTGCTTATGAATGCTGTGGCCGTCACATATGCACATGGCTAACCTTACTCATGTGAGCCATCCCATTTAGATATGCACATATGAGACTGTGATGCTGTACCCTAAATGATCAAAGTAGTAATCCTGAATTCTTACTTTCGTTTGAGCACACACATAATCATTATCATCCCAAGTAGTGTTCTAATTAGCCACTGAAAGCAATAAGTTTTAGGCTCTGAAACTGATTATACATCTAACTATCACTTTGGCTAATTAAATAATATAGTTTTCATTCATGTTCAATTGGCTCTTTTTCTCCTTTAATTAATTTTAACTCACAGAAAAACTCAGTAAAATCACCCTTGGTGTAAGTGCATGCTCACAAACTTTGCTCTTATCCCCATAGTGCTGGATATTGCTTTCAACTCAAACCTAATTAACAGTGGATGTTCTTTATTAAAATAAGAGCACTGCTCTATATTGCATGACAAAACAGATACTTTTTGTGTACTGTTGCTTTCAGAATATTGTTCTTGTACATGTATGGCAGAATCCTAAATTTTAGGAGGTGTCACATAATACTAAAGATTCCTCTGACAGAAAGCAAACCTTAATTTTCTCCTTTTTTCTTTCTAGTGTATTTCTAAACTACTACTGATGTTCTTAGCAGATGGCACAGAAATTCAATTGTCATTGATAGTCAAGAACTTTTCTCTGTCAGGTGTGAGTCCTGGTGACACAGCACTATTGGGAAGCTGACTGCTACCAATAGCTCTGCTTCCGTCACTAGCACAGGTTTTTCAGGTCAGCACAAAGTATGCATGTTTAAATCCTCTTTGCAGTTAAGGTGGAAAAAGACCGTACTTTGCAGAAGCCCTATGTTGTAGGACATGTGCAGGTTACTTGAAGGCTGAAAATTAAACATTTGATGAAATGTTTCACTGAAGCAGTACCCAAAGCTACAATGAAAAAAAAGTTAAACAAAATCATCCAAAAAAGAGTTGATAAACATAAAATATATTTAGAATAGCTGTGATGAACCATCACATTTATCTCAGGAAGTGATCTAGATATCTAGGCCTGACAATCATAGGGATTAAGGCCTAACTCAGGGAGAAGGGCCACCTGCTTCACTGGGGCTCAGAGGAGTCATCCTAATGTTAGCATTTTTATACTTGGGTTGCTGAGGGTGTGGGCACGTCAAGATTTTGGTACAGCCAGAAAGAAGAATCTGTAAGTAGATTTAAAACTCAAGTACTGCTTAGTATTCTTAACTCTCTTCAATGACTGTCTCCTACAATTTTAAGGTTCTAAAACCTGCATTGTTGAAGTGAAGCCATGAGAAGAACCACTCATGTTGGTGAGGGAGTCTGTTGGCTATACAACTTCCAACTGCAGTTCTATCCCAATATCAAATGAATCATTCTTTGTTGCTAGTATTTTGCACAGGGAATCCCCTTTTTTTTTTTTGTTTTGTTTTATTCTCCGTCATTAACACTGAATGGGCTTGTCTGGAATAATAAAACAGGTTCTGATAAAATGAGCAGAGATACTCCATGAAATTTGATTTTTCAGTGCATGAATCAGGTTGATTTTTTTGAAATGTCTTGTAAATTATAGATATTGTTGATTATGGAGTAGAGTTATTTAGGATAGCTGAATGCAACAGTGAAGGCTACATAATTTCCTAGAATGTGTTTAAAGGTAACTAAAACATATGTTGAGATTCTGAGTGCACAGAGATTATATGATTTTTAAGTTGGAGCAAATGGTATTTCTCTGGACGACTGTAGTAAACTCAACTGTAGTAAACTCAGAAATCAGCAGGTGTTTCTGCATTCAAACTACATGACAACTTCTGTGGCTGAACTTGGTTCTTCAACTCCCTTTGTTAACTCAAAGACATATATAACTTAATTTACAAAAGCAACTAATCAAACTAAGTCAATGGACTCCATTGAGATGGATTGTGGCGATCAGGAGGTTGAGTGCCTGTGGGTCAAAATCAGAGGAGCCCACCAGAAGGTAGGTTTTGTGATGGGAGTCTGTTACAGACCACCCAGCCAAGGAGAAGCAGCTGATGAGGTCTTCTATAAACAGCTGGGGTTAATCTCTAGATCAATGCCTCTCGTTCTTGTGGGAGACTTCAATCTTCCTGATATCTGCTGGGTGTACAATAGAGCAGAAAGGAAGCAGTCTAGGAGGTTCCTGGAGTGCGTGGGAGACAACTTCCTTGCACAGTTGGTGAATGAACCAACAAGGGAGGGTGCCCTCCTGGACCTGCTGTTTGTGAACAGAGAAGGCCTTGTAGGGGATATGGCAGTAGGTGGACACCTAGGACTAAGTGATCATGAGATGGTAGGGTTTTCCGTTCTAGGTGAAGTGAAGAGGGTGGTTAGCAAGACGGTAGCATTAAATTTCCAGAGGGCAGACTTTGAACTCTTCAGAAGGCTGGTTGGCAAAGTCTCATGGGAGACAGTACTTAAGGGCAAGGGAGCCCATGAGGGCTGGGAGCTCTTCAAAATGGAAATCCTAGCAGCTCAGGAGAAAGCCATCCCCGTAGTCCGGAAAAAAAGCCGGCAGGGGAGAAAGCCAGCTTGGTTGAATAGAGAGATCTTGAGTGATATCAAGAAGAAGATAAATGTTTATGGGCTCTGGAAGAGGGGACAGGCCTCTTGGGTGGACTACAGGAGGGAAGTGAGATTGTGTAGAGAAAAAATCAGAAGGGCTAAGGCTCAGCTAGAAATCAGATTGGCCAAGTCTGTGAAAGATAACAAAAAATCTTTCTATAAATATATAAATAATAAAAGGAGGACTAGGGAGACCATACAGTCCCTGTTGGATGCAGAAGGAACAACAGTGACAAGGGATGAGGAAAAGGCTTAATGCCTTCTTTGCCTCAGCCTTTAGTTGTAAGGAGGGTCGTTCCGTCTGTGTACAAACCCAGGAGCTACAGGAGCATAATGAGGCTCCCGTGATCCAAGAGGAGGTGGTCAGAGCCTTGCTAGCCCGACTAGGCACCCACAAGTCTATGGGGCTGTATGGGATTCACCCTAGGGTACTGAAGGAGCTGGCGGATGTGCTGGCCAAACCCCTTTCCATCATCTTCCAACAGTCCTGGAAGACTGGGGAAGTCCCATTGGACTGGAGGCTGGCTGATGTTGTGCCCATCTACAAGAAGGGTCGCAGGGAGGACCCAGGGAACTACAGGCCTGTCATTCTGACCTCAGTGCCAGGGAAAGTCATGGAGCAGGTGATCTTGAGTGCTGTCATGAAGCACATGCAAGAGAACCGGGTGATCAGGCCCAGTCAACATGGGTTCACAAAAGGCAGGTCTTGCCAGACTAACCTGATCGCCTTCTATGACAAAGTGACTCAGCTGCTGGATGAGGGAAAGGCTGTGGATGTGGTCTTCCTGGACTTCAGTAAAGCCTTTGACACAGTTTCTCACAGCATTCTGCTTGAGAAACTGTCAGCCTCTGGCCTGGACAGGCGCACACTCTCCTGGGTGGAAAACTGGTTGGATGGCCGGGCCCAGAGAGTGGTGGTAAATGGTGTGAAATCCAGCTGGAGGCCAGTGACAAGTGGGGTTCCCCAGGGCTCAGTGCTGGGTCCAGCCCTGTTCAATGTCTTCATCAATGACCTGGATGAAGGCATTGAGTGCACCCTTAGCAAGTTTGCAGACGACACTAATGTGGGTGGAAGTGTTGATCTGCTGGAGGGTAGAGAAGCTCTGCAAAGGGATCTGGACAGGCTGAATCGCTGGGCAGAGTCCAATGGCATGAGGTTTAACAAGGCCAAGTGCCGGGTCCTGCACTTGGGGCACAACAACCCTGAGCAGTGCTACAGACTAGGAGAAGTCTGTCTAGAAAGCCGCCTGGAGGAGAGGGACCTGGGGGTGTTGGTTGGCAACCGACTGAATATGAGCCAGCAGTGTGCCCAGGTGGCCAAGAAGGCCAATGGCATCTTGGCTTGTATCAGAAATGGTGTGACCAGCAGGTCCAGGGAGGTTATTCTCCCTCTGTTCTCAGCACTGGTGAGACCGCTCCTTGAATCCTGTGTTCAGTTCTGGGCCCCTCACCTCAAGAAGGATGTTGAGGCTCTGGAGTGAGTCCAGAGAAGAGCAACAAAGCTGGTGAGGGGGCTGGAGAGCAGGTCTTATGAGGAGCGGCTGAGAGAGCTGGGGTTGTTTAGCCTGGAGAAGAGGAGGCTGAGGAGAGACCTCATTGCTCTCTACAACTACCTGAAAGGAGGTTGTAGAGAGGAGGGTACTGGCCTCTTCTCTCAAGTGACAGGGGACAGGACAAGAGGGAATGGCCTCAAGCACTGCCAGGGGAGATTTAGGCGGGACATTAGGAAAAAATTTTTCACAGAAAGGGTTATCGGGCAGTGGAACAGGCTGCCCAGGGAGGTGGTTGCTTCACCTTCCCTGGAGGTGTTTAAGGCACAGGTGGACGAGGTGCTAAGGGGCATGGTTTAGTGTTTGATAGGAATGGTTGGACTTGATCCGGTGGGTCTCTTCCAACCTGGTGATTCTGTGATTCTGTGATTCTGCTTGTCTGATATTTTATTTATTCTGATTCAGATATCCTCTGTTCTTGCTTGGTTGCCCACCTCCTATGCCTCCACCCCCTTTTAATTTTCTTCTCCTCAGTCCTATAGAAACTCAGTCTTTGAACTCTTCATTCCTGTCAAATCAGGCTGAAATTGATCTACAGAATCAGAGTTGCTATAGGGGTGGGATGGATGGGCAGGAAGTATTGCATAGCATGAATGTGTAGGTTTTGTAACTTTAGGAAAGCAGGACAAAAGTCATGCCTGCCTTGATTCCTTTTGTTTTGAAAGTTGGAGAATGGACTTGCCAAAATAGTATCTTCAAACTCGAAGCTACCTTTATCTTTAGCAAATGAGATAGGATGCTAGCCAAAAAGAATACAATTTACAACACAAATGGGACTGCTTTGTGCATGAATACAGCAGGTGAGATATCAGTTAAAACCTTCATCACTGCATAATCTGATTCAATACAACTGCTTGCTACAGCGGAAACAGGTGGAAGTTATATATAGGACTCCTTGTTTCATGTACTATTGAGCAATTCAGAGAAGAAAAAAGAATATACAGTTAGCCTTATGAGGGGCTGCAGAAAGGAGAGGAATACTTTGTTTTCCCTGTGCATGGTGATGAAGTCAGGTCTTTGCACCAAGAAGAAGATAAGGTAGATATTTTATGGGGGAGAGGGAACCTTTCTAATGCAAAGGTTGAATGGATTGTGCAGAGAATAGATGAGACCTCTGTCATTACATGGTTTTTAAAACAGAATCATGCAAATACCTGCCAGGAAAGGCATAAGCATATTTGATGACTACAAGACCTCCTGAGCTCCATTTGAACTACTTTTTCTTTGATTATTCTATAAAGTAGAGGTTGCCTTGTTAATTACAGATAGGCAATGATGTAAATAGACCTTTGTTCAATAAGCTGTCAAAGTTAAGGTTTGTCCAGCTAGAAACTCATGGAGCTGAACATTTGGTTTGTGTAAAACAAACAAGGTCATAGAAATAAACTGTCCCAAAGGAGGCATTCAGTCCTCAGAGGAGAGAGAACCAAAGCCTTTGAAAATAGCCACAACTTGCCAATAGCAGCAGGACTCAGAAGCACTTTCAGCAACAACATGAGCACAGCTCATAAGATGCTAGCATATGAAACACTACGTAACAGTACTGACTTGCTAAAACCCACAAAGGCTTTTACCTCACCCGGGCAGCTTCCAAGCAGAAAGAAGTTTCTGATCCTTGGCTTTGGTTATGGCTCTCGGAAGCCAATGGCACGTGAGATGATGAAATGTTATCCATATCCTGTTCACAGTTAGACAAAGATAGGGTATTATCCCGCAAGAAATGAGCTGCTGTTTGCTATGAACTTGGATGACTAAATGTGGCAAGTGCTGTTGCGTCAAAGGTCCAGATCCTTACTCATACAGCCAGTCCATATTTAACCTATCCTGGAATCAGGTGCTTGTTCAGCCACATAAGAGTTTCCTGAGATACAAACAGAGAACTCTAGCAACTCAGAAGCCAGCTGTAATATCTTCGACCACTGCCTAGTGGCACTGGATCTAGCAAGAGAATTTGTGCAGAGAGCTGAACTTTGATAATACAGCATTTCACTGCTGCTGTTTCTTTCTCTCCCTGTTGATAGTAATATATTTTTTCACTTATTTTAATGTGCGGTTATGGATAATTATCTAAACTGAGTGTTTTACACAAAAAAATTGCTTGAAAAGGTAGCCTTTAACTGCATCTCATAAAAAAAACCCAAACAAAACAAAACAAAAAAACAGAAAAGGTTTTTGTCAGAAAACTGAAAACCCAAACCAAGGGTTAATGATATTTTATTACATTTTCTGTTTTCTTTCTAGTTAAACAAACTAGATTTTCAGAAAAGATATTAAAATGCCTCTAGTTTTCCAGTCAGCACAAGTGCAAGGTTTACAAAAACATTTTTGATCTGCAGAAAAACAGCATAAAGAGTTGCTTATGAGGAATTACTAAGTTCTCACATTAAACTTACTGAACCAGGAGGGAAAAGAAATCCCAACAAATCTGCAAATAGCAACGCTTGCAGTCTGCCTTGAACTCACCAAGTATGACGAACAGTGACACTGCTGTCTTAATGTATTGCTGACAGAGCTGCTGTACTCATTAACCTTTAATGAAACAAGATGTCACTTTGTTCACATCAAATGCTCCTTGATGCCAGTGCTCAGAGACTGTTTTTGTTGCTGATGCAGACATCAGCTATTGTTGAACACAGTCTCTATCCCTTCCAGCATTTCACTGCCCATGAGGATTTATAGGTGCTGTTAATTAACAAACTGCAAATGGAAGCCAAGAGTGCATGTTTAATTTCTGCAGCTTTTAATTATTTAGAAGTATTTAAAATGTTTAATCTTATTAAATATTTATTTTATGAAAATATTTGGTTTTATTATACATATTTAAGTAAAATTTAGATATATTTAAACACCTGAAAATGTTAAATTCTTGATGTGCTACAGGATGCTACCATGAACTCAAGGATACATTTGAGTGATCCCATCATCTTATTTTTTTGAGGCTACTGGAGTGATTAAAGAAATATTTACAGCACTTAAAGAACAACAAAATAGAAGCACATTGTAGTAGGAAAGGAGGCATTGAGTTGTGAAGGATTCTGGTCAACATGACTAAACAGCTGTGTAGCCTGGATTAGAACTGAGGTCTTCTAATTCATGGTCTGTTTTCTAGCCATTTATCAGGATCATCTTCTGTTATCAACATTAGGAGCCAATCCTTCTGTTCTATGTACAGTAAGTATCACATCAACTAGCAAGGAAATCCTGACTAACCTTGAATCTGGGGGTAATTTATACTAAAAAGTGTTTTTTGTGTTCAGTCTTTACTTTGTATGATAAGTACATTCATTTTGCTATGAGATGAATGAAGAGGGAGCAAAAAGGAGAAGGAAGATTTTTTATTTCCTAGCCAAACATATAAGTTTTCAGTACTGAAACACTGTGAGATCAGAGGTACAAGTTCTCACAGTTGGTTTTGTGTTTGTTATTTTAGTGAATAGGAAAATATGCACAGATATCCTCTAATGACATTCTTACCACTTTATACTTCTTGGTATTTTTTAATTTGATCTCTTTTAACACCCCCCCCCAATTAAGTTTACAATCATTACATATGTCACACAACTGCAACATCTTGGGAAGCAGCTGAAGATAAGAGTGGGATTTTTTCTGATTTGCAGTTGTGCAGAATGTCTAATTCTAGAGACTGGTGCTGGAATTCTAGATAAAAGACATGTTGTGCTTCAGAGGGTGATGAGTTTTCAAAGCCCTGTGAAATAAAATACTCTAAAAGTAGTGATCTTTAAGGAAAATATTTGAAGGAAAGTAAAATCACTTTGAAAACATAAAATTGTTGAGGGCATAGGAGAGATTTCGGACTCTTGAAGTAAGAGGAGGTAGCAGAGGTGAAATTTAAAGAAAAGTGTAAGTAGATGAGATACAGGCAGAAGTATTTTCATGGGAAATGTAGGAAATTAAATTATTAGTTTCTTTAACACTGAAGTGTATCTGTCCTTTACTGAGTGATGAAGGCCTGGGAGATAGACCATGCACACTAGACCAGCTTTACAAGGTGGGCATGTGAAATTCACGGAATAGCTAACTTAGATTAAATATGACTGTGCTACTAAATAGCAACACAATGGAAAGTGCATCTGAGAAGACTCATGGAATACGATGAAACATGGCTGATAAAGAGTCCTTGAAAGGTGGTAGTAAATACACTCATTTAAAGACTTTCACCTGTTGCTTTAAATCATTCGTACCTCAAGGTACGTCTGCCAGCACTGTGACCCCTGGTGCAGAGCAAGGAACATCAAAGAAAGAAGTGAGCAGATCAAGTCTCAGGTAGGCGTAGCACTCTTCTTATTGATAAAAGAACTGTCAGTAAGTTATAAAACAGGTGGAATTGGGATATTGTAAGCCTGAAATGACTGCCCCAACAAATATTAGTAGGACAGTAGGACTATCCATTTGTGCAGAATTATATAGAAGGCATTTAAAAAGACAACTTAGAACAATTTTTTTAGGTTATCTCAAAATCATGGAAATCTGTGGACTACCTATTGCTAAAGCTCCTCTTGACTTTTTCTTTTTAGATTTTTCATGCAAAAAAGGATTTGTAGTCTCTGACTCTACATGTAACCACAAAATGAAAATAAGATCCTTATTTTACTTTTTATTAATCAGCTGAATTTTTTGAGATGCATCAGTGTGCCATGTAACTTTTCTTCTCTGTTGCCAGGCTGCTTACACAGAGGTATTTACTGTCAGGCAGTATTTTCTGCTGAAAATGCTTTTTTCTCTGGAAATATACACATGCTACTTCCCTTTTCTAAATGCTTTTCATTTGCTTTTAGGTACAGCACGTACAGGCTGGTTTTAAAACAGTAGAAATTGCTCACTGGAAATGAACTGTAGTTAAAGTGGAAGATAAGCCTATTTACAACCAGAGCCAACAAGTCTGCAAACATACAGTCTGGGTATCTAATAGCAGGCCAGTTTCAGTAATGTTCATGTGATTATGTACTGTAAAATCTGTTGTTATTGAACCAGAAAAAGTCTGTTATGAACCTTTATTACTTCTAATCACTGAATTGTAGCATGAAATACTTTTTGAAGAATAAAAGCATTTTCACAAATCCTTTCCTGAGAAAACCATTTGTGAGATGTTTTTGTAAAGTAAGGAAAACTTTAAGAGTTAAACAGTTTCATTATAATGTTGATAGCATGGGTCTGATGCTGACCTTGAGTATTTCAATAACATCTTAAACATTACTGATTTTGGGGAGCATTCTGTATTATCCTTATACCAGACCCAAAGGAATCTGTGCTTTCACAAGTTACTGTGATTGCAAAACCAGAACCATGCTCAAGCCCTTACTGTAACAGTTATCTTCCCTCTATACTTATACATATTTGCATCCTGTTTGCCTTACTAACACTGACAGAACCTCTGCTGCAGTGCTTCGAGCTTTTCACACATGTGTGTCCTCAGGGTTAAAACTGTTGAGCGGGGTGTTGTCTGTTTGGTGTCGATTTTAGTAATCCAGGCATGATTTTCTTTTAAAGTTGGTGATTTTTTTATTTTATTTTTCTTTATGGCTAATTTTGGTTGATGTTTACTTTCTAGTGCTAAAGCATTTAATAGAGGAGAGGGAGGAAAAGAAAAAAAAAAAAAGCTTTGTAGTCTCCTCCAAGTGGCCAGGACCTGGCTCTGTCTAGACTTTTGAAAGGTGATTTCAGTGAGATAGAAATGCTTCCGCTAGTGTTTCTGTGTTCTTTCTTCTGGTTTGGGATCCAGTGTGTATCAAAGGAGCTCAGATTTCATAGTGCTCTTGGGCAAAGTGTGTGTCTAAGAGAAACAGCAGTCCGATGGCTGCACTGAAATGCCGCACTGCATAGTTGCACTGACATGAGGAAGCTAAATGAATGCCAGTGGCATGTGGATCTGGGAGATATGGTGGTCTCTGCTGAGGATGGAGAAAAGGCATTTTCTGGCAGCTGGAAATGCATGATATTCGCATTCGGTTTCAGAGACAGTCAGTTATAGTAATCAACACTTATTTGGGTCACTCTGGCCAGAAAGTGTCAATGTTTTCTGTATAAAGGCTGAAATGTTACTCTGCTGTCCTAACAAAGAGTAACATGATCTTGAAATAAACACAATGTTCAATATGGTAAGTTAGCTTTTTTTTTTCCCCCTATCAGTGAAGAATAAGGTGTCGTTTGTCATTGTTCCTTTCTCCTACTTCAGACACTGCTGCCACATCAAATGGGACAGGAAGAGCAGAGTTAGGCAAGCACACAGATGGTAAGGGGCAGGGGAGAAATTGGGTCCCTGAAACA
Organism: Phaenicophaeus curvirostris; assembly: GCF_032191515.1. Classification (NCBI taxonomy): domain Eukaryota; kingdom Metazoa; phylum Chordata; class Aves; order Cuculiformes; family Cuculidae; genus Phaenicophaeus; species Phaenicophaeus curvirostris. The sequence goes on along the minus strand of NC_091393.1, from coordinate 82,360,361 downwards.
TGGGCAGCTCTAAACTAAACGTTTTCCTGAAGTCATTCCAACATAGACACTACCTAAAAATTAGGAGTGTCTGGGTATAGCCAGTAAGCATTTTAAGTGACTCAGTTGTGATGCAAGTTTCAAGCCGACACTTAGGTCCAGGGCGCTGAGTTAGGCTGCTTTCCATGCTGTACACAGAGCTATTGGAAGCTGCCTGGAAGCTGGGAATTTTGCCTACTGCTAAAACTATGTTTGAAATGCCATCTTGTAACTTTCCATCACCTCTTTTCACATCACTGCTGATTATCATTGATACTGACTTGGAAAAGAAGACACTCTCCTATATAATCATGCAAACACTTCAGTGTCCAAACATCACCAGAGCAACCCTTCTTCCTGCCATGCTCTGCACATTTTTGCAACGGCTGCTGTTGTAGCATAGGCGAGTTTCATAGTTTAATGGGTTGGTGTACACAGACCAAAACTCTTGGCAGGAATCGTGAGGTTAATTACTTTCTATTAAGGTGAAGTCTTGGCTCACAGAGACTTTTCCTGGTGACTTCAATACAACTTTGATTTCACCCTTCAAAAACCGGTGACTTGGTGCAACAAAAGAATGTGTCTTGCCAATTTGTGAACCTTCACTTTCAGTTGCTGTTGTCCTTCTTAGCACTGTATGCTAACTTAACTGTGTCTGGCAGCAGTGCACTGATCCTGCCCACCTCCTGGGCTTGGCTTCATCTGTCCTGTAACTAATAAGCAATATATTATTTTATTTGCTGACTAGTTTAATCTCTCACTATACTGCATTATGTTACTGGGCAATTAAGTCTGTTGTAGGAGTTTAATACTTTATTTTGGAAACTTGGCCAGTGGCAATCTAACCACTAAAGTCAGGAGTAGGAATAGCAGCAAATGTGCACTTTAGAGAATGGTTTGACAAAATTGTAGCAAATCACAGAAATTCTGCGTATCACATGCATACAAGGAATGTTTAATTTTTTTCTGTCATTGGTCCTGTGTATCTCAAGGATACCATGATGGCTATTTTAAGAAGCCAGTATAGCCAGTTACATTTCCTTTAATTTCCTTTATTTATTTTGGGGGCAGAGGAGAAAAAAGATTTTTTTATTTTTTTTTAGGATTTTTTATTGTCTTTGAATGCTTCTGAAGAATATATTTTCCTTCTTTGATGAATTATCAAAGGCTCTTGACCTCATGTTAATAACTTTTTTTTAAGGTTAGAAAGAAAAGTTAAAACAACTCAAGTAAATATTTCATTGACTTTGAGGAGTTTGATTACTAAGAGTAATCATGTGCAGAAGAGTTTCCAGCAGTGACTCTTAGTTAAACTTAAAATTCAGCAAAAGGATCCACTGAAGTCAACTGGAAAGTTTTTCAGAGTAATGAGTGAATATAAAACTGATGACAGTCTTGAGAACCAGGCCCATGTAAAATAGTTTTGCTTCCTGAATACAAACAGTGGAAGGTTTATGGATAAGCCAAGACAAATACCTTTCTTCTGAATGTTTTTCTTTGCTGGCAAAATCTAACTTTTAGCAGTTCATGTGATAAATGCCACTAGGGTGGCATGGAAATGGAATATATCTGAAAATTATATGTCACTTCAGCCTATAGTTTATACAGTCTGTATCTCTTTATAACGTGCATTTAGTTCATGTATAGTCCCAAGTGCTGCTCAGCTAGTTCCACGTTTTCTTTATTTGTACTATATAGGGACAATCAAGGCACTATGTTCTTTCCATAAAGTTTTTGTTTTCGTGGCACAGCGCTGGAATAGAACTAATGTTAGAGGGAAAGCGTGCTTGACTAGTGTCAGAAAAAGAAAAGCATGCAAAGTTAAAGCTTTTGGGTTAAAGAACACAAAGTTTGAAGTTCAAAAATCACATAACTTCCTCTAATTTTAGATACTTAGGACCAATTTTCTAGATCATCTTTTTTCTTGTTATATATATATAAAAAAAAGGTAGAGGAAGTATACTCCCCACACATGTCCTTTTAGCACCCTCTTTAATACCTTACTGTGATAGACCTCTTCTTCCTTGGTCTTTTTACTCCTACGGACAAGTAATCCTAGCCTGCTAATCCTGACCCTTAAACTTTGCAACATTATAATTAACTTCCAGTGCCTCATGACTCTGACTTTTATGTATTAAATGCATGACTTGTTATCCACTTTGTACAGCATAAGACACCGATTTGACAAAGAATGAAATCCAGTGCTTGGGAGAAAGCTTTATTTGTCCATAAGACAAATCCTATTTCAAGGACTTAAGTAATATTAAAGGTTTGTGGATATTGATAAATTTAATCAGGTCAAATGCTTTAAAAAATACTTTCCAACTAAATTCACAAACTTGCACTAAATCTCCATAGATTTAGATTGTAAGGATCTTCCTCTGGTTCAACTTAATGGATTTAAAAAAAAAAAAAAAATCACCTAAATCATTGTACTTCTTATCATGGGATATGAGTCAGCTGGCAGGTATTTCTTGTATGATCCATTTGTTAGGTGTTGATTTTCAACACGAAAATGATGAGGCTGCTTATGAAACAAAAAAATTCGAAATCAGGAAAGCACTTTTCAAGAGAGAAGCTGAATAGCTCACAGGATAAAGGAACTTCCTTAAACTTGGAATCAAATTCATCATGTTTAACACTGGAATTACTTAAAGATTCAAAATCAAAACTTCTGTGACAAGCAGAGCAGAAAGGTCAAGAGCTTGCATTTCTCAAAGCATGTGCTTCAAAAACTAACATTTTTTTCCCCAAATAATTCAGCTTATTGTTATATGCCTGGGTTTTAATAACAATACAATAGATTCACATATTTAATATTTTGTTTCCGCGAGAAATAACAAGTAATCTTTTAAACACAGATGTCATTTCTTCAGATGAGAAGGGTGCACTTCAATTCACTTTTGCTAAACTGACATTTGGCTTTGTTGGCATGTCTTCAGGAAAATTAAGTGAAAATGACAATGTGTTGCCAAAGTGCAAAAGGCTTGGATTTTAAAACAATTCCACCAGAAATATATATTTCAAGCCATCAGTATTTTTCCATGGCTGTGCTTAAACTGAAATGGAGAGAACAGGGCCTAAAATTTAGAAGAGCTTGTTCACTGGTCATGTTATTAGAAAATGTATCCATTTATCACAAAATATCAACATCTCTCATGTCTTTCAAATGTCCCTCTTCTAAAGGGCTTGAAAAGAAAGAGGGGCCTCTTGAAAAATCCGGATCCAGCTGTGGATGCTGAAAATCAAGGCTTTTGCATGTAGAATCAGTGAAAAGCCTGAAGGTTGACTGGGGAAAAGGGCAATTAAGGTTATCACTTAATTTCATGAAGGTCCAAAGGCAACTGGGAATGGAAATGGGAAGTGAAAGGACACTGCCACGAGCCCTCAGGAGCAGCTAGCAGCCATCAAAGGAGAGCAGAGCCTTTTGGTACCAATGTAGACTAAGACTACCTCTCTTCAATAATGGAGTTGTTGCTTTTTGGGGAAAAGCAAGAACAACTCTGAAAATGCCCAACCATGAAACAGAGTAAAGAGAAAATATGAATGATGACAGATATTGACAGGCTGGCTAGCTCTGGATGTACAGGGAAGATGTATAAAGCAAAGCATTGTGTGCTGTGGGGTGCATCTGGAAGCTAAAAGCAGCCTCCAGTACAATGAAGGAGCTGACCTGATGGTCTGTCAGCAGGATTCATTAACATGTGGATTTACCAACAGCTTAAGCAAATCCAAGTCTTGAATTGAAGGGAAATTGCATCATTACAAACCTTAAAACAAAGAAATGGGTTAAATGCTGTAGGACAGAAGTGATGGGAAGTTGTTCTTTCTACTGTCCCCCAGTGGCTCTGCCTTGTCTCATTCTTTTCCTTCAGGGTCTTTGCTGAGGCCACCATCCCTCAATGAAAATGGCAGCCCAGAAAGTACAATTGCCGAGGGCCCAAAAATTTAAATTATTTAAGGAGAGATCTCTCTCAAGCAGGTAAAATCTCCTGAGAAAGGAAAATTAATTTAGTCTGTTGCTTGTTTATACCTCTTTGGCTGAAATCCCTTACGATAAATGCTTCAGATGGTTGTTTTCCTTCAAAAGGAAGGTCAACGACCATGAGCTAACTTCTTACTCTCAATTGAGCTCTGTCTAAATGAACTGTGGTGCCTGTAACCATGATTACTACCTACATTTGCTGTCATTTATCCAGCAAAAAAGCATATAACAATCACTTAATTCTTGGAAAAAACAAAGTTCTGTGTTGTTTGTTCATTTGGGTTTTCTTTTCAACTCTAATATTATTTAAAATAAGAGTAGCACATGTGGTGTTGATGTACAGGAATTCTCTCAGAAATTTTGAGATTGAATACCAGAGCTACTAGACTATCTATTTTTAGGAGTGACAGGAGCAAAGGAGAATGTAAAAGAAAAATTTTATGTGGGACTTATAGCCAGTATCTTTGAATTTAAAGAAAAATGGAAGCCACTAAATAGTGAATGTGCTGTAGTGATAAGCTATTTTTTTTCTGTTTGTATGAAATCACAAGAAGGTTGGTATTACTTTTTGTAATCTTTTGCCATTGCAAGCTTGTGCCAAAATGCTGGAGGTGTAATATAATCCTCTGTAATTACTTGTTTTGAGATAGAGCATTCCTTGGCTGTTTTTATGGATTAAAACTGACTTAGAATGCTAGAAGACATTCCAGTCATAATGGTAAACTAATTAGCAATTAATTCTGTGCTTCAGTTTAAGAGTCATTTTTCTGTTATGCTTTGCCATTAAAATACAAACATTCAAGTAAGCTATGAATGATTTCATGGAGTTTTATCTCATTAATGTGGTAAATTCTTCGTTCATTTATAAACAGAAGAAAAGTGTCACAGAATAGCAATTGCAGGAGAAAAAAGTGTTGGGCGCAGCGCCATGTGTAACATCACTAACTTCACAAAAGTCATTACTTATTTTCAGATTTGCATTTATCTGTGTCAATAATTGAAAAAAGGGTAGGATCAGATCTTTATTCAGATTTTTATTTCCACTGTAAAAGCTCTGCATCAATAATCAACCAAAAGTTTGTTTCACCTCTCTGTTAAGGTGTTGGAGTCCTGGAATGGCTAGACAGACCATAAAACAGTACTTCACAACCTTTTCCTTATATAGATTTATCCTGGCACATATTTTTTTTCTAATAAGAGGTTAATATGTTTAGTTTACTTCATCTGCCAAGTACAAGTACTTGTCTGAACTGTATCCAGACTGAGTGTGTCTAAACTAAGATACAAGCATTGTTTTTTCCATTAGGCTTTTGATCAGGTCCCTATTGCATCTTCAAAGTCAAACTGAAAATCTTGTATAATCATACCTTCTTATATCCCTTGAGCTGTTTTCAGCCACAGAACGAGTTTATGTAGAGATTTCTGATAATATTGAACAGCAAGCCTGAAATCATTCTTTGAATTTATTAATGTATTCAAGTAAGATTTTGTTCATTTCTGAGACCATAGAGAATAGAATCTAATGCTGTTGTCACTGTTCTGGTGTGGAGTTTTTTTAGGGTTTCATTCCTTTTATTTAATGGAGTTACCATTCTTTGCTGCTATACTCAAATGACAGAAAAATTCATGTTTATGGGTATGGATGGTAACTGTCTAACTCAGTACTGACAGTCATTGTGCATCTAGTCTGTTTTATTAGTAAAGGTTATCCAATAGGCTGGAGGAAGGCAAGAGCTTTGAAATAAAACCTTTAGAATTATATTTTTTCCCCCATGCTCTGTTTGCAGATATGACTTGGCAGAAACAGATGAAAGAGTAACGTCTTTCCAAGCCTTGTCAGCTTAAATTACAAGTGTCTTTTTGTAAAATATTGTTGCTTAAAGTGCTTAAGAGTTCAAACATAAAACATGAATAGAATGTATCTTTTTTCATATGTGCCCTCCTGCTTAACAGGTAGACACATAAGAAGTATGGCTTCTTATAAGATAGTGATTCTGTCCTTGCAACATTGGTTTAATGTTTTTTTAACACCTTGTCTGGAGTCCCCAGCATGCCAGCAAGCCCCCCATAAATCCCAAAAGGACTTCTGGTATCACAAACCCCACTGAAAGCTTGCAGCAAAAGAATTTGAGATCTGGAGACTTCTGGAGGAAATCAGCTGAGGGAGTAAGGTGGGAGAGTGCAAAGGTGGAGTCTTCAGTGGTTTGTACTCAATGAACTTTGGCCTTCCAAGAAAAACACAGACCTGGGTTATTCCCAGCTAATGTCATGCAAGATATTCCTAATGAAAGGCAAAACTGCTCATAATTAAATCTTTTCCATGTGTCATTGTAAATCTGAAAATGGTCCAGATTTTATAAGGAAAGGGGAGAAAGCCTGCTGCCATTTATAAAGTTTCTTTTTCAGTGGAAATTTGCCTGTTTGGGATGTCTTCTCATGAACATGAAAATCACACCTCTCTGAAGTAAAAGTAGCTTTTCTTCTTCCATCACTACTTGGCAGAAAGGAAAACATGGAGAACTTGAAACCCCATCACTGAATTGCAAAGGATTAGCTCATAAATGTGTAACTTTCTCACTGTGGGACACTCAGCCCCTGAGAACTGTGTTGCAAGCTGCGTTTGGCAAGAGGCTTCTGTTGGGTTTGCACAAATCCATGGTGTCATCCTTCAGTCTACTCTTTTTTCCTCCCTTGCTGAGGACGTCGCATCAACGTCTAGCTCTGCAGGGCTTCTGCCACCTTCCTGCCTGCCCTTACTATGCTGCAAAGCCCAGAGCCAATGAAGACTGCCAGACTGCTCATTTCCTATGGGGCAAAATGCTGGGAGGAACAAGTTGTCTAACTGTTGTGTTAATTAGTTAATGGCTGTGGCATCACTGCTGCAGTTTCAAAAGTACTGTGGCCAGCTGCAGAGAAGCCCCAGCGTTGCTCCACATGCTGAGGAGGTCCCTACATACGAACTTCTCTCTGCCTCCAGCCTAGTGACCAGATTTTGGAGCTGGGGTTGGATATAATTCAGAGGAAATACCAGTGGAGCCTCAGTTACTCTGGTAGGCCATGTACTGGCTTGAAAGTCAAGAAGTATGGCTCCTTCTTTCTTCAGTGTCCTAGCTTCTGTGAGTGCTTGAATGAAATTTTCATCTTGGGCTTTTTCCGACTTATTACTCACATTTTTAAAGCTCATATCTCTGAGGTATTTTGGCATTGTTAGGCAATGAGAAGTGTTTAAGGATACTGGAGTTCCCTGAGACAAAGATCACACTTGCATCTTAGCGATGGCTGTCTGTGTGGCAAAATGTAGAGCTGTGTAGATAAACTAAGCTCGTTCCCAGGGAGCCAGCCTGTAGGCAGGAGCTAGTGCATACTCTTTCTTAGCATAGCTGGTTAGGCAAAACAGCATGCCAAAACCGTTCCAACACCTCTCCAAATCTACTTGAGTGGTTTTTTTCAGCACTGGACTGTGCCACACACCTTCAAGTAGAAGGCCTTATCCAGTAGGTCTCCCATATAGTCTAAAAAGTGCTTGTGACTACAAGTAGTAAAAACATTTCAGTACGATACACTCGCAGTGAGACATTAGAAATCCTATCGTGGGACTGTAACAGGTAATAATATCCTTTCTATTTAAGTTCTTAAACTTAACTAAAAACCATCAAAAGTTAAATTGAATCAAACATGCATTTACCCTGCTTGTCAGTCTGAGGTAGTGTAACATAGGTCCGATTTCTAACCTGGATTTAAAAGTTTATCCTCAATTAAGTTATTTAATTTTCTTCTTTTAAACAGTACAGGGAAATGAAAAGCAGGTGTTTCCTTTATTGAGTACCTATTGTAATTCTTTCTTTTCTATTTTGAATCATAGTCACAGCATTTTAAATAATGAACCAGGACCTCCTCTTGTTTTCAGTGAAGTTGAATGCATGTTAGAGGACTGGAATCAAGTTGCTTCTTCTAGCAGTTACTGTCTTAATATATAAAGCTCTTCCATAAACAAGGAGGGGAAAGGAAAGGCAGCTCCAAGCCTTTCTTTATCATCAGTGCATCTTGGTAGTGCTTGTAATTTCCCATAGCTACCATGACTAATAAAAATAAGTTCCTGGAATAAAAGAGCAGAAGCAGAGCTCTGGCCTCAGAGCACAGAAATAGTATCCCAGATAAACATGAACTCCTTCACAAAGTTACAGATCTCTCCTAGTAAACTGTACAGAACTATACAAAATGTAAGGAAAGGTGTTGCATCACTTTTCTGAGTAGTGATTTGTTTCCCAGTTCAGCTAGGATTCAGGCAAGCACCTATTTGCATACTACTTAAATGCTACGTTAGTCTTTCGGGAAGGTCAGTAGTTAATGACAAGCTGCAAAACAAAAAGCTTATGAATTTGAGATGATCAAAGAAGTAGCAATTGTAGATTGTTTTGAAATCATTTAGAGTTTGAAATTACCGTGTTTGCATAATAATACAGTCTTCATAATTAAAACTGTAGGTACTTTATGATTAAAAAAATCAGTAGATGAATACATTTGAAACATGAGAGCACAGGACTTGTCTTGGTGAGCCTTAACAAAGCACTAACCAGCCCTAATACTGGGCTCAGCATGGAGTACCCTATTACTGACTGAGGAAATAGTTACTGAGTTTCTGGAATAGCCTTTTTTGATTGTTCCAGAAGGAGAGTGAACACTTACGCTCTAGGAAGTGTTTTCTGAGAATTCCTGCATGCTGAGGAGTTCTTATTCATGCCAAATATTTGATTAATGATGACTTTTTAGGCTGATTTTCCTCTTGCAATGGATAAATTTAATAGAGGTCAGTGGTTTAATTAATTTTACTAAAGGATGTTTATCAAAACCTTACTCAAAATTCTGTGAGATAGAAATCTTCTGAGATTAGATATTTTGAAAACTGTTGCTTAAGCTTCAGGAAACTCGGAGCAATCATTTCATTACAAACCAATTTGATTGCTGGCTATCTTGTTGTTATTCAAGCAAAAATGTGCCAGACCATTTACCAAATGCTGCACAACATGTTGCTCTCAGTTTCATGGTATAATTCACTCCACTGATATCAACTGAAGCACAAAAAAACTGGCACCATCATTTCTGTGTGAGAGAACATATTTAGTAGTACAACCGTTGGAGAGGTCTTAAGGGACAGGGAGTAGCACTTGTAACCGACGAAACTCTACTTGCCTTACTAACATCACAGTCATAGTATTAAAATAGTGTTTTTCTCAGCCTGCTGTGGTTTGAAACACTAGCTTTAATTTCGCAGTAGCTGACCTTAATCATGCAAGACAATAAGCAGCAGCACCATGGAAAAGTCCCAGAATACAATTCTGTTTAAAAGAAGCAAAACAAAATCTGATCCACTAGTAATCTTACAGGCTATTTAATCTAGCAGCAGAGATGATGGTTTCAACAGCATTGTTTAAAAACTTCTACTTATATGCCAGTGCTAATGATTTTCAAGTACAAATAAGAACTCAAAACATTAAATTCCCAAATAACTTCCCTTCCCACCTTGAAATGCCTTACCTTATATGAAATGAGCTTCATCTATAGAGAAATACTGAATGTGGCTGGGCTATGAGGCTCCTGTTCTTCCAGACTAGATTCATGTGTACACACCTTTGTGCATAGTACATGCATGAATATGCACCAGGAAGGCTGTGAAAATGCCATGTTTCTATTCCATTCCTTTTTAAAGTACATTCCACACTCATGAAAGCTGCTGGGCTGGTGAGCAAGAAAGGCCAGTCAGTTCTGTACCCTTATGTTCTGCTTTATAATGGCAGTTCAAACATATTTTTGCCATTTTGTCACATTAATATGGGTGAATGAGAAGAGGAACTCTTCTACAGCCCATAGTCTCATTCTTATGCCTGTGCCATCATTAACACACCATACCAGCATGTGGCTAATATTATCTGGGGGGAAGGGGAAATGGGCTTGCTTACTTGTTCCCTTTGTTTGTGGGTGCACAAATAACTGACAAACCAGCACACTGAAGCTCATTTTTAGGAAAGCTTCCTAAGTAGTGTGTGCTCCAGCCTTCCCGTGCTAGTGAGGCTGTTAAGAACGTGCTTAACTGTAATCAGATGTTCAAATTCAAAAGGATTTAAACATCTGCTTCTCATTAAGTGTGTGCTTAAGAGCTTTGCTGAATCAGGGCTTAACTATTAGGAAATAAACAGAGACCACCAACTTATTTTACATATACTCTTGAAACTCTTTGGATAGATAGTAATGACTTTCACTCAGTACTAGCCAAAGTTGGCTTTGAACTGCTGACCTAGAGGTGAAAGGCTTGTATCCTGTTACAAATCCCTGGGGCAAACCAGTCTTACTTGTTTTCAAATATTAATGAATTAAGTCAAGTCAAAATGTAGCCCCATTGATTGCCTTTCCCCTGTATTTTTCCTGTGTCAGCATCAGTAACATGCTGTTGTAGAAAATCTTTTGGAATGGTGCCGCTCACATTACTCTGGTTTAAATCTCTTGCATTGTAAGCAGAGTCTTAATAGTTGAAGCATTCAGTTTCTGAAAGTATTTAGAAAAGGGCCTTTCTATGAATGTTGAGTGTGACTGTTCATCAAGGAAAATATACATATAAGTAGGGTCTAATTAAATATTTAGGTAACTATTCTCCTTGCAATATGCAGACATAATTCTCACTGACACTAATAGGAGATTCATATGCATGCCAGGAGCAGGAAAATGCTTGGAGAGTATTTAGGAAATATTCCTTGAAGGACTGAAAGTAGCGGGGAGGAGTGGGCAGGGAAGAGGGAAAATCATTGATGCAAACAAGAATTTGTATTTTTTTCCATAGAAGATATGTGTATTTTTATTTTAAAAAGACAGCGGGAATCATTAACTAATAAATATTTAAAATTCCATTTGTATCTCTAAAGGCAGAGCTTAGAAGAAGGCCATACACAGACCTCCAGTTGAAAGTGGAGGCACACTAATACTGAAGAAAAACAAATTCTCCTGCTAAGTGCTCTTTCAAAAACTTTGGGTTAATCTTGTTTTGGGAACCTTTATTTCCTACAGAAGGAGGCTTATTGAACCACAAGTATTATCTGAAATCGAGGAGGTGTTTCTGTACCACTGGGTATAGGAGATGTGTTTGATCCAACGATTCAGATGTTGAGTGGCTCAGGGCAGATATTGCAAAGGCTCATTTCCAGTAGGATTTGCTCAGTCGCCGGGTGAACTATGCACAGTGGTGTCTCATGCACATGGGACGTATGTAACCTAGAACAGGTCAACAGACCAAAGACAGCTGGAACCTAGAGTGTGGTACAGGTGCAATTGCAGATTTATAAATGCAGAAAATATTCAGATGCTATGGCAAGAAATGCACATAATTTCATTATTGTTTCAGTCTTTTTAAGGCATCCTAATATCTTGGAGAGCTATCCCTTCATTAGTGCTGCATAAGAGAAAAATCAGTATGATTTGGTAGAGATGGTTGTCAAAAATCATAGTTCTAAAACAATATGCTCCATTTCCTGCTTCTGCTGCTTCTCCTCCCTGGAGCTATCCTGCTGTATATGGCTTAACTAAGGTGTCCTCCAACTGCATCAGATGTAAGTCCAAAAATCCTCAAACTTAGCTTCACCATTGTGCTCTGTTCATAAAACTGCTTATGTGGCAGCGAGGAAGAGCAGGTCTCTGTGTAAGGCTTCCACGGGGTTCTGGTTTTTTGGGTTTTTTTTTTGGTATTTACTTGCTTGTCCCAAGGATGTGCTCTGCCACAGGCTGAGCAGGGACTGAGAAGGGAGGAATGAAAGACCTTGTTTTAGCTGAGGATTTCAGAGTCCCTATTTGTTAATTTTTCTCTATTCTGGAATTGAAGTTTATTGTTCTGCTTTATGTTTCTGCCATTTTGGTGTATCTGAATCCTTTCTATAAGCTGTGTTGCAGGCAGATTAATTCAGTTTACAGAAGGAAATACAATGCCATTGGTAAATATTTCTGGCAAATAACAGTGAGTAATCTGCAACCTTGATGAAGTTATCATGGACTTTTTGCCTGCTGCACACCTGGCAGGAGGGCAACATGCCAGTAATCATCACCCTGAGCTTCTCCTGGCTTTCCTGGCTCTGCAAGGAGCCTTGCCCTTGCTAATCTTAGGAGCTGTGTGTAACATGAGGCACGCAGCTTCCAGACAGAAAAAAACAACTTTAAGTGGGTAGTATTTCTTTACTGTAAACACTTTCCATCAGTTCTAGAAAACCACAAAATAATGATAATGCAAAGTTACTGGAAAGCAAAACTTATTAGAAATTTTGTCCTCATACAAAAAAATAAGTCACAGGAAACCACAGATACTTCTTAGGATAAATGAAATGTAAAAAAAGCAAGCCAATTTCCAGTAAAATATAAAAGAGATTGTTGAACCTTTTTAATTAATCAAAGATTGAATCACCAATTCACAACATTTGTTATCCAATCTTGACAGCAAGTCATTTACAGTGGGGAAAATTACCAAAGCCAGAGCAGAGGGTAAGGACTCACCTACATATATGCAAATATTTCCAGGATTTTTTTTAGCCTGTGGAGCATTTTACTTCAGCCTAAGTAATTTTCCAAAAGCATTTGAAAAGTAGATAAAATCCTCTACTAGCTATTTTCTCATATTATATATACTGCTGAAGATATTTACTGCTTTCTCCAATGTTGGATTTTTCAGGTTGACATAAAAGAACAAGAAAGAAATGTCATCACTTTACAAGTATTCTTTTTAATAAAGACTGAAACCCCTTTTTATTAGATATTAGTTTGGTTGTGCTGGATAACTGGATTCAGGTTTTGGTTGTGACTTTAATTGACATGTCTTTTCACTATAGTTCAGAGAAAAATGAGCAAGCCCACATGAGGGGAAAAAGTCACAAATCAAGGATAGTAAAACTGATTTCCATGACTAAGCTGATATTTTTGTTGAAATGTTTTAGTTTTTAGTTTAAAGAAAGTCTCTCTCCTCCATTTCCCCCCAATCCAATTTGCTTTCAGTTTTTGTCAATCAAAGGAAACACTTCCCTTTTCCAGAGCTAAACATAAGTTTACGTGGTCCTTACATGGTTGGTTGGCATCAACCTAGGTCAACTGGAGGAACACCTACTTATACACATAAGTATTGATGCCCCATAACTAAGTGAAAAAAACGTGATATTGCAGAGAAATAACAAAGAGGGACAAGGCTAATTAATTTCAACCAGTCCTGATGAAAGATACCTGTGCATCTTTGTGAGTTCTCCTTTCAGAGATCTGCCTGATGGGGAGAGGATGCTCCACTGTCAAACCTTCTACTGCTTTCCAGATCTCACACCCCTCTCTGTGAGACAGCTCACTGAGAGCATGCTGGAGTCAGAAGAAAGGCAGGCAGTCACTCAAGGTACGCAGCAGTCTTAACAAACCTGTGAGGGCATGACTGTCATCCCTTTCTGCGATCCCATGCTGGTGCTGGGGGCAGGAACTGCAGCCGCCACTGGCAGGAGCACTCTCCCCTTGGCAGCAATGAGTTTGTTTCTGTATAGAAAGAATCTGAAGGTGCAACACTGAATTTGGTCAGAGAGGGCTTTTGCAGGGTGAGGCATTTACTCAAACCTGCTTTCTAGCTGGGTTTTTCAGTGGTTTGGTCTGTGTTTCCTTAATAAAGATATGTGCTGGGATTAAAGGATCTTGAGTTAACCTCCTCGGCTTATTTCAAATGCGCTCTTTGTAAAATACACATGAAAAGTGTCTTGAACTCTCACTCTGGGCGGCATGGAGGGTGAAGAAATGTTATAAACACAGTATTACAGGGTAAATTGTATTCTAAGAGGCAATTTTTTTTTTTCCTATAGGAGGCAACTGAACCAAAAATGCACTCCTTGGCTGTAGAATTGTGCTGAGGATAATGTCTTATTATTATCATTGCTTTATTGTTATACTGCTTCAAATCAGTATTTTTTTCCCTTCTGGGAAAACAGGTTGGACGTAAATATACTTTAAATGCAGCTGAGGTTTGCTGAGCACTGCTGTTTGCTTCAGTGAGAGGAAGTTGCAGGTGGGTCACAGGTTGGCAAGTATGCCGTGTTTTACACTGCTCAGCTTCTGTAGGTTGGCCTTTGGGGCGAGGGATTCACTAACATCTATTTACCTTATGTCAGTTCCCAAGACACTCCCTGAAATACCAGCCACTGGTTGTGCTTTCCTGCACTTGTCAAATAACAGATTTGGAACAAATTGCATAGAATTACAAGTGGCACAAATGCAACACATAATTACCTACCTAGCAACCAGAAGACAATGATAATTATGTGTTTATTTTAAATTATACAGTGAGGATGGCTACATTTCTTATAGATCTAGAGTTTTTATGACAATAATAACACTTTAGACTTTCAGTTCAGAAGTGGTATAACCTTTTTTCCTTTTTTTTTTTTTTTACCCTCTCTCTCTCAGCACCGCTCCCCTCCGCCCCAAGAAAATTTTAGCCTAAGTAGCCAAAGGCAGGTAAACACATTACCTTAAACATTGGCACTTACAACAAGACAGAGCAACCGTCGCATATCCTGGAAAATATATTTGCATAGTTGAATCAAAATCTGTATAAGGTGGAGGAGGATTCAAACAAAGGGGTGGAGAATGAGCCCCATAACAATATCAGAATTTGTATTTAAAACTCCTACATAGTCCATGTGCTAAGAAGTACTGTGCCATGATTTCAAACGGCAGTGTTTGCATATTGAATACTGGGTACAATATGGTAGCTGCAGCTGTGAGAGGGAAGGATATGAGCTGTCAGTTGGCCCAGCTAGGCCTTATGGCAAAGATGTCAAACTGTGCTGCCTCTCACCCTTTGCATGTCTACTGTTGCTGTTTATTTGTTGCAATTTTGGCCAGAGGTTTGGGACCTTCATCCCACCTGCTCCTTTTCTTAGTACATCAGATGAGCTGTTGCATCTGTGGCTGTGTAATTTGTTCCTGTCTGTTAAGTGTCGCTCCCCAGTCATGGGCATGGCTTACCAAGAAGTTACCAGTGACAACAGAAGCCATATGGAATCCTACTCGTGTTTTTCTGCTTTGTAGCAATATTTAGCTGAAACATGTTGTGCAGCCTGATCTTAACGTGGCCTTGGTGCTGAGACATGCTGGGATGACTACTAGGATGGAATTGTCAGAATACGAAATATTTTTGTTACTCACCAAATACCTGCCAAAATCATTCCAAGTGCAAGAAAATAAATGAAATGAGGACAGGAAATTACCTTCTGTTTGAAGGACTGAAGAGGAATGATAATATGGGTAGGGGGAGCCCCAACCCTAAGTATCATAGATCCCCCCTTCTAGAAATATACACACACAATGTGCTCACAAGTTAATATTGAGCAATGAAGAGCGTAGGATACTACTAATAATTATGCTGTTTCAGGACCTCAAAAGCAAACTTGCACATGGGATTATCAAGGCTTGTTTTCTCCATAAAGTCACCACCCTTGTTGTGAAATGATGTTTTGAATTAAGAGGCTGATGATCCCCTCCAGCTTCCTGGGTAAGCATCTTGTCATTCTTAGCTATATAATTTTTTATCTTTTTTCCATTCGTCTCACTGGGTTTGAGGCCTGAATCTTTCCTCTGTATTAGAAATAAGTTTTCAGTTTATAACTCCATCTTGGCAGGGAAGTTACACAACCCCATGTAACTCTTTGTAACTCTATAAGGTCAAATTTTAATAAGTAAATGCAGTCACTCCTTTGCTATTTGTGCACGATGAACACCGGCATTAAGAAAGCACCAAATTCTTTCAAGATATTCTTGAATAGACTTGTGAATAGAACTATCTCCAGCATCTCAAGACTTGTGAAAACAATAGTCTCACAGAGTCAAAGGCACTGTATTATGACATTTAAACGTGTTTTTCTTACATGGGTCTTAGGATAAATCCTTTCTTTCTTTCAGCTGTGAAATCCCTCTTTCAGTCCTTCAAATAACCTGTCTGAAAGAAATCATTCCAACAAAGCCATTACAATTAATTCTATTATGTAAACCTGTAGTTTCAGATTTTCATTAAACTGACAAATAGTTCCTCAGAGTCATTTTCTAAATTACAAAATACATCTTGGTTGTTTTTAAAGGCTTGTTATCACACGCTGTCCTCTAATGTAGGACTATATTAGTGGGGTGAAATTTAGTCCTCAGCAAGGATTTTTAAGGAGCTCTGTTAGATGCTGCTGTCTATTTGTAGCCATCTAAACACAAAGCCTAGTTTTAAATTGCTTAGGAACCAAGGGAGTTCACTGATATACAAGATCTTGGGAAATGAGTTTCCATCTTTATCAGGGCACTGTCAAAATACTGGTGTTTGAAACAAAAAAAAATATGGCACAAATTGCCTGGTAACATTAATTTCATTAGAAAATAAGGTTTGTGCCAGTCTTTTCTAGCAGTCCTGAGCACATCTTCCTCATCCAGTGAAGCTCCTAATTTGCTTGTGCCAGCTCTAAGATAAAATCAGCACCATGGGTCTTGGTAGAATCTCCCAGAAGTGGTAGAGGTGCTGTTATAAAGACAGGCATGGGAATTTAGCTGAATGGTCTCCTAAAGAAATCAATAATCAGATCATTTCAAAAGAACCATTCAACAAAACCTTGGGTAAAATGACAGATTACTTACAACACTGGCTTAAAGCATTTATGCTGATAATTAAGAATAACAGACAAAGAGTATTAAGTAAAGGAGAGCAAACATCTAGCCAGTCATTAAAAGAATGGAATTTTTCTAATCCTCTTACAAAGATTCTGTTTTGGGTCAAAGTCCCTTTCTGCATAAAGCAGCCACACCACATTTTTTAACTGAATGAAGAGCTGAGAGCTGTAACTCAGACTCTCAAAACTACTTTAAACAGAAAACTCCCACTGAGAGACAAGCATTTAAATTAATCTGGCGACTTGGGCCCATGAGATGAATAAAGAGAGTTTAGTTCACACTATATTGTGTTGTAAATAATTATGTACCCAAATTAGTTTGCTATACCAGAAATTTACTGATGCTTTATTGGTTGGAAGTCTCCCTATTCTGTATTACACATGTTTTATCTCAAGGTTAAGAAATTCTGAGGAGTGTTTTTATTAGGTTAAACTGACAGATTTTGTTTCACTGAGAGGCACATTTATAGACAACAACAGGTCTTTACATTCAACCCCTTTTTTTTTTTTTTTCATCAGTGATTATTTTATCCTGGGAAAGAGGATATATGATTGATTTTGCCTGCCTTACAAGCAACTTTGAATCTGCAAAATGTTTTTATTTTTTAGGTACTTGTGAATCCCACATAGTCTACTTGTGCTATTCTGATCATAAATAAGTACTCTAATCACAGTTGTCTTCCTTTGAGTCCTTTTGACCCCTTGTAGGCTATGTGAGGCAGTAGGGTCTAGTAGAAGATCCTTCAATACCAATCTCAAATCTTATTCAATTAGGCCCTCTTGGAAGACACTGTTTAATGAGTTGGAAGAACCTCAAATTCT
Organism: Phaenicophaeus curvirostris; assembly: GCF_032191515.1. Taxonomy (NCBI): domain Eukaryota; kingdom Metazoa; phylum Chordata; class Aves; order Cuculiformes; family Cuculidae; genus Phaenicophaeus; species Phaenicophaeus curvirostris. The sequence goes on along the minus strand of NC_091393.1, from coordinate 82,342,838 downwards.
ACTTCTAGTCTATCAAATCCAATAACAACTCCCTAAGCTGCGTAATTAACCTTTCACTTGGCAACTTCTTCCAAACTTACCTTCATGTCACGTTGTTGGAAGTGTTTGTCTGAAATGTCTTTATTACCCTGTTTATTGCTCAGTTCTAAAGGGAGGAGAGTCTTTTGTTTTATAAGACCTATAAACCTGACTGTGCCAGTCAGTATAGTGAAGCAACTGAGTAGAATCATAGAATCATAGAATGGGTTGGGTTGGGAGGGACCTTAAAGATTGTCCAGTTTCAACTCCCCTGCTGTGGGCAGGGACACCTCCCACTGGACCAGGCTACTCAAGGCCCTGTTCAACTAGGCTGTGAACACAAACGGGAGGGGCTATCCACAACTTCCCTGGGCAACCTGTTTCAGTGCCTCAACACCCTCAGCATGGAGAATTTCTTGCTAATGTCTAATCTAAATCTTCCCCCCTCCAATTTAAAGCCATTGCCCTTTGTCCTGTCACTACATGCCCTTGTAAAAACTCCCTCCCCAGCTTTCCTGCAGCCCCTTCAGGTACTGGAAGCCTATTATAAGGTCTCCACGGAGCCTTCTTTTCTCCAGGCTGAACAATCCCAATTCTCTCAGCTTATCCTCAGAGCAGAGGTGCTCCAGCCCTTTGATTATCTTCGTGGCTCTCCTCTGGACATGTTCCAACAGTTCCATATCCTTCTTATGTTGGGGATTTCAGAACTGGACACAATAGCCCAGATGAGGTCTCACAAGAACGAAGTAGAGGGGGAGAATCACCTACCTTGAGCTGCTGCCCACACTACTCTTGATGCAGTCCAGGATATGGTTGGCCTTGTGGGCTGTGAGCGCACATTGCCAGCTTATGTCGAGCATCTCATCAATCAGCACTCTAAAGTTCTTCTCCACAGGGCTGGTCTCAATCATGTCGTCCCCTATCCTGTATTGAAACTGAAGATTGCCCCGGCCCAGGTGTAAGACCTTACACTTGGCCTTGTTAAACCCCATGAGGTTCACACAGGCCCACTTCTACTTGTTCCTCTTTTCCCAATATCTCCTGTTCTTGCAGTTGCAAACGTAGCATATATGAACAGCAAGATTCAAATACTCCTGTCCTTAAGCTGTGTACAGCACACGTGGCTAGATGTTCTTCTGTTCTAAGAAATACTCCTGGCAAGGGTCATAAGCTGTTTAAGAGTACACGGCCAGTAGTGTTTTTCCTTTTTGTGTATAGGCAATTAAGAAAATTTATTCCTACTTTGGAGAAGGGGCTTCAGAAGTCTGGAGAGGACAAGACTAACATTTTCAAAACTGATGTCTCGTTATACCAGTGTTGTCATACGAGAACAATTCAAAGGTCTTTGCCAAATAGACAGACATAAGAGCAGGCATAATAATGTTATATTTAAGTCATATGGGTTTTTGCTCTTTAGTAACATGTAGTGCATTTGTACAAACTGATGGCAGACATTGCTGTGCTCTTATCGAGAGAAATGAAATTGAGCAAGCCCATGGAAATTGAAGGGAGGTTCAATTTCTGTGACAAAAAGCTGATAGGTCAATTTATTTGTCAAGATTTTTTTCCTCCCTAAAATTAATACTCTGTGGTGTGTTAAGAAGTAAATAAGAGATTAACCCTTTCAGTGTGAGGAATAGGAGAGAAGGGAGTACTTTGATTCTTTCTGATTTTGCACTCCACAAGTACTTAGGTCTTGGGTGAGCTAAACTCTGTCCTGTAATGTATTACATCTCCAGGAAAAAAGAAAGGAAAAGGAGTTTTTGATCTGAATAAAGCTAGTTTGTGCCACATAACAACACTGTAGAGGGCTGCAGCTTTAAATGCCGAACTGCTATGACAGATGGACAATATTATACCCTATAGGTACATAATTTTTCTTTGTAACAGGCTGCTTTTTGTCCCTGAGTTCAGCACAGTAATGTATTAATGTCTCTGCACTCTCGGGCTACTTCCTGATTTAGCTTTCATTTTAAATTAGGAGCTATTCCTAGTTATTTTATTTCAACCTTCTTCTCCTCCTCTTTCTTTTACTCAGATGCTAGCCAATGCACTAATGACTCAGGTGGCAATTTAGATCTATTTTAGTGATGCTGGGTTTCCTACTCTATCTCTGTCTCTAGCCTCTGTAGACCCACCTACCGTACATCAATAATTGCACAACATAGCAGGGTGGAAGATTTCAGGCTGCAAATAATAATAAGATTCAAGATCTCTTGAACCCTCTGTAATTACTTCTATTAACAGATGAACTGGTGCTTAATTAGCAAGTAATTTTGAATCAGCACATACGCTAAGTTACATTTCATATAAGATACTCTTCTGAGAGTCCCTTAGAAAGATATTTTTCTTCCTTTTAAAATAACCTCTGTGACCGTATTTAATCAGGTATTAATTGGCAGTTAGTTCTGGGACGCCAAGGAGGTAATGGTAGTGCACAGTGCCACAGCCTTTGAAAAACTGAAGTATGTTTTCTCATGAAGTGATAACATTGATGTCATAATTACAGTCATCTAAGTAGCAGCGGACAGCAGGGAGAAGCCAGACTCCAGCTGTGCCTGCAAGCTGGTTCTGATACATACCTACCATCTTGCAGGCATAGGAATGAAGTCTTATAAGCACTTTCTGTCAGTGTTCCACAGAGCTTGCTCCACAGTTCCTCAGGTTCCTCAGCACCGTGACTCCCGCTGCTCTTCAAAAAAGATGCAAGTATTAACGAGGTGACTAATTGCCCAGAGCCCTTAAAAACATTGCCGAATCCAGCAGTGCTTAGCAAATGCTCACATCTTTAGAGGTCTTCATATTTTTGTCTCGTGAGTTTAACTCTCAGAGGTGTGATGTTTGGTTTTAGTTTTTTCTCTTTTAAGGTGATAATAAATGATAAGGTATGATTTGAGAGTGATTGATCTTAAAATGTCTGTAATTCCCACGTTAAAATGTTCTATTCAAGGTGGGGGAAAAAATCTGCTCTCTGAACTGCCTGCAGTAATCCCCATACCATTTGATGATCCTTTAGTAATGTTGCTCTGTGAAAGTGTCTGGAGTCTCAGGGAATTATTGGAGTGGTTTGGGACTCATCAGAAATGCCCCCCTAGCTCGTGCTTAGTTTGTACTACTCTATCCTTTAAATGTGATGTTATCTAGTTACGCAGACAGATAGGTGTTTTGGAAGCCCCAGAGCAGAGTCAATCATATTATCTGGCCCTGGCTGGTGGTGGGGTAAAATGTTCACTTCAGTAATTTGGACCTCTGAACTCAGCACGTGATTAAAAAGATAAATTTTGCTAAATGTTGGAATTAAAATCACAAAGTGGTAGAAGACAAGTTTCTCCGAAATAAGTAGACTTACTAGAAAGATATGACTTGGATATAACTAGGTTAGAAGCACATGCTGTTCTTTGGTTCTGCTCTGGGGTTTTTCTATTGTTGTTTGTGGGGGGGGCGTATGTTTTTTGGTTTTTGGGGTTTTTTTTTATTAAATTCCTTCTTTCTTCCAGTGGAAACAAGGATGATTGTTCAGACCATGCATACATAATGCAGGTTAACTATAGTCTTGTATATAAAAGGTCAATGTCATATTGTGGCAGTGTTTTTCCATAATTTTCATTATGGCCAGTATCCATCAAAAAATCTATTTCTTTTAGTTTTGAAGTAATAAGTCCAATGTGTGTATAATATACTGGTCCTCCATCTAAACTCAAGATGTGTGTTTGGTTGCCATGTGTTAGAGACAATGCTTTGTGATTAGAGCCTCACATTGGGCAATATCTTAAGTCTCTGAGAAGACTGTGCAGCACAGTTTGGCAAGTATTTACTTGTTTATTCAAATTAGAAGTAGCATTCTAAAATGGTTTTGCTTAGCTCCTCATGCTTTTAGAAACTCTTGCAAATCAATAGATGTGGTATAAGTTTAGAAAAGGCTTGAGGAATCATATCCATTTTGTCAGCTTATATATTGTGTCCTGATTTTGCCCCAATTTCAGAGAGATATTTCTAGGCCAGTGCTCAGACTACTGATATTGTGCAAGCAGTCAAGGCTATGGTTTTAGATCTCAAAGATCTGGTTATATATCCTAAAGAATAATTTAACTAGGTTTGCTATGATGCCAAGTCCAACAACTTAATGTATGAATGTACAGGTACTTGCACTGTAGCTGGGGAGGAAACAAAGAAAATGTTTCCCTTTTGGAATACCTTGTACACAGATGCAAAACAGAATTGAAAGAAAAAGGAACTACGTCTGTGCAAGCCACTTTCTGCACAAGAGATCACACACCTTACTTAGTGAGTATCAAGTAGACCTCTGCTCCAGCATTACAACTTTGCTCACCCAGAGGTTGGTTGTCACATTTTTCAGTTTGTTTCACTTTATACAGTTTCTTGCTGAGAGGCCACCATTATAGGCCTGACCTGAATACTGGAGTTATGAAGAAGAAAAAAAGTCATCCTGATGGAGAATAGATAGAGACAAAGACTTTATTCTCCTGTTCAGACCATCAGCTGAGAGGAACCTGCTATCAGCAGTAACTGAGCCTTGAATCACACTTTTTCAATGCTGCAGGCAGGAGATGGTCTTGAGTTACAAAGCTGAGTCTCACATCAATTAAAGTCTGTGTGCACAGGAGCTGCATTCAGAAAGGTGGAAGAGATTTAATCTTCACCTTTCACCTTGGGTCAAAATACAAGGTTACCAAGACAGACTGTTATTAAAAATGGATTATTTCTGCCAACTTAATGTTAAAAGTTTGCAGTTATTACAAAAGCACCTTATTACTTGCTCCCTCTGTTAAGGAAACTAGCTGTTAAATAGCGAGGAAGTAATAAAACAGTTGAAAGGAACAAATAAACTTTTATACCAGACTTTCAAAGTCTGTAGCGGTTTTAGTCTTTATTCTTGATAAAAATTAGAGAATTATTCTCTACTGTATCTTATAGGCGAGTTGCTAGTTATTCTGACTGAGTATAAAGACAGGCTCCCAGGACTGAACACTGAAGGTGTACTTAGCTTGAAGGGATATACAATGGGGACAAGATTTTATTTTAGTACAGTCATTTAAGAAACAAACCCTATATGAAACTTGAAATTCTTAGCTATGTCTCAGAAATCATATGTCCAAATTCAGCTCATCACTGAAGTCTTTGGACATCTTCCATTGTTTTCAGAGGAAACTGAATAAAGCCCAAAGGGAAATGTGTTGCTGACCTGTGTTCCCAGGATGTACTAAAGATAAACAAGGTATGATTGATCGCATTTTTATCTCACTGCATTTTTGATGTTGTCTGTGGCTCAAATTTGAGGCCAAACATATTTGAATTCAAATAAGTAAATTCCTGTAGTTTTCATGTCTCTTTGTGCATCTAGATTAAGAAACTACCCCAGAGAGATAAGTACAGATATTTTTCTGTGGTTTTAAGCAACCTGCTTTCCAAAGTGTTGTGTAGAAATATTTAACTACTAGAATACATGTGCATTTTAAAGATGGGGGTCAAAAACCTATGTTTCATATGGGTAAAGTTCTGCCACTGCTAAATTCAATGGAATCTTTGTCATTAACTTGGAATGGTACAAATGAACTGCCTGTGAGCAAGGAAAATTCTTACTGTCCTTAATTTACAGAAATTTTGTTGTTCCAATTTTACATCATTAATCTCAGGTAGAGTGAATCTGTCATAACAGAATAGAAGAAGCAAGTTATGTTGGTAACAACTCTTACTCTTCGAGGATACCGTTTGGAAAGACAACTCAGCCAAGAAAGCTGAATTTAGGGAAGGAATCTTCATCTGATATAGCAGTCAAATACACAATTTGATGTGTGTCTCTGCTATGATTTTGCCCCTTTGAAAAAGTGATTCTGACTACGCATTAGTCCTCCATGCAGTGTGTATATCTCATTACATATGTGCACTCTTTTAGTTATAATTGAATATAACTTCTTAGTATATTCCAGGTATGATAAGCAACAAATGAAGTAGTATGTGGAACATGTTCTTCTTTTTATTCTAAAACACATGTATTTTATTTGTAATGTGGAAACTGTACAGTAATCACAATAATTGCATTCTGACTTTTTTTAAAAGTACATTTATTAGAATTGTAGCAGATTTTAATTTTTTTTCTATTTAAACTATTATTCTAGTCTATTTAGAGTTTGAATGATAAGAGTGATACTGATCATCACTTGCACATTAAAAAAGCTTCTTCTCAGTGGTTCCAGGCCTGGAATAAGTCATAAAGTGTTTATGTCCCTTGTGTCATTTTGTGACTTTCATTTAAAAGATAGACATCTTCTTGCATATATAGTGTCTAGATGAATGTTAAAAATATGAACTGAGTGTAAATGTCAAAGCGACTTCTTGAGTCTGCTGAAAGACTGAAATAGTAGCTCAGAGTTATGTGAACTAAAATCTCCATCAGGTTCAATTCAGTGTAAGAATTCTGAAAAAAATTTTGTCTGCAAGAGGTCAATGCACCCCCACATTTTAGGAGTCCAAGGCTACCAGTGGATGCTTGCTTACAGGCATTGCTATGTCTTTAGCAGAAATAAGGCATAATAACTGGAGACATAGTACTAACTGAAGGGAAAATTTGATCTATGCTACTTCTCTTACTTCTTTTGAAAGCAAGGATCCTCAAGGACTTCCACTGCAAGTAAGTAATGCCATCGAGGAAGAGCAGTGTTAGGTCATAGAAGATTTGATTTCACTGTGTCGAAAAATCCGCTGGAGCTTTCGTGTATCTCTGCTTAGGAATCAAATGGGCAGATAAAGGTGTCTGACACACAAAGAATCATTCATCATTGCAGCCTGAACTGCTGTCACAGATGTTCAAACAGTAGCTGGAAGGTTTCAGTTTCTCTTTCACTTTGGCAGGGAGTAGAAGAGAATATTTATTTTCAAAAAATTAAAAAAGTGAGATGACAAGAATTTTGAATACTGAATCTTGAGTGAAAAAATAATGTATAAAAACCTTAAAGGTTTCAAAGCCTTAAATAGATCTTTTGCTGATCAAAATTATCATGTAGTCCTTATGACTGACATCAGTTCTTCCTACAAATTGGATAGAACAAGCTTTCCCAATCTGCTGTTTACTTAAAGAGAGGGAAAATTATGTATACTTACTATATAATATTACTCTACAGTGGTTTGTGAAGATTAGCTTTGGAAATTCAGTGCAGAGGGGGAAAAAGAAAAGAAAAGGAAGGGGAGAAAACAGAGGGAGAAGAAGAAAAAAGGAAAAGAGAAGAGAAAGGACAAGGGAATAATTGCATTGCAAGTTAGAAACAATGTAAAAAACCGGTCACATCTCGGCAAGAATTCCAATTTCTGCCTATCCAGCGTTACATTCAACTGGCAAAGTAGAAGGGGAAAGCCAGTCTTGAAGACACAGAAGTCTCAGTTTTGCAGCAATCTTAGAATCATAGAATCATAGAATCATAGAATAACCAGGTTGGAAGAGACCCACCGGATCATCGAGTCCAACCATTCCTATCAAACACTAAACCATGCCCCTTAGCACCTCGTACACCTGTGCCTTAAACACCTCCAGGGAAGGTGAATCAACCACCTCCCTGGGCAGCCTGTTCCAGTGCCCAATGACCCTTTCTGTGAAAAATTTTTTCCTAATGTCCAGCCTAAATCTCCCCTGGTGGAGCTTGAGGCCATTCCCTCTTGTCCTGTCCCCTGTCACTTGGGAGAAGAGGCCAGCACCCTCCTCTCTACAACGTCCTTTCAGGTAGTTGTAGAGAGCAATGAGGTCTCCCCTCAGCCTCCTCTTCTCCAGGCTAAACAACCCCAGCTCTCTCAGCCGCTCCTCATAAGACCTGTTCTCCAGCCCCCTCACCAGCTTTGTTGCTCTTCTCTGGACTCTCTCCAGAGCCTCAACATCCTTCTTGTGGTGAGGGGCCCAGAACTGAACACAGTATTCGAGGAGTGGTCTCACGAGTGCCGAGTACAGAGGCAGAATAACCTCCCTGGACCTGCTGGCCACACCATTTCTGATACAAGCCAAGATGCCATTGGCCTTCTTGGCCACCTGGACACACTGCTGGCTCATGGTCAGTCAGCTGTCAACCATCACCCCCAGGTCCCTCTCCTCCAGGCAGCTTTCTAGACAATCTTCAGCTTTCTAGACAATCTTCATTCAGAAGGCCTCCTGACCTCCCAGCTTTGGCAAGCTCTGCTGTACACTTCTCTCCATATACTTCCTCTTGGCTTCATACAGGTACCAGAGTCACTTGCATGCAACCTCATCTAGGGCTGTTTCTCAGGTCACCTGAAATAATATTGGCAATGCAGAATATAAACATGTTGCTGCATACCACCTTATTAAACACAGATGTGGTTCTTGTGAGGGCCTTGTTATCTAGAGGTGCCTCACCTTCATTTGCTCGCGTGCCAGCATCCTACAAAGAGATCTCTGTTGTACCACAATAACATAGTGGTGACAAAACTAGCCCCAGGTATGGAGTTTCTATAGGGGCTGCCCAGATAGAGAGAGCAGAGGTGTTCCTCCAGTCCTGACCTTGGAAGATAAGGTTAGAAGGACAGATTTTTTTTCTTTGTGCTTGAAGTATATTAAATGTCAGACTTTGGAAGCCCTTAGCTTAGCTGATAATTCTTTGAAAAATTTACCAGCAATATCTGAAAAGCTTTATAAATAACTTTGGAAAATATAATCATTGCTGCCTATTAATTCATTAATCTAGCAAGCCAATGGTATCATGTAATAGAATGCCAGAGCTAACAGCAGAAATGCATAAAGCTTGTGTCTTTCTGGTTTTGAGTGGGATTTCTTTGGCATTACTTTCTTTTTAAGTCTCTCATCATCTGTGGTTAATGTTTAAGTTGCTTCTGGTGGGGAGCATGATTAAAAATTATACTAGTCTGATTGGCCTTTTCCTTCATTACAATGTTTATACAAATTTGCTAATTTTGATTAGACTTCTAACAGGACTTTTCTGCTCCAGGACAGAATTTCTACCAAAAATAAAGAGGTTGACAGAGATTTCAGTAGCCCTTTTCAGCAATCTTCACTGGCCTGAGGGAAATGTAGTTACAAGCCTTTAGTCCAAATCAAACAGAGGAGATCTCTGACCACCAGGCTTTTAACTGGGACTGCATGGGTCACTCCCGATTTTTTGGTTTTTACGTAAAACTTCCAAAGGCCTTGTTTTTCATCCCAACAGGTGACAGGAAAAGATTTTGCTTGAAAGCTGAAAAAGTTTCATGGTACAGAAACCTAATTTCATATCCATATATAATCCAGAATTGAGTTTGTCAGAGCAGTCTGAATTTTGTCTTTGATCTATAAAAGAGAAAGGTAGCCCATGAAAACACTACTGAACCAAAGGAACATAAACAAGCTTAAAAAACCACATTCTGATAGAGGGTAAAATGACATTCTGATGGAGTGTATTTCACCAAATCCAGGGCCCAGTGAATTTAGCAGGGAGACTTAACATGCAGTAAAGAAACAGTTTCAAAGCTCTGACATTTGATTTCACTTTTTTTCTAACCCTTACCTCTATGTCTTTCCTGGATTTCTAGTCTCAATATCTGATCTTTGGCATTTTGTTTTCCCAGAACAATGGGAGGACGAATCATTTCTTGTCAAAGAATGTGCACATTCAAGGGATTTCTCTAGAGATACCTTTTAATTTGATGAACACATCAGATGCATCTTAGTTGATTCTTGCTTAATAATAGATAGGAAGAGAAACAAATAATATTTTGCCTCTCCTCAAGTCCTGGAGGAGCGTGTGCCAACCATATTTTTTGCTGCACCTGCAAGGCAGTTTTGAAGGCTCTCACCTTTTATAAAACTGATGAGAGCTCTATTGTCTGGCTGCAGTTACTATGCAGGGCCTTGGAATAGGAGACTGCTATACTACTGTAAATGCTGGTGTTTTCTCTGCATGTAAACAAATTATGACAATCCCAAACACCTCCCTCAGTTGATCTTTATGAGCCCTATAGGAAGTATGCACCGGTATGAAAAGTAAGTACTACGTACCTTACTGTGGATCTGTTGCCATCAGAATGTTAAAAAAACAGTACAGCATAATTATCAAAAAAGCCATGAGAGCACACACTGAATGTCCTACCAAGGAGCAATGGGGCTCTGAGTGACCTGAGATGACTTAGCCGTTATCTGCCTTTTACTCTGATTTATCGTGGAAAACTTGTTTTCCTTTCTGTACATTACAAATAACCAGTCACCGAAAACATTAAATAATGAAATTCAAATGTACTGAGTTAATCACTGGAAAAGTGCTTTATCTGAAAACTCCATGGGGGATCACGTTTCAGAACACAAGTGTCCTTGTACAGTTTGCATTTCCTCTTTGGTTTGTAGGTTTGCTCATGCAGCGATTTAGAGTAATACTGAATTACTGCCTGAAACCATGCCTGAAACCATCTTTTTCATTAATTACTTTCCATGGCTTTGGGGCAGATTAACTGATAAATATATTAATCTCTGGTGCAGTATTGTGTACTCAGTACTGATAAGCATATAATCTCAGAATCTGTGAAAAAATTTTTCCTTCCTATATATTACTACTGCACTCTTGCTGTCTGAGTTGCCCATCATACGTAACCTGAAAGGCTTTGCTTTAGATCATCACTGCAAGTCAAAAGAATCACTTGATTACAAGTTGAAGAAATCAAATAAAGCCTGATACCAATGTTCTAAAACATATATACAACGTGAACTGAACTAACGGAGCAAGACGGGTACTGGTCTCTTGTCCCAAGTAACAAGTGCGATAGGACAAGAGGAAGTGGCCTCAAGTTGCACCAGGGAGGGTTTAGATCATATATTAGAAAAAATATTCTTCACCAGAAGTGTTCCCAAGTATTGGAACAGGCTGCCCAGGGAAGTGGTTGAGTACCATCCTTGGAGGTATTTAAAAGATGTGTAGTTATTGTGCTTGAGGACATGGATTAGTGGTGAACTTGGCAGTGTTAGGATTACATTTGAACTTGGTGATCTTAAAAGGCCTTTTCCAACCTAAATGATTCTATGATTCTATAATGTGCCTGCATACTTGTTTCTAAGTCCTTTACATGAATGTATGTGATCAATAAATAATAATATGTGGCAAGATAATATATTTACCAGGTACTCATCTCAGATGATCAAATCTTTTCAGTTACTCCATCATAGCAGGTCAGTTTGTATCTATTCCCATTCACTGGGTTGGATCTGAATTGGTTATCTATCCCTTTATGAATTTCCTAATAACTTCAGTTTCCAAACCCACAGCATCTTTACCATAGTGCAGTATCTTTTTTACAATTACTTTGGGAATATGTAATTGAAAAGATATTTTATAAAAACAAGAAAGAATATGGAAAGCAGTTCAGGTGATGCTAATTCAGCAAGAGGCAATTTGAGAATGTTTTATTCCTTTGGTAAAGCATTGCTTAAATGAGTCACAGGATTGCATGCAAATGGGTAATTATACAAATATAGACATGGAGCAGAAGTTTCCAGGGCAAGATTCTTGGATGGGACTAAAAGAAGATGGGATTTTTTAATACATTTGCTATTGAGCTATTAAAAATTGATTTTGTGCTCCCAGTCATGACAGAGCAAAACTAAACCTAAGTTTTTCTTCAGTGTTTCTCCTCTTTTCCCACATATCATATAGTCTCTTTCTGCTACTCCCATATAGTTTAAATAAAGTTTCTATAAGGCTGACTGAAAAAGGAGGGGTACTACTCAGTTAAAAACATTAAACTTCCAGTCTTAATAAATAAATCTGTGGATTGAAAAGTATCCTGGAAAAATAGGAAAAGCTAGTTACACTTTCAAAGCTTTAAATATTAAAAAAGAACCACAGGCAGTGTAGAGCAATCAGAACCGTTTTGAGTTATTAATTGTCTTTGACACTGATATGGAATTTGCTTAGAAAATTACAAACAAGGCTATGTGTGTCCCAATAATGTGGCTAATCTATAGTTCCTCATGGTGAAGAGAGCCTTGGCTTGTATGCCCAAGCAAGCAAGTCAGTTTTATAGCAATGTCTATGCTCTTGAGCTTGAACACTCCTATTGCTAAGCATCCATATAATTTATATCTACAGGACTGCAATTCCTCAGAGTAATTTTTCTTCCATCTGTTCAACTTGATTGGAGAGCATTTGTTAAATAGTGTTTGGAGGGATGTTGGCATTAAAATGCATGCCCACCCTGATGTTTGGTTAGTTAACTGGTCTTTCTAGGCACAAAGCTGACATTGTTAGACAGCGCAGAGCTTGAACAAGTACAAATATAAGAGATCACATTTTATTCTTTTCTTGTAAACAAGAGTATGCTTTCCATTGCTCTTCTAAAAAGATTTAAGATAACTAAATACCCACTTAGAATAATTAGATGTAGTTGAAGTCCACCTGTCTATTTTATAAAGGTAGATTAAGTCCAGTCTTTGCAGTCTGATAATTTTTCAGATTCAAGAAGCCAGAGCCATGTAAACATTGAAAGTAATTAAGTCTCCTCCTCCTAGTGTTCTTCCTTTTCCCCCTTTTCTTTCTAGTGTTAGTTGTTACAGAAAAGGGTCAGCTTGAGTTTCAGAGAGTCTGCCAAAAAGCCTCTGGCATTCCCTGGGGGATTGAATTTTACATTCTTCAGCAAACAATGCCTGTCTCCAGAAATGCAAGAAGAAAACACTATTTTTCTTTTTAATCTAATATCAATGTCTAAGCCTAACGGAGCTTTGATTTCTTTTTTATTTTCAAACATGAGGAACATCTTGTGTTGATGTTAGTATGTGCCTTTTTAAGCTTCATTTGTTATCTTTAAGCAGCTGCTAAAATGTAAACAAGTTCTTCTTTTCTGTGTTAAAAAAAAATTATCCAAAAGCTCCACTAGTATTGTGCCTATTGGGTTATGCTAACAGCAATGAAAGAACATTATTAAATGAAACAGATATTTGGTGTATTTCAAAGCCTTTCTAAACCATAAATCATCTGTGGCTGTTTTCAGCCTTCTCTTTTTCCTTACTAGTAGAAAATTAAACCAAAATAGTTAGCCAGGAGAGGATAACATAAGAAGTTACATGTGATTTTTTTCAAGTATAATAAAGAAGGAATTTCATATTTCTTACAGTGACCTTACGTATAAAACTCATGTCTCATCCAGAATTTTGAAGTGATATTGCATGACAATTTTAAAGGAGGTCTGATTTCTCAAAAAATCAGGAAGTGCTAGACATTGTTCCTTTCAAGGTAAATCGAACTAGAATCTGACCTTTTGGGATCATGTATATAGAATGTACATATATAGTTCCCACTCCTTGCATTAACCCAGGTCTATATTCCCCTGCCAGACCAAAATGACTTTCCAAAGATAAAAAGAGGGAAAGTGTTCTTTTAAACATTTTTGCGTGCAAACACAAGTACGAATGTGTGTGTGGGTGTTTAGAGAGGGAGTGCAACAGGTGCCTTTCAGAACTGAAACTGTTTACCGTCTCCATTGTTATATAACTCAGCTTCAGCAAAATCCTTACCAACAGATATGATTAGACTGCTAAAACCAGTCATTGAAGTTCACAGGGTGTATAAATCTTGTAATATTCTTAATACTCACAGGAAAACTTAACAACTGAGAAAACAAATCATGTTGCCGAATTATTCATTAGAGCTTTCCAGATCTGGGTTGTTTTTATTTACTTTGTTTCAGTTTACTTTTTTAACTTGAGTTCTGCTTGATGTTCAATTGAAAAGAAGTAATAATTGCTCCAAAATCCATCACACACCTTAGGAAATGCACACAACTATATTTTAAGACTAAACTACTACTCTGCATCTCTTTTGGTTAGCAGCATGTAAAGTGTGGCTTGGTAGACTTCTGGCAACCTAAGGCTAACAAGCAACTTGCTCAGCCTGGCATTATTTAGAACCACTAAAGGACTGAACAAAGCTATGTGCAAGCAATTTGTGCCACATTTGGTCAGCAGAGTTTTTTGGAACAGAGGATGCTTCTGTATATCTCCTCTCTTCCATGATGTTTGTTCAGGAAATTATTTTGGTTTGCTACGTACAGGTTTTTATTCCACACTCTCCACTATCTTGTCTGAATATTTTCTGTAGGTAAATATGTTCTGTAGTGCTGGTGTTCTCCACGGCAGCTTTTTCCTGTCTATACACATGAAGGTGTGTGTCCTGGAGTGAATGGATATTCATGTACTTGATTTATATTTATGTTGAAAAGAAAAAGGGTTAGAGAAAAGTGCCTTATGCTGGAGCTAAAAGCAATTTGCTTACGAAGCAAACTCCCTAAAGAAGCTTTGTTTCCTACAGGTTGCTTCAATGGGGTAGGGAAAAAACATTACACCAGCTGCAAACCTCTTGGGAACTGCCAGTTGTTGAGGGAGGGTGGGGGGGTGGCATGTATGTATGTGCTTAAGGGGTAGGGATGGATAAAACTTACTAGCGGAATTCAGTGCAGAAGCAAGAGGAAAGAAACCACTGCAGGACTCAAGTGAGTCTTCTGAATAGAAGTGCGATCTGTCCTTTGCTACTGAACTAACTTTTCTTTCTTTTGGTCATCTGAGATGTTTGCTGTGCTTAAACCTTCCTGGGTCCTTCCTGAACTCTGCTGGAAACTTTACCAGTTTAACTTGCTATGTTTTTACCCAATCTAACACACTGAGTATGCATTAGGAGAGCAAAATTACATGTCCTAGTGCTGTGTTAGCTGTTTTAAATATCAGAAATATAAGTGGACTTCTATACTTTTAACAAGAATGTGTTGCGGCATCAGAGACAAATTGCTCTGGGTGATTATTTTAGTTTGTTTTTTTTTTTCTCTAAAGTGATGCACTTCTTTTATTCCACGTAGCAAGATCCACGTAGCAATTGGGGATTTCTTGACACTCAACAGTGTGACAAATAGTACAGTCCTGTAATTTTGCATGTGTTGCAAACTGTTACTAAGATGGATCATAAAATCTAAACGTTGAGATGGATCACCCTAAACTAAAAATCAAAACTTCAGCTGTTCCAATACTAGAACTACAGATGTTTCAAAAGCACTTAATCATACTTAATTATGTTCTACCCATCTGTTTGCCATTTTGGAAATAGTTGTAGGGAGCTGGTTTAGCAGATGCCTGTATATTCTGTACTCAGCTGAGGACTCCAGCTTGGTACAGTGTGCGCAGGCTGGACCTTTAACACCTGAGTTCCATTCTCCTCAGATTTTATGACCTCAGAACAGTTTGCAGAAAACAAGCAGGCCGAGTGATTTAATGCATAATTTTCTCCCCTTGGAGTCTCTCTGGATCTCATTTCACAGTAGAGGGCACTGTGCAGTTGGAATTTGTCCCCTTGAGAAACTGTGTAAACTCCTGGTTTCTTGTAGGCATAGAGATTCCAGGGCACTCTTCAAACTTACAATTTTAGCTTTGCATGACACTTGTGGCTAGTTAAGGTAGTTATATTTTAGTGCAGCTCTTGTTATGGTTTCTAATGGATTTTTTTTTCTACTTTTTGTCTTCACTGCTGCCGTGCGTTGTTAAATAGCTGCACGGTTCCATTTCAGATATGGCTATATTTTTGTGGTCATCCAGTAGATCGCTATATTGAGTATTTAGTTAAATGCTTTGTGGATCTTTCTGTATAAAAAGAGCTCCATTGAGACTAAGAGGATATTATTATTCATAATGTGGTGACTAGTTTCACACATGGCTGAAGCAAAATAAATCATCACTGTTTTTAACAAAACAGTGAGTAGACCTCTTGTTGACCACAACATATTTGTGGTCAGCAAAGAAAGAGTCTTTTATAGCTATTAATATGCTGCCAAGGTGCTTTAGCTGAGATTTTTGCCCTAAGGGATATGGGCTTCCACTACCACAAATTTGTATTTCTCTGGTAAGCCTGTTTCCACAGCCCTACCCTTACTGAGTGATTTGATACAAAAATCCAGCCCTGAAAAGAGAAACTGGTTACTGAAAGAATTGATAGAGATGACTATTGCCATGATGCTGAATCCAATAACAAGATGAACAACACTTGTGATCGTTCAAGCAGTGATTTTTAGTTCTGAGCATCTGTACACATAACAGCTAATAAGTTGGGACAAAACATTGCAATTTCTCACCCTCAGACTCCTGCTGAACAGGCCCTGGTGGCAGCCAGTGCTGGCTCTTCAATGCTTCTTCCCTTCACTTTACAGAAATTAATATGAACTTTTCAGCCTGCATAGAGCCATTTGCCCAAGTGAAATTCTCACCAGAACTTTTGAATATTTTTCCAGTCAAAAACCAGGAAATTTGAACACACTGTAATATTGTTTAAAGGAATGTTGTTTGTAATATGCACAACAAGAAAAGATTCAAAGTAACATATAAAGAAGAGTCATGAGTGGTATGAGAAGAGGGAAGTAATGTAAAATAAGAAAGCTATTCTCCACGGCATATCATTATGTAAATCAAAAGCAGAACCCTTACTTTAAAGGCTTACTTTTGACTTAAACATGTTTATTGAAATACCATTTACAAAAGGTCCTATTCTGATCTAAACCCAGTGTAAAAAGGAACACCTTCACTGAAAGCAGTGAAAGCTTGGTGAATTTATAGAAGCAAAATTATGTATGAAATAAGAAGCATGGTCATCCTTACAAACTTATCTAAACCTCCTTGTAGTTCTCCAGATGAACTTTAAGTTGCATATCTGCAAACATGAAAAATGCAAATTGTTTACTGAAGACATTTCTCAACTTCTGATATATTTATATATAGATTTTGATTACATTTGTAAGTCTACAAGATGCACACTCTGTTTACTTTGCTGTCCAGCTCTACATTTTCGTGTGAAGCAAATATTTTCTTCCATCTCTAAACCGCATTAAAAGCATCAGTTTTCTGTGTTTTTAAAGATATTAAATTCTTCATTGTTCTGCGTCTAAAGTACGCTGTATTCTGCCTATACTCTGAGCTGACCAGATGCAATCCAGCTCAGAAATAATATGACATAATCATGACAAAGATGTATCCAGGTTACTGTACACAATCACTTTTTAGGACATTTGTATCTTACAAAAAGTTTTTGAACAGAAAATTTTCTATCTGGATAAATACATTAGGTGCTTTAAAAAAAACTTCATGCTGCATCTGTTGTCCTTTCCCAGCATGTATGTATGTCTCTGGTACCCAGCCATGGTATGTGAAGTGGTTAATGGTGCTGAAGTTCGTTGCAAAAGTAAAAAGAGTGAATATTAGTTTAAAAAGTGAAATTCAGCTGAAGGAATTGGATCTCATCAGACCTGATTTTCTACCATCTGTGGCAAACATCCATGCTCTGCAAATTGGGCTCTTTTTACGACACTAGTCAAATAAATATTTTTATAAGTAAAGCCTAGAAACTATTTTCCTGAAGTTTCACGGAGTTCTGTTTACATATCTATTACATCTATTGTAATGCCTACCATCTCATTCATCGTCTTGGGGTTTTTCCTTTTCATTGCTGATAAATACAGAGCGTTAAAAAGGTCTTGATTGGGTAACAGTTAATAACGCTGTTCCTGCTGAAGCAGTTCTGCTGGATGCTAAGCATCGGAAATTATAAATAGTATGAACAGGAGAGCTGATAAGATTTGATAATATTTTACTGTGGGAAAAATGTAATTATTTTTGCTGTTTCAATGCCAACTCCATGTAAATGTCATTAGCTCTATGACAGAAGAACGAGAAAGTTTTATGGGTTACAGATTTTATGTGTAATGAGATGCCAACATAAATATGTGTCCTTATCTATCCTGCTCCTTTCTTCTTGCTTCTAAATTAAAATGGAAATTTTCTGAGCTTTTGTAGAAGTTGCTGCACTTTTTTCCTGAACAAGAAGGATGATGTCTCAGGAAGAGCCTTGATGTTGTTTATGGGGATCTGGACGACATTTCTTCTTTAGGATCTCTCTGCTGCAGGACAAGCATTTTTCATGGCTTTATTCCTGGGTTGCTGCCTGTGAGAGGAAGGTATTGCTTTTTAGTTTTCCAAATGACCTCTGGGTGAAAGGTTTTAATAGTGGCTAAGTGTTTAGGTTCTGCAATGACCCAATGGATATTTAGCAGGATTTCACTTGTCTTGCCTGCTTCTCAATATTAAAATCTTAGAAATATGCATTAGTTCTTTCAGGGGAAAAATAGTACTGAAGTTATCTAATTTGTTTTGACAGTTATGAAACTTGTTCACTATAAACAAAAAGGCCTTTTGAGGGCCGTTTAGCTGGTCTGGGAAACTTTTGGAGTTTCCAAAACTCTCTTCTGTGAGCTACAGTTCTATTCTTCCTCAGAGAGCAGATGCTGAACTTCACCTTACTCCTTCTCCCCTGCAGAGACTGAGCATACTACGTTGTTAGTGCCTTCCACCTTACGATGTGAAAAGCAACCTTGGCCACCAAGTCAATCTCATTTTATCAATAAAAGCAAGGTGAGAGGCCATGTAAGGATATAACAAAGCTGACCTTTCTGTTCATAGGTACCAGGATACTCAAGCTAGCCAAGATATTTTAGCTGATATTTTTGTCTAGGCCAAGCTGTTCTTGCAAACTAAAGCTTGTTTATGAAACCTTCACTGAAAGCAGGTGTTGCAGACATCCCATTAGTAACCTTTGACTTACCTTCCCCTTTGAAACTTTTCTTCCCAAAGGGCTGACATTTCAAAGTCCCCCTTTTTTTGTGTCCCTCCAAGTTTGCATATTGTAAACATTTTTCTTCTCTGCTCTGATGGAACAGAGCCAAAATCTGCACAATGGGGGAACTAGATGTTAATGAGCAGAGATTGTGGGAAAATGTGTACTGGGCTGCCCTGCCTGACCTGCATGATAATGCTACATTTAGCACATTCTTTTCCATTGGTGTAGCAGGCCTTGAAATAGCAGCAAACAACACATATTGTGAAGGTTTGTTTTAAAGAACACTGCTTTCCTAGGAAAGTGGAAATAACAAATTATTTATTGTGTACAGTTGGCAGGTGGACAGCTGGCCCTGGAAATATTTATGCACAAACAGTGGTGTGAAATAATATATTCTTCTTCACGGTTTCAGGAACGTTACTTTACATGAAGGTTTAAATTATGTAGAAGACAAGTATTACTTACAGGCTCATGCTGAACTGAGGGAGTTTACAATTGCAATGGGTATTGGGCCTGTTAGGATAAAAACTATTCTAGCACCTTGGCAACTTCTAAATAGATTTTTTTTTACTCTGGCTGTGTTGACTACCCCTTCCTAATGTGTTTATGTCAGTGGAGTTTTGTTTGTACGAAATGCTCCTGAAATATTAATTTTGGTTTCTCTGAGCCAAGTTTCATTTAATCATAAAACAAAATTTATGTCTCAACCATATGAAAATCATTAGGGGCAAAAGTATTCTGAGAACATAAACAATGCCATGTGACTTAGACACCCAATTGCACAGCTTGAACCTATCAAGTGGTGAACATATTAAAATACTAAAGAGAACACTTACAGTCAGCATTTGGTGTGCAATGAGTAGGGGGAAATTTGTTTGCACAAAACTTCTGACTAACGAAGAGGAGTACCGAAGGAATTCATAACAAAAGACTGACTGTATATAATTTCTGAGCAAAGAAAGGGAGTAAATCCATTAAGCAAGCTATTTCTTGCAAACTTTTTACCCAACCATTTTTTAAATTATATATATATATATGTCCAACTTTGCTCTCTTTTCAGTTAAGGAAAGAGTAACTAATGTAGTAAAAAATGCTTACAAATGTGAACTGTTTACAAATGACATTTCATTGGGAAATGCTCATTTCTTCACAGTCAAAGATTCCTAAAGAGCTTTTCTATGGGGAAAGAGACTTCCACTTATTACCTTAAAAACAACAGTCTTATCTCCACCATGGGGTGGATATGGGCTTTGAGCCATATTTTGCAAAGGACAAAGCAAATTCTTTAGCAGAACATCTGCTAGATAAGAGCAGCATTCCTTAGAATAGATTTTCTGATGAAAGAGGTGCCAAAGCCTTGATTTCAAAAGTACTTGTATGCTAAAACAACTACTGTCTGTGCTAGTTCTGTGACATGCTTTCAGGAACAATTTCAAAGCCCAGCTAACACCCAAAATACAGAGATGGTTAATAATATGCTTTGGAGGCTACTCAAATAAACTTACATTTTGCATAATAAAAGAAAAGAATGCAGAAGTATCAATCTGTTTTTCAGGAATCTTTAAAAAGGCATGAGATGCATATGTGACCAGCTGATAGGCAGTCTCTGCCAATTATCTGATGAATTTCTATGGTCTGTAACTCCAGCTGCTACACCCTCAAAGCTGCCCAGAGCATCTAAAGGATGATAGCTGTTCTACATGTCCAGAAGTTTATGCAGTAGGGGGGATGTTTATGTGTGTTTTCACATGCTGTCAAACTGCCAGAAGGGCATTGCAGCAATGCACTATTATTCTGTCATGCAAAAAAAGTGTGGCACTGAGAAAGGAAATGTGGCAAAGGTAAAAGAATACAAACTTGACATATGTTCACAAACACCCCTTGCTAATGCAGGATAATGTCTGTTGCAGAGACTTTCCAGGACTGGAGGACTCCAGCTAAGTCTGAGTCCTGGGTTCAGGAGTGTGCTTGCTTGGTCTTGCTGTTTGTCCTAGGGAAATTTTTGTGATCCAGGTGGGTATCTTACCAAGCTGAGAACTTTCAGTTCCTGTCTTTCACTCCCTATCTTTCATGTCTTTTGCTACAGTTGTGGGGTTCTAATGTCCCTCATTGTGTGGTACAATGACTACAGACCATCTCTGTATTGTCAAATATTTCTGCATAATTATTTGAATCAAACTTCAGTACATGTGTGTGTCAAGGACTGACTCAGTAACCTTGTCTAGGGAAGCACTGTGCTCTTTCCTGTTTAAGCCTTAGGCCACCTGCGCTTCTCATGGAGCTGCACCTTGGTCACATGCCTTCTATTTGTTCTTCTTCCTCTTCATTGCACTCGAGGGATGTTGTGGTCTGTGCTTGAGGAACTGCCTCAAGTGAAAGAGTCGTGATACTGCACTTTTGCTGGAAACAGGAAAGCAGGAACATGGGATCTATAGTGAACAAAGAGGGGTCAGGAAAGTTGCTTATACTTTTCATCCTCCCTTGGTTCCTGCTGGGTCCTGGCAGGTTTTGATTATTTTTTTTTTCTTGGCTGAAATTCTGCAATTTGTAGACCATTACATCACAGATTGTGTGTGATGATTATGCTCCCATACTAATGAGTACACCCACCCCACCTCTCTTCTTGTCCTGGATTTACATTTCTGCAGTTTTTAAAACCCTGCAGAAAGTATTTTTATCTTTGTTCTTTCATCTTAAATTGGTTCCTTTAGTTTCACAGTCTCAAATTCCCATATTCAGTATGTGGATGCCACATTGTCTTCAGCCAGTCAGTGCTAACTTCTTCTTGAGCAATTACCATCATTCAGACTAAGTATTGTAGGGGGATCAGATCAGGTCATGTCTTGGGTCTGAGTCTTTCCTATACTGATTTTGTTGGGCCATAGAAGGTCTATATCACACCCTCCTTTCCCAGAAGTGTTTGAGTACTCACAGTATTCAGACCAGGGGAGGGTTAAGAAAGTTTTCAGCAACAGTAACCTGCACACATCTGTGCTCATATAGAGAGCGTAAATGGAGGGTTATGTTA
Source organism: Phaenicophaeus curvirostris (assembly GCF_032191515.1). NCBI lineage: Eukaryota > Metazoa > Chordata > Aves > Cuculiformes > Cuculidae > Phaenicophaeus > Phaenicophaeus curvirostris. The sequence goes on along the minus strand of NC_091393.1, from coordinate 82,321,154 downwards.
CGTTAAATGTATTTCAGGTTGTTCTTGTTAAAACTCTCAGGGCTTCTTTAGTAAGAGTGAGGTTTATTAAGAAAAACATCACTATTACAGAAATCATTTAAGCACAAGTTAAAACATGATTCTGGATAGGAATCAAAAAGCATGTATATAGATGATTTTCAACATAGGTTTTACAGATCTGATCTCACATCATATTTTTATTATTCTGCTAATAGGTGTCACCTTAACATTTGCAACAGATATTTCTCAAATTTTTATATGATCCTTTGCTGCCTCTAGAGTTTAAAATACAGACCCTAAAATCTCTCTTTTAAAAATAGTACCACTGCTACCACTTTACAAATGTTGAGATGAGTTACAGAGTAATTGAAGAACTTTCCCACTCTCAGAAAAGAAGACTTGGGCTTGTGAAGTCCAGTTACCTTTACTTTCCTAATCACAAGCTCTTCTTGAAAATGGAGGAGATAATTTCTTTTGAGACAGTGATGTTTCACAAAGTAAGCGCAGCTTTGGTCTCTTGTTAAGAAATGCAAGCCTTTGAAAACCTGTTTGCTGCCAAAAGACTCTTTTCTTTCAAGACTTTTAGCTATGGATGACCCTCTGTTAGCATCTTGTCCAGCTGTTCTTTATAAATATCTCTTAACTTATAAATGAATTGTTTTCTTCAATTAAGCTCACTGTGTTACTATGCAGAGTTAGCAAATGCACAGGTTTGCAGTGGACTTATTAGTTTACCAAATCAGTTGTCTTGTGGTTTTATATTTGGTAGTTATACCCTGTATATTTTTAACTTTCTGGCATGATCGACCCAATTTGGTGATGTGATACAAGATATATACAAGATATAGAAAACAATGCTACAAAATAATATTTTGACATTTTTAATCTAGCAGAGAAGCTCTGTTGCTCGTCTTGTCTGGCTGTCAAACAGATGGGCTAGTGTCCCATGAGTAGAAAGCCACTTCCTTGCATAATAAACAAAGAAAGAGAAGTTGTCTGCAAACCACTAGTGCATTGTAATGTTAGATGCAATGTCTCGATATTGTCAGAATGGGTTCCTGAAGCACATTTCTTTGACATTCTGTCATAAGTCAGATACAAGGCAGTGTTAAATCAAAATTAAAACTTTAAAAGGCTGCCAACTCTTTAACTGTTTCCAACCAAAGAATGCCAGTAAAATTATCCTCCATTTTCTAAATATTGCTATCCAACTAATAGACAATAGAGAATTAAGTAGAGTTTTTAATGGAGGTAAGATTATTCAGCCCATACGCCACATTCCAAAAACATGGCATACATTTCTTTCTCCTTTTTCACTTTTAAAAATAAGGAGTTTCATTCTAACACTATGCTTGCTTGAGGTACAGTCTGGTCATCATATAGTGGAAACTTATGGCCCTGGCTGGTCATTCCATTAGAATTTTTTTTTATGAGACACCTCAGGAAAGACCCACAGAAATCAGTATGTATTTCTTAAGACTGGTATTTTCCCTTAAATTCAAAAAGTAGCACATTATGTCTACGTAGAAGACTATGGCTGGTCACTTTTCTCAAGAACTGTCACATATTGCAAAAGAATTCCTACCTCCACTGAGGTAGGAATAAGTGACAAGTGTTGTCATTTACAGGGTAAAGACCTCTTTTTGTGAAACAAATGTTCCAGCTTTTAAAAAAAAATCACTAAGTATAATGTTCCAATATTAAGGTAGAAATTATTCTTTCTTTCTGGTTCTTCCAGGAAGAAAAGGTACAGTTCTCAAACTTTCTTAAACAATTAATTATGACAGCAGTCATTTAAAAAAAAAAAAAAAAAGGAAAAAAATAAGATAATCAAATTCCAGATGTTTAATGCTGGCTGAGCCTGTAGGATATGGAACTGCTGAGCAATGCCTACTTACATAGTTGCACTTACAGGTCTTAAGATCTTACCACTGAAATACCATGTTTAACTTAGACTCAGATATGATTCCAGTGATCTGAGAAAAAAACAACACCCCTACTGGATAGACTGAGCTGACAATTCCTTTCTTATCCCTATTAAAACTAAGAAGAACTTAAAGCTAGAACTAAGACCTTTCACATGTGCCTTGATGAAGACTTTTAAGGAACTACTGTAAATTGAATCGCTGACAAAATCCTAAGAAAATCACAAATATCAGTGCAGACTGTTGTTGTTTGACTTCTATAATAGTTTTACAATTTGTATTTCTGTCTCTAGAATACGTTATCAATACAGAAAATTTCAAGAGGATATACTGAAATTAGTATGTATCCCTTGTCACAGTTTCTTATCTTCTCTGCTTTAGAGTGAATAAAATGGATCCAATTTGTCAAAAATATGTGGAAAAGAGAAGAAAGACTTTTGGGGAATATCAGTCATGTCTGAGTTTTTACATTCAGAATATATGAATGAATATGCAGTATACTGCATATCTCCTGAAGTGCTTTGACTTTTTGGATCAGTAGTTGTGTATATGAAGTATTTTTTCCATCTATTTTCCTTCCCCTGCCTTTGCAGCTCACTGGAAAGGTGTGATATTTTCTTAGTTGTCTAGATGATAGAAAATTCAAAATGTTTTCTAGAAGTATAAATCCTGAAAATTCAGTTTGACTTGTTCGCTGCTTGTAACTCAGTTTGTGTTTTATTTTACCCCATATGCTGTCTTCTTGTTTCATTCTGAAAAAGGAAGCAGTAAGTTACTAGATGATCTTAAACGAGATAACGTTTACGATGTTTATGTTAACTAGTGAATTCAAGTGACCCAAATGTACTATAGGAAACCTCAGTTTAACCTGGGGTCATATGATAATTATCAAGAAAATTTAATTAAAAATACCCTTCAAATTTTACCCCATTTTTGTTGATTGCTCTCTATCTTCATTTGTCATTCTTAGTAAAGGAGAGTAAACCCACTTTTCTACAAAGGTTGTATAAATTGTGGAAGTAACAATGCCACACTTATGAACAGCAAACAATATCATTGGGAACAAGAATCTTATTTCGTTTCTTATTCTTCATCATACAAAATCTAAGTATTTATGAAGGACCTTAGGAGAGTTCTGTGAGATATAAAACAGAGCAGGGGGCTTAAGGCATGGGTTTGATGCTTTGAAGCAGCTTTCCAGTGTCTTTAAAACAGTACAAAGAATAGTAAAGTTTTCTTAATCCTCTTTTTGAATAAAACAGTGATGTTTCACAGGCTGCAACAGTTTTGAAAACATAAATAAGCTAAGCCCCTTTAAGTTTGCATCATATGAATCCTGTGCAATCATATGTAACCAATGATTAAAGCGAATAACTGGATCAAGATTTGTGCCTGCAGTTTAGTAGGACCTCTGGTTCATACTTTGAACCAAATCAACCCTGAACATTCTTTCCCCTCATTCATTCATGCTAGGAAGTTTTATGAAAAGCACAGGCAGGACAATGCATCAACTCCTTTCAGCAGGGCTTTTGGGTACTGGAAAAAGTGGAAGAGAAAAAAATGCTCAGGCTGCTGTGTTTATAATGAAGGGGTCATGGCTTTACACTCTGTTTCTGTTATTTTCCTCAATAAGCTTGTACATCTGGTAGAGTAGACTGAGAAAAATACTACTAGAATTCATAGATTTGCTCCAATTAGGCCAAGAAGCAACGGTTCAGTGAGATGAATGCTTTTGAAATAATATAATTGCTGTGGATGTGGTCTTCCTGGACTTCAGTAAAGCCTTTGACACAGTTTCTCACAGCATTCTGCTTGAGAAACTGTCAGCCTCTGGCCTGCAGAGGCGCACACTCTCCTGGATGGAAAACTGGTTGGATGGCCGGGCCCAGAGAGTGGTGGTAAATGGTGTGAAATCCAGCTGGAGGCCAGTGACAAGTGGGGTTCCCCAGGGCTCAGTGCTGGGTCCAGCCCTGTTCAATGTCTTTATCAATGACCTGGATGAAGGCATCGAGTGCACCCTGAGCAAGTTTGCGGATGACACTAATGTGGGTGGAAGTGTTGATCTGCTGGAGGGTCGTGAGGCCCTGCAAAGGGATCTGAACAGGCTGGACCACTGGGCAGAGTCCAACGGCATGAGGTTTAACAAGGCCAAATGCCGGGTCCTGCACTTGGGGCACAACAACCCTATGCAGTGCTACAGACTAGGAGAAGTCTGTCTAGAAAGCCGCCTGGAGGAGAGGGACCTGGGGGTGATGGTTGACAGCCGACTGACCATGAGCCAGCAGTGTGCCCAGGTGGCCAAGAAGGCCAATGGCATCTTGGCTTGTATCAGAAATGGTGTGGCCAGCAGGTCCAGGGAGGTTATTCTGCCTCTGTACTTGGCACTCGTGAGACCACTCCTCAAATACTGTGTTCAGTTCTGGGCCCCACACCACAAGAAAGATGTTGAGGCTCTGGAGCGAGTCCAGAGAAGAGCAACAAAGCTGGTGAGGGGGCTGGAGAACAGGTCTTATGAGGAGCGGCTGAGAGAGCTGGGGTTGTTTAGCCTGGGGAAGAGGAGGCTGAGGGGAGACCTCATTGCTCTCTACAACTACCTGAAAGGAGGTTGTAGAGAGGAGGGTACTGGCCTCTTCTCCCAAGTGACAGGGGACAGGACAAGAGGGAATGGCCTCAAGCTCCACCAGGGGAGATTTAGGTGGGACATTAGGAAAAAATTCTTCACTGAAAGGGTCATTGGGCACTGGAACAGGCTGCCCAGGGAGGTGGTTGAGTCACCTTCCCTGGAGGTGTTTAAGGCACAGGTGTACGAGGTGCTAAGGGGCATGGTTTAGTGTTTGATAGGAATGGTTGGACTCGATGATCCGGTGGGTCTCTTCCAACCTGGTTATTATATGATTCTATCTTTCACATATCAATATGAAGAATACTTCCTAGTATCAGAACACCTTTTAATGCACCCCCTTGCAATACTCAACAATACAGCTTGAGTCAGCCTTAAAAGCTGATAAATTACATTGCTTAAATGTTTGTTCTGCATATTGGTTTCAATACTAAACTTTCTACTTTTATCCTTTATTATTTCTAATATGATATGTCAGAATAAAATTATGTCCTTCACTGTGAAATGAAAAGCTGGCAATACTGATAATGTGATTAAAATGTGGATTTAAAAGATCTGGCTAAAATGATGGAGGAGGAAAGAAAGGAAGGGAAAATAAATCAGAATCAGTGAAGGAAACATCTTTGCACAAATCTTACAGTGTAGCCAAAGTCCATGCGAACTATGTGTATTCAATTTATATCAACACATACAGTTTACTGCCTGGCATCAGATATTGTGATCTGATGTGTATTGAATTACACCAGAGATCTGCTCCATTTCCAGACTTATGCTGCATCTGTCTTGGCATGTTGGGTAGCAGCAGTGACCACAGCACTTCATGAGGTTTGAGAGAAAACTCTAACAAAAGTGAGAGTTTGGGCTCACTTGACTCAACTCCCTTGCTGCGCAGACATCTGCATCGTTGTCCTGTTTCTAGATCTAATGCCCTTCACCTTAAAGCAGGCAGCTGCTTGCTTTTGCAACCCTGCTAGAAAGCTTTACCAGAAAAACGCTGGTGTGAGCTGCAAGTTTTATCCTCATTTTCAGTCACACTGTTGGCTGTCCTCAGCTCTTTGCTGTCTATGCTACCTCCCACAAATGCAATAATTGAGCATAGTCACTCTTGGCCTAAATTTTGTGAAGTTAATAAGACAAGTCCCCTTAATTTTCTCTCATAAGAGAGGTTATCCATTCCTCTTGCCATCTCAATAGGCCTTTGCGCATTTTCCAGTCTTTTACCTTTCTTGAATGTCAGTGATGAGGATTTATATCTACAGCCTCAGGTGAACTAGTACTAGGGCATGGTGCAATAGTTTCAGTAATTCCCTTTTCTACTTTGCTTGATGCCTGGTGAGGTTGCATTTGCCTTTTTGAGTGATCAAATAAAATGCCATACTCCTTCTCCTCCTTTGTTATGTAAATCATGTAAATCACGGTGTCTGAACTTGTCAGAAAAATTCTGGTTTTCCCTTGCTGATACGGCATTGCAATCTATGCAGCTGAATTCTATTAAGGTCATTCCTCTGCAATACTTTTGTCTTCCTTTTAGCATGGGCAGGGTTCCCCTATGTTGTGTCATCACTAACTTTCATTAGGGCACTTCTACTGATTGTTACCAAAGTCATTAATGAAAGTATTAAATACATCCTGCTCCAGATTAATAGGTTTTTAGGTGCCTGTTTAGTAACCTTCAGTTGGTTTTTTTTTGGTATGATAGTTCTGAGACCCAAATAGTTTCCTTCTTCTGAAGTAATGTGTCGCATCTAATGTGTAGCTTACCTTTGGCACACCTCAGGTGAGTTTTATTCTATTTTTCTTTTATCTTGAATGGTCTTTAATCTCACTAATTCTTCCTAAATTCTTATATCTTATTGAGTAACAGCCCAGTATGGGACCTATTATTGCTCAGTTCCCTCTTTTCCCATTCTGAAATACAGGGACTACTTTTGTTATTCTTTAGTTGTGTAGTACCAACACAGGAGTATAAGACACTGAGCACTTTTCTATGGAGATTGCTTGGTGTTTCTTAATTGGAGTGCATTTAGCTCTGAGCTTTTCTTTCATTTCTGTACTGACGTTCATATTATCTACCATTTTGTGTGCGACTGTTCAACATTATTAGAAAATGAGCTGCTCTCAACAGCAATAACAAAATCTTTCTGAGTAATTTCCCAAATATCATAATTAAAATCTATGTTTCATTAGGTTCTCAAGTGTTTTGTTAACTCCAGACAAAGCAGGGATTTTCATAGTCACAGATAGGATTTAGACATCAAATCTCTCTCTTTTTTCTGTCTTTCACCTTCAGAAAATCTTCACATGGAAGTATATATGATTTGTGAACTATTGTTTCTCAAAAGGCAGAGAGTAATACAAGGAGCAGATACTTCTGACTTTTTTTAGCACCTGTCAGCTCTGTAGCACCTCTGGCCTTTTTCTTCAGGGCTTCAATAATTAGACCTGTGTGAAGTTTCACACGTAGAATGGAACTGGATGATTCCACCATCTAATCAGGTCAAAGGCTAAATTCCTCTTGTGTGCAACATGTTGCCCTAGGATGAATTATAGGCCTGTAAATTGGAATGGTTAGATCCTTAACTTTGGTATATTAACTTGTTAATTTATTTTTTGCAGTTGATAGAGAATCACTACATCACTCAACTGTCAATTTCACATCACTACTGGCTTCTTTTGCCCACGCCTTGCAACCTGAATTGCAGGGTGTGTTTTTATGCTGTGTTGCAATACCTCTTTGCTTTTGTAATTGCAGGAGAACAGGTCAATGACACAAAGCATCACACAGCCTTGATCCAACATGCTGATCCATTGCTGACTTAAAGCAGTGTAGCTGCCTATTTGAGTGCTCTGTGGACCTGGTCCCAAATGTGGCAATCTCACTGCAAGCATTAAATGCTGGTCTAAACTGGAATGCATAGTCTGGCATGCTTGATGTACATTGTATAAAACTGGTTATGGCATTGCCTTTGCCATGAGAATTGCAAGCTCTGATCATGAAAACTAGGGTTCTTAAAAGAATAAGAAATTAAAGAATTTTGCAGATAAGTGAGCACATGGGTACAAGTTTCAAACAACCTCTATGCAAAATTGCACTTTATGTCTAGTGTCTGAAGAGTTAGATACCAGTTTGTTGCACGCTTTCTAAAGTTGGACTGCTAATACTACTGTGTATGCTATCTATTTAATGTACTGAACCCTTTCCTTGAGATTTGTTTTCTTCCACAGTGAATAGCACACAGTGAATAGCCTAAATGCTTGGCATGTTTTCATCCTTGCAACACAATCTGGCGATGTCTGTCGATAACTGGATCCACAGCTGGAATATGCAGGTCTCCCTCTTTTCCCAGATGAGATTCTTAACAGTACTTTTTATTCTGGCAGTTGATCACTTCTGTCAAGATACAGTTGCCTTTAGCCAAGCTTGTGGGATCTCTGCAAAGCTTTTCTCAGCCACAAATCATTTTTTCGTTCAGCATGTCAGTTGACATCCTTAGTTTTATAAATCAGTTCAAGAGGGTGGACACCCATTTCACCTCCTCACCAAGGGCTCAGTTCTCATATTTTCTGAAGTTATTTATTTTTGCTTAGGGGATAATGCAGTTTTACTCTTCTACTGCACTATCAAGAGAAAAGTCCCTTTGAGCCAAACACCTGCTTTCCTTTAGAAAGAATGATGGGGAAATGCCTTTTTAAAAGCCTCTATTTATCTACTTTCTTAGTTTATGAAAAGTCCCTGATTACTCAGATACCCTGAGATTTAGGAAAAAGGTATAGCTGATTAAGTCAAAAGAAAAGGAAAAATAAAGTACTGCTTTTTTTTGCCACGGAAGGAACAAAACTATGGCAATGTGCCCTCTTGGTTACCAGATACTCATTCTCTCCTGAAGTCAAAATCCAGAAGCGAGTGGTCTCCACTAAGAAAACAATAGGACACTTGGTGTCTATGATTTCCAGGCTTGGGAGTCTCTGCCGGGCAGTGCTTGCGAGTTGGAAGCCTGCATGAGACACACAAGTGTTACTTCACCTTACAGGCTCCAGTTTACTCATCCAGAAACTTCCCCTCAAGCTAGAAATAGAGATGGCTGTGTTAGGAAGTTTCCAGGGTATTTATGGATGCATTGGCCTGTCAAGATTTTATGCTACTTCATTATTTCTCTCCCCTGACAAATCTTGAGAAAGGTGTCATGAAGCTTTGTTCTTAGCTGTAACTTTCTTAATGGCTTAAGAGTGTTAAACATTTAATTCTTATTACATTCCTAATTCTCTTATTATTTTTAACAAACTCACAAATTCTTTTCCCACACATTTTAAGGTGGCAATTTGCAGATGTGATGTGACCATGCTGCATAGTGTGGCCAAGATTGCAGGGTACATCAGATCCTTCTGTCCTTCCAGTGTGAGTAGCATTTTGCAGCACCACAGGGAAAAGCTGGTATTGTTGATACATCTGAGACTTTATACAGCACCAGAAATTTAAAGTAACAGATCATGTTCTGTGGCGAAGAAGGTAAGGAGCACAAACACTCCAAGCATACATTAACAGACATGACTGCAATTTAATTCATCATAAGCTTCAATTGCTTTTCTATTGTATCAGTGCCTTAAGAGCTCAGTCACAGACTGTAGCTGTATTGTACTGTATGAACACATGGAGGAAAAAATAGTTCTTGATACCAAGTGGTTTAGCCTTGAGTCATCTCACTTATAGACTGTGATTTTGATCTAAAATATGCAGAATTGTGTAGTCTAATTTTTTTCTAGTCTAACTTGCTAAGACCAGCAGAGGATGGGGATATAGCTATAGTAGTGACACCCATGCCTACAGCTGATCCTAAGCACTTCAAGCAAAAGTTTGTGCCTACAGAATTTTGGCCTTCTCAGGTGGTCTGTGGCCAGCAAGCAACAGCACATGTCTCCACTGCTGCCTTCACATACCTTTCAGTATCTTCCTAAAATAAGTCCTCTCTGAGGCCAGGTTACTACATCTCTTTCTACTTTGCCCTCTGGGCTTCTGTGCATCCAGTTTTCAGCTGAAATGAGGAAGGCAGCATCACCTTTGGATTGGATATTTATCCTCCAACTCAGTCCAGATTTTGGAAAATTTTTATGAGTCACAGGAATAAGAAGAACTATTAAGAAATTAATAAAAAAGGTGGGTTTGTGTTGCGTGTTAGGTTTTTGTTCATTGCTTGTTTGGTTTTCTCCCTATGGCAATGTGTAAATTCTAGTCAGAAGTGTATGTAAGGTTCTGATGCAGGTCTTAGGTCAGGGTGATTTGAAGCAAGGACTGAGACTTGGTTCTTCTCATCATAGGTAAATATCCTAATCTGCAGACTACTGATAATAATGTGGGGAAATTTTCACATTATTCTCTATTGAAGACGTTACACTTAGTAAAAGAATTACTATTTCCTGCATGAGCAAAAGAGGCAGATGGACTCTGTAGAGCTGTTTTGGAATTTAGTGGTGAAAACAGAACAGAGCTTCCAGCAAGCTGGATTCAGATCACTGCTTTTTTGAGAGGGGCAGGGACCCTTTCCTTTCAATGCCCTAGCACTAAGCTTCCTCATTTCTAGCAGTAAGGTGGGGGCAGAGACTGGAATAAAATTAAAATAACTTAGTCTAGAAACCTTTACAAATATAGTGAAGGGCCCGAAAGTGCATTACAAGTAATGGCATATTGGCATTGGAGTGAAAAAGTTGTGGAAAGGACAAATATTCATGACTTACTTATATATTGTCTAACTCAGTAGATATGTGTTTTCAGTGTGGTCTCAGATATCACACTATAGTATGTAGTATGTATACAGTAAATGTTATGTATAGAGTATAGTGTGTCTCTTAACTAGTTCTTAGACCAAATTTCATGGCCAGTAGAGCATAGTTACACTTAGAAACATTTTCCATAATGGAAACTTCAACATTTTGTATGACTTAAAATGTGAAATAGTTCCAGACGCAGCTGTACACCTAAAGGGAAAAGCAACTGTATAAGCAGAATGTCATTTTTATTACAAATTGTCTGCAATTTTATAAGCATAATAGGACTTTTCACATTTCTGATAACCAAATATATTTTCTCCCATTTGCACTCCTATTGTTTTACTGGTACAGTGTCTTCTAGTTAGCATATCCCTTTCATGCAAAAAAACCAAACTAGACTTTACAGAGAACTGCAAAGTCAGTTGTGTCTGCTGAAAAAAAGTTGTTAAAAAAAAAAAGTTGTTAAAAAATCTGAAAGTTTGAGGTAATGTAAAAAAAAAAAAAGAACCCTTTACTTTTGTTTCCCTTTTTAACTCCTTGAAAATGTCAATTAAATCTTAACTAAAAGTTTTGACTGAGTTTGTGAGGGTAGTACAGATGCTGAATCTCAGGAATAATAGGGAAATCCTTTGTCTATGCTTCTGCTGGCAGAGGGAAGCCTGTACACTAGGAATGTTTTCAATCCGTTTTTTGTTCAGGTAGCATTTTAATTTGCTCTTCTCTCACTGGATTTGGTAAGGAATTTCCTCAGAATGAACCAGTACGGATTAATTTTCAAAAATTACTACATTCAGAAAAACAGTAATTCTCAAGATTAAACACATAATCTCACCCACGAAACACACCTTAGATTTTATTCATTTCTCACTGACATAAGGTGTAATTTAGTTGTCTAAAATGGAGTCATTCATGATTTACTTCAGAAACAGGCCCACAAAGGCGATTTTTAACACACAACCAAATGACATATAATTTTTTCACATTCTCTCCCCAGTGTTCTTGTATACATCCTCAGTGGCGTTATTAAGCGGAGCTTTTCAAACAGATGAAGTATGTTACTCACTGTGGCTAAATTGTAATGAAAGAAGAGATGGCTGTTTGCCAGTGAATGGCGTGTAGCTTGTAGAAGCATGTAATTACATAAATCACAAACATATGCAGAAGATGTTTTCCCTTTATATTTAACTGGTGTTGCCTGGAGCTATAGCTGCTTGCAACTCTACTTAATTACCTTAATTATTTTAAATGTGTATATCTGGGCAATCTTTAAGCTTTATGAGAATGTTATTCATACCTTATCAGTAAAAATCTAAAGGGTCCATTCTTTCCCCAAAGGGGCTGCAGTAACTAGGTTTCTCCATACTTCAGGCATAGGGTGGCTGTAATGTTTACATCTTTATTTTGAAGTACAGGTTTTTTAAAAACTTGAGCCTCTGAAACTAATCAAATCTTGAAATCTCAGTAGACGTTACAATTTCCTGGTAGGAAATTAAGTGTTGTACATTGTTTGTGGAAAGAAAGTACCTGGAGAGGTCCTGATTAGCTGCTTTTACATGTTAATTTGCTGACTGTGTAAAAGGTGTTTGGCCAAGCAGATTGACAAGTGTCATTGGCTGTATTAAAATGGATACTTCCGATGGGAAATGTCAAAAAAACCTGACAGGCTAGCTAGGATTTTCCAGTTAGTTTTGTCAAGAAGTCAAATGTGTTACAGTGAGTCATTTTTTTAAATTCTCTTTTGCACTAGTGTAAACCTGATTCAAATAACTGATGCTAATGGAGTTGCCCCAGAAATACCGCAGGATAACACAGGCTTTTGGTTCTTCTCTCATTTATGTCAGTTTTATGTTGACTTCATGCCACTGATACTGGTCAAGTTACTTGTGCCTTAGACCAGTACGAATGAGAAAAGACATGAGTCCTGATATATATACAATGACTGGCCAATGTAGACATGCTTTAGTTTGCCCTAACTAATGTAAATTGGTGAGCATAGAATTCCTCCAGTTGAATACATTGAAAGTGGTAAGACCCTTGGGAACAAGAAACCTGATAGCTAAAGAAACTGAAAAGACCAAGCAGTAGGAACCATCAGTGACTGTCACGTGTAACTGATGAAGAATACTTATGAGTACGGATATAGAAACCTTATGCACCGAAAGATCAAGACAGGCAAGTTTGTGAGAAAAGGGTAGTATAATTTATTAGGTCAACTCTGCATTTATAAAAGCACATGGGTTTGGACAAATGAGACCATTGTATGTAACAACAACAACAAAAAAAACCCAGTTGTCAAACACCTGAGTGCAAAAATGGTGAAGCTGCAAAGATTTCAAGTTCCAGTAAAACACAAAACCAGTAACTATTAGGAATTTTAAAAGTCCAGTTCTAGAAATAAAGCAAATATAAATAAGTACCCAACGGAGAATCAGACTGTGCAAACACAGTACTTTTACATTATTCACTGTCAGGGAAATTGGATGATAGTTTGCACCATGTCTCTTTCTGTCAACCACTAATAGTTAACCTTGCAAGTGATGTCTCCTTAAAGAGCTTTTGTAAGCCATGAGATTGTTTTCACCTAGTTATAATGTGACATGCTAGATATAGATTGTATGTGCAGTTTTGTGACATGGCTTAGTCTTTTCTTGCACCACCCAAAAGACAACATACATAAAACATTACTGTTACTACAATGTCTTTTGAAAAAAAAAAGGAAGCCTTTGGAATGCCAGGGAGCAATGCACTTTCCACATCAGAGACTGGTTTGTTTAATAACCACAAATTATTTCAGGTAATTTGGCACCAATTTAATTGTACCCACAAGAACGTCCTCAACAAAAAAAAGTAACAAAAGAACCACCCCAACTACCAGCCTTGTCAGGATGAGCTGAAGGCAGAGTTTCCTTTCATTAAATTATGATTAGCCTTGCCTATCAAACCCCCATACCATACTGCAGACATGCCAAAGAGAAACGTAAATGGCATGTTTTGAAAATGAAGCTAGTGGAAAGTGATATTTTTCCCACACGTTAGAATGACAATAAAATCCTTCAGATGAAGGTGCACACCAAAACGGTCGTTAAAAATGTAGATATGAACAGCTGAAATTAAAATTCAGCCAAGGTAGTCAGTTAATGTCTTTCATTACATTGAAGAGCATGAGGATACCCCCTAGCCTTTAAGAGTAGCTAATCTGAATTTGTAGTTAGATTTTGTTATTTTCTTTTTCATTTTACATATTTCTCAATCACTGTGTGATTGGAAGACTCTGATATTTACATTAACCTACCACGTAACTGTATTATCAGTATCTATACAGAGGGTGATATATGCCCTGTCAGTAGCTTACAAAACTCTCTACTAAATAGCAGAAGAATCTGGGAAGGGGAAATCCCCCTAGTCGTCCCTCTAGGAAGAATGTATCTTGGTAATTTTAAATAGTGAAACCAAACACAAGCTTTGGAAGATACAAAGATTCGTTTGAAAAGATGGTGCTGGAGAGCTAATGTGAAACTCCAGTCACTTCAAGCGTTTGAGGTTCTTTCCAGCACAAAAGATAAACTTCCTTCTGTCCTCCTTGAAACGTGTTTACCTGCAGCTGACCAAAGGTAGTGCCACAGAAAGAATAGAGTTCTTTATAAGAAAGCCTTTGCTTTTCTCCCCGTGAAAGCCACATTCACCATGGCTTTTTTTCACAGTGAGATTTTTCCCCTACATGGAGCAGAGAAGAGCACATGGGCCAAATTTTGATATAAAGTCACTGACTGAATATAAGAAAATAATATTGGGGAAATTGAGTCAGCATTATTTTTCCTTAAAATACAGGCAATATTTTGTTTGCTCCCAATCAAAGCTTCAAGATAAAATGAAAACTTTCAGTTAGAAGTCAGAAGGAGACCACGGTCTATGTGATAGGTTCTCAGACTATTTACTATCTGTGTTTCCATCTTTGTTTCAAGTGGCTGTGTTTTGTCTCTGTTATATGCTCTAAAAGGTGTATGTATTTCCTTTATCTTTATCTTTATCTTTATCTTTATCTTTATCTTTATCTTTATCTTTATCTTTATCTTTATCTTTATCTTTATCTTTATCTTTATCTTTATCTTTATCTTTATCTTTATCTTTATCTTATATTTGAGTGTGCTGAGGCAATTTGATCTGATTTTTAAAATCATATTCTTTGGCATTGCATCTTTTTAGTCAGGCTTATCAGTGACTAGCTGCATAAGCACTGCTATGATTAAACAGAAATTATAAAATCTCTAAGCAGTAAGAATTTTGTACTATGGACCACTTCAAACAGTTTCAGCCTGAGTTTGTTTTTCAAAGGATTTCTTTGGTGACTGAAACTCTCGCATGAGTGGTAGAAGGGAGGGAGGAGAAAAAATGCGTTCAGCATGTTAATAATAATTAGATGGCATCTGTGAGATGCAAAGTTACAGCATGAATTACCTAACTTCATTCAACATTGAGGTCCATCAGATTGTTATGAAGCTTGCAAAATGTTTGTTCATTTGTTAGGAATACATGGTAAATTCCCCATCTTAAAGTTATACCCATGCAATGAAGGGTTGCAGTACTTGAGGCTTGAAGTGAAAGGGGCTGGATATGATTACAAATTGAACTGTAATGTAATCTGGGCTTTTCCAGTCAAGTTTTCCAGTGAAAGTTGAGGTTGGCTAACAATTTCTTTCCTGTGAACTGCCCTAAGGATCCATTCTATTTCTCCAGGGCACCTTGGCAAGAGACTTGCAGATATTTAAAACACCTAATTCATTCCCGTTATTTCACTTTACTTTTAAAACATGAAAAGAAGTAGTTGCTAAGCCAAAGAAAAAACAAATATTTTCCATTTGCCATTCATTACAGATGTTAGACAGCCATAAATACAGAAATGGTCATCTGCAGGTGTAACCTAGTTCTGTTGTGTAATGTGCACTCTGTTCCTATAACATTACTAAAAATGGTCTGTCTGGCCAATAAACAGCACTACCGTTACATAGTAAAAGGCGAAAATTAACGTGAATGCTGCTGGTGCGTTTGCTACATTAACAAGCCAATCATGTAGTATTAGCAGTTGTAATGGGGAACAACATAAACTTTTAAGAGCTTCTGCAAAAGCTTTCAGTCATTTCAGTGTTGGAAATTTAATATCAGTGCTGTCCAATAACTTTATTTCTTTAAATTTAGGAGGAAAAATACTTTTTAAATAAACTCACTGACATCTTTATCCCCCCCAAAATAGAATTATTCCAAACTGCATATAACACCGTTATCTCAGATCATTTGCTAGTAAAGCTCTGTTGCCTTCATCAACGGTTCTGGCCTATGAAAGATAACCTTTGATAGCTAACTGATGGAGAACTGATAACCCTTTACTGATAGCAAAACCTTTCCCAAACCCAGAGCAAGAAGAGCATGCAATCTAAAATGTCAGTGAGTAAAGGGAGACAATAAACAAACAAAAGACTAACTGATTTCTTTTACTATGCACAGTGCTATGTATTACCAGCAGCCCATCTGTCCTTGTGTGCTCTTGGTGGTGTTGCATGGTACTTTCAGAAAAAAGTAAGACCAGACCATATAACCCATGTTTCGTCTCTGGAGTTTCCTTTCACATTGTGTCAGCAGTTGAGGGAATTTCTGACACAGATTTATCTTGACCACTATGGGTAATATCCAGTAATGGATCTATCATCTCCAAATTGTATAATCCTTCTCTGAATCCACTTCATTCTCTACAGCATCCACTGCCAGTGACTACCACAATTTAAGTACGTGCTGTGTGAAATGCAGCATAATGAGAGTCACAGCCTCTGCCAGGATGGTTCTTGGGTCCAGTTTGTACGTCCTCAAAGAATTATCATTGTGTGTAGTCCTAGAACAGCTTCCTCTCTATCTCACACATCTGAGGAGAAACCACATGCAGTCTGGCCCAAGATGATAAGTAGGATGATGAGAAACTGCCCAATTAGTAACATTTTGTAGGTTGTTTATGTTTGAGTCAAATGTACTAATTCCCCCTCTCTGTATTCCTCCCATTCTTTTAATTCTATTCTTGGCTGCAGAAAAACCACTGAAGAAAAATGTACCTTGAAAGACAGAGTGTTATGCTTGGCAGTGCTTTGTTATGTTGCTGTACCTCGATGCCATATTTGATCTGAACTTATTTCTAGGAGATAACTAGATTAAAAGAAAATTAATTGAAAATATTTCTACTTCATGTATCATTTGGTAAAACACAACAGAGGGCGAAAGTTAAAAGACAAATGTCTATTGATTAGTAAAGTGAGTCTGCTGTCAAATCTAATGTTATGAGAGCCTATGGAAAACTTCACAGTGATGTCACATTCCTAATCTGCCTAAACAAGAGCACATGGAAGAACTGATAGTAAATTTTTTTCTGCCCTATACTTCAGAAATTATAGCAGTCAAAATTTTCTCTTTCCCTAAGTCAAATGGATAGGAATCTGTATATTAAACAAATGTAGGAGGCAGCAATGGCATTTTTCATGCCAAGCACTGGCAGTCCAGCACCTGCTAAGAAAGGCAATTTAATGCAGAGCAGAATTTGCTGTCTCTGGGTTTAACAGTTGGTTTGGGAGATGGCTGTGATTTTACAAGCCAGCTCTACTAAACCAGACAAAACTGTCCTTGGTGGTCTCTACTTTAAGCAGCATTTTAAAGCTATTGAATTTCTATGGTTACTTTTGGCATGCTTCTCTATGAATCATAGAATAGTTTGGGTTGGAAGGGACCTTGAAGATTATCTAGTCCCAACCCCCCTGCCATGGGCAGGGACACCTCCCACTAGATCAGGCTGCACAAGGCCCCATCCAACCTGGCCTTGAACACTCCCAGGGATGGGACAGCCACAGCTTCCCTGGGGAACCTGTGCCAGTGCCTCACCACCCTCATCATGAGGAAATTCTTCCTAATGTCTAGTCTAAATCTGCCCTTCTCCAGTTTATACCCATTCCCCCTCATCCTATCATCACAAGCATTTATGAGTAGTCCCTCTCCAGCTTTCTTGTAGGCCCCTTTCAGGTGCTGGAAGGGTGCTGTGAAACCAGGGTGAAGTGCTACAAAGAGGTAAGAAAGGACAAGTGCCACAAGGAGACAGGCTTAGAAGTGCCCCAGAGGGGCAAGATCCCACAGGAATTTTAGCTTCTTGCTTTATCTTCTCTGATGCCTGAGTTGAAATAGTAGTCTTCAAGAAAGCAGATTACAGGGAAATGTCTAATTACTTTTTCAGTGCTAATGATACCCTAATTTAAAACATCTGGTGATTACCCATCACAGCTCAAAACATAAGTATCTGTGAAATGTTATTGAAGAGAAAGAAATAGAGCCAAAATGACTTGGCAGTGCAAAAGAGGGAGACAGAAAACATACCAAAGATACACTAGTGAATTTATGCTTCCTCCTATATTCTGGAGTTTGTAGCAGTCACAGAAACAATGCACTGTTCTATTTAGGAAGGAAAATACCTATAAACAGTTCCTATAAAGTGTACTTAAGAGTTATCACTGTCCTAAACAAACTTCCACTGTAAATAACTGTATTCCACAAATGTTGCTTCCAAATTCAGTTGTCAGTTATAATTGGAATGTCAGGAGACACCCCAAGAAAACATCGTTGTTATGTCTGTATGAAATATAAGATGGTTTTAGGATCATTTAAAAAGTAGATGCTCACTGGATCAAAAATAAAAGTTGAAAATAAACACAAGAATTGTTGTTATGCTGGACAAAGAGATTTTGCAAAAATCTATTTTAGTCAATACCTATGTGAATAGTGAGGTAACCTAGTATTTTCCATTGATATGTCATCTCCACATTGTTCATCTTGCATTTTGTTTTGTTTGGTTTTGTGTTTTGTTTTTTTTTTCCAGAAGAAGAGCAGGAGTTCAACCTAGTTAAAAGAAAAAGGGAAGAGTTTGAGAGTGAAATACTATTGCTGAAAATGGAAAGGGAAAAGAGGAAAGTGAGAAAGTGGCCATTTAAAAAGTCAGAGAGAGTAAAAAAAAAGGAGTGAGAGAAAGAGAAAATGAAAGGAGATGTCATGGTGAAAGAGCTGACAGAGAGGTAAAATGAAGTAGCGATAAAGTGAAGATAATGAAGGGTCAAAAACGTAGCAATAAAAAGAAAGAGATGGAAAAATAATGATAGGCAGAAGTGAAAGAGAAAATAACAAGGTACAAAACCAAATAAAAACAGGAGATGGAAAGACATCCAAAGACAGGAAACAGGAAAATGTGGAAAAGAATGAAGAAATAGTGGTATTTAATTAATGTGTGCTGCTACCATACATCAAAGTGATGTAAACACAGGTCAGTCATGCCAGTAAAGGCTACAGGGTGAAAATAGAGAGGCAATGTCCTTCTTTTCCCCATTTTTTGCACATGGTTCAAAGCTTTTTAGTCAAGGATAAGTATAATGAGGGCCAAGAAAAAATGTTTAAGCCACGTAATCTATGTTCGAAAGTGAAATGCAGGTACTAGCAGCAGTCCCTCCTGAGGAGGTCCCCATCAAGCATAGCAGGCACAGTATGGTCACTGACACCCCTAAATCATACTGCAATTCTAAGTAGTGTTTCTAGCATTTGTAGTGTTTACCCTGATTAGGTTATATTTTACAGAACAAAAGGACAACTGGGGTTGTCAAGCCTTATGCTGCTTGCTGCTTTGTATGGCTGTAGAGGGTTATAAACAGTCGTAATACTTCATACTCCTCTCATTGGAGGAGACCAATCTCTGTAGTGACAAGGTGCATCAATCCAAATCAGATAGGAAGCTATGAGATGCAGGCACCCACTGTAAAATAGGCTTTTTCCCCCTCTATTTTTAAGCTCATATTTTCATGTAAGAAGTCTAGCACTGATGTAGTCACTGCTTCAAAGCATCTCCTGTAGGCAGTTTTAATCAGTCATGTTTTTAAACACAAACTGCAAGTTCTTCAGTGAGTGTGAATGTGAGCAAATTACGTTCTGAGTGTCTTACGATTAGACTCCTGCCCTGGAGTGATGAGGACAGACAATGGAGTCTGACAGTGACAGGTTTTCCTGGCATACATGGAGCAGAGAGTCATTCACAGAGCCTCAGGGGTCACACTTGCAGCCCAAGGAAGGGCCAAATCATGGACCAGTTTGCTGAGCATTGATTACCTTTGACTACCAAGTGGCAGAGGCCAGGAGAAGAGTAGATTTTAGGTCTAAATTAAAAGATCAGTTTCTATCATCCATTAAGTTTGAAAGCCTTTACCAATTCTTTTTTTTCATTCTTCAAGAAGGCTCAGAAGGGGTTTCTGGTTCCAGGCTATGGCAGACAGTGGAAGCATCAGTACCATCACTACAAAATTCCTCCCTTGTAAAAGCAGATGAAGTCTGCTACTACATCAGTAGGCGTGAATGCCATATGTGGCTGGAACCTTTTCTTCCTTGGGCCAAAAGGAAGCCTCCATCCAGAGCATCTGGAGTATTTCTAATGTGCAACCCAAACATAATAAAGGTGTGAAGGTTAAAAATGGGAAACACCTACCACAGCTCCAACAGCCGAAGCAAACAGAAAACAACTCAGTATTTATGGCTTCAAATAGTTTGTTCCTCAGTCCTTTTTATATTTCACTGGCATCCTCACAAATACTGGCCCACATACATATCAAACCCTAAACTGGTTTTAAAACTGCCCTAGAAGAGAAATATAAAAGTCTCACAGATTGGATGCAGCTGCCTGGCCCTAGATTCTGTACTAACTTAAAATGTTTTGCTTTTCTTGTTGCTTTTTTTCTGTGTTTGATTTGGGAATCAGGGGCTTTTGTTTCCTCCTTTCCTATTCTTTCGTCTAACTGCTCCAAGCTACCAAACAAGAAGTCAGGTCATCAGTTTTGTTTTACTCTATTTTGATGGCCACTGAGAGAAGCTATGAAAGTTACTTCTTTTTTTTTTTTTTTTTTTGGCTTCTCATTTTAATGTTAAAAGGGGGAAAGAACCAGAATTAATGAAGGTAATCAGGGAGAGTATTAGATTGCTGCTTGATTGAATAGCTCAAATTTGCTGTGTCATTATTTTCTGAGAAAATCTTGACAACAAATGGATTCTGTCTTTACTATTCTCTCAACATTTCTATCAATAACTTCTTCAATATTTACATCTAGAAAAAGAAACAAGAGGTTGAAGTAAGGCTATTAAACTAACCTAGAACAGTAGGAAGATGATGCTTGTGAATTTTTCTACTCACTTGAATAAAAAACTGAAGTGAATTCTTCTTGGCAACTATGAACAAACCACATAAAATCTATCCATGTGCTGGTTATCACTGAAAATTTAATGCGTTCAGAAGAGCTTTAGCTTCTCACAAGAACACCAAATGTGCAGCACCAAACCATTGTCTTCATCAAACCACTGTCTTCTGTCACTACCTGTTCATATCTGCAGATGTGTACATGGACATATCTTTCTGCTCAAAAGTATTATTAGAGCCCCTGGGTACAGTGGAGTCAGGTTGTCTATAAAGGATTTGAATATAAATCAGATACTGGATACCTCTTTTTTTTTTACATTCTCTATTTAACTCCAAGTTCAAAGATTACTGAGCACAAAAGCCTCTGAAATGAAGTCAACATTTTTACCTCATTAAATTTATTTAACTAATTCAAATGACATCTAGACTGCATTTAGGCACAGGTTTGGAAGCAGGAAGTTTTCTTCAACTTGATTTCACTTGGTTAAACTAAAGTAATAATGCAGATTCTCCTAACTTTGAACTCTATATGGAGCTGTAAAAGTCCTCCTTTGCTTTAGAAGATCCTTGCTCTCAGCCACAAATATTTTTTTTGGTGCATCCTGACTTCTCAAATCAGCTCCAGGGGCTGATCCAGAAAGGCATTCCTGTAAATGTTTGATTTCAGATCCTGTTGAGGGCTAGCTCTTGAAAACATAAAGCTAATCACTCATTTGACTACTTTATTGGATTGAGACCAGGGCACAAGGTCTCAGAGACAGACGTGTCCATGCTCTGCTGACGAACTTCTGTACCTGGCGATGAGGCTGGCTTTACTTACAGGCTCCATGCTCCACTCTGCTATTTTAGGAGAGATTAGGGACCAGTACTGGGGGGAAGGGGTTTACTATGTGAAAAAACGGTCAGAAGTTTGCCTGCTTGCTTAAACCAGCAAAATCTGTTTTTAGTCAATGAAAACACACCAAAACACCCTTCTTGGAGAAAAAGGTTTGTTGTATTTTTCCTGACCGCTCTTTTCCCTAGTGGCAAGTTTCTCATTCAAAATTATATCCATGGCTTTGTTTATGGGGCTTTACAGAAGGATTTGCATTAGTTAGTGAGGGGAGGGAATACTCCCAAGCGCAGAAACATAGAACCCATTAAAGTACATGAGGCTATGGTGGTTCACCTCCCCAGCTGCTACTAAGTGTATTTGCAAGCTGCAGCCTGGAAAAGGGGCTGTGGCACATCTGCACCCCATATGTGGTTGTTCATTTCCAACATAGCCACAGAAGTATGAGTCCAGCAGATTATCGCCTAACCTCCTTTCAGGTTCCGCACCATGCTGACCTAACTGGAGCTGGAGCAGACACCACTGAGAATTGCAGTGCAGTGGGGAAGGGGGGTCAGGGGCTCGGTTATGCTGCTGATTCTCTGAGGTTCCCACTATTCCCACCCTCCCTGGCATGATCATGGTGTTAAACAGCATAGCAAACCTTGTGTGTGTGACTCCTCATGAGGCATGATTCACCAGCAAGGTAAACCAAGCCTCATGATGGATGGTGGGGCACCAGTAGGAGATCAAAGGGTGCAACACTGTTGCTACATCACATTTTCTAGGTCTGAGCCATTTTCAGTCTTCAGATGCAAAGGTCACATTCACTGTGCAAGGGCATGGGCATCATAGTGATGTCATGTGTAAGCATCTTGGGAGGAAAAGTCAAAAGGCAATATTGAAACTGGAGTAGAGAAAGGGTAGGGTATTGCTTAAGTTAGATCTGGCTTCTATATTGTCTTTTACACAGGAGGAAAAATCTTAGTTTCTTTTTATATTTTGTGTCTGCCTGGAAGATGTTGGCGAGGCCTGTCTTAAAGTGGTGAGGGGAAAGGCATCTTCTAATTTAAACCTTTGTTAGAGGGAAAAAGTGCTGGAGGGTAGGATAAAGGAGCGATGAGCATTAGCAAACTTAACTGCAAGCAGAAACATTTCTGAAAGGGTTTCTCCTAGGAAGACAGACGCTAAAGGCTTTGGGGGCTCTTACTGCTACACAGATATGAGAATAAGCATTGGAAAAGGAAGTAATTCTGAAGGTTAAGTGAATAATGAAGCTAATGAAGGACAACAGTTAAAAGCAAAAGACTGTATAGGAATTATATGCAGGGCAAATGTCAACACCCAGCCTAACTCTACCTTCAAAAGTTTTTAGGCATTTTAACAGTTTTATAAATGCCTGCTTCCATGGGTATGTATCTGAGGCTCAGCTGAGCATCTGGCCTGAAACACCATCTCTGCTAAAAAGGTGAAGTAACATTTAAAGTCAGCAGTGACCTCTGGATCAAAAATAACAAAGTCACATGCTCAGGAAGAGGAGAATGTGATGGTCACACTTTATGGTGTTAAGCCTCAGGTTTGTTTTGTTGTTTGTTTGTTTGGGTTTTTTTAATTTGATTTCTCTGTTCTTATTCACATTAATTTTTCTTTTAAGAAAATGTTCATTGTTGTCCAATAATATTTTTGGTAGAATTTATAATGTGTAAGAGTATGTTAAATTTAGCAAAAGTGTTTTCCTTTCCTTAAACAAATACAAACAATTACTGAGGTCCAAGTCCTGGCTGTAGGAACTGCTGCCATGGCCCCACTTCCACTTCTTGCCTTAGGCATATTCCCAGTAAGGGTAAGTCGCTCTCCTACTGCTGTCTCAGTGTTTCAGTAGTCTGAAGAGACCTCCAAAGACATCCATTTAAAACTCTCAGATCTCGAAATGTGGATGGGGTAGCTTATGGTTGTTGGCTGCCATTTCAGGCTGCTTCAGAAAAGCTGGTGACTTTACAGAGAGCAGTGGGGCTTTCTGACGTGCCTGTAGCGCTTTCTGCAAACCCACTTTGCTCCTCCTCTTCTGCCTGCAGCTCTGTTGCTTCATTACAACTCTCAGCTCCTCAGTCCTGCCTCACCAGCTCTCCTCATCACTTCAAAGGAAAAATACACAGTGCTTATTAAGTATTTAAACATGACTTCTGTTTCTCAAAAGTAGATGGAAAGGGAATGATTTACCTCAGAGTCCAGGAGTTTTGCCTGTAAATAACCATCTGTAATACCTGTCCCCTTTGCTGTTGCAAACCAAGGTCTAGTTCTTTAGTCCTTAGAGGGAAAACCTTTATTCACTTTGATATTAGTCACTACTGTATTTATTCCTTTTCCATGATTATTAGTATTGAATCATACTTTGTTTCTGAGGTTTAGAGAGAAGAAAGATGGTTTTAGTATTGGCTCTAATTTGGTATTTTGCCTCAAGCCACTGACACAAACATGTATTTGTTCAAGGGTGAGCAGAGAAGTGATCAAAAAGCACCAAAAGGATTTAATTGGAATTTGGTTCATGTTCATGTTCAAGAATTTAGATGAAACTTTTATCAGAATAAGTAAAGCCTTAAAATATTGAAAATATTGCAGGAAAGACTCTCTTGTGGTTTACAAACATTTTTGGTCAGGGCAAAAATCCCAGGGAAGCTGACTTCCTCTTGCAATTTTACCTCTTCTGTGTTAAATTTAGGAACTACAAGTGAAAGAAACAACTTAAACCTTTGGGGTTTTAATTCAAAATAGCTCAAAACTAAGTAGTTTGGCTTTGTACTCATTACAGAAGATACAGCTACAGAGGTCTAATGTTAAACCCACCAGCTAACTTGTATGACAGCTACAAATGTTTTTCTTTTTAAGATTCCACCTCAAGTAAATGCTTGTTAAGTGTATGCATTTTTTGTAGTGGCGATGGAGTCAAAATGACTGCTTTGCTTCTGCTTTATGTATGTTGGAGATGGCTTTTTTCTATGAAGTCTGCGGAAACTTGTTACCACACTATATACCCAGCTTTAATTAAATTCAAACCTGAAAGGTAAGTAAATGAATCCTGAATTTCATATTTGATGGTATGTGTGCTTTCCACGGATTTATGCCAACTCGATTCTAGATTTGGAGGAACATTGTGATAAACTTAACCACACTGTGTCTAGACTAAACCTCAAAGATCTTGTTCTTACGGGCACTGCTCTTTCAAGTGGCACCACTGATGATAGTTTTAGCTACTGTAGATGTTTATGAGGTACAAAATGATACAGTAAATAGGCATGAAACCTGATTTGAGCACCATATAAACATTGCTGAACTGGCTTATATTCTTGCATTCCAACTAGCTGTTTACTCAATTTGAGTTTTGTTTTCTTTCAGCTCTTTTCTTTTTTCCTTTTCTGTTTTCTTTTTCTCTATGAACCTGCCCTGAAAGTTCATAGAAGCAGTGTTTGCCAACTACAATGGAAAATCTCTAAAATTTCGGATGCATATACTTAGTATGAATTGAAGTTGCAGCCCTTAACCAATACTGTGTGTTTAGCCAGCTTACTCACCAAAGTAGTTGGAGGAATATCTGTGAATTACCACATTGCTTCTAGTGTGCTGCTTTGTTTGTTGGTTTGGTTTATTAATGATAGTTGTGATTTATTACTGTCACTTTCTTAGATTATGTGCAAATCTCGGTGACAAAACACTGTGTGGATTATGCATTCAGGAAGCCATGAAAATCAGTTAAGGTTGAACCTATTGAATGAAAGAGCATAGTGCCGTCTATTCATCAGTAGCTTTTAGATATGTAATGAATAGCAGTACTTTGGACACTGTCAGATACTGTTTTCCTTTGGATCTGATAAATTACACTCATTTGTATTAGTGGTTCAAGATTTGACATTAAAAAACTCATGTATTGGTATTTCTTTCAGCTTTAGTACTGTGGTGAACTTACATGGTCAAAGCAGATAAATGTTGTTAGAAAGCCTAGTATTTTGTATACCAACACAGTTTAAGCCATTGAGTTGATACTGGTCTAACTTTTATATATAGCAGGAGATTGAGGGCCAGCCTGCAGATGGTTTGCCGAGTACACTTATAGCCTATGTGCATGATATAAACAGTCTTTCTCCCATATATGAATAACATACACAGATTGGGACTGTAACTGTCTGGTTTCTTTATTAATACAAAAGCTATTCTGAATTACTTATTGAACAGGCAAACAATATGCAAGTTTAAATACTCATTATTGGCTTGAAGGGTACTGAGTCTCTGTTTACAGTATCAGGAATTGGTTTCTTCCTGCTTTGCAGTTTGTACGGCCATTTACACAAAACCTGGGCTGGCCTGTAGGTAAAAAGTTACTACTTTTAATTGGATAAAGTTGAAGGCAGAGCTTGTGGTGCAGTAGGTCTTGAGTCTTGAATCTGTGTTATTCTATGAAGGATGTCCCCATTAATACTAATAGTCAAATGCCTCAAAGGAACATATTCACTGGAACTATCCTTCAGGTCAGAAAGTCCCACTTTCCTCCCCTCTGCTTCTCTCCTTTGTAAGAAAAAAAAAACATTCTGAAGAATGAGTCTGGTAGACTGCCTTGTTAATAACAGAATTATAAAATCAGACAAGGAAGGGAAGAGACTGGCATGGCTGAGTTGAGACCTGCTGGTTAAACTAAAAAAGAAGAGTGAACTGCACAGGCAGTGCAAGCAGGGACAGGCAACCTGGGATGTCTATAGGGATGCTGCCTGGTTGCGTAGGGATGAGGTCAGTAAGGCCAAGACACAGGTGGAACTGAACTTGGCAAGGGAATTCAGGACTAAAAAGAAGGGCTTCTACAGCTACATCAGTCAAATAAGAAAGTCAAAGAGAACATACTCCCACTGATGGTTGGAAATGGTGATCACATATCAACAGACAAAGAGAAGGCTGAGGTAATCAACAATGTTTTTGTGTCAGCCTTCTCCGATAACTGCTCTCCTCACCCCTCCTGGGTCATGGAACAGCAAGATGATGACCAGAGGGTAAAAACCCCTCCCTTCTCCTGCAGAGAAGGATTTGGGGGTGCTGGTTGATGAGAAGCTCGACATCAGCTGTCAATGTGCGCTCACAGCCTAGAAGGCTGATTGTACCCTGGGCTGCATCAAAAGAAGCGTGGCCAGCAGGTCGAGCAAGACAATTCTGAGAGGGAGTGGGTATAAGCTGGAGAAGGGCAGATTTAGACTAGACATTAGGAAGAATTTCTACACCATGGGAGGGGTGAGACTGGAACAGGTTGCCAAGGGAAGTTGTGGATGCCCCATCCCTGGAGGTGTTTAAGGCTGGGCTGGATGGGGCCTTGGGTAACCTGATCTAGTGGGACGTCCCTGCCCACTGCAAGGGGTTGGAACTAGATGATCTTTAATGTCCCTTCCAACCCTAACTATTCTATGATTCTATGAAAATACCAGGTTAGAAGGGACTTCAAAGGTCATCTGGTCCAACCTTTATTGGCAAAAGCATGGTCTAGACAAGGTGGCCCAGCACCCTGTCTAGCTGAATCTTAAGTGTGTTCAATGCTAGAGAATCCACCACTTCCCTAGGGAGTTTATTCTAATGGTTGATTGCTTGCATTGCCAAAAATTTTCCTCATTTTTGATTGCAATCTCCCCACGACTAACTTGTACCCATTACCCATCACCTTTTCCATGTGACTTCCTGTAAAAAAGAATTCTCCGTCTTCTTTGTAGCCACCCTTCAAATGCTTGAACATGGTGATAAGGTCTCCCCTAAGCCTTCTTTTCTCAAGGCTGAACAAACCAAATTACCTCAGCTCTTTCTCACATGGGAGACTTCCCAGTCCTTTGATCATCTTTTTGTCCATTCTCTGGACCTTCTCGATCCTGTCCACATCCTTTTTTTAACAGCAGGGACCAAAACCGAACACAGTATTCCATGTGTGGCCTGACAAGCCCTGAGTAGTGTGGGGTAACAAATTCTTTGTCACTACTAGTGATGCCTTTGTTGATGTAGTCAACATCCTGTTGGCTATTTTTGCCACAGAAGCACACTGTTCACTCATACTGAGCTTGTCCACCAGAAGCGCCACTTCTCTTTCCACTGAGCTGTTCCCCAGCCTGGTAGATCTCAACCTGTGCAACTGTCCTGGATTGTTTTTCCAAGTGCAAGGCCTTACACTTGTTGTTGTTTAACTTCATAATGTTCTTGTTAGACCATTCTTCTTGCCTGTACCAGGTCTTCCTGGAGGATGACTCCTCCTCCTGAAGTGTCCATTTCCCCACTCAGTTGGGTATCACGAGCAGACTTCATCAAGGTGTGCTTAATCCATTCATCCAGATCACTTATGAAACTATTAAACATCATTGGGCCCAATATTGAGCCCTGGGGGACCCTACTTATGACAGGTTGCCAGTTTGAAAAGGAGCTGGATTACCAGGATTAACAGGATGATTAACAGGATTAGGGGCAATAAATTTCCAGTAGATTCTTATTCTGGATGTTAGTTTTCTAATAGTCTCTTCAGTGTTCGCTCAAGTTCTCTGTGTTTGAATTAGTTCATCTTAAACAAGCCTCATTTACTAGAAGAGCAACATTAGAAGAGCAACAAAGCTGGTGAGGGGGCTGGAGAACAGGCCTTATGAGGAATGGCTGAGAGAGCTGGGGTTGTTTAGCCTGGAGAAGAGGAGGCTCAGGGGAGACCTCATTGCTGTCTATAACTACCTGAAAGGACGTTGTAGAGAGGAGGGTGCTGGCCTCTTCTCCCAAGTGACAGGGGACAGGACAAGAGGGAATGGCCTCAAGCTCCACCAGGGGAGGTTTAGGCGGGACATTAGGAAAAAATTCTTCACTGAAAGGGTCATTGGGCACTGAACAGGCTACCCAGGGAGGTGGTTGAGTCACCTTCCCTGGAGGTGTTTAAGGCACAGGTGTACGAGGTGCTAAGGGGCATGGTTTAGTGTTTGATAGGAATGGTTGGACTCGATGATCCGGTGGGTCTCTTCCAACCTGGTTATTCTATGATTCTATGATTCTATGATTTAGGCAATACTAGCCATCGCCTTTGGGGACTAGCTTGGCAATACAAAAGAACAGTGACACTTCTTTGAACATTAGCAGTGCCCTGGCACGTCAAATAAGTAAAAATGTCCCTTTTAACTGAAGTTTATGACTTTTTTGTCTCTGTTTACAGGCAAAATTGAGTTACACTTACAGATAATACTGAGAGCAAGAGCAGTGTCTGGTAAAATCTTTGACCCAGTGTTTTCTGCCTTTCAGGCACACAAGTTTTTAGTTCCCTACTCTGTGATAAAGGCTGAGAGCTGAATTAAAAAAAATATGAATATAAGTAGAAATGCCATAACGAGGAGACTTTTTTTTCTCTGTTTGGAGAGGTTTTGGGACAAGGGAAATTAAGTGTTTATGAACCTTCACTTGAAGCTACTATTTTCCAGGTTCTCTGGAACATCTGTTTTGTGACTAACTTTGGAGACCACTGTTGCATCAGTTCTTTTCTCCCAGAAAAAAAATCACAATGGGTTAACCAATATTAACAATTCCAGCTCACAGACAAAATTTTTTGCTAGGGTGGATGAACTCTCCCTAATCTCTTGTATTACCTATTGATTTCAGAAGAGAAAGACTACAATTAATATTTTGGCCCCTTAAGTCTTTTCAGTTGCTTCTGTGTGACATAATACAATTAATTACCGTCTTAAGCTGATTGAAAAGCTGTCTTGGCAACACTGTAACACAGTGACCACCTAAATAGTAAATGAAAACATAGCTAAAAGGAGTCAAAGCTTAGCAACATCTGCAGTACATTAAGAAAGGTTTTGGAGTTCTAATGCATGCCTCAAGCACCCAGCATCCTTGTAGAATGTCTTTTACTGTCGTCTGGTTTTGCTCTGGTCTTTCTTACAGTTGGCTTAAAGGGCAGTCTCTCATGATCACACAAATTGACACAATAGAATGGACGGAAGGGACAAAGCCTTTCCCTTCTTATTTTCACCCATTAAATTCTACTTCCATGCCCTAACTTTGCTATTCGAGTTCATAAGTATTTAGCTAGTGGTGTGTCTCTCACTACTCGCTTCCTGTAACTTATGAGTTTTAGTAAAATTGCTACTTAAAAGGCTTCCTGAATGTGGGACAGGGCTGCTGCTGTTAGCAGTATTACAAGACCTGACATATTTCTGGTACATGTCTAATAACAATAATGACAAGAGAGATGACTGATTTGAACACAACTCTACACCCTGTATAGCTTAGGCAGTAAAAGCTTCTAATGTTGTTAGGTTATCAATAACAGTCCAGTAATTTACTGTTTCTTTCAGTGAAAAAGGATATATACAGACAAATGGCTTAAAAAGAAGATTTATTAGTCAGCATAACCTAATGTGGCACAAAAATAGTGTTTTCTATTAATGCACTAACTTAATTATAAAGACAGCAAACGAGCTTGTGTATTGAATGACAATTACTAAAGAAACATACAACAAAAAAATGGACTAGTACTTCCTGAGAACTAGAGAGATATACTGTATATTTTGTAATATGTATATTTTCTTAGTTATTTATTTGGAGAATGATCATTAGCACCTAACAGCCAAAGCAAGCCTCTTCTAAACTTCTCTGTCTTCCTGTTCATCTTACTCCTTGTGACTCATGCACACTTCTTTATATTCAGGAGTCTTTCTTGGACATCAACTATGAAGAAGGTGTGAAGATGCATTCTGGGAAGGGTTTTGGTTGGCCATCAGTTTATGAACTTTTAATTAAATAATAACAGTAATGGTAATAATAATAATGGCATTGATATTATTGTTTGGTTGCAGTCATATTCCAAAGTGAAAGTAGGTCTGGATCCTTACCTCCACCTCCCCAGAACTAGACCAAGGAGAAAACTTTTACCATTGTTGCAGTGAAAGTCTCTCAGCACTGACTCTATTTGGTTAAGAAAAGAGGGTAAAAGCATGAATAGGATTGATTTTCTTAAGCAGTTTATCACACTGCTGATCACAGATGTTTAAAAAAGAAGCCTAGTAGGGAGCAAGCCCAGCTTTGTGAAATGAGCTTTTCCTTCTATAGTACTGAGAATTCATTCCATCCATAAAGCATTTACAAGAGATATGAGACTGTAAAAGATCTCCTGAACCTTTGAATCCAGATCTCGCTATTATGTAACTACGTGAGTGAAAAATATGTTAGTGATGTAATTTCTGTATGTTCTGCATGAAACCATGAAGTTTCATGTTAAAGTTAGCATTACTCTTCTGGCACACTGTTCTAGGATCCTGCTTTGCTGAAGGTTTGATACAATCGTATCATTAATTTTTTTTGTTACACTGAAATTTTTTAATGTATTTTTATACGTTTATTAACACCAAAAAAAACCCCCTCAAACACAATATAACCATGAATAAACCAACCAAGATGTCCATTAGAAAAGACATTTTTGACAGTGAAAAACACGGTACAATCTTCAAACGTACAACAGTGTTTTGGGTAAAAACATTTTTACTGAAAAGTAAAACTAGGTTTGAGCTTTGTTTAATTTTTTTTTTCCAAATAGAAAGTTCTAAAAAGAAGTCCAAATGAGTGCTAAAAAGTATTTTGTAAGACGACTGTAGGTTGTATATTAAAAAACAACTGAATGCAACTAACCAGAATGTCCTGGGATCAAGCAGATGAAAAGATCATTCCAGATGGAAAAGTGCTCAAGAGTCAGAGCTGCCCAGAGTCCAGAATGCTCTGTCAAAATTTGGCTGTTATTAGCGTAGTCTTGAAAAGGTGCTTGGAAAAGAAGCAGAGTTAAGGCAGCAGTTAAACTGTATTCGACAGGGTAAATGGAATGAATTTCCTAGCTCCAAATGGCTGCATGTTGCTCCTGTAATGAGTGTTTTGCTCAAAGCATAATGAGAAAAGAAGAGGGACAATGATTTCATTTGTCCAGACTATAATCAATCACTTCCAGGAAAAGGTGTCTCATGATTTTCCAACAGCAAAAGGAGTTTTCAAATTTATTATTTAGTTGTATAAATTGCTTTATGAAAGAAAAATCGAAAAGTTATTAGAGAAAAAAGGTAGGATGCACAAAATTTATCCTTAAATTTATAACTATTCCTAGTCATTATGCTGTATTTGTGCCTCAATACATGCCCTTTTTTCTTTATTGCCACTAAACTGCCAAGAGCCACAACAGGGTAAAAGCAATAGAAAGGATGGAGGAGACTCAAAAGAAAAGGGATTTTTCATATGGCAACATGTCCAGCCCAAAAGCCATAAAGACCTTTCCTAAAACTTTAGAATTGTAAAAGCGTATTGAATTTTGCCAGAATTATTGTCTTCCGATGGAAATGGTACTGGAGGTTTCTGAATAGTGATATAAATTATTACATAAGGTGATGGTAGGCAAATGATTAACAAGTGTTCTGCCCAGCTATAATATCTAACAATTTCTGAGTGCCTAAATCTGTATTGTCTTATGTAGATGTTAGAATATCATCATTCCCAAATTTAAATTCCCAAATTCAGTAGGAAAGCTGAATCACAGGAATGTCAGTCTTGTTCCCATCGAAGTTAATGATACAATGCTTGTAGACTATCTTTACTATATAGAGCAAGACTGAACCCATAATAATAATAAAGATTTGATTTTGCATGCCTGTGTGAACTTAAAAGAAAAAGGTAGAGAAATTATCCTTTATTTTTATATGTGTTCTGCATGCTCAGAAAGCCTCTTTACTCAGGGAGCATGAGAATGGATTCAGTGCTTCTGCCTTTCCTAGAATCTCCAGGGCTTAGACACAAGAAAAAAGATGAGCCCAAAGTCTCCTCAGGTCAATAATAATAATTAAAAAAAAAAAAAGATGGTTAATGAACCAAGTAAAGAAAGGAATTTAGTGGGTGCATTAGTTATTAGCTTCCATGAGTCATTTGACATCCAGGAATTTCCTATAGGCAATATTGTTTCCAAATGCAAAATTCTGATATTTTGCAAAAACTCTGGAAGGCCCCCTGTACAGATTAATATTAGATATATTTGTTATAGAATATCAATGGATGTATTGAGTCTCAGCTATGGTCCCAAACATGCCTACACAGATGTCAGGAAAGTCATCTCTTGTCATATTCTCTTTTCTATGCCACCTGAATCATTCTGTTATCTTGGAAAAGGTTGGATTCTTTAAAATAATGTCAGTTCAGAAGCAGATAGCTCCAAAGTGTAGGTTTAACTATTGTTTAGCTGCATGTTGGTTTTATAGACATAATCCTTGAGTTTTAACTGAGTTTTTTAATTTCACCTAAAAAAGAAGCCAACTGAATTCTTCTAGCCCTATGTAATTCTCATGTCTGTGTGCAGCTTCACTTTATGTTTCTTATAAAAAAGGGCTTTTAAAGTTAATAAATGGCTGCAAAAATTTTGCTTTTTACTTTGTTGCTTTTCTGTTTATTTAAAAAAAAGCAGTTCTTTTAGTGCTGACTTCAGCCTTGTCAAATAGACTGTTTGTCAAACTGCTCATGCTCCCATTAACTCCTAGCTGTTTCAATTGTCACATTTGATGAATGGCTCAAATACTGCTAGCATCATTAAAAGCAAGGATACTGAGGGAGTATTATGTTATACTGAGTCCAAATACACACCATAGATAGGAAAGTTCCAAGCAAAGAAAACCTTTTATTTTATAGAGGAAATTACAAGTGATTTAGAACAATCTCTTTTAATGCCATCTTTCATATGTGCAGGAGACAAGCCCCTCAGGTTTCATGTTTGGCATTATCTCTTTATAGCTGAAGAACATTAGTAGCTTTATAACCTTATTTATACAGAGTTCATGTAAGTGTTTGGGTCTGCTCAAGGGAAAAGGCCTGCTCAGTGTGAATAAAAGCGACAGAACCATTCCCACGGTGCTATGTAGATCCAGAGGGTCTGACCCTTCCCAAAACAGAGGATGCTGTTTCTGTAAGTCGATGTTTCCTCTAAATGAAGCCATACAGCACAATTACTCCATGTCATTTCCCCCTCCTAGACTGACGGAGGAACTGCAGCTCCAGGGTGCACAGTGTTGGGCATCCTGGCCCCATCCAGCCCTGCCCTTGGCTCTGCTTACCTGAGCAGTAACCACAGCAGAGCTTTCTCTAAGGACCTCACTGTAAGAGCTGCACAAGTTCAGGCTTGCCAGGGTCTGACAGAACTGTGTTCTCCAGTTATGATCAAGCTAGTGTTTCTGTTTATAATGTCTGATGTTCTTGTCTGTCCTTTGTTGTACTTATAGCACAATGCTAGCAAGAAGCAGAGTTCAGGATTAGTGCTGGGAAATTGGGTAATGGCTTCAGCAGAAAGAATAAATATTTTTTGTTATTGCTGGTGGTGTGTTGTTCTGGATTCTGGGCCGCTCTTAACTCTTGAAGTCTACCAAAAGGCCACCAAACTTCTGTTTGGATAAATTTTTACCTTCTTGAGGCAGAAAAAATGATTCAGATGAATATTTATACAGATATATTTGAATATGAAGAGTTAAACATTTCTAACTGGTAGCATTGCTATACTTATTAGTCTCAAAACAGAGTTACTGGAAGAGGGTTATGATGTTTTAAAAAAAAAGATAATTCTAACTATATGTGCATACATGTATAGGCTGGTTCTAATATTCCTGAGTGTTACTCATGTGGAATCTCCATCACGAATAAGTACATTGCTGCAGTATATTTTTCCTGGATGGTGATGTAAACCAATACAATGAGGACAATAGGCAAACATTAAAGCAATTATGAAGTGGTATCAGAAGCAGGTCTTCAAAGTTTGTATTTTTCCAAGCTACAACAGCACACCATGGGTTTTTTTCCTTACTAGAAGACAGAAGGGATTTATTTATCTCAGTCTGTTATGAAACATAGAGAAAACAAAGAAACTTCCAGTATTGTCAGAAACTGAATCAGACAGAGTTTGCCTTCAGTGATAGTAACTCTGCCTGGTTGCTTGAGCACAAGCAATAGCGGTAATTGTCTCTCTGCTATCACAGCTAACTTAAGTTAGCCTAAGTTTTGAGATGATCTTTCTCAAACTTTAGTTTTAGAAACGTTAGTTTTGGAAAGATGGTTCAGGATATCAGTTACTGAGCTTGAGGCATCATTACTCTAAACTAAGGATTTGCATCATAACCAAAACAAACAAACAAACAAAAAAAGATGTAGTGAGAAGCATTTCTGGTTAGTGGATTCACTTATGTCCTTTTTCCCTTTCTTAGATGCTATAAGCAGCATATTGTAGAGGTGGGTTGTGGGCTTCCAGCAAGTTACCACTGCCAGAGAGGGTGCAGGTGTGGGTATCTAAGTCTGCAAAAGCCTGACAGCTGACTGCACTGGGCATATTCAAACCACCACTCTCACCCCACGCATCCACTGGGTGAGTGACAGCATTTTTTATTTCTTCCCAGTTATAAAGATGCCTCTCTGTCTGAATTAGATCATTCAGGTTTGTGTGCATGTAGGCTTTAGTGATCTGGATGTCAACAATACAGTCTTAATTAACAGTTTTTACCCAGCCAAGCTGTAAAATAGTATTACTGTATGTAATCATAAATTTATGTTTCTGTCCTTGGGTGCATCGGGTAACTAATATTTATTGCCAGGGACCCTAAATATATATTTGGTTTCCCAAATAGTTGTGAGGTTTCTTTAAATCAGTGTAGTTCATAGTTCTTTTATTATTCACTGAGTGTTAGTGAGCAAAATACTTACATTAGAACAAACGATTTTTTCAGCCTCAACTATATTCTTGGTTTTGCCTGTCCCAGAATTAAATATTAATCAAAACAAAGTAGGAAAGCTGCAGTCATTCCCTGATGAAGCTTCTTACATTTTTAATCACAATTTGTTGGTGTCACTGGATTTTTGTTACTCTCAGGAGTACTGACACCTGTAGGGTATGAGTTGATTTGGTTGATTACATTTGAACTGCATCTATGGGAACAGGTCCCGTACTTATTATTTCTTTCTGTGGGACAGGTTTATAACCATCATCTGCATCTTAGAATTGAATATAAATATGCACAGGTAGTGTCCCACTAAAATCCAAGAGACTAATGTTTCTGAAAAAATAGACTCAGAGGTCTGTGGGCTCAGTTGGTCTCTAATGAAACATGATATTAAACGGGAAAATTGGGACAGGGGATGTCAGTATTTACACATTTGTTAAGTCAGTGAAATTAAGAATTTGGCACATTGTTCACTGAAAAAGATATCAGCAAGTTTAAAGGGAAATGTAAGAAAAATCTTGTTTACGGTGTCCCCTTGTTCAATGTACAAATGATACTGTCAAGAGCGTTGAAGCAAGCACTGCTGTCTCTTCCTGGAAAGCATCATTGGCAGAAAAATAATTTTCATAAGAACTCAAGAACTTAGGGGAAAAAGATGGTATAAATCAGTCAACAAGCTGACCCACAGACAGCCAAACTAAAGAGGCCTCATTTCCTATGGATTTTTCTCTCTTCAGTCTCATTGTCGGCTTTCCAGCACTCCACCACAACTACCTCTCCCTGTCCTTTATGTCTCAGCACCTGGCTGGAAGGACTTTATGCATGTCCAGGGCAGCGCTGTTGCATATGTGGTTGTGGGCTGCCCCCATTTTACACAGGTCTTGTAAGACCCTGACACTCACTGAGACCTCTGCTCTTTTGTGAAATGGAGTTAAAACTGGGGGAAAAGAGCAAACAGATGAAAGGCAAACATTCATACAACACAGCTATGTTGTAACTTCTTTTCTGTAATGAACCGTATATTTTTGAGTAGTTGATATTTTTAGAGATTGGATATTTTGCTTATTTTTAAAAGCAAGTAAAAAGATTAATAGAAACAATCATGGAGAGGTGGCACCATGCTTCCTTTGAATAAACAGCCACAAGGGCGTTCCAGATTGCTGTATTCCACAACATATGCATCCAAAACCTACTGCCTATACCTATCGAATTAGGCT
Source organism: Phaenicophaeus curvirostris (assembly GCF_032191515.1). Lineage (NCBI taxonomy): Eukaryota > Metazoa > Chordata > Aves > Cuculiformes > Cuculidae > Phaenicophaeus > Phaenicophaeus curvirostris. The sequence goes on along the minus strand of NC_091393.1, from coordinate 82,284,809 downwards.
GCACCCCAGACACTGAGAACCAAGGGTGCAGAAACCCTGTAGTAAATAAGCCTGCCTGCCTTGCACAGTAGTCTTCAGGAGTACCATGTTCATGCCATCTAGGCATCTTAACATGAAATTGAAGGAATAAATCTTACTTGAGAGAACAAAAGACGATAACAGTTTCTCCCTGGTAATGATGCTGGTGGTGTCAATAGAATTGCAATATGTTAATTTATTCAAGTATTTCTGACCTGGGGGATGCGCGTGTGTGTGTGTACGTGCACGCGCTCTCTTTAATAATATATGTCAGATTTTCTCTATAATGACCAATTAAAATTCTAGGACTAACTTAATGAAGCTATGGCATCATCAATATCCTGCAGCGTAGTTGGCAGAGCAAGTATGCGCTTCTCATTTCGTTTACTCTGGTTTTCTTGCTTGCTTGTCAATTCAGTTTGCCCATAGCAGCTTTGTGCTGTTCCCTCCCCAAAAGAATGATAGAGCTAGATGGTAAATAAGGGACAAAGAGAGTAACAATATAGATAACAGTGAGGTTTTGCCTGTGTGGCTTTTAATAAAGAAATTTTGTGTCATTCAAAATTTTCTAGCTTTTATCAAACAAATAAAAAATTCTGTGTTTGCGTTTTTTATTCAAATCAGTTAAGCCAGAAGTAGGGGAGAGGGTTCTCAGTTTTGAAATTCATAAAAGTGTGACTGAAAAGAATGATTTTCCCTGACACTAAAGTATTAAATCATTGTCAGAATTTGCCTCTGGCCCTATAGGTGATAATGTGTGTTTCTCCTTTTCTCTATGCTTTTTTCAAAGAATGTGGATCTCTAGTACTGTGTAGTTTGGACAAATTCAGCTGAAATGTTACATGTGCAACTAGTCCTTGCTCATTAGAAAGTTCTTAGTATTTCTCTTTTCATTTTTGCATTTCCGACATATGCATCCTATAAAGGTTGAAAGCTTTGAAAGGGACTAATTGTAACAAGCACTCATTAATATTACAATTTAGAAATATTAACTTGGACCTAAATTTTGTTCTTCCCTTCTGTTTTCTCTTTGTCATTTCTGTACTAAGAAAAGTATTTCTAGCAGTAGCAAAAATATTGTCATTGTACTGCAGTGCCCAGAAACCATAGGAAAGGGTAACCAATGCAAATGGTAAACAAAATACTTAGTCATATTGTGTGGACTTTGACTTTCACCAAAGTGAGTGAGGCTGGAATTCCCTCATGTTATAACTCTATGCTGTAAAATAGGATGTCTGATTGCTATGAAAACTTCTGATTTTATTACCTAATACTACTTCCTGCTTGTCTTTTTGCTTGCTGACAGTCTAGTTGTGTGAATTTTCAGGCCATACATCTTGACTGAGCATTTCTGCCTGGAAGAATCTTTCTTCTAACGTACCTGGTACTTAGGGTTTGTGCTTGAGCATCCTAGAAATTCAAGGGCCTTCTGGACTTCAAAGGTATGAGAGCTACTACACTCAGATAAACTGTAGTTTTAGAAATGAATAATCAGCTGCTTACAGGAATATTTCTGTTGGCTTCCCTGTGATTCTGTGTTGCTGTTGTTTTGTTTTACTGTTTCTAAATACTTTGTTATATATCAGCTCCTACAAACTATTTAGAGGCTAAGAAGCTTTTCATGATAATTAAGGTCAAGTATCAATTCCAGAAAGCTGTCACTATGCACTGTAGACACTTACGCACATTAGAAAACAAAACAAAACAAGCAATCTACCACTTTCCAGGATTAATGCTATGAAACGTTTTATGGGTGGTCCATAAGTGGACAGAATGTTTCACTAATGTGTGATTGCATAGCAATTAAGCTTAATTAGGGAAGGTTTTGAAAAAGACAGATGATTATACGTTGTGGGAATGAAAGCAACTGTGCTTTTGGGGACCAGAGTCTGCCACACTAGTGCAGTGAAGTGTTGCTAAAAATATCCCGTCTGTCACATTCTGACACACATCCAACAGTTTGTCAAACCAAGTGTTATCTCTAGAAAAAGGAGTCTCTTAGGAGCACATTCTTCACCTTGTCTCTGCTGAACTCACTGTTTTCTTCAGGAGACAGCTGCACTTCGAGAGTGAGAGCAGTAGATGACCCTTAATACATGGCCACAAGGTCTATTTTAGCATTATCTCATTTCTACATGGTAATTACAGAGGTAATGATGAATGTGGATTTTCATTTACACATGTGCTCTGGGGAATTTTATATATTTTTACTGCTTTCTCAGATTTGCAACTGAGCATCCCATATGGAATGTCTGCCTCTGGTTCCAGTGATTCTTCCCCAGTGAGGACACCCCAGCAAGCAGACCTGCCGGAGTTCCCAGGCTTCCAAACTGCTTGGTTCGATGGCATCTTTCAAACAGAGTCCTTCAGGCTTTTGGGTATCCACGCCTGAAGACAGACTGTTTCAGATTTAGGTGCCTGTTCCCTCTCCAATAGAATTTTAAAGGAAACAAATTTTAACATGCTGAAATTGTCAATGAAACAGAACTGCTTTCTTCTGCTTGGGCTAGATGGTTGTTACTGCAGGCACCATTATAGCATGCTATGTTATATTGGGTTTTATTAAATTATGGAAAATAATTAAATAGAAAAGCAGGGAAAAAAATGCTACACAGTAAGCAGGCAGATCTTTTTTTTAGCTTGGACAGTGTCTGGTATTGCTTTCCACCAGGACACTGGGATGCTTTTTTTCCCTAATGAACTTTTTACATCCAAGATGAAATACAGATTCTGTGGACAATTTATTAAGAAAAACAAGCAGTTTCTTGTGAGCAGTTTTCAGATCAACAGGGAATTTATATGTGGAAATTATATGCGGGCATAGGGAAACACTTCATAAAAAGAATGACTACATGGTCAGCAGCTGTAATTTATGTGCATTCTTTTTTAATAAAAATATGTGTGTATAGACCAATCTTTTCTTTTTTTCTTTTTTTTTTTTTATTGCAGCTCAGCAAAGTAGCCTCAACTGTAGTTGCTTAACCTTCTGACTTTCTTTGTTTTGTCTGTGAAAATGAGAAGGCTAAATTCAGTTTTTTGTGTTTGCAGTCAGGAAGTTTATTCATATGTGAAAGGTGCAGTAAGGACACCTTTCTTCACTGAAGGAAGCTGAAGTTAAGCATTGATAAAAATATCACACATAGAAGAGTGTATTAAAAATGCAGACAGGGAGATAAGAGGATGGTAAATATAAAAAAAAAGCTAGTTCTGGGATTTGATGGCTGTGTGAACGGCTGTGCAGATATCCAGATACACTTTCTTACGCCTAAACTCTGCGTGTTAAGATACGTGTTTACCTGCACATACACTGATGCAAAATTTGCAAATGGGTGTGTCCACAAATTACAATTTCCTACAGGTCAAGTCTTGTGGAAATCACAGAATCAAAGAATGCTAGGTGTTGAAAGGGACCTCTGGAGATCATATAGTCCAGCCTCCCTGCAGATCCACCTAGAACAGGTTGCACAGGAACATGTCCAGGTGGGTTTTAAATATCTCTAGTGAAGGAGACTCCGTAGCCTCCCTGGGCAGCCTGTTACCGTGCTCCAACAATCTCGCAGTAAAGAAGATTTTCCTCATGTTGAGGTGTAACTACCTGTGTTCCAGTTTGCACCCATTGCTTCTTGTACTGTTGCTAGGCACCATTTAGAAGAGTCTGGCTCCATCCTCTTGACACCTGCCTTTAGATATTTAAAAGCACTGGTAAGACGCCCCTCTCAGTCTTCTCCAGGCTAAACAGACACAAGTCTCTCAGCCTTTCCTCATAAGAGAAATTCTCCAGTTCTCCGATCATTTTTGTGGCACTCCACTGGACTCTTTTCAGTAGTTCCTTGAGTTTCTCAAGCTGGGGAGCCCAAAACTGGACACAGTACTCCAGATGTGGCCTCACTAAAGCAGAGCAGAGGAAGATAACCTCCCTCAAGCTGCTTGCTACATTTTTCTTCATAAACCCCCGGATACCATTGACATTCTTGGCCACAGGGGCTCTTTGCTAGTACATGATTAACTTGTCTATAAGGATTCCCAGGTCCTTTTTCACAGAGTTGCTTTCCAGCCAGTCAATCCCTACCCTGTATTATTGCAGGCAGTTATTCCTCCCAAGTTGAAGAACCCTACACTTGCCTTTGTTGAACTTCATTATTTTCCTCTCTGCCCTACTTTCCAGACTGCCCATATCTCACTGAATGGCAGTGCAGCCTTCTGGTGTATCAGTCGCTCCTCTCAGTTTTGTATCATCAGCAACCTGCTGAGGATACACTGTCCCCTCTTCCAGGTCATTGATGAATATGTTGAACAAGACTGAGGCCCAGTACTGACAGGCTCCCAGTGAGACTCTGTACCACTGACAATAAGCCTCTGAGCTCTGCCATCCAGACAGTTCTTAATTCAACTCACTGTCCACTCATCTAACGCACACTTCCTAAGCTTACCTACAAGGATGTTCTGGGAGAGAGTGTCAAAAGGTTCGCTAAAGTCAAGGTAGACAAAATCCACTGCTCTCCTGTCATCTGCCCATCCAGCCATGCCATCATAGAAGGTTATCAGATTGATAAGGTATGATTTCCCCTTGATGAACCCATGCTCAGTTGAACAATTAAATTAACAACTATATTCCTAAAAAGTTTTCTTTAACCAAACCTCTAGATGGGATCTCATATTTAGCACAAAGTGCTGTTTCTGGAGAGAGGTCCCCATAGCCAGGGAAACTTACTTAGATCTCTTACTTGCCTCCACATCTGCAAGTGGGAAGTGGAGGGTCAGTTAAAGATCTGCTGGTATGTGAGATAATGAGAAACTCCAGGGCATAATTGGATCAGTGGTAATGTAACATTTGCGAGGGGAGTCAGCACAATCTCTGTGGCAAAGTTGTTACAGATCCTACATAGAATCATTTTTTTCATGGAGATGATTAGATATTGGTGGAACTGATGCAGTTATGAAGCAGTAGGTGAACGAGATATTTCCCCACTAAAAGCCTAAAAACTGTGTTTATTACTTCCTCTTAGGTCACAGAAACATCATTTATCTGTCGTTTTGATGATAGCTCCTCTCTTTTCATCTTGTTAATCTGCCTGAAATGCTCTGCCCTATACCTCTTTTACAAATGCTGCAAATGCTCCTCTCCAGCTGGTCTCCTAAGATCTGCAGTATTCCTACTAGCACCTTCTGAAGCAGTCAGACCTCTGAGTGTCCCTGGGACAGACTCCTAAGTGAATTCTCTGAGTCATAGAATCATAGAATAATAGAGTACAGGGGCAGAATAACCTCCCTGGACCTGCTGGCCACACCATTTCTGATACAAGCCAAGAGGCCATCGGCCTTCATGGCCACTTGGGCACACTGCTGGCTCATGTTCAGTCAGCTGTCAACCAACACCCCCTGGTCCTTCTCCTCCAGGCAGCTTTCCAGCCACTCTTCCCTAGTCTGTAGCACTGCATAGGGTTGTTGTGCTCCAAGTGCAGGACCCGGCATTTGGTCTTGTTGAACCTCATGCCATTGGTCTCAGCCCAGCGGTCCAGCCTGTTCAGATCCCTTTGCAGAGCCTCCCTGCCCTCCAGCAGATCGAGACTTCCACCCGGCTTAGTGTGACAAACTTGCAAACTTGCAAAGGTTGCACTCAATGCCATCATCCAGGTCATTGATAAAGACATTGAATAGGGCTGGACCCAGCACTGAGCCCTGGGGGATGCTGCTTTTGACCAGCCTCCAGCTGGAATTAACTCCATTGACCACAACTCTCTGGGCCCAGCCATCCAACCAGTTTTCCACCCAGGAGAGTGTGCGCCTGTCCAGGCCTGACGCTGACAGTTTCTCAAGCAGAATGCTGTGAGAAACTGTGTCAAAGGCTTTACTGAAGTCCAAGAAGACTACATCCACAGCCTTTCCCTCATCCAGTAAGTGGGTCACTTTGTCATAGAAGGCAATCAGGTTAGTTTGGCAAGACCTGCCTTTCATGAACCCATGTTGACTGGGACTGATCACCTAGTTCTCTTGCATGTTTTTCATGACAGCACTCAAGATCACCTGTTCCATGACCTTCCCTGGCACTGAGGTCAGACTGACAGGCCTGTAGTTCCCTGGGTCCTCCCTCCTACCCTTCTTGTAGATGGGCACATCATCCAGCCTCCAGTCAAGTGGAACTTCCCCAGTCAGCCAGGACTGCTGGTAGATGATGGAAAAAGGTTTGGCAAGCACATCTGCCAGCTCCTTCAATACTCTTGGGTGGATCCCATCCCTCCTCATAGATTTGTGAGTGTCTAGTTGGTCAAGCAAGCTCTAACCACTGCCTCTTGGATCATGGGAGCCTCATTCTGCTCCTCTAGCTCCTGGGTACATACACACAGGAAACAACTTTCCTTACTATTAAAGGCTGAAGCAAAGAAGACTTCAAGTATCTCAGCCTTGTCCTCATCCTTTGTCACAGTTGTTCCCTTTGCATCCAAAAAAGACTGAATATTCTCCCTGGTCCTCCTTTTACCACTGATGTATTTGTAGAAAGCTTTTATATTTTCTTTCACTGAATTAGCCAGTTGATCTCTAGTTGAGCTTTAGCCCTTCTGATTTTTGCTCTGTATGATTTCACTTCCTCCCTGTAGTCCACCCAAGATGCCTGTCCCTTCTTCCAAAGCTCATAGACATTCCTCTTCTTTTTGATGCCCCCCCAGACCTCTCTGCTCAACCAAGCTGTTTTTTTTCCCTGGCTGCTCCTTTTCTGGGACATGGGGACAGCTTGCTCCTAAGCTGCCAGGATTTCCTTCTTGAAGAGCGCAAATAACTTAAGTCAGACAAAGGCTGGCATTCAGCTTTTGCTCAGTTGGTGACAGGGAATATTCACCTGGATTGGTGCTGCAATGTCACTTGTTGGAAGATCCAGGGAAAGGGAAACTTTTACAGCTCACTGAGACCTGCAACAGCAGCTGGAGCTATTCTCTCCATACCACAAGCCTTTCCCAAGGCTTTAAAGACAGAGAAACTAAGGCATATGAAAGGGACCTACCAAAAAAAAATACACTAATGGAGCAAACAAGTCCTTTTCCCCCAGTTTTTTAGGAGATACATGTAATATACTTCTGCAAGAAATGTTTAATGTATACAAGTGAAGTAATTTAGACTTTCTGGTTTTCTTGGATTCCTTTCTAATCTGCCCTCATTTGGTTTTTTCCTCACCTCCTTCACTCTTTTGTGGCTTTCCGGTGTAAGAGCCCACAGCAGCCTCCTTTTCAGGATTCAGGAGTAAACCTTCACTGCAGGAATAAGGCAAACCTCCTTGACAGCCACTGAAACACTGAGATCACACGTTCCCAGCACCCTGCCCTGCCTGCAGCAGGAGGAAATTCCAGTTTATGTTAATAAGGTGTGGAGGGTGGCCAAAATATTTTGTGAGTTTTCCGGCTCCAAAGGGTAATGAAGCTACCTCTGTCTCAGTACGTTGGCATGGGAGCAATCTAAATAAATGGGAACCGTGTTTCAAAGGAGAAATACAGAGCACAAACTCCCCAGGTTTTGCACTTCCACTGAAGGCTAAGTTTTGCCTCTTTCCACCTTGTTTTCCAAGCTGGCTGTTCTCCCCTTCACACAAAGAGAGAGATTGGATGGGGGAGGGCGAGTGTACTGTTTCTATGGATTAGCTTCAGGCAGATTTCCTCAGACTGAAAGTTACACTGGAAAGCATTTCTTAGTTTATACCAAAATAATGAATTGTTTAGTATGTAAAGTAAACTCAGAAACTTATTTCTGTAAATTTTGCTTAAAATCTACTTATCTCTTAGCTCTGAGATAAAGAAGCCTCCACACTGATGTAAACACAGTAACATTCTTTGGGCTTACTTCAGAAACCTCGCTCTTATTGTCATTCCTCTCTGACCTCCTCCCTGCTAGTCCTGGGATGAAAAGCAAGCCAAAGATCTGCTGAGAAATGGGCAGAGCCACTGCTGACCTCTGCAAATCCGATTTCATCAAAGCAAGACTTAATTGACGTGTTCCCACGCTGTGTATTGCTGAAACGTGAGATGCAATTCAAGGAATGAATTCACCATGGTGCAATCTCATTTTGAATCCATTTTTTTTTGCTATGTGTCAGAGGGTGAAGGAGGCAGTGTATGGTACAAGTTATAAACAGCAGTCACACACATTTCACAAACTGCTTAAGTCTGTCTTTGAGAGGTTTCCTACTTTGGAGTGGGTCTGTACCTTAAAATTCATCAAGCTCCTGCTTCTAATTTACTCCCACCTCAAAAACTGAGACATTTTGCAGGGATTCAAAGGGAAAATGAGGCAATGAGAGTTTGTACAGAATAATCTCCATATAGAAAAAATTAGCTGTCTAGGGGTATTATTTGACATGTAACCTAGTTGCCTGTCAGGTGAGATTTGTGTGTGCAGGAACTATAGGTAAATGGGATGGTGATACAAAGAGAACTTTAAAATTCATATTTAAAATTCAGATTCTCTCTCTCGCTCTGTGTGTGAGATTTGATATAAGTGCTATTCCCATTTTACAGTAGTGCGAGCAGCCCATCTCTGTGTGAAATTTTGCAGTCTCTGCTAGGTATCACAGGTGTCCCTGCAGGATCTGCACAGGAGCGGTGTATTGGCATTCTTAAACTAAATCTTATAATCTTGCTTCAACAGGTGCATGAAGACTGCCCCCCTCCTTCTGTTTTGCAGAAAGAGCTGCTGTTTGTTTACTGCGCATCTGGCAAAAGTCTTCCTGACCCCAGCAGCCTGATACATCCAACATGAGTGAGCAGTGATGCACTGGAGCCTTCATATGTGTCCCAAGTGGTGTCTGTTTAGATAACGCTACCACCTTTTGGCTGGGAAAAAAGGTATGGAAGAGAGCTCTTATTCCTCGTTTAAGTATTGTAGGGCACATGTCATCACAGGCAGCACATCTTGGGTCCTTTCATCAGTGCCAAAGAGAGGCATTGCATCATTCCCAGCATGGGGTTGGGTTTGATGTGTCTCTCTTGGGAGGCCACTTCCCCAGCTTGGAAGCCATGGCACTGCAGACAGCAGCCAAGCTGTTCCATGTTTCATGCCTTACCGCAGACCTCCTGGCATACGTTGTATCCCACTGGCTTAGTCATATAGTAGAACCAGAAATATTGCAACCTATTTATTTATTTCATTATCATCTTCATTGTACAAGTGTAATTCCATTAGAGCTGATGTAATGGAGAATCAGGCCCTCAGGCTAAAGGGCTAAATTATGCCCTGGCTGTGTAAGCTGAGGACTTCCAGAGGAAGCCTCAATGCTCTCATTTTCTAGTTGTCCTTAGCAAAGCAAATGAAAATGTATCATTGTTCTAAGGATTGCTGAATGAAGCAAGTCTATTTTAAAATTTTATTTCCATATCCATGAATAGTAAATTTCATCCATTCGTGACTGGTTTATTAAAGAGTGTGCTAACTAACCAGTTCTGGAGAACTTTCTTTCTCAGCAAGTACTGCAATAAGAGAATTGTTTGTGGTTTCATTACTTTCTCAGTGTTTTTTTATTCTCTTTCCCAAGATACAATTAGACTTTTTAACCTTCTGTACATCAAAAGTTTTGGAGAAGAGATTGTATGAAATGGATAGGTAACAGCTGTTACCAGAAAGGTTTACTGGTGGAAAGGGGAGAAGGCTGGTTTGTTTTATGTGCTTCCTCCCACTGCTGGCATCTTTCACTGTGGCACACTGTTCCTGTCCTGTGACAGGGAATATCTGTGCAAATATCTATCTTGTGTCCACAGGATAACACCTGCTTTTGGGTTTTGCTGTTGTTTGCAAGTTACTTTTCTGAATGCTTTCAATATAACTCTCTTACCTGGTTTTCCAGTAGTTCTTTGCAAAGATAAGAATGGGAGAGCAGCTTTGACTGCGTTAGTTAAATAGCACTGACTGGCAGATCTCCATTTCTGACCTTTTTAGGTCATAAGGGGGTTTTTGCTCCACTTCTAAGCACCTCAGGGCAATATAAAATAAATTTATTTCTGTAAAATAAAAAGTTGTACAGTGAATTCCCCAAGAAAGGTCACACAGAACTGAAGCAGATTTTCAGTTCGATTAAAAACTGCAGTACCTCTACTGTGCCCTTGCATTTCACATAGGAATGAACGTTTGCGTAAATCTGCTTTATTTCTTCAGCTGGTGTAAAATTCCTTGTGCTCCTCTTTTAGATTACTCACTGTTTAGGAAAGGTCTTGGAGAGGAAATGGTCATTTGTTGTATTGCAGAGTACTAGCTGGTAAAACTTATCTTGTGCATGTATAATAAAATGATTTTTGCATATTAATATGCCAACAATATCTGATCCCATTCAGATAATAGTAAAGTGACCTACAGCTTTGACCAAATAAAGTTGCACTGTTCTTTCTTCTCTTTTTTATCTTAGGTTTGATCTACTTGTTTTTGCATTTGCATATTGTATTTTTATGTACCTACTCTCTTGTTCTTCAAGCTTAAGCAAAAGACAGCATTTGCAATAGTCTGCAAAAGATGTCCCACAAATATTGTAAGACATCCAGTCTGATCTAAAAATGTAAACTGGATTGACATCTTCTCAATCTAGCTTACTTCTTCCTGAGGTAGCCTATATTAAAATTTTTGATCCTTCCCTGCTTTGAGAAAAATCGGGATCCATTACTGTTGCAGGAGAGGAGACTCTGCTTTCACTCAGTCCATGAGGATTCACAGAGCTTAGCAAAGTGCTCAGAATCACATAGACTTTAAGTCTTTTCTGAAAGCTGGTCTGGAGACACTGGGCACCTCACCTGGGAAAATACCACTGGAGAAGCTAATCCATGTAAACAGCAGTTGGGCTACTGTTGCAAGAGACAATCCCAGCTGGAGAAGGACAGAAGCAATGTCCAAAACCCACCATCTCTAATGTGGTTTTGTTTCTTTCATTAATTTCAAAATTTTTTCTTCCATCTCCTTCATTTGCCAAAAATATTTCCATAGCTTGCAAAGCTGGAAGCTAACCAAGTTATCAAAATGGGCTCCAGCTCACTGAGGGGTGGCAAGAAATATACTTTTCTTCTTTGGATGTTGTTAACAGTTCTGTGTTACTTGCCAGCTTATTAAAACTTTGATTTGTTTTGAGCAAAGGGAGCTAGTTGAGGAATTTCTTGATTTTTCTTTGACTACAACACGTTTACTGTGTACAATTCATGCAAATAGGGAGAGAAAGAGGAGTCTGACTAATAATGAAAGGTTTGGCAAAATCTTGGATTGCAGTCCCTGATTTACACATAGCCCTTTCCATATGCCAACCTAGGATCTATGCAGGTGAGTGTCACTTTAACAGCCAATTGCACTGAAAAAATACTCTTGTTATCTCTGGTTCCCCACGTCCTGTACTAACACAGAATTAGGATTACTTAGCTCTTGTACGTTGGCAAAGATTGGTGTAAATCACAAATTTTTAATGATGTCTTACACGGGACAGCCTCCTGCATCCAGAAGAGGAGATTCTATCAGTAAGCCTAAGAATCAGCAGGATCCTCTGCAAGTGTTAGTACCAAATCATTGCAAAGCTATGGAGGAGCAGGTAATTTAGGTGCAGCATCTCACAGGCTACTGTAATTTTTAAAGCGAACTTTGTGAGCTTGAATTCAGGCTTGCACAGATAGTGTATATCAAGTTCAAACTACACAAAATTTTTTTTTTTACTTCACTCCACAAAAAAAGTTGCACTGGAGTTACAGGCCTAAATCACCAGCACACTATTGATAGACACTGCAGTCATTATTTTTACTTCTTCCTTATCATTTCCTTGGAGCTCTGCAATGACAGTAATGATATTTAAAAAAAAAAAGAAAATCATTAGTTTGACTAAGCATTCACCACAGAGGAACATTTATTCATGGTGACTTTAAAATGTCATAAAAATGATCTGAAGTGGTACAGAAATGGTGAAGTTTAATGTATATAGCCAACAGGAGATTAAAACTTTATGGCTCTGGAACTCCAGTATGAACACATAACAATATTCTTCTTCTGACATAGTTGCATCTTCACAAAATTTGTTAAACTGCAGCTTGCAGAGGAAGTCTAAAATACAGGACCCTAAGTACTCTAAAGTGTAGTAACCCTGAAAGGTCAAATTAATCTAACCAGAGCTGTATTACTTACATGAAAAAGAGTTGTGATTACTGATGGCTTACTGCACAGAAACAGCATTTACTCTGATGGAAAAGTGTACACCATGGATTAACTCTGTTCGTTGTGTGCTGGCCTGTTTCTCATTTTACATGGCCAACACTTTGATCCATGTTATAATGTAGGTACCTACAGTCCTGGGAAACTTGCTGCCTCAAACTAAAGAAGAAATAATTTAATCATAGGTACTCAGACAGGCATTTTTCAAACCAATTTGATTATGTTTCGTTGTTTATAGCCTGTGTCTCTTTGTGAGTATTATGTCCAGAGATAATTTAAGAGCACAGACTGCTTGAGGGCTTAGATGTGTGGGGCATTTGAAAGAAAATGGAAACATTGGTTAGTTGGTCAATATTTAAGCTTGAATATCTTTGAGTTTTCTTTTACTGTTAAGGAATTTAATTTTATGTATTTCTGTTTCTAATTTTGCCATTCCTGTGCCTGTAAATGCACGTATTCTCATGTATTTGAGGAAAGAATGATAGCACTGCAGTGACTTCAGACAGATTTTTGAGCTCTGCTATATTCCTAAAACATTTCAGAATTTCCAGGGGCCTCAAAAGGGTTGTTCCAGATTTACGGTTATATAACATGAGCAAAATTTTATCCTTCTACATTTGCATTCAGAGTTAATGCTTTAGTCATCCAGATCCCTAAACTGGTTATCCAGTCCAGTTCTTCAGCACTGTTTTAACAGTTGCACTCACAACTTTTTTGAATTTTATATAACATTAGATGATGGTAAATAGATACAAGCTAAGGTTTTAAAGATGGAAACTGCTGATTTTTTTTTACTAATTTCTAGATCTAATATGTCACTAGTACTTTTGGGGAAAGTTCTGATCTACAGAATAGGATCTCATAGTGTGTTTAATCTTATTGGCTTCTTGCCATATTGCCAGAATGCAGTGTATTCAGACAAAAGCAAGCAAAATGCATACTTCAGCAGCCTATACATGCAGAGAACGACTGCAAAGCTGTTTTTTGTTTTCTAGAAACAGATACTAGTTACAGTATACCTCCAACTGAATGGCTTTTTATTATCAGTTGTGTGGGTTTGATTTTGATTGGGTTCTTTGGGTTTATGTTTTTGAGGCGTGTGTGTTAAATGCTTACAGGGAAAGTCGAAGTTTTAGAACTTTTCTCAGAGTGAACTTAATGCTTTTTGAAACTTTACTGGAAACGATCATTCTTTGCCTGCTTGCAAATGCAGCACTTACCAACATTTTCCACATTATTTAGGAAAGATCCTTTACAAAATACTACATATTTTTGCACACTTGTTCAGCAGGTAATACTCTAGAAAAAAAGATTGCTTGCTTGGTCCTATGATGATTTCCTATGACTGACAAAAACATTTTGTTTAAAAGAGGTCAGTTCAAGAAATAATATCTTGTAGAAGATACTAGCTTAAGAAATAATATCTACTCACTAAACTCTATGAGGATGTTTTGGTTTTCAAATGCCTATGTAGTTCAGCAGAACTTTCAATTCCCCTGCCCTTTGCAGGGGCGCAGGGTTTTCTATGCTAAACCCTCATATTTTGCATAGAACTATTCAGCAGTATGCAAAGTGCTATGAGCAGAAGGGGAAAAACACCCTGATTCTTATCAGAAATCAGAACTGCCTTTGTAAAAGCCTTGTTCAAATATGCACTGAATGAGGGTTAAGTTGCCAGTTTCATTTGTGGCAGTTTACATGAGACCACTTATGATCACAGAATCATAGAATCACTAGCTTGGAAAAGACCTCCTAGCTCATCAAGTCTGACCATTCCTATCTGCCACTAAAATATGTTCCTGAGCATCTCGTCTACCTGTCTTTTAAGTACCTCCAGGGATGATGACTCAACCACTTCCCTGGGCAGCCTGTTCCACTGCATGATGACCCTTTTCTGTGAAATTATTTTCTGATGTCCAGTCTGAACCTCCCCTGGTGCACCTTGAGGCCGTTACCCCTTATCAGATCATCTGTCACTTGGGAGAAGAGGCCAGCACCCTCCTCTCTACAACTTCCTTTCAGGTAGTTGTAGAAAGCAATAAGGTCTCCCCTCAGCCTCCTCTTCTCAAGGCTAAACAACCCCAGCTCTCTCAGCCGCTCCTCCTAAGACTTGTTCTCCAGCCCCCTCATCAGCTTCGTCGCTCTTCTCTGGACTCGCTCCAGAGCCTCAACATCCTTCTTGTGGTGTGGGGCCCAGAACTGAACACAGTATTCGAGGTGTGGTCTCACTGATGTCGAGTACAGAGAGAGAACAACCTCCCTGGACCTGCTGGCCACACCATTTCTGATACAAGCCAAGATGCCACTGGCCTTCATGGCCAGCTGGGCACACTGCTGGCTCATGTTCAGTCAGCTGTCAACCAACACCCCCAGGTCCTTCTCCTCCAGGCAGCTTTCTAGACAGACTTCTCCTAGTCTGTAGCACTGCATAGGGTTGTTGTGCCCCAAGTGCAGGACCCGGCATTTGGCCCTGTTAAACCTCATGCCATTGGACTCTGCCCAGTGGTCCAGCCTGTTCAGATCCCTTTGCAGAGCCTCCCTGCCCTCCAGCAGATCGAGACTTCCACCCAGCTTAGTGTCACCTGCAAACTTGTTAAGGGTGCACTCAATGCCTTCATCCAGGTCATTGATAAAGACATTGAACAGGGCTGGACCCAGCACTGAGCCCTGGGGGACACCACTTGTAGCCGGCCTCCGACTGGAGTTAACTCCATTTACCACAACTCCTTGGGCTCAGCGATGATCTGAGTCTTCAGGAAAAAATATGAAGATCAGTAAGCTGTGAAGCTACTCAGCGGTGTCTGGTCTTATCTTGGGCACTAATATATTTTTCTTCTAATCTTTTTTCATCTAGCTATATCTATAAAAGTATAGATTAGTGAGAGATGGATACAGATACAATAATTTTGCTTCTTTTCAGTTCTCTATATTTTTAATGTCTTTCCCTCCCTTGGCTTATTTTATTCTTATTTTATCTCTGTTGAACAAATGCAAATATCATTATACTCACTTCTCAGATGATATTTCAAACCAAGAATATTTGAGCGGCTAGAAATCAAAACACTACCTTTGCTAAAGGTCTGTTGATGTGCACTCTTCTTGTTTATTTGCATTTAGGCTCCTGTGATAATTTTCTGGTAAGATCTGAAATAGGATTTCAATTTCCAAGAACTATACTTAATTTGTGAAACTGGAGGTGGAATACTCAGTATAACTTCTCAGATGATAAGATAGGACTTGGTAGCAAGGAGCATTTAACAGTTTTGTAGAAGAGATTATTTTTCTGAGATCATTCAACCCAAACAGAACCAGGACATTTAGAAATTATGTACGTAGTCATGCCCTCCTGAGATCTGGTCACTGTCTAGGACAAGAGTGAAACAAAATTTAAACAAGTTTCCCATTCTGATGCTTTGCCATCCATAGGCAAAGAAGCTGATATGAATTTGAGGATCTGATATGCAGATGGTACATGCTTAATTTATTCTTAACCTTGTTAAGTACTGCATTTTAAAAATCTTCATCTTTGTCAGCGTGAATGTTATTTCTTTGGCAAAACTTTTTACAGGGCTTCAGAGCTGTGCACAGCATCTAGTTTTATTCTTGTTTCTGTAGCATTTTCTACAATTTCTGTGAAGATATTGACATACGTGAAGAACTGTGCATTTGTTGAACTCTAGGGATATTTCACTCTTGCAGAAGTTAGTCATGATTATTATAACTGAATTAGTTGACGATTATTATCATCAACTACCTAGCAAAGTATCAGAAGTGATATCCACTGGAAGAAGCACAGTATTTCACAAGTGTATCTGAAGCTGAAAAGATTGTACACAGAAATACTATAGTCTTGGGAAGGTTAATAATGTCAAATTTGGAGTTCCTTCACATGCTTGCATAGGAGATAGGAAAATTTTATGGAAAATGTTCAATTCTCAGTCTTACCTGAATAAATCTAGAGTGATTCTCCTGAGCAAAGCTGACTCCACAACCTGCCCCTCTGTTAATTTTGCTACAGCAATGGTGTAGTTATTCATGCTAGACCACACCAGCAAAGCAGTACCTGGGCCTACATGAAGCTTAGCAGGAAGAGACTGAATTTGGCAACATGATTTGCGTCCATCCATATCACTTTCATTTAGAAAACCATTTAATAAAAAGCATATTATGTCTGTTGGTTAACATCCTAGGCAGCTTTACTTTATTGATAATTTCTCAGAATATAATTAACGTCTAGTACTTAGGAAATCTGTGTTCCATGAACTGCCTTGCTGACTGAGAAAGCTTCAGTTATTTTTTCTTTCAAAACAAATACATAACCTTCCCTCCCCAGCTGAACAAGGCCAGTGATAAATAATCACTCATCCTTCTGAAGTATTGAAGTTCTCTTCTCTCATAACAGAGAATACCAAATCATCCAACAAGAAAGCAGGCCGTATGAGTAGCCTTGCTGAATACCTAACTGTTTGCTCTGGCAATTCCCAGTGAAGCAGCAAGTTGTCTTTGGAAAGCTATGCTTATTGTTTTGGGTTTTAACATCATGTGTCTTTAATTTTTCAGCACTAGCCACAGGGATAAGTATCACAAATATCTGCTTGAAGGTCTTTTGCCCTTGAGAACCTAATATATACTTGGCAGCCTCTCTGATAGTGGAACTGAGAGGAGAATCAAAGTTGACTTATTGCCTTATATCCCTTCAGGGACAAGAAAGAATAAAAAGGGCAATCGCTGCTTCCTTCACTTGCCTGAAGCAAGTCGTTCCCGTTTTGCAGGGAATAAACTAGTGCCATTTTCTAAAGCAATCTGCCCTCTACGTGAACATAAAAATCCCATCCGGTACCATACAGCTAATTCTGGGACTTAACTTCCTTGAGTCCCAGTGCAGTCCCAGGTGGACTTCAGAAATCCATAACCCGAAAAGGACATTCACATCTTATGTTCAACACTCATCTCTGTCATAATCTACTGCCATGTTCTTCAGCTCAGAGTACAGTAAACTCTAAATAAAGTGAGGTTGTGGAGCGTTGTGTATGGTCTCAGGTGGAGAGAGCATGGAGTATATTTTAGTTACTGGGCCCAGGCTTTTAACATGTTCCGATCTCCTGTTGCACAATTAGGACCAACATAAATGAGCGTCACCCTATGACTTTCAGAGAACACATGTTCATTACTCTGCCTGTGGGTATAATTTCCCAAATATTCCCCAATTTATTTGAGACACTGAAGTGAAACAGCCATTAGTGTTCTGGTAACATCATAATACATAGGGGAAGCCTGAGCCTCAACGTATGCATTAGCTAGAAATTATGCAGGATGCCAGATGAGCTTTGATTCATTTTAGAGATGTTGCTAGGCAGAGCTCCAAGCTCATACAAAGTGATGCCAAGATATTTTCTCATGTCTCTGTTGTCCCTTATCTCAAGTGGTACAACTGCCAGAAATAATTTTCCTTAATAGAAGAACTTCACACATTTTGCACAATGCCCTTTCCCATGAAAATCTTGCTAGTTTATGATTTCCATTTGAATTTTTGTATTTTAGATCTGAAAAACATCTTTCTTAAAGACAACATTTCCATTTTTCTAGGTTTCTAGGAAACCTATTCCTTTTATTTTATTATCAGCTCAATCCAGCACAAGAATCTTATATAAAAAGGTGACAATTATCAACTGAGAAAATCCAGCATTTTCTTTTGCTTTCCAAGAGTTTGAGTTTGCTGTTAGAGCCAACATTCAGTGCTTTGCTAGGGAGTGTGCTTTGAGTTGATGAGGTATTTCTTATACTACTGAAATTCAAGAATTTTACTTAGGGAAGAAGCTCTCAAAGATGAATGAATGTATTAGTTTTGCATGAATCTGAACTGTGTTTTGCAAAACACTGCCCAGGCTTTCAGTGATACAGAGCCTATTGGAATCAGCTGTTGTCTGGCAGCTGCAAGTGATAGGGCTCAAAATGGTTCTAATTATTCCTGATTTGAAAGGTAAATTGGTAAGAATTTTTAGATGTTTCATTTTAAATATGTTTTTATTTAAGCACTCTATCCAACACAGAGAATATGTCCTTGATACATCATCAAGACTCCCTCATTACAGTTGCAGGAGTGTATGCCTGGCTAATTGTACAATTAGGAATTTGTGGTGATTTTTGCTTTGTGACAAGCTACTTAGGGTATAAGTGCTTTAGGTTTCATTAGTGCATAATTTCAATAGTGTTTTTTATGTCTACTTACAGTAATTTATTGGTATACCAAGACCAAAGCTCGAAAATAAGTATCATTTATTTCATGCAGAACAGCCAGAGAGAGTTATGGCACAAGGTAAAATCCATTTGTTTCTCCCACAGAAGAACTGTCTTGTACAATATCATGCAGACCTAAAAAGGCACTCTTTACTTTAAGAACAGCTGAAACAAGAAAAACAAAGTAAGTGTGATGTTAAGAGCAAAGTACAGCAAAAGAGACTTTAGGAGAATCTATAAAAATTTTTAAATTGTTAAAATATGTATGTGTGTGGATTGGGAAGTGAATAAAATGTTATTAAGCTACTGAAGCCTCAGCAGGACTCTGAACATTGTTCAGTGTGCATTGCAGTTTGCTTTTAAGAAATGTCAAAAATACCCACATCCTTCGAAAGGGGACTTTTTTTTTGTAATTTAGCCTTAATTCTAACAAATGCATGAAGGGTGCCCTTTCTTGGACCTTGCATCTTGGACCCTGCTGTTGGGTACTGAGTGTATTACAGGAATGCGTGAAAGCAGAAATCCCACCTTCTGCAAGCTGATCACATAGCTGGGCTGAACATGTTAAACACAGCTGAAAGCCAGGGAGAATTTTGCCATCCTGAACTTAAAAGGGTGCTGGGGCACATCTTCATACTGAGCTAGGAGCCAGCTGCCTGCCTCTCTGCCTTGGTGGGGATAGCCCCCTGTGGAGCTTCCTGCCTGTGTACTAGTACCAGGAGAAGGGTGGACAGAGGAGAGGGGATAGCCTTGCCCTCTCTCTGTTTAAAGTAGGAGGGAGCAGAAAAAAGAAGTGCTAATCACAGAAACGTATGCTTGCAGCTGCTGGAACACCATTTCTAATTGCTCTATAATGTGGACAGTTTAGGTCCAATGCCCCCATACCATGAGTGACCAAGACACTGCCAAACCCTTCTTGCCCTTCTCTTTCCCTGGAGCTTTCTGGGGGCCCCTCTGAATGACCACCACGGTGAACAACCTAGGCTGCTCCTTTACAAAACCCTTCGTTGCACCTGAGGCCAACAGAAGAGAACGTGACTGTGACCTTCAGAAAGCTCTGCTAACTAACACATTTTGTTGGATGATACTGCTTCTGCAGTCATTGCAGCAGACTAAGTCTCCTGAGCCTGACCATACAAATGCCATGGTGCAGTTAGTACAATAAAGGTAGATGGCAAACCTGGAGTCAGACAGGATCATCAGTCCCATCTTAGGTACATAGCCTTTCAATTAACTCTCATGGTTCTTAAAGCATACGGCTTCTGGGAATTGGTCCTGCCCCATGTCCAGGTCAGTCTCCCCAGATCTTTACACGAAAGCTCAGCAGTCTCCATTATGACAAGGGCTTCCTACACTGGCATATTAGTGCAATATTTTGTCTGGGAAAGTCTTGTAAGGCAGCTGAAATGATGAAATTATGAAGAGTAATGGGGATCTGAGTTGTTATCTGTCTCATAAATACACGTTCTAATGTGCAGAAAAACCACAGTGTTGACTGAAAATATGGTGATCTTCAGGGAAAAAGGAAAAAAGTATGTAAGCTAGAAGTATCGTGTCTTTACATATGGTTCACCTCAAAAAAACAAAATCTGACCTTTCTTAAGATGAATGCCAGCCAACATTTCAGCAATATTTCCTTTGTGTTTCTGCTCACACAAAGTGATTTATGTCCAAGTATTCTCTAGCTGGTTCTCAAGTTGCAATAATGATTTTGATTGTTTGTTTATAGTTTTATCTGAATATTTCTGCCTGCCTTGTCATATATCCTGAACCAGTATAAGCATCATTTATAGGCAGCTGTTGTGCCCATATAGAGTCTGTTGTTTTTCTGTCTTGTCTGTGGCTTGTCATATATTATATCTAAGTCCTTGGAGGCAAAGAAGGGGAGAAAGAAGACCATATCCTCACTTTCCTGACAAAGAAAAGAATAATTTTCAATTAAATTATTCCGACAGATATGTAGGGAAGTTAGAATTGGGTCAGGATACTTGGACCAACTGGCAATATTTTTCCATGGGAACAGTTAACATACTTTCCCATGAAACACATGAGGCCAGAGACGCATGCCATCATGTGAGGCAATCAGGCTGTGATGGAAGTTCAGTTGGGCCCAGCTGTGGTGAACAAGCTCATTTGCACAGGATACTGCATGAGAAACGTGCTCTGAGACTTCAGAGTTTGCCTACCCAATGTCACAGAGGAGATTTAGTTTAGATGCTTGAGCGGAAAACTCTGCCTACGTACCAGGCAACTTGTTTTGCACAGTTGATACCCACATGCATGATAATTGTTTGTACATCCTTTAGATGATTTGGTGTGTACAACAGACAAAAGAGAAAAGAGGTTGTAAAATAAAGGTGGAAAAAAGGAGTGGGCAGTAAAAAGAAACAATATGTACACCCTGGAATCAAAATACAGACACATAATGCAGTATATATCAATATAAATATGCATATCAATATGAATATGACAAATTAGGCTGCCTGCTTCAGTGAAAGGACATTGTTTTTTGTTTATATAGTAAGTTCCAACAAATACTTCAGTGTTTTGAGAGAGGCTGAAAATGTCCACCATTATCATGATAAAACAAAATAGTGATGTATGTGAATTGTCTGTTGCTTTACTTTCTGCCTTGTGAAAACAAGGTACAGACTAAACAGTTAAGGGACAACAGAGAAGAAACTTAATTGTGTGAAGCAAAAACCCACGGTGTGCAAAGGGTTTTTTCTGCCAAAAGTACCTTTTCTTTAAGTGTAGGTATTTTCCTTTTCAAAAGATAGCAGAGGAATTAGATTTTGAAAGATCTTATTCTCTTATTTAGTTGGGACTCCTACAGTTTCATACATATTGAGGCCAATGGTCTGTTATGATCACTGTCTCTTCTGACTCATATAAATCAGCTCATACAATTTCACTCAGTAATTCCTTTACCAGGCTTATAACACATTCTGCTAATTAAAAGGTTGTGATCTGAAAGTGTTTTCACTTATGCTAAGTCCCAATGACTTTATAAGAACCAATCATACCTGTATTAGGGATGAAAAAATAACATATGAATATCACAATGTTCTGATACTAAAAGCATGATGAAACTACTGCTGTCATGCATTCTGAGTAAGGAATCTGCAGGGATTTAGGGATGGAGGGGAGGTCTTGGAGGTGAAGGCAGAGTCCTCTCCTTAGGCCTCTTCTCTCACTGTCTCCCGACTCCGCAGGTGGTTGGAAGTTCCTAGCAGCCAGCGGCTCCCACCCAGCACAGACTTTCCTTCACCCACTCATCCATTGAGAACAATGGACCTCAGTCTGTGATTGGATGGCAGGACCAGCAGCACAGCTAGACACAAATGCTGCCTTGAAATGCCTGTGTTCTGCAAAAATCCCAGAAATGCTCTGTGCAGGCCCTCAGTCTGCCTATATACAACCCTCAGAGGATCCTTGCTGGCAGTCATGCAAAATGGTACAATGTGGAGTCTGTGGCTTGTGCCATAGGTGCCACCACAGTAGTGATGCTCTATCACTTGGGCCTACATGGAGAATTCACAAACCCCCATGTGTAACGTGAACACCATCACAAATGCATGTACACCAAGACAGTGAATCTGATTCTTATTTTCCAAGGACCTGTTTTCAGACCGTTCTATGTCCTTTATTTGTTTATAAAAGAGGTGGTGTTCATGCTTCATTGTGCTTCACATCTCATTTCATATTTTAATGTGGAAGGCTAGGTGCACATTTAGGTTTGCCAGAAGTGGCTATGATTGCACAAACATGCAACAAGGGGTGTTTAGGACATGCTTTGCTCTAGAAAGTCAGTTAAAGTCCTGAAAGAAGAATGTGGTAGTTACTGAATTCTCTAACCGATGGAAGTTCAGTGAAACTCCATTTAGCACTCCCAAAAATTTGACAGGCAGAATAAACAATTCCCAAAGAATTCCTCAGGAACGGTCCAAAGCCACAGGTCGGATTATTTTAGAACACCATTGATTGAGCGCATCTATTGTTGGATATGTTGCAGCTTTTTCTTTTATCCTCAGTTTTCTTCCAGAAAGCTACAAATATCTCCTTTTTTGCAAAATTGCTCCATACAAAAAAAACCTCAATATACTGCCGATGGTAGGTATGCTCACTGGTAAAGTAAATCCTCCAGAAATACAGGGCTCTAGTCCAATTTATTTCATAAATACAGCTAAGGAACTAGCAGCATCAAGGAGTGACCCACCTAGCAGTAGTCAAACACTGCTCCCATGTACTAACGTTAATTTTAACAACACCTTTTTTGAAGGCATGGAGAATACTAGGAGAGGAAGGAATAGAAGGTTTTGATGGAGGAAAATAGTGTTCCCATTTTGATAAGGTCCAAAAATGTCTTTTGCAAACAGAGGTGCTTTTTTTCATTAGATGTATGAACTTCTCGTCATAGTAATAAAGGTCAGGCGTTATTGTGCCTCTTTTATGATACTATAGCAAGTCATGTATACAAACTCAGGAAGTATTTATTTATGTGGAATATATACTTAAATAGTGGACTACAAATCATTTAAATATGCCTATGATATGAATCATACCACAATTTCACAGATAAGTGGAAACATTATGCAACTTTTGGAGTTTTTAAAGCACTAATGAACGTGAACTCTACAGCAGACTTGAGCTGGACCTTTTCACCCCTTCTAATATATGCTGTGACTATTTAATATTCCTCACTAGGGAGTAATTCTGGCATACAAGTCAGCAATATATATGAGGCACTGGAGCCATGAACCTGGTGATAACATAAACTAAACTGATTTTCAGTTTTGGTGCATTACAAAAAGGACTATTATTGTGGGTTAAAGATGTCAAAGTTGGTGACCTAGTATAGTGAAGTATTCCCTGCCACATAGTCAAGCATGAAAAGTAATTGGAGACAGTCAAAACTTTTAGAGGCTTGGGTGGGTTTTTTTCCTTCGCAAATTAAATACTCTTTTGTACACCCTTTTTATTAAAAATAGCCATTTTTTGTGAAGCACCATAAAAGCAGAAATTATGCTCCGGTAATGTTTACAGCTGATGGTGAAATGTGTGTTTTTAGAAATGAGGTCATATCTTAATGCTTCATTTACTTTCATAAGGCATTGATAAAAAGCAAGTTGCTACCTGCCAGGTAAGAGTGACACTAAAATATTATGGCAGCATGTGACCAGCTTTGGAGTTTAAATCTTGAAAGGGCACAGACAATGTCCCCTTTGAAGGATATTCCTGAAGTTCACTTTACAGTTTCTGCTAAGCATTAAAACAAAATATAATGTCCTATGTCTTAACAGCAACAATAAAGTTTGTTACTTCTCAGCTGCAACATTTACATCCCAAAAAAACCCACTAAAGAGTGCACAGATCTTTCAGCTTGCCTCTCAGAGAAAAGAAGTTGGTATTTACTCCAGGGAATAGCATATTAGAACAATGAATCTGACACCACAGGTGCTCATTACGGCTCCACATCCCAATTTACTGCACCAAGTTATTCCTGATTTCCTCTGGCACAAACATTGTGTGAACTGGCACAGCATCACTCCTCAGGAATTAGACTGCAGAGGGCACTCCTATATAAGAAGGAATTGCAGTCTCTGGGCTCATTTACTTTTAGCCTAGATGACTCATTTTCATAGTTTTTCTTCTTTAATAATTAATAACATTATTATTATTATACTAAAAGGAAAATCTTATTTTTGACAATTGATTTGGTTATGAATATTTAATTTACCCCCAAGTTTATAAAATATCTGTCAGTGTTTATATCATGTTCAGGTCATCAGCCTCAGAGATTAAAAGTACACAGAAGGATGACCTATTAATATGTCATTCCTAGGTGTAATTTGAGTGAAGCAGCACAAGGAGTGCATGGGTGAGGATGGGGATGGCTTTTACCATGTGCCTCAGAAGTCAGAGAGATTCTGCCTGAGGAGGGCAATCCATGAAATAACATGAAAGCCACCTTCCCCTTCCTCTCATTCCTTCTCTGGAAAGGTTAGTTGGAAGCATTACTTTGGTTTTGATTTCAGCTGTGACAGTGGGGAAAGATGCAATCTTTCAAACAGATCCTGAATGTCATGGGGTCGATTTCTGCCTCTGAACTGCTCTTCAGGAGATGAGGCTGGACAAACAGGCTGCAGCTAAATGTGGCCAGAGATCTGCAGTTTGCTGGCATGAGAGAGGCAGGGGGGTGCAATGCATGTGGCAGAGGCCATGCGATAGACTGGGGACTTTCTGAATAGTGGGCAGCTGTGTTAAGGCTGCCATGATGCAAACTACTCTCTAGAGCTGTTACATTAGGCCATTAAAACCCTGAGATGCCTCAATATTAGGAATAAGCAAGTGCAGTTTAGGGCTACTTTAGCCTTTCCCCTTCACTTTTTAAGAAACAGAGGTAAAGCCTGTAATGGCTTCACCAATGTCTCAGTCTTAAGGATGGGTAGGTTAAAGTCAACAAAATTAATTCTGGAAGTTCAGCTGGAGCCTATGCAGCTCCTGTGATGCAGTTTAAATGTGTTTCCAACATTTGGCTTTATGTAATGAGAACAAGTCAGTACTAGCTTTGGCTTCTGCATGGGATACAGCTCGTGTCCAACTGACAACAGCTTGTGTCCAACTGACAACAGAAGGGTCATTTCATTTCCTGTGGGTAGTGAAAAGTGATCTGTCTTTTCATACTTACTTCTGGAGGCTTTTCACAAAGAAAGTGTAAGATGAGGCTGATGCTGTGCGAAAGAGCTGACTGAGCAAGGATAGTGGGACCTGGCTGTCAGAGCAGTAAATACACTTCCACAGCTGAGCCCTCAATCATGTTTATTTTGGAAGTGAAGACCTCACATTTCAAGTGAGATATTTGCTCAGTAAAATACATACATTTCATTTTTCATTACCACAAGCTGTATATCTCACACAGTGGTTAAGAAATGAAGGAGTGTGGAAAGAACAGTTATTCAGGGGAACTGAGGCAATTAAGATTCCATTGAATATGATTTTTCCCTGTTTCAAACTGTTATCTCACTAGATAAAAACATTGTGCTTTATGATTAAGCTAATTGCATTGGACAAGCCAATCTGCAGCCCTAGAAGCTTGGATTTTCGAATGTGCTGAGCATTGAGCTGCAACTAAAGTCAGTGGGGGCATTTAAGTGCAATTAAACAGGAAGCTCTCTAAAAATTCAGGCCAAAGCCTGTCTGTAAGCTTGGAGTAGAGATTCTACCTTGCCCCACAGGGGTGATGTGAACATTTGTGGCACAGCTACTTACACTTGTTAGAAGTTACAATGAAAAGTCTCTGAAAAGTATTGTCTTTTTTTAGACCAGGGTTTGGCTATGAATGTAAACTAAAGCTTTTGAGCGACAGATTGAACAGTAAAGAAGTAACAAACATGCATGATTTGCCTATTTGAAAAATGAATGGATGATGGATAATGTCCATTCTCTTTCAAAACAGGTTGAAAATCATCAATAGATACACTACATGGACTGAACTGGTGTTGTATATATGAACAGAATTTTGTATTTTAAATTATTTTGGGGAGAGGTTTTAAGGAAAAAGAAATACCAAACTTGAATACCCATGATAACTATAATTAGAATTAGTAGCAAATATTGTCCTGTGGCCTCCTGTTCGAACTGAGACATTTTTGTAATGTTTCAGATGCTATGCTGCAGTGATTTATATGCTTCTCTTCCTAGATGTTAGAGGAAAACTTTATTCTATTACTTCAACATATTTCCTGCCTTTCCATAAAAGACTGTGACTGACCTGCTTCATTTACAGTCATCTTTTCGGACGAGGGACAATGGATATAAATCAGAGAGGGGAAGATTTAACCTAGACATTGGAAAGAAATTCTTCATGGTGAGGGTGGTGAGGCACTGGAAAAAGTTGCCCAGGGAAGCTGTGGCTGCCCCATCGCTGGAGGTGTTCAAGGCCAGGCTGAAAGAGGCCTTGAGCAGCCTGATCTAGTTGGGAGGTATCCGTGCCCATGGCAAGGGTGTTGGAACGGGATGATATTTAAGATCCCTTCCAATCCAAACCATTTTATGATTCTATGATCTTATGATAAGTATTCAAATGGGCCATATAGTCGTTAAATCATAGAATCATAGAATTATAGAATCATAGAATAACCAGGTTGGAAGAGACCCACCGGATCATCGAGTCCAACCATGTCATAGCTGCAGTTAAAGACATGACGTAAATTCAGCAGTGTGTCTTGTCAGGGTGATGTAAACATTTCAAAATACTGCTGCATAGTAAGAAGTCATTTAAATTATTACCCAGTTACTATTAGTGGGCTAGAAGATAATTACAGAATTATTCACAGTGTTTTGTTATTGCAATAGCTACTCATACTTGGATTGTGGTAACGTTCAAAAATTGTTCAACACAGCAGAAAAAAAACTATTGAAGTCTATAAATACTTCACAGACAAGCAAAGACAACACTGTGTCAATTGCCATGCTAATTATGGAAGATGCTCAAACCAGATGTCTATTTTTCCTTCACACTTTCTGCCTCTTTCTTCTTTAACATTATTTTTTAAACCACTTGTTCCAATTGGCCTTTACTGATGTTTTTTGGGGTTTTTGTAGGACTCTGGAAAATACACATGACTGGTGTTTTCATATCATGCGAGTATGTAGAGTGCTCTTAGATCATCTTTTTGCTCATTCAAAGTTCTAGGCAGATTTGATCTCCTATACGTTATCTGCCCTGTTTTAGCAATGCCTCAAGCATTGATTTTTTTTTACAGTGATATTGAGTCTGATTTTTAGACTCATTTTCTTGTGTATTTTTTGTCACACCTAAAGATACTGATAGGGGTTGCAAAATATTACTTCATTTCTTCTAGAATCTAGCCTCAGTATCTGTACCTGGCCTTGTTCTGCTTCCATGTTTGGATATTTTTTGTTCAGGAAGAGAGAATAGAAGTGGGGTTCAACAGATGTGATTATAATATTGTAGAATGCCTTAAGGCATGAGTACTGGGTAATTTTAACTGGTAATTAACCCAGCCATAGTGTCCACCTGGTGCGTGCCTGCATTGTCCGCACCTGCCAGGAGAGATCCGTCAGTCCAGACTGAGCTCCCAGGAAAGCATGCAGCCATCCAGGTCTCCGACTCTATGGAGTGCCACCAACTTACACTGGAAACAGAGGGCAGCAAGGGCAATGGCTGCATAAGGTGCAAGCAGGTGGATGATCTCCTCAGACTGGTGGCAGAGCTGTGAGAAGAAGTAGACAGGCTAAGGAGCATCAGGGAGTTTAAGGTAGAGATAGAATGGTGGGATCACACCCTGAGCTCCAGGACACAAGTGAAGACTCAGCCATAGGTAAGAGCTCAGGAACTGGTAACTTACCCTCCACTAAGGTTGTAGGTGAGGGCTCAAAAGGAGGTATTAAGTAGAAGCGTGTCCACCGACAGGCAGAAAATCAACACCCTCCTTAGCCAAACCACCTCAGGTGTTGCTCCACAACAGATTTGAAGCTCTTGATGTGGAGGACAGATCAAAGGAAAGCACTGAGGAAGATGCACCCGTATCAGAGCAGGGTCAGAGATTGAAATGGCATACACACCATGTTGCCACAACTGCCACAAGGACCAATAGGAGAGACATAGTTGTAGGAGACTTTATTGAAGGGGACAGAGGGTCCCATGTGTTGAGCAGACCCCACTCACAGGGAAATCTGCTGCCTCCCAGGAGCCCAGGTAAGGGATGTGGCCAGGAAACTTCCCAACCTGGTGAGAACTACAGACTATTATCTGTTACTGCAGCTCCATGTGGGAGGGGATGAAGCAGCAGTATGAAGCTCAAGGGGGATTAAAAGATTTTAGGGCCTTGGGATGGCTACTGAGGGAATCCAGGGCCCAGGTGAATTTTTCTTCCCTCCTTCCAGTTACAGGTGATGACATTGCACAACTCAAACGGATCCAGTCAATTGATACATGGCTCCGTGGCTGGTGTCACCACAATAACTTTGGGTATTTTTAATAATGGGATGTCCTACATGGCACCGGGATTGCAGGTATCAGATGGGAGCCACCTTTCTCGGAGGGGGAGGAGGATCTTTGCCCAGGAGCTTGCAGGACTTTTAGATAGGCCTTTAAACCAGATGTGAAGGAGGATAACATCAGGCTAGCCTGTAACAAGAGGTGGGAGGACAAGTGTCAGGGGTCAAGTGTCAGGGAGGATACTTCTCTAAAACACCTTATAGGTAATAAAGGGTTTGCTAGGAAGGTGATGCAACTGGCAGCCCAGCTGAAGTGCCTTTATACTAACACATGAAGCTTGGGTAACAAGTAGGAGGAGCTGGAAGTACCGGGCTTCTAGAAAGCTATGATATGGTTGCCATCATGGAAACGTGGTGGGATGAATACCCATACTGAAGTGTGTCTATCAGTGGCTGCAGGCTGTTCAGAAGGGACAGACTGGAAAGGAGGGATGGAGGTGTTGCCCTCTATCTCAGGAAAGGGATAGAATGTGAAGAGCTGTTGTTGAAGAGTAGCCAAGAACAGGTTGAAAGCTTGTGGGTCAAAATTAAAGACAGAAGAACCAATGGGAACCTTGTGATTGGTGTATACTACAGGCCACCCGATCAAGGACGGACAACTTCCTCCAGCTACAGGAGGCTTCATGCTCGCAAGCTCTCATCCTCCTTGGGGTCTTCAACCACCCTGACATATGCTGGAAAAGTAGCACAGCAAGATGTAGGCAATCCAGGAGACTCCTGGAGTGCATTGAAGATAATTTCTTAGTCCAGCTGGTAAATAACCCCACCTGAGGAGGTGCAATACTAGACCTGATGGTCTCTAATACAAGTGAACTCATCAGTGATGTTAGGATTGGAGGCAGCGTGGGCTGCAGTGATCATGAACTGGTGGAGTTCAAGGTCCTGAGGGATATGGATGAGTGAGGAGTATAGTCAGGAAACCAAATTTCAGGTAAGCAGACTTCTAGCTCTTCAAGGCATTACTCAGTAGGACCCCCTAGGACATGATCCTTGGGGACAAGGGAGCAGAACAGAGTTGGTAAACATTTAAGGATGCTTTCCATAAACCATAAGAGCACTCAGTCCCCATATGTAGAAAATCAGGAAGGAAAGGGAAGAGACCAGCATGGCTGGGTTGAGACCTGCTGGTCAAACTGAAGAAGAGGGAACTGCACAGGCAGTGCAAGCAGGGACAGGTAACCTGGAACGTCTATAAGGATGCTGTGCTGTTGCGGAAGGATGAGGTCAGGAAGGCCAAGGCGCAGCTGGAGATGAACTTGGCAAGGGAAGTAAAGACTATTGAGAAGGGCTTCTACAGGTACATCAATTAAAAGAGTAAGGCTAAAGGGAATGTACCCCCTCTGATGGTTGTGAATGGTGATCACGTATCAACAGATGAGGAGAAGGCTGAGGTACTTAACAAATTTTTGCCTCAGTCTTCACAGATAACTGCTCTCCTCACCCCTCCTGGGTCATGGGACAGCAAGATGGTGACCAGGGGTGTAAACCCCCTCCCACTGTAGAGGATCAGGTTTGTGACCACCTGAGGAATCTGAACATATATAAGTCTATGGGACCTGATGAGATGCATCCCAGAGTCCTGAGGGAATTGGCAGATGTGGTTGCCAAGCCACTCTCCATGATTTTTGACAAGTCATGGCAATCAGGAGAAGTCCCTGGTGACTGGAAGAAGGATAATATTGTGCCCATTTTTAAAAAGAGTGGAAAAGATGATCCTGGGAACTACCTACCTGTCAGCCTCACCTCTGTGCCTGGGAAGATCATGTAACAGATCCTCCTAGAAGCTATGCTAAAGCACATGGAGGACATGAAGGTGATTAATGGCAGCCAGCAAGGCTTCACTGGGGGCAAATCCTATATGACCAACTTAGTGGCTTTCTATGATGGGGCAACCACAGCAGAGGACATGGGTAAACTGGCAGATGTGATCTATCTAGACTTCTGTGAAGCCTTTGACATGGTCCCCCACAACATCCTTCTCTCTAAATTGGAGAGATATGGATTTGATGGGTGAATGGTATGGTGGATAAGAAACTGGTCCAGATGGAGATCCATGACAAGTGGTGTCCCTCAGTGGTCTGGACTGGGACTGATGCTGTTTAATATCTTCATCAATGATACTGACAGTGAGATTGAGTGCACTGTCACCAAGTTTGCAGATGACACTAAGCTGAGTGGTGTATTTGCCACACTGGAAGTACAGGATGTCATCCAGAGAGACCTGGACAGACTGGAGAAGTGGGCCTGTGAGAACCTGATGAGGTTCTACAAGGCCAAGTGCAAGGTCCTACACCTGCGTCAGGGCAATCCCTGTTTTCAGTGCACGATGGGGAATGACGTGATTGAAAGCTGCCCTGCAGAGAAGGACTTGGGGGTGCTGGTCAATGAGAAGCTCAACATGAGCCAGCAATGTGCGCTCACAGCCCAGAAGTCCAACCATATCCTGGACTGCATCAAAAGAAGCGTGGACAGCAGATTGAGAGAGGTGATTCTGCCTCTTTACTCCTCTCTTGTGAGACCTCATCTGGAGTATTGTATCCAGTTCTGGAATCCTTAACCTAAGAAGGATATAGAACTGTTGGAGCAGGTCCAGAGGAGGGCTACAGAGATGACCCAGGGGCTGGAGCACCTTCCATATGAGGACAGGCTGAGAGAGTTGGGCTTGTTCAGCCTGGAGAAGAGGATGCTGAGGAGACCTTATAGTGATCTTCCAGTACCTGAAAGGGGCCTACAAGAAAGCTGGAGAGGGACCGTCCATAAAGGTTTGTGGTGACAAGGGGGAATGAGTATAAACTGGAGAGGGGAAGATTTAGGCTTGATATAAGGAAGAATTTCTTCACCATGAGATTAGTGAGGCACTGGCACAGGTTGCGCAAGGAAGCTGTGGCTGCCCCATCCCTGGAGGTGTTTAAGGCCAGGCTGGATGGGGCTTTGGGCAGCCTGGTCTAGTGGGATGGCCCTGGTCATGGCAGGGGGGGTGGAACTATATGATCTTTAAGGTCCCTTCCAACCCAAACTATTCTATGATTCTACGAATTTGCTCACCTTGTTCTTTATTTCTTTCTCCTCTGAGGGGCCTGGGATATCTGTTAAGTTCTGTTAGTTATTATGTATATTTTATGAATAAACTTGTTTAACAATGACAAGCCTGACAATAAATTTGCTGTTTGGAATTCTTCGTGATGTTATTATGCTACTTCTTATGCCTGTGGACCAGAATCTCCATAAAATGAGACAAGAAGAGAAGGTATGAGTGCAAGTATTTTCTTAAGTGCCTTGGAGGCAGGAGACAAAATGAGACAGTGGCAGTGGAAAGACTGAGAAGCTTGAGCTAGTATATCCTTCCTTTGAAGAAATCTATTAATGACAGGTCTTCAAGATCTCACTTTTCCTAATATCCTGAGCTATGGTAAAAATTGTTGGTTTTGCTTAAAAGCTATTTTACAAATGAAGAGTTGTAGGCATAACTAAGGTCTTTTGCCAACTCCTTTCTGTGCCATGCATGACAACTCAAAGCAGGACCAAACCAGCCAATTTAGAAACAGTAGTTAAAGGACCCAAAATACAGTTTCCATCAAACATAAGTTACTTTTATGCACAGCTGGGGGTGTTTGAGCTATTTATGAAATCCAGACAGAGAAATTACTTTTTCCTAGAACAAATGATGAGGAGTGGGACCATGCTGGGTTGTATAACATTTTCTTCTATAAAAATATTTTCCATTATATTTTATGGGACATTCATAACTCAAATGATTCATGCAAAAATCCAGAGCATTATTGTAACAATATCAACAGAAATGGCACATAGCAGAATGATAATTGATTAACATGAAGTATGAATTAAAATGTAGTCAATGCCTTTGCTTGCTTCTAACTTTTGAATGAAGACATAGTAAGACCGCAGGGTTCATACAGAGCTGGCAAAATTGCATGCAACATTTCTACATCTTCTCCTAGTACTTTTTTAAATTCAAAGGGGTTATATGGAGAATGTTAAACCAAAGAGAGCATATGAATAATATATCTTTATTAAAAATATTTATCCTTCTAGGTGACATTAAGGGACACATGGGGAAAAATATTTTCATCAATGTCATCATTTGTACTTCAAACACATTGGAAACTGGCTCAAGGAAGGACCTCGGGTGCTGTGTAATCACATAATAAAAGGTAGTTCTTGTTCTAAATTTTGTGTTAAAGTACATACATTAGACAGCAAGGAGAGGGAGGAAGAATGCCAGACTGTGACCGGAAAGTGAGGTAAGACAAGCTGAGTGCCTGCCTCGGTATCACTAGGAAAGCTGCAGTGGCAGCAGGAATTGCTCTCACCAAAATCTCAGCCAACACTTCAATAGACTTCTCTTAAGTGAAAAGGAGAACTAGAAGACAAATAAATTGTCTAACTTTTTGTCTTGCTTCAATGAGAGGTATAACTCAACTTCAATACGAAGTTCAGATGAAGGTTAAGTCTTGTCTTATTTTATTTAAATGAGTTCATCTGTCTCAAATCACGGCTTTACTTTGTTATGCATTCTAGCCTTCTGGTCTTTTTCATGCGAGGTAGTAAATACTGGCTCTTTTCAACAGCTGAAATGCAGGACATGATTATTTTGAATGTGCTAGATGAAATCTGTAAAATGCTACATTTCTTTTTTTTCAGTGATCTCTGGAATGAAATCACAGTTCACAGGGCTAGAAGACTGGAAATGACATCCAAGGTCACTGAGTCCAGTGCAGTTAGGTTCAGCTGAGTGCACAGGCACTGCATCTTATGATCTCCTTCACATGCCCACAGACCATTAATTTATTTTGATTTGGGAGGGATTTTGCAAAGTTTGAGCACTTCACTGTGAACAGACACTAGATTAGAAACAAGATTTTGCTCTTTGTTGGAGACTGAAGCCTAACGGTCCTCAAACAGAAAAGAGCTTGCATGATAAGGTGTATTTTATGTAGATACACTTAAATTACAACTGTGTTGGGGATATTTTTCATGGATTCTGCCTTTCACAAAAGTGAATGTGATGAGATCCTGACTCCACCAGTACCCTCCATCTCAGAGATACTTTCCACCTTATCTCTCCACATCTCAGTTTTGTCATCTGTCCCTCTGTAACTGTAATGTGCTTTCAAATCCACAGCTTTATACAAGAACTGCATTCAGTCTGAGGCAGAGTACTTCACCCTAAAATAAAAATAATCTTGATCCTGTCTTTTTTTTACGATCAAGAATTGAAATTGAAAAGGTCATTTCGTTCTCTGGTAGCTCAAATTCTGTGTTTTAAGTAGTTTCAGGTTGTATCATGTCATAGGATGTCACATAATGCATTCCTTAACACTTCTAAAATCATTGCTTCTTTCTAAAAGAAAGTAAAATTTTTTTAGAAACGCACTCAGGTTTGCTTTCCTTTGGAAAAAGAAATGCGGCCTTTATTTTACAAAACATTTCCTCATCCAGAGCTTATTGACATCTACCAGATCAAGTTTTAGACAGAGGATTTTCAGTAGGGATTTATCACTCATTGCATTTGATCTACAGATTCTATTTTTTTGCAAGAACTAAGAAATATTTTTCAACATTAGGTCTTTTTTTTTAATACAATCAGGCTTTTTCAAACATAGTGGAATAACAATATAACCTTCATTATAACATCTCAAATGCTACAATATAATACATTTGTTTAAGCCTGGGAGAAGGAAACCAAACTAATTTATTGTAGCCTGTTGATTCACACTCACATGCTGTGCAGTTCCTGTGAAGGTCCCATTTACTTTTTCACATGAACTGCCACAGCATGGTTTAAATAGAGATTTCTCCAGCAGTAGTGTTAAGGTTTCTCATTAACATCATTTCTGGAGTCACTGGGCCAAATATATCCCTAGTGCAATTCCACTGATCTCAGTGGGGTTATCCTTGAGATATATTTGGTCCATTGTTTCTACAGAATCTCTTCTTTTTTGATCCCTAAGAATTTTGTTACTTTAAACATTACTCACATAGGAAGTCATCATGCTGAAATTTTGCAACATTTATAAGTAATTTCTCAGGCATTTCTACCTATTTGTACACTGAAATAAAACATTATATCAAATAACATATTGCTGTTTATTATTTTTATTTTACCATTCACTTATGTATCTTATTTTGCAGGAAAAACATTAAACATATTGTAAGTTTCTCTTCTTATTTTTTTTACAATTCCAGAACTTAACGCAACTACCAATCTGAGACAGACTGCAGGTGCATTTGGCATTATCTCCTGCCCAGCGCTATCATGTACAATTTTTGGAAACAAATAATAATTGAATAGTGATACTCTCAGGCCAATGTATTCACACACTGAAAATTGAGCTTGTCTGACGTTCTATTTTGGTAATGAAAGTTTATCTTCTTTAGTTGTTTGGGGGTTTTTTTTAAGTTCTATTAGGAATGTATGCAGCATTAAAAAAAAAAGTTAAAATCAGCAGATACACAAAATTTGGCACAAGTTAGATTTGCAGTTAATGACCATTCTGTCCATTATGTATGCATATATGATTTATATGATTTAGATTTTTCATTCAGAAGAATGAAAGATCTGGTTAGTGAAGACAGCATACCAAATTAAATCATTGCTATGATAAATGGTTAGGTAAATGGAAAACAAATCTTATTCTCAAAGCACCTTCTCTTATTCCTTTCTGTTTATTACTGCAGTTTTGTACAGTCATTTGGGTTCCTTACTAATTTAGACTCATTTTCCCAGCAAACTATTATCTCAGCACATGAACTTCTTTATTTGCCTTTGCATTCAAACATTAGGTCTTTGTCAAATATTACAAAGATAATACAGATAATACATAGAAATTAAACCTCTTTTTCACCAAATCCATAGTAGGCAGAGGAAAGTGACTTGGACTGGGCCCCCTGGTTGCCTGATCTCATATTTATCTTGCTGTCAAGGTCTTTTTTGTTTCAAAACTCTTAAAATAATTAAGTCTTAACGTGAGATTGCATTCTGCAGGGAACAGCCTACAGACTCCAGAGGAATTAAACCCCTTTTTGCTAGCTGCTGCTTGAAGAACAAACATTTGGATCTGATGATAACAAATGGGAATGGGACTGCTAGCATGGAAAGCTCTGCTACCAATACTGCCTTTGCTTTACACACAGAGGTACACATTCAGGAAAGTGCTGCAAGAGAAGTGCACCTGTGAGTTGCATTACTTATTCAGCTACAGGGCTCTAATTTTTTGCAAAACTTCCAGTCTCTTTGAGTATGCTTTTAACATTGAAGGCAGAAATGATATTGCACCTAAAAAAGGATGTGAAAAACTCTCATTTAAAACTACTCAGAAGCAACACTTGTGCTCAAACTGCTCACACAGGATTGGTTTATGTTTACAGAGATTTATATGTGACAGAATGGAAAAATGTAATTTAGTTTTATTTAAAATCTCTCTCAAAATCCTAAAGACTGCTTTCAGATTAATAAGGTGCTGGTGAGTACAGTGACTGTGGTGGCAAACATTAACAGCCAAGCTTCAGTCAGTAACAGCCTTGTATGTTATATTATGTGTTAGGAAACTGAATGTTAGTCAAAAACCTGGGGTTGTCCCTGCACTGTTTTCAGACATGCAGCATGATCATTTACCTACAAAACATTAGAGCTCAGACAAAGTGCTGAAGGGTTAGGCTGAAACCTGGTGCCTTCAGGCAACACCTGGTACATCACGGAAATGTTTGTATTATTATACTTCTCCAGTCTTAGTGGGTTATTCATGTCTTCCTGGTACGCAGATCACTGAGACTGAATGGCAACCTGTTGAACTATATTTTAAATCTGATCTTTGCATGCAGAATTGTCAATAAACAGAATATTTAGAAAATGAGGCAGTAAGCTGTAGTCTCTATTGCTTGATTAGCTCCTTGAATGTCCTCATAACAACATCAGTCGATTTCACAAAGAGGATATAAAGTCATGAATTTGTGTCACATAACATTTCATCTTATGGAACACGGCAGAGACTCCAGAAGCAAGCACGTAATGAAACAGGCCACACAGTTTGTGCTCTGTGAATAGATACGCTATGCTGAGCATACCTTCCTTGAGATACACATCTTGTAAAATGCAGCAGAGACCCAGAGAGTGGTGTGCCACTTTGACACTCCCGGAGGGCTCAGGGCAGGGGTTGGGGGAAGTCTGGCAGCACCTCTTCTCCCCACAGAGGCGCAGGGCAACCATGTACTGATTGGAAATTAAGAGCGTGTGGGACATTTCATAAATAAAACCTTGCATGCATGTCCTGGAGGGCCATTTCCCCTGGAAGCCATGTTTGGAGTGTTATGGCTGGGTCTATACCATGCTCCTGAACCATTCCTAAGGGCTCTCCTTCTGAGAAAGGTGCAGCTGGGAGCTCTTCATCAGTGTCATCACTTTCAGAGAGCTCCTGAGCACCACAGAAGTTTCATGTCCTCAGAATCCTTTGGCACATGTGTGCAAGAATAAGAATACCCTGACATGTTTTTCACACTCCAGGACACTGATACTTTTTTATCCTTAAGATCTTCATTGCAAGGTAAAAACCCCAAAATTTTATCTTGAAGAGAGCTTGAATGCAAAGAGCTTTCTCATGCTGGGAGTATAACAAAACTCTACAACACCTTATCCTCATTCTTTCTTACCGTGGGGGCCTGTCCTCAGAGTACAAAGCAACAGCTACCTCAGCTTTTTGAAAACAAAAATATAAGGGCTTAGGGTCATAAAATGCAGAGCCCAGCTCTGGGGTGTTTTAACAACCTAACTCAAGGCACTGGTATATTCTGCTTTCCAGCTAATTAAAATAAAACTAAATGTGAAATACCTCATTGATGTTTGTGGTTAATTTGACTTAAAAAATATCTATGTGCAGTATCATTCATGGCCATTTCAATAATACTAGACCCACTGTTTGCTGAAGTTTCTTGGAACAAGTCCTGGAAATTATTTTCACATTTTCAGTAAGAAAAATTAACAGTGATGAGTAACTTCCTGGATAATAAGTGCATCAATAAATGCACTTTATTCCTCAACCTGATAAACTCTTAGCAGGGAAATTGCCTTCTCTGGGGTTGCTGCTTAGCTCTGGGCTTTTGCCTCTTCAGAACAGGCAGATCTGTATAATCTAGAGAGTCAAACATCTAGCAATCAGTACCACCAGGGCAGAGTTTTTAAAGAGAAAAGCAGTTAAATAAATGGAATGTCATTAAGACATATGACTGTTTTAGAGATGATGCCAACAATGTAACAGAAAGTTACTTTAAAATATTACTTGCCATACATTTATTTTTAATGCATATGAAATTATAGAAACAAACCACTTCAACTAGCTAAAGAAATGGAGACTCTCTCCACAAACTATTTCAAATCCCAGTAGTATTTCAGCCTCTTGGAGTTGCCTCTTGAACTGTCAAAGAGGGATCTGGATGGTCTCTCAGTGTCTCTGACTTTTAAATCCTTAAAAGACATGTATATAAGCTTAAGGAATGGGTCAACTTGCAGACAAAAATGTCCCCATCTTGAAAAAAAGAAAAAAAATACGAAACAGATTAGTGATTAGAATAGTGCTGTAAAGACCTCTGCCCTCAGTTGACTGGGTTTTCTCCAAGATTCAGGGTTCACTTAAACATGGTATGAAAAGAAGTGATGTGGCCAAAAATTCCTGTCATATGCTTCAACAATATTTTTTGATACAGTTTTGGTTCTGTGATTGTTTATTTCAATATGTTCAATATTCAATATTCAAACCTGTAGTACCGTTACTCCTGGAGCAGTCAGAAATATAACGACGCTTTTAACCTAATAAGAGATTGTGTTTTTATTGTTTTATGTCTATCACGAACATTCCCCTTTCAGAAAGAATAATTTTTTCACATAATCACAGAATAGTTTAGGTTGGAAAAGATCTTTAAGATCATCAAGTCCAACAGTAAACCTAACACTGCCAAGTAACCACACACATATTAACCTTCTTCTGGTCCTTCCACTTATTCTCCTCATCTACCACTTCTTTCTTCTTTGTTGTGAATCTTCCATGTGGTTAGTGACTCATGCCAGAATCACAATATTATTAATGAACCACGCAAGTTTTTTAACTTCTAGCTGTTATTGTGTTCTTCCTCAGCTGAAATTAAGATTAACCCTTTTGCTGG
Source organism: Phaenicophaeus curvirostris (assembly GCF_032191515.1). NCBI lineage: Eukaryota > Metazoa > Chordata > Aves > Cuculiformes > Cuculidae > Phaenicophaeus > Phaenicophaeus curvirostris. The sequence goes on along the minus strand of NC_091393.1, from coordinate 82,246,208 downwards.
AAATCAGCCTTTAACTTCTAGCAATGCACAGATCTAAGACCATATTGCTGCAAAGTATTGGTTAATCAGTACCAGACAGTGGGAGCTTGAAAAATCATCAAAGAAATGGTAAAGAAAAAAAAAGAGTTTGAATATTAGAGTCCTTAGCCCTGCCTGTTTGGATTTTTATTTGTTTCTCTGTTCTGAAGATGGAATACAATTAGGCTCCCTGGTTTTCACAGCATGAGCACCACTAAAACATTATTTATTTTGCATTCTTAGAAAATGATGAAAAACATTTTGTAAACATTGTAACACGGACAATGGTGCAGAGTCTACACTTTCATTCTCAGTCAAAGCTTTTTATTTCTTAGCTTTGTGGTATCCTAGATGTATCCTACACAGGAAGCACAGTAGTAATATACTTATTGCTGTTTTCACCCAAGAAATTTTGTACCTTTCTTTGAGAGGCAACTGAAACTCTTGGTAGGAAGAAACTTCCCAGATACCCAAAGATAAAAGTAGAATTGCTCAAGCTGTTTGGCTTTGCACGGCTGCAAGGAAGACCGGTTGCAGGGAAGGACAATTAAAATTATTGTTTGACAAGTAATTTCTTATTGCATTGCAATTAAATGCAACATGATAGCCTGGAAGCAACATTATAAACTGGATACTGTTGGATAAAAGACACTGGATTATTATTTTTAGCCTAGAAAAATAAAGTTTCCAGGTATCAGGTTTCCGTGAGATGACAAATAAAGTAATATGTTAATTCATAATCATATCCTCTCTGTTTTTCCAGGAAGTTCAAAATAGTTGCACAGAGGCATTTCACAGAGTCAGAGGGGCACAACATCACCAACTTGCAAACACCTAAGATCTTTTGGCCTTGTCCATACCAACTGTTAAAGGCAGAGAGTTATTTAGATTTCTTGCAGCAAATGTATCTTTCGGATACCTAGGATATCTAGCACTAAATGATTTTCCATGTCATGACATCCACATCTAAGCAGTGCTGATATTACCAGTGTCTGTCATTGCAATTAATCTAATGTATACATGTACCTATAAAGAAGGATGGATTCACAATCTTACAAGACCTGTGGGGATAAGAAAAACCCCATGAAAACAATCTTCAATGGCTTTTGATGATGCATTCATTGAGGGTACAATTGTTCCTTGCCTTTGGGGGAAAACAAAAGAATCACAGAATCACAGAATAACCAGGTTGGAAGAGACCCACCGGATCATCGAGTCCAACCGTTCCCATCAAACACTAAACCATATCCCTCAGCACCTCATCCACCCGTGCCTTAAACACCTCCAGGGAAGGTGAATCAACCACCTCCCTGGGCAGCCTGTTCCAGTGCCCAATGACCCTTTCGGTAAAGAATTTTTTCCTAACGTCTAGCCTAAACCTCCCCTGGCGGAGCTTGAGGCCATTCCCTCTTGTCATGTCCCCTGTCGCTTAGGAGAAGAGGCCAGCACCCTCCTCTCTACAACCTCCTTTCAGGAAGTTGTAGAGAGCAATGAGGTCTGCCCTCAGCCTCCTCTTTCCCAGGCTAAACAACCCCAGCTCTCTCAGCCGCTCCTCATAAGGCCTGTTCTCCAGCCCTTTCACCAGCTTTGTTGCTCTTCTCTGGACTCTCTCCAGAGCCTCAACATCCTTCTTATGGTGAGGGGCCCAGAACTGAACACAGTATTCGAGGAGCGGTCTCACCAGTGCCAAGTACAGAGGGAGGATAACCTCCCTGGACCTGCTGGTCACACTGTTTGTGATACAAGCCAAGATGCCATTGGCCTTCTTGGCCACCTGGGCACACTGCTGGCTCATATTCAGTCGGTTGTCAACCAACACCCCCAGGTCCCTCTCCTCCAGGCAGCTTTCTAGACAGACTTCTCCTAGTCTGTAGCACTGCAAAGGGTTGTTGTGCCCCAAGTGCAGGACCCGGCATTTGGCCCTGTTAAACCTCATGACATTGGACTCTGCCCAGCAGTCCAGCCTGTTCAGATCCCTTTGCAGAGCCTCACGACCCTCCAGCAGATCAACACTTCCACCCAGCTTAGTGTCGTCTGCAAACTTGCTCAGGGTGCACTCGATGCCTTCATCCAGATCATTGATGAAGACATTGAACAGGGCTGGACCCAGCACTGAGCCCTGGGGAACCCCACTTGTCACTGGCCTCCGGCTGGATTTCACACCATTTACCACCACTCTCTGGGCCCGGCCATCCAACCAGTTTTCCACCCAGGAGAGTGTGCGCCTGTCCAGACCAGAGGCTGACAGTTTCTCAAGCAGAATGCTGTGAGAAACTGTGTCAAAGGCTTTACTGAAGTCCAGGAAGACCACATCCACAGCCTTCCCTTCATCCAGCAGCCGAGTCACTTTGTCATAGAAGGCGATCAGGTTAGTCTGGCAAGACCTGCCTTTTGTGAACCCATGTTGACTGGGCCTGATCACCCGGTTCTCTTGCATGTGCTTCATGATAGCACTCAAGATCACCTGCTCCATGACTTTCCCTGGCACTGAGGTCAGACTGACAGGCCTGTAGTTTCCTGGGTCCTCCCTGCGACCCTTTTTGTAGATGGGCACAACATCAGCCAGCCTCCAGTCCAGTGGGACTTCCCCAGTCTTCCAGGACTGTTGGAAGATGATGGAAAGGGGTTTGGCCAGCACATCCGCCAGCTCCTTCAGTACCCTAGGGTGAATCCCATACAGCCCCATAGACTTGTGGCTGTCCAGTCAGGCTAGCAAGGCTCTGACCACCTCCTCTTGGATCATGGGAGCCTCATTATGCTCCTCTAGTTCCTGGGTTAGTACACAGATGGAACGACCCTCCTTACGACTAAAGACTGAGGCAAAGAAGGCATTAAGTACCTCTGCCTTTTCCTCATCCCCTGTTACTGTTGTTCCTTCTGTGTCCAATAGGGACTGTATGGTCTCCTTAGTCCTCCTTTTATTATTTATATATTTGTAGAAAGATTTTTTGTTATCTTTCACAGACTTGGCCAATCCAATTTCTAGCTGAGCCTTAGCCCTTCTGATTTTTTCCCTACACAATCTCACTTCCCTCCTGTAGTCCACCCAAGAGGCCTGTCCCTTCTTCCAGACGCCATAAACATTTATCTTCTTCTTGATATCCCTCAAGATCTCTCTATTCAACCAAGCTGGCTTTCTCCCCTGCCGGCTTTTTTTCCGGACCACGGGGATGGCTTTCTCCTGAGCTGCTAGGACCACCCTTTTGAAGAGCTCCCAGCCCTCCTGGGCTCCCTTGCCCTTGAGTACTGTCTCCCATGAGACTTCACCAACCAGCCTGCTGAAGAGATCAAAGTCTGCCCTCTGGAAATTTAATGCTACAGTCTTGCTAACCACCCTCTTCACTTCACCTAGAACAGAAAATTTTATCATCTCATGGTCGCTTAGTCCTAGGCGTCCACCTACCGCCACATCCCCTACAAGGCCTTCTCTGTTCACCAACAGCAGGTCTAGGAGGGCACCCTCCCTTGTTGGTTCATTCACCAGCTGTGCGAGGAAGTTGTCTCCCACGCACTCCAGGAACCGCCTAGACTGCTTCCTTTCTGCTGTGTTGTACACCCAGCAGATATCAGGCAGATTGAAGTCTCCCACCAGAACGAGAGGCATTGATCTAGAGATTGACTGCAGCTGTTTATAGAAGAGCTCATCAGCTGCTTCTCCTTGGTTGGGTGGTCTGTAACAGACTCCCATCACAAAATCTACCTTCTGGTGGGCTCCTCTGATTTTGACCCACAGGCACTCAACCTCCTGATGGTCACAATCCATCTCAATGGAGTCCAAGTCCTCCCTTACAAAGAGGGCTACCCCGCCTCCTCTCCTACCCTTCCTGTCCCGCCTGAAGAGTTTGTACCCCACCATAGCTGTACTCCAGTTATATGAGTCATCCCACCACGTTTCCATGATGGCAACGACATCATAGGCCCCTTGCCCTATGACAGCTTCCAGCTCTTCCTTCTTATTTCCCATGCTGTGTGCATTGGTGTAAATGCACTTCAACTGAGCTGCCGAGGCTTCAGCCCTCCTAGAGGGAACAGGGTTCGTTCCCAACAGCCTGGTAACTGGAGTAGTTGACACCAGAGTGCCTGCATCTCCCTTAGCACCCCGAGGTGTGTTTTCCCCCACTTTTTGTGCGGTGAGGTACTGGTGGTCCTCACCCGCACACCCTCTCCCAATCACCAATTCCCCACATCCAGGCTCGTTCCTGTCTAGCCTGGGCTCAACCCCCTCCCCCTTCACATCTAGTTTAAAGCTCAGTTTATGAGCTTAGCTAGGTTTCTAGCAAGGGCTTTAGTCCCCCTAGGAGACCCATGTTTCCCGCCCTTAGCAAGAAAGCCTGGGGGTGCGTGAGCCACCCCATCATCAAAAAAGCCAAAGCCCCTCTCCTCGCACCAGGCTCGGAGCCAGGTATTAATCGAATTCTTCATCCTGGCTTCCCGCTCCTCTCTATTTAGCATTGGGATGGAGCTTAATACTACTTGTGCCCCAGAGCCCTCCATCATTCTCCCAATTGCCCTGAAGCCATTCTTGATGGCTTTGGCCTTTTTGTTTGTTAGGTCGTCATTACCAGTTTGGACTACTATCAGAGGATAGTAGTCTGTCTCATGGACCAGGGAAGGAAGTTTTCTAGCTACCTCCTTCCCTGATGCACCCGGTAAGCAGCAGACCTCTCTGTGGAGCGGGTCCGGTCTGCAAATGGGTCCCTCCGTTCCTTTTAGGAGGGAGTCCCCTACAACAATCACCCTCCTCTTCTTCTTGATGGAGGATGTTTTTATCTTTCTCTGAGAATGGTGCAGCCTAGGGAAGGATTCTAGGCTGTGGGAGCCACCATCCTCATCCTCAGGGCTGGATTCCACCTGCAGCACCTGGTACTTGTTCGCCAGGGGGATCTGGGGCTTTGCTGTCTGGGTGAGGGGAGCAGGTTTCCTTCCTCTGGCAGGAACTTGCTGCCACTCCCCATCTCTTGTTCCCCCAACCGTGCAGTTTGCAGGTGGATGATGTTCGGACACCCCAGCCCCAGCAGGCTGCTGAGCTAGTGAGAGGGCACTACTCCACTGGTCAATCTCCCTCTCACACTCCCTGATGGTCCTCAGCCTCTTCACCTCCTCTCTTAGCTCCTTCACCATGTGAAGGAGTTCCCCAACTCGAGCGCAGCTTTCACAAGTGGGGCCAGTACCAGAGGCACGAGCCGGTGTGGGAGGGGGGCACTGCCTGCAGCCCAGGGTCTGGGTAGCTGCATGCACCCACTGTGGCTCCGTCTGGGTAGCAGCATCCATCCTGCCTGCTGCAGCACACAGAGCAGCTTTAACCTTCTGCCGGGTGGCCACCATGGTCTTCGGTATCTTCTGCCTATTCTCTAGGTCCTCTCTGCACCCTACCTTCACACCTCTTTGCCACACTCCTCTTCACGGTGCTCCCAGGGGGACTGTTTAAATCTCCCGCGGTAGTTGCCGGGACCGCCCCCTCCCGTCAGGCACCGCGCGGGACCAGCGTGTGGGGGCTGTCAGGACCCCCGCCTGGGTTTTTTTTTCTGGGATTTTCCCGGCTCCGGGAAGCTCCCACCGCCTCAGAAAGTCCACCCCACCACAGAACTCACCGTCCTGCTGCAAGTGCTGCCGAAAGAAGCAGTGTTAATGGCTACCAAAGAAAAACCTATTTATTTGTTTTACTAGAATTGTCAATCTAAATTCTTTGCCTCTGGAAGAATTCTTGCAGAAGGTGGTAGTGTGAAGTCTATTTCACCAATCAGGAAACCCCAGGAAAGAATGTAGAAAGAATGTTAATGTATTTTCTACATACTGAATTTGAATCACCTCAAACAATGTCTCTGGCATGCGCTAACAGGATGAAGTATTATATACAACTAAGCTTTAACTTTCATTCCTGACTTTAGAGCAAATGAGATCCCACAGAAGCATCTCACAGCTTCCAGTCCATCTATATACCTTGTTATGGCAAAATGTTCTCCATGTCCTGCTACAATTGGCAGAGGAATTTATTTTTAGTTGAAAATGAATTTGATAGAGAGTAAGAAAAGAATCATTTAGAGGTGAAGTCTACAGAAGGAACTTATAAATACCCTGATTCACCAGACTCCAGTTAGGTACCAAGACTGTCTGGGGACAGCTGGGGACATAAGAATAACCTTTGCACAGCCTAACACAGTGCTTGGCAAGGCACCAAAGCCAGGCACCAAGAAATGTTAAGCACAAAATTCCTGCTTCCCCTAGAGTTATATTATGTTTATACCCCTCTCCTAGGCACACAAAGGAGAAAACCAAGCCAAGAGTGTGACTGGAACTTTGGAGTAAGGCTCCAGTGTGCTAAGAACAGTCAAGAACTCCATGAATCTTCAGATCCGAGTTTTTCATGAAACACATGCCTGACTGAAATAAGGTGACCACAGTCCCAAAGGCTCTGCTGAGACTTGTTGTGAAATGGAATTTCAAACAGAGATTGTTTCAGTTCTACTTCCTTTTTTGGGAGTTAGGGGTTTGTGTTTTTTGGTTGGTTGTTACTGTTGTTAAACTATTTTTGTTTGTACTTTTGCTAAACTGTCAGCCATCATTTTATTTCCTTCTCAGAACTTTATTTCAGCTGTTATTGCAGCTAATTAGTATCAGATTCATAAGTGAGGTTGTCATTTCCAGAATTTCTTTTTGCCTCCAGTAATGACGTTTTCTAGTTTTTTACTTGTTATCTACAAAATTCTCATGTTTTGCAGACATTCTGCAAAATTTGCAAAATAGTAAAGAAAATGAGGATGAGATTTCTGGGGGAGTTTCTGCAATCATCTCACAGAAAAACCTTGCTTCAGAAACAACTAATGAAATTGTTTATATCCACGACATTCCCAGTAATGACATTTCAAAAACTTCTCCCAAAAGAAACTCCACAACCTGCCCAGGAGCTTGCAGAGTGGCAGAGAGACTGGAAAATATGGATTCTTAGAGAAGCCTGATTTTCAGAAGCTCAGGCTCCCATAAAAATCACAGACTTCTATTTACATCCCCCTAAGCCAGCCAGTGGTTTTACAGAATCACTGGTTTCCAAAATCACATCTGTAAATTAGGTGGCTCAACTAAAGAATTTGCTATTGAGTTAGATTGTATAGGCTACACCTGAAAAAAATCCTCATATGTGCAATGAGACACAAGCAGGTTTGGAGTTAGCAATCAGTACATTCATTTCCTCTGATTTCTCTCCACAATTTCTGTTGGGGCCTCATGGCAGGGGTGGGGCAAGTTCCTTCTTTCTGGTCCTTCTTGACTGTTCTTTTGTGGTTTTATGGGAGTGTCACAAAAGTATATTTTGAGGAAGAGGCCAAAGAAAAATTATCAGCAAAATGAGAATGGATGAAAATATTGCGCCCTGAGTGGAAGCAGGATAAAAGAACTTTCTTTGCTAGGCACTGAAGAAACAGAAAGAAAGCAGTGTAACTGTAATTTCCATCTGGCCTCTAATATCACAGTAATTGTGTCACCATTGCTAACCACTGTTCAGCCTTGCTACCAGCAAGTAGCAAAGTAAAGTACGTGCCAAATGCACCTGAAGAGTGAAAGGACAGAAATAGAAGTTCACAGAGATTTCCTCTTAGTCTGGTGGGGAGGCATGTCCTGGGCTCACCATCTTGGCAAGAGAGGCAAGGGATCTGCTCCATGATTCAATGCACCACCTGTTTTATGTGGATAAAGAACATTTCTGGGAGTGGGACGCTCTCCTGGACTGGAAAACCACAGCAGCTCCAGGTTTGTGAAGAGAGAAAAAGGACTGAGAATTGGCTGCATTTTAAATGTAAAGAATATTAAATCAGTAACTTGCTCAAAGTAAGTAACTGCACACAAAGGAAGCATGTGAAAAAAGGTAGAAAGGGATTATGAGGTCTCACAAGCCACAGGAGACCAAAAAAAAAAGATAAAACAATATTGTTCGCTTCAGTGTGCTGTTCAAGGCCTCATAGGAAATAAAAAACCTGCATCAAACGCGGAAGTTGAAAAGATACATAGAAAGGGATTTCTAGAGCAGCTGATGTGAAGAATTAGGAAGGTAAATATCGCTATCAGTTTAGGTGGTCTGATGGTGCCTCTGTAGTTACACAGATGCTGCTGTGTGACAACACTGAGGTCTGGTATTTTTGTATGAGCCATTTTCATCCTGTGCAATTTTTATTCAGATCTCAAAGTATTAAGAGAGTTCCTCATGTATTCTTGTTTCTCTCCATAGAGTACTACACCCAACAAAACAAGCAAACAAGCAACTGTAAGTTGTAGGCACCAAGCCAAAGTTTCAGTAGATTCTTCTTTTTTTTTCTTTACATTGGTATGTGGCATCTTCCAGCATATGTAAAGTGCTGAAGATCATTGTCCAGCTGGAAACTTGCTCTTCTCAGTCAATATAAAATAGCTTGTGAGGGAAGAATATTAGCTGTAGAAAGTATATAGTAAAATCTGTATTGTTGCTTATGGCCTCTTTTTTTGAGGGAAAAAGTTGCTAATGTTGAATTTGGTGACTTCTCTGCAATTCAGAACACCTATTGCTTCTTTCACAGCATTGGAAGATACATAGGGCAAATAACATGTAATGCTTTTATGTAATGTTTATTTCAATGACTGATACTCAAGTTGGAGAAGGTGAGTCAATCAGAGTTTATTTGTAAAAGTGCAAAAGTTTTCATTCTCAAGGTCTGAACTGCCTGAAAAAGACCAAATAAGTTTAAATTATTAATACTGTTAAATAGCATCAAGTTCCTAATGTTCAAAAAAACAGACTTTCCAGATAAAGAGGAATGTTTGGCAAAGGAAAACAACAGATTTCCTGACTGCTCTGTAAAAATTAAAGCAGAAAAGCCATTTTGGTTTTCCTAAACAATTGTAGGAACCAAATGGTCTGGAAATTTTCATTTCATGTCTGACAAATTTAAACAAAAAGTTCCTGTGATCCAGAATGCTAAATCTTCAAATATTGCTTTTTTATATGTCTGAGTTGCAAATTAAGAAGATTTCTGAATGAAAAAGTGTTTCCACCCACCTCAAAATCCCAAAGGAGAAGAAAAAGACAAATCACTTTTCTTTGGTTAATATTTGGGGGTTTTGTATTAACAATAAGGTAAAAATAGAAATGAATACATGAAATGCTTCAGTTCACTAGGATTTACTTTTTTTTTCTCAGGATAATTAAAAATAAGATAACAATGTTTTTCTGGATCTGTTGAAGAGTACCACCTGTCAGATCCAGTGGATCGCTTGATCATATATTTAATTTGAAACATGTGAAAAGCCTTTGCAATTAGTCAGGAGTGATTACTTACATCTTCCTTCTCAGACAAAACTGAACTTGCCTATATGAATATGCATTTCACATGCATTAATCCCTTTTTCCTCCATTAAAAAATCAAACTTCTTTGCCATACTCTTTTCTTCAGAAAATAAATCTGGGATTTTAATGTGGAACTTTAATAAACAGAGGGAAAACCTAAAGCTTTTGCTAAAGAAATATCTCAAACCCGTAATCCAAGAATCTGGCATCTGGTAAATAAATTTGAAGCATTTTTCCTTGGATGAGTTTAAAGGAACAGTTCCCAGTGGGTTCTCTGAGGATGAATTGTTTTATTTGGAGCTTTTTTAATTTAAGAATTTCTTGTCCCTAGTAAACTGTATAAATGACTTTTTCTTGCAATGTGTTTTTCAAAGCAGTATGGTTAAATACAGATCAGCAAGTTCACTTCTCAGTCCTCCACATCTTTTCTGCGAGCTACAAGCAGTAGTTACTTGGGTGTAGAAAACACAAAATCTGTTCCAATCTTTATTGAGTAACACGAGCCTTACTTAAATGGGCGCTGAATATATTGACAGACTAATATTTTTAAAAAAAAATAATAGAAAGAAAGCAATCATTCACCAGTGGTTTAAATCTTGATCCAGCTGCCCAGAGGGCAGAAAAATTATTGTTTTTATGGTAGAATTAGTAGCTTCAAATATTTTATAGCTCAAGAAAGAACAAGAAGAAATGTGTGTATAATGACACTCTCTTTTGTCATTGTTTAGCTTCATCTGCTTCTGACCTCCATGGCATAATATACTCCAGGAAAATGGCTGTTTTCACTCTTTCCACTTGCTCCAATATTACTATACTTCTGTTACTTTGTTTCCACCAATGCAAGAAAGAAAGCAAAGAAAAAGAAAAAAATTAAAGGAAAAAAAATTACTCACATCTAACAATATACAGGCAAGGAGTAACAATTCAAAAAGAAATGTACAGCCTCAGTTTTTCAGCATCAAACTCTTTTCTTCAGGCTGCAAGGCCATTTATAAGAAGGAAAAGGAAAGACCCCTCATAGAATATTGAGAGTAAAGTGTTTGGTTCGACATACGCACTGCAAACTCCTCCAATCCACCAAACATTACCCAGACATTTAGTCAGGCCATGTCTCCTCTTAGGGCCTCACACCAGCCTCTTCTTTAGTTCTGCCATGAGCACTACAAGGAAGGAGTTCCTCTGGATCTTTCTTTGGTTCAGAGAGATCATGGCACACTGACTGTAACTAATCTGTCAAAAGGAGTTGGTAGCTGCTGCTGTTTGGAGACTAGTCACCCTTTATTTCAGTCATAAGGAAATAAGCATAATTGATTTCATTTATAGCCAGGAGGCCGGCAAAAGTCCACTGTCAGCCCAGCCTCAAAGAATAAAAAACAGGTAAATAAATGTGTGAGTTAATGACATTACCTTCTCTACAGAAAACAAAAAAAAAAAAAAAGAAAGAAATTGGCTAAAAATTGTAAGAACCTTAAAAATAAAGAGGAAGAAAGTATTTGTATTTGACCTCTGGTTTCTTCAGTTTGAAGGAGTATTCCACATTTTCAAAATTTTTCCTGCTATCACAGAATCTATCCTATAATCTACTTTGCCATTTTAAGGAAAATTTAGATCTTGACCACTGTCTCCTAAAAACCGTCATGAGACTCAGGTAAACCAGAACCAGAGTCACATGCATGATACAATAAACCTTCCTCAGACAAATGGAAATTCCCAAGATCTCCACTGGAGGAGAGACACAGAAGTCTACGTGAGCTGTGGTCTGACTGGGGAATTTGGCTACAAGCAGTGTCCTGCACTAGATATGGATTAAACAGTAGCCCGTTTGGGAATTTGTAGCTTAAAAAACTAATTCAAAAAACCATTCAGTTTAGCAAAAAGGGAATGATTTAATGAGAGAATGACAGGAAGGGAAACCTCTACATTTGCTTTTAGGCATCATCACATTCCTGGGGAGAATATTAAAACACACTAAAATAGAATGTATGCTTTTAGTTTAGCTTAGTGTTGTACTCAAGGAATGAGAAGATTGAAATACCCTCCCTGAAGATATTTGGCCTGTACTGACATGTGGCACACCTAGAACATGTTCTAAGTATTCTAGGGCACACCAAGAACATGTTAAAGTAGCATCCTTGAATGCAGAGGAATTTTAGATTGTAATCTAGCATGGGGGGAACTTTTCTTCATGGACAGTGGACTGGGGTGTACATCCTTGTTTATCTACAAGATGCAGTGCAGACAGGACTTATTATTCTTGAAATAAGGCATCATCATATTTCCATGGCTGTACAAGTGTAAATTATTTGAGATGAAAACTAAGATTAAGTCAATTCCCTGTTTTAATGTTACGACAGACAATGTAATTTTTTTTTTTTTTTTGTAGGTTGGTCTTACTCAAAGAAAGCAGGGCTGACAACATTTTACAAACCAGAAATCTTTTATTTGGAATTATTTTCTTGGATTGATTTTTGTTTTGGAACTTCTCTAAACACTATTTAACCTCAAAAATAGTCTGACCAAGCAGTACCATATGACATACTATAAACACAAACCCTACAAAAGCTGCTTTCATTCTCTTCTAAAAATCAAGCGATTTTATTTAGCAAGGCAGGCTTATAGATGTTTCAGTGGATCTAATGCTAGGAAAAACAGATTTGACAATGTAGCCATGGCAAATTCTAAATAGACTTTCTGTATGCACTAATAATACATAAACCTTCGAGTTCTTACATGGCATTGAGGTAGTGCTGTGCTAACAGAAAGTAAACTCTGGTTTATAAACAGTACAAAATGAGCTAAATCAGTGGGTACCCCCTGAAGTCTTAAAATAAAAAAAAAAAAAAGAAGTATGAAGCAGTAACTAATCAGAGAGTACAATTAAACCAAGGATCTATTTTCCACAAAGCCCGCAGGGAATTCTTAGTCTTTTTAGTTTGTGTAGTGTCAAACAGGGCAGCTCTGTTATGTTTAGCAAACTTAACTGCATCATCTTCATAATCTCATCCATGTCTAAAGTAAAAGGGGCCCCATGTCAAAAATCTTCCGGATAATATCTCTGCTGATTCTGGAGATGTAGGTTTGTTCACTTCTGAGGTGCTGGCTTTCTCTTAACCTTCTTGTAATGCAGCAGTACCAAAACCCAAACTGTCTTTGTCCAAACTGTGTCCTGAGATACACTCTCAACTCTAGAAGCTGAGGAGTTAATAGGAAATTCACCAAACCCCCTTTCGCCTTGGACTTGTGCTATGTACTTTAAGTCTTTTTTCCTGTGTAGCATGTGTGGGAGCACTGTCAGACCAGTCATCAGCTTCCCTGGGTTGCAGCACAGGAATAAATTGCGGCAAAGCATCCTCTACATTTACTTGAATCAGTGCTATTTATGGAGCCAAGATAGTTTCTGAAAACAATAAGGCTGATGGAAAAACCTTACTTTTCTGACTCTTGTGAAATACTTCCATAGTTAGGGTCATGCTTCAGTTCTATCCAGACCTTAAAAAGGGTGGCTGGGTAGACGTTCTTATGTTTTTTAGTTTTGTGATATTATAAACTTTTCATCATTAATCCACAATGATTTTTAGAGAGGTGTAAAAATTGCGTCCGATTACTGTTTTCTTCAATTCTTTATTCCCATCACCTAGGAAGCTTTTAAGGTAAAGCCATTTCCCTTTTGATCCTAATCCTCATAGGCTATTGGGGCTATCATTGCCATAACATAGCCATGTTACTCATTCTATACCCTTCCTTTTTTTCAGGACAGTTCCTTAAAAACTCTCATAGCTTCAACTCTGTAATTAGAAGTGGAATAAATTCTGAGGAGTATTTTTAAGTGCTGTTGAATTCTGAAAAATCAGCTTAATATTAGGATGTTTCACTGAATGCTGTTGGATATAAAGGTCCTTGCAAATTCTGAACAACCTACCTACTCATGAAAAAACAACTCCTGCCAGATTTTCCACACTCTGTAGCTAACAATATTCATTTCTCTATTTTTGAAGACCTGAAATACAGAAAATAAAGCTAGGTGATATTTTAGCCAGTAGAAATCTGGCCATTTCTACTGGCTAAAATATCACATAGCTTTATTTTATTTTTTTTTATGTTAAATTTAATGGTGTAGCAGCTGGCCATTTCTAGTGCAGCTGCTACACCATTAAATTTAACATTAAAAAAACTAAGAAGAGTTATTACTTTTTCATAACATTTTTATCAAAAAGCAGTGACAAATTTTCACCAATTCCAGTTTCAGTCTCCTATGTGAATTAATGTGTTTTTCACTCAATAAAAGAGTTGTTATATCCAGTTACTAAAGCTTTAAGCATAAAACAAAAATTTCTGAAACTGGGACATCTCAGAAGTAAAGTAACTTCACTGATAATAAATTCTTCTTTTTAATACAGTAAAAAAGGATTTGTTAAAGGAAAAACTGCATTCAACAGTGCTAAAATAAAAGAAAAACATACATTTTCTTATCCATGGCTAAGTAGATAAATACAAGATAAATTGTGTATTTACAGAGTATCTTGATTGCACAGAGTGGGTTTTCTAATCAACTCTATTAAAGAACTTGAGAAGAAAGTAAAGGATTTTGTCTGGAATAGCTGGTATCACCTATTGCTTTTTATGAGCAAAAATTGTTTCCAGGGAAGTCTTGAAGCCTTTTTTGTTTGCTTTAGTAGAAAGTTCATGAAGAAATATGTATCTTCCTAAACAGTGTCTCCTGGGGATGAAAAATACTGGTGCAACATGGAATTAATGAGACTGTCCTATTTATATTAACACTTGGTAAGGTCTCATACAAATTAATATAATATATCTGGAGAATTGATTACTGAATACGTGGTTCACATAGTTTCTTTTCAAAAGTTCCTACAATCATGCAGCAACCATAGCTTTGTCCCGCATTCTGTGGGACAGTTCAAAATCTCCATATTTTCTGTTGAGTGCTACAGGCTCTTTCTCTACAATGTTATTGATTTACATAATAAATGCCCTGTTCCATGTTATTCTTTTTTAGCATGAATTTTTCCACTTTCAAAGGCTGTGGGTTTAGGCTGTTATTAAACAGACTCAGTAGTGCTGAGTAGTTGCAATCCCATCTGAAATAACTGGAGAAGTAGGTAGGATTGGCTCCAACAAAAGTACCACATACAATGCCGTGTGAGGCACAGATGCAGAACTCACCATTTATATAGATTGGATATGATTGAGTTTATGGAAGTTAATATGCAGTTGCTGCATTTGCCTTTATAACTACCTGTATTTCTTATGTTACATAAACATATTGCTGGCACTCATTGCGAATAACCATATTACTTGTGACTTAAATATTCAAGTAACAGAAAAATAAATAAATACAAAATAAAACCATACTTCCAACATCATTTAGTTGCTACTACGTTTCTCAGGAATGCAGGGGAAAAAAATTAAAACTTTTTAGCATATTCTAAATAGTTTTCTTGGTAGTGTTGTTTTGTCTCTTTGCAACTGGATAAATATTTTACCTCAAGATGAAAATGTCAGACAATTGGAAGCAAACAAAAATCTGCTTCATGAAAAAAATCTTAATTTTTTGCTTTTGAGTCCCTACAGCTGTTTAGACTCCATTGTTGCATGTACATACATTTATCCTCTATAACATCATGCTATCAAGAGATAGAAAAATGTAAGAAGTCAACCCATGTTCTTGACATTGTGTTGCAGGACATGTCTGAGTTGTACAGGGTACCATGACACAGAATTATTTGAACTAGCTAGTTCCACACCTAGAAACATCTTGGCCGAGAGAACAGAAAGCTGTACTAAAGTTATATTATACCATTTTTAAAGCTGCAAGAGCTTTCTCCCACTTCAAGGGATATGTGCTAGAGGGACTCAACCAGAAGGAAGCAGTCTTCAGTAACTATAAATCTTTCTGCTTTGAGAAGGAAGTCCACGTTCACTCAGTCTCCTTATACCCTGTACTTATGGATGATCTTGTTTTATTCCCAGGTGATTCCCAAAGATGTGATCCTGGCTGTATTAAAAATTATGGAAATTTTGTGGGTGAAAATATGGACCAAATAGGACCAATGGCATATCCTGTCCCTTCCTCACTTAAACAGTCCCATCATCACTTCTCCTCACACATAAATTTAATTTAAATTCCACTGATGGCACTGATGCAGTGAAGATAGAATGTCATTGCAGAAAGACAGTCACAAGTCTATGGGGCCGGACGGGATTCACCCTAGGGTATTGAAGGAGCTGGCAGATGTGCTGGCCAAACCCCTTTCCATAATCTTCCAACAGTCCTGGAAGACTGGGGAAGTCCCACTGGACTGGAGGCTGGCTGATGTTGTGCCCATCTACAAGAAGGGTCGCAGGGAGGACCCAGGGAACTACAGGCCTGTCAGTCTGACCTCAGTGCCAGGGAAAGTCATAGAACAGGTGATCTTGAGTGCTGTCATGAAGCACATGCAAGAGAACCGGGTGATCAGGCCCAGTCAACATGGGTTCACAAAAGGCAGGCCTTGCCAGACTAACCTGATCGCCTTCTATGACAAAGTGACTCGGCTGCTGGATGAAGGGAAGGCTGTGGATGTGGTCTTCCTGGACTTCAGTAAAGCCTTTGACACAGTTTCTCACAGCGTTCTGCTTGAGAAACTGTCAGCCTCTGGTCTGGACAGGCGCACACTCTCCTGGGTGGAAAACTGGTTGGATGGCCGGGCCCAGAGAGTGGTGGTAAATGGTGTGAAATCCAGCTGGAGGCCAGTGACAAGTGGGGTTCCCCAGGGCTCAGTGCTGGGTCCAGCCCTGTTCAATGTCTTTATCAATGACCTGGATGAAGGCATCGAGTGCACCCTGAGCAAGTTTGCGGATGACAGTAATGTGGGTGGAAGTGTTGATCTGCTGGAGGGTCGTGAGGCTCTGCAAAGGGATCTGAACAGGCTGGACCGCTGGGCAGAGTCCAACGGCATGAGGTTTAACAAGGCCAAATGCCGGGTCCTGCACTTGGGGCACTACAACCCTATGCAGTGCTACAGACTAGGAGAAGTCTGTCTAGAAAGCTGCCTGGAGGAGAGGGACCTGGGGGTGTTGGTTGACAGCTGACTGAATATGAGCCAACAGTGTGCCCAGGTGGCCAAGAAGGCCAATGGCATCTTGGCTTGTATCAGAAACGGTGTGACCAGCAGGTCCAGGGAGGTTATTCTGCCTCTGTACTTGGCACTGGTGAGACCGCTCCTCGAATACTGTGTTCAGTTCTGGGCCCCTCACCACAAGAAGGATGTTGAGGCTCTGGAGCGAGTCCAGAGAAGAGCAACAAAGCTGGTGAGGGGGCTGGAGAGCAGGTCTTATGAGGAGCGGCTGAGAGAGCTGGGGTTGTTTAGCCTGGAGAAGAGGAGACTGAGGGCAGACCTCATTGCTCTCTACAACTACCTGAAAGGAGGTTGTAGAGAGGAGGGTACTGGCCTCTTCTCCCAAGTGACAGGGGACAGGACAAGAGGGAATGGCCTCAAGCTCCACCAGGGGAGATTTAGGCTGGACATTAGGAAAAAATTCTTCACTGAAAGGGTCATTGGGCACTGGAACAAGCTGCCCAGGGAGGTGGTTGATTCACCTTCCCTGGAGGTGTTTAAGGCACGGGTGTACGAGGTGCTAAGGGGCATGGTTTAGTGTTTGATAGGAATGGTTGGACTCGATGATCCGGTGGGTCTCTTCCAACCTGGTTATTCTATGATTCTATGATTCTATGAAAATCTTCATAGACGTATAAGAAAATAACCCAGGGGAAAAAAATGTCAAAAGCAGATTTTATGTATTCTTTTTGCACTTCTGTGTATAATGTTTCACTCTTGGTTTTAGACAGAAATTATTCCCATATTTCTTTAGAGTCAGGAGTCCCAGACCATGACTGCGAATAATCTTTAACCATCTGGGGTTAAGATGGTTTATCAGCTACTGGATCTGTCACTTCTTCAGTCACTTTTTCAAGGACCAGTTACAGATCCCACAGCACAAGAGCAGAATTTGTGAGAAGAAGAGCAAAGAAAAGCATAGTAACATATCTTGAGTTAAAGAAAAAAATATTTGTCTGAAAGGCTGGTTTTATTTTTGAAATGGCAAGTTTTTTGACTGTTAACAGATTAGGAGTTTTGGAAACTGTCCCAGGCCAGATGGATTAGTGATCTGAGTTCAGGTGAAGTGGTCAAAAGTGCTTTATAAATATCATTCCCCTATCATGCTACACATATCATACATAGTAGTATTGGTAACGGTTATTTCTATAACATGTAATTCTGTTACTTTAGATAAGTCCCACAAAGGTCAGGGTTATGTACTTTTCTATCATCTTCCTCCCCTTTTCCTGTAGCATCTGCAGTAATATGAGACATTCCTACTACTAGTCCTAATTGAATTAGGATGGGTTGAAGGCAAGATAGAAAAATAGCTCTTCTAGTCAATAAATCACTTCCAATATCTTTCTCTCAGCTGTTTCCTTTGACCTGAATACATTGATCAGATTCATGGTCATGTTGTATGGAATTTTCCAAGGAACACAAATTAATCAACAAAACAATAACTGGAAAGAAGGGGGAAAAAGTTTCATCTATTCATGAGAATTCAATTTTTTCACTGCTCACACTCTGTTCTGCTGAATTTTATTTATATTATCATGCATTTTTTCCAGAGAAAATGTAAATTTTTACTTAATTTTAAATGGAAATAATGAAAAATGAAACAAGCTTTCTGCATGCGGAAATATGAAACAAATAATTTAGTCTATTGAATATAGTACAGAAATAAAAGTAATTGAAACTATATCTTTTTTTGACAGAATGCTTCGATTAAACCCTCTCAGCTGTCTTGTGTGATAATTGCAAAGTCATGTTTTGTCCTGGAGTGTTGCTTTACTCCCTGATGGTCTGAAGTACAACTCAGAAGCATGGATCAGAGCCTCACCTGGCTCCTTAGCCTTCACATGTGCCAAAATCCTTGGAAATGGATTTTGCATTTTCTGATACAAGCATTGCACTTTCTGATACAAGTAACAGATTTTAATTGGTCAATAGTTGCTAATGCCAGGTTTCTACTGATAAAATTTACTTGTTAAGATTCATGGGGGGAAAAAAGAAGATAACAGGTGAGGAAGCTTCTGACAAGAGAATAATACGTTATTTTAAGTTATGATCCAGATCTGTCTCTGGTTCAATACTGAACACAGTTAGTTTGTCAGAAGTGATCAGTAAAGATTCCTCTCTCTAGTCCTGAATGATCAGTTAGTGAAACACAATAGCTTTTCCAATGAGCTCTACCTAAGCCCACTAGGCTAGAAATTAAAACGACACCACTCAAAGTTGTGTGGAGCAACACAGAGAAAATCAAAAATTTGCTACGTATTTTGTTTGCATCAGATCACTTCAAAGCGATGCATGTTCTAGGAAGAGATCATACATCTTCTGTTGAACTGAGAAGAATTATATTTTCACACAGCTGTAATGAACAGCTTAGAAAACTTAATTATATGTCTTAAATGCATTTGATTGTTTCTTTCAGTATGATATTTTTCACTCTATTCAGTTTGAAAATTGTACAGAGAATCTTCTAGCTGTCATTTCAGAATTCTGTTTCAAACCATGTGTTAGTACAAAGGCTGTAGTTTTCAATTGTTTGGGAATATACCCTCCCCTGCTTTTACTATGACAAGAACATTTAAAACCTTGGCCATTATTGTTCCGAATCATTAGAGTATGTCAGATAACCTGTGATGTAACAATTAATGTAGCAAGTAGTCACTTTGGTTTAAAACCTGAAATAAACAGCTTACGTGATATTTCATAGGCTAGACAAGGCTGTTTTGGCATAATGTAGTAATATTAAAATATTACATGGAAACTGAGCAATATTCCTACTGGTACATATGGCAGACTATTTTAGGCTGAGAATAATTTTGAGAGTACGATATTTCAAGTATATTATTTAGCCTCTGTTTCACTAATTTTAAAGACTACACATAATTTAACTCAATCTTATTAGACTTTCAACTGACAACAGTTTCCAGTTGGCTGAGGTTTTGCAGGGCCCATTTTGTATATACCAGTAAACGTTAAACATTTTTTTTTCTTTGAGCAGCTGACCCTTAAAAAGATGCCTCACTAAGAGATCATATCATATACAGTATAGTCTAAACATAATCCTGAATGCTGAAAGGTCAAGAATTTCCATCATCTTTCAGTGTTAGTAATACCTTAGGGATTTTTTTTTCCCTGTGTTTCTCAAGCAAAACCATGTTTGGTAAGCTTCCTCTTCTTTGTTTCTGTTTTCTGAATCTTGAATTATTAATTGCTTATACAGTAAAGCTGAAGGAGGTCCAAGAAGGTAATCTGCACATCAGATGGGATTTAACCTCTTTCATACAGAATGATAGTCTCAAATAGAACTAAATTTTGTGCTATTCAGTAAGAATATTGGTCAATATTTTGCCAATTATATATATACATACCTCTATATAAAATATACTCATCTATATGTATACACGCAGCTATATGTATGTATGTATATGCATATAGTCTGTATTCTGAAAGTCTGTGTTAAAGTCCATTTTAAAGAGCTGCTTAGAACTCGAAATCACAACTTATTTTGTTTACCATCAGGCCACCCAAGATTATCCCATAAACAGAGATTTTTATGGATTTTTATGGTTAAACCCTGAACACTCTTTTTAGGTCAAATAATGCTTGTGTTTCTCAATGGAAAGGGAATGTCAAGGGGACCAAGAGCACTATGAAGCATTGTCCTCAAGGCACAATGTTAACAGCTTGCCTAATTTCATGAAAGGGTAGACTTTGTCTAAGGAATGATTTCAGGTATGTCTCAATCACAAAAACGTATCCAGGTAAGGAAATATGATATGTATGGCACTCGGGGCACTGAGCTGGGTGCCAGAAACATGGAGTGGCTTCCTGGCTTTGTTTCTGTTTCTTTTTCATATGAAGCAGGTCATCTTGTTCTTCTATACCTTGATTTCTTAATCCTTTTTTAATTCTCCATGTTTACTTAGGATGTCTTTCTTTCAAGATAAAGATTATATTTAATTATTTGTTTGAATAGTACACAGCACTTGTGAAGACCTTTGAGCACTCTGATAACTATACTCTAGAATTCTTTTCTTACAAAATTGTTTCTTCTGCTTTCATTTCAACCTGTGGTGTTGCATCATATTTGCTGTTGACAGAATAAAACATGAGTGTTATTGCATTTCTTTAATAAAAAGCCCAAGAAAAATGCATTCCAAATAAGCAATACAACAAGGTGACAATCTACTTGGCAACCAGGCACATGGGAACACGTTCAAAAGCCCTTAAGTGGTAATTAAAAGAAAAAGAGGAAGGCAGTGAACGCTGCAATGATTTTACCTATAGACTTACTTAATAAAGGAAAGATGAAGAATCATTGAAACTATATTTCATAGGGCTAGCACAAGCAGAAAAGACAATACATATTTAGCTACTTTCTTTAGCGGGTGCTTAATAATAGTAGAGTTTATGTCTCTTAACTCAGCTCCCAAAACTGTTTAACAGTTGTATCATACACATACATACTAGGGAAGAGTGTTTAGCATTCTTGGTCTTTTCCGTTTCTAACTGAATGTCTGAACCATAAGCTAGAGTCAGATTACTTCTTGGCTGTACTCTTTCTAGCCCGTGATTCTATCATTTCTGGCTGCACCTCAGGAGAAAGGGTGGAGAACAAGTTAACCAGAATACCTCATGGCCAGCACATTTCACTACCATGTCAAAGATACGGTTTCAAACATATAAATCCCTGCACTTTCAAAGAATTCAAAAGCTACTTAGGGCTGTTTTACTTTGGGTGGACCAAGTATTAAGTCTGATCTAAGAGGAAGTCTACTACAGTCTGCATATATATACATCTGGACACACAAAAATTTTGGATAAGTATTTGAGAAGGTATAACTTGGTATTTTTGATCACAGATGTATCAACTTTACATGAACCACTGGAAAGAATTTTGAATTAATATTAATAGCTATGTTGAAACTCAGTATCAGAACTCATTAATATTTGAAATTTATTAAAACATCTGTTCAATTCAGTTTAAATCTTTTTCATATACCTTTTCCACTCCAACACTGGCATGCCGCAGGAAGCGTAGGTTCGCCTAAGTGATTTCTAAAGTCAGGAAGCTGAGGTAGTACAGATAAGATCTGTATAAGCTCTCAAACTGCTGGAAATTTAGTCCATACATGTAACTCATCCTAGCCTGTGGTATATAACTTCTGCCTTTCTTCAGGCTGCAAGTGTCGTAAGGCAGATTTCAGAAGAAAACTTCGGGGCTTTTCTTTGCATGAATTACCCTAACGTAGTGGTATTGGCTCAGCACAACATCCTTCTGCAGCAGTGCTCTTATGGTTTAGAAAAGTGAATCTTGTTGGGATGGCATCTACTCTATTAATTTTTGTGTGATCTAAAATCTACATGGGTCATGACAACTGTTACCTCTGACCAGTGTAATTCTACTGTCACATCAGCCCAAAAGCAAGAAACTCCAAAAGGAGAGCCACAAAGTCAGTGAAGGGTTTAGAGGAGAAGTTCTATAAGGAGCAGCTAAAGTCACTTGGTCTGTTCAGTCTGGAGAAGAGGAGACTGAGGGGAGACCTCATCACAGTTTACTGCTTCCTCAACAAAGGAAGGAGGAGAAGCAGACACTGTTCTCTTCTCTCTGGTGACCAGTAAATGCTGCTTAATTTGAAAAGCTATGCCCATAAAAATATTATATTTACTAGTTAGAACTCAGTCTGACAAGTAACTACTATCTAGAGGAAAGATTCAACTCAGGGAAAAATCTTTTGATCCCTAAAAATTATTTTAGTAAATGGTTTGCTATCCTAAAGAATACTCTGGTCTAAATCTAAGCATTTATAATTATAAAAGTTATATATATATAAAAGTACAGAATTGAACTTTTCCAAATTTATCCTGTGTCAAAGCAGAATGAAGCCCAGAGGTTATTTGTTCCCTATTCATCCATGGAGTTGGAGTTCCTGTATGAACTTGGTAAGTTGATTAAGGCCTATTTCTGTATTTGAGGTCCTTACTGAATGAAATGTCTACATTTTCCAGTGTCCTGTCTCGTTTAGGCTATAGACTCTCCAGACTGTGGATTGCCTTTTCTGAAAAATATCTACATAGCAACTAGTAAAATGGAGTGTTATTACTTGCCTGGAGATCTTAATATAAAAGGATTGAATATAATACAAACATCAGGAGGCATAATACCATATCATACCAATGTTATATCATATATATGTTATATCATACCAATGACTGGAGATACACATGCAATGAAAACGGAATATCAAAAAGCAAAATAATCTTAGCTTTTCCAGAGTTACACGTTTATTGCTTCTTCTTAAATAGCCAGTAAGCAGGATAAAAATGATGAAGGCCATAAAACATGAATGCCCTTTTTAACATGAAAACATGCAGTAAACGAGCCATAATTTTAGGATAAAAGATGCTATTAAAAAAAGGAAGATATTATTACTATTATTGGGAGGTTCTATTAGTAACATGTACCAATAGCTCTCTCACAGGGGAAATTGCTGTAAATACCCAGTTGACTTACCAGCAATTATAGTGTTCATAACATCACATGGCTGATCAAGCATTTCATTTTGCTAGTCTATTTATTCTATTTTATGTCATTGAACCTAGGCTGTAGAGTTTATTTCAAACAAGGATGTAGCCCCCTGATATATGGCTGAGAACAACAGAGATGCTACTATTAGGGAACGTTTTCCTCTGTATAAACTTGAGACTAGTTACTCGTTCCTCTCACCGTTTACTTTCAAGGGCTAAATAAACCTGAAAGTTTTGTCTCCAGAAAGTCTGAGATATAGAAACATGCTGTATCTCTTTCTCCCTTCCCATCAGTTGGCTATATTTGGTTTAATTATGCCAGGTGCTTCTGGGTCAGTGTTAGTAATTCTACAAAACTGAGAGAGAGACAAATTAAGGGAAACTACTAGATAGTATATTCTCAGGGGCAGCCTAAAATCAAACAGTATGTTAAAATAAATTACATTTTGAAACCTGAAAAGTTTTCTCTACAGGAAAGACAGATCTGGTGTCATAAGGTGCTAATATGCTGATGTCTGAAGAAGAAATACTTTCCTAGTGACTCTTTGCATCTTCTTTGGTTGCAGGACTTGGCATTTGTCCTTGCTAAGCTTCAGAAGGTTCCTGTCAGCCCATTACTCCATTTGTATAAGTGTCCCTGGGTGGCAGTTCTGCCCTAGACTTTATTATCTGGTTCTCTCAGTTTGGTGTCATTTGCAAACTCAGTAAGCATGTACTTGATCACCTCAATAAAGACGCAAAACTGGTCAGTTCCAGAACAGACTCCTTCCATACTCATCATCAGCCTCCAGGCAAGGATGTCTACTAGCCACTTCCTTTAAAGGCAATGTATTTAACCATTTTTTTACTCATCTAGTTATCCATTCAACAAGACCACATTTTCTTCGTTTAGTCTTTTACTTCTATCATAGTTGTAAAGGCTATTCTTGTTTCCCTTTGACATCTCTTTGACATCTCCATTTGAGCTTTGGCTCCTTTTTGCACTGGAGCTCCTTCTTCAGTTTTCTACTTAGACAAGCTGGTCTCTTGATTTGACTTCCTATGCATCAGGATGGGCCATTTCTCTACTTGGAGGATACTGTCACTCAGGACCTGCAAATTTCTTGAGTTCATTTGCTCTTTGAAGCTTCTTCCTATGGGATCCCATCTACCAGTTTCCAGAATAAGCTAGAAGCTTATTCGTAAAAGCTTAAATCTAATCTCATGAAGTTCAGTTTGTAATCTGCTACTGTCATTCGTCTGGATCTTGAACTCTTATTTCATGGCCATTACAGCCAAGGCTATCACTAAATATTACACACCAACCTGTTCTTCCTTGTTAGAATAGGAGGTACAGCTGTGCATCACCCCTGGATGGCTCATTTAGTGCCTGTACCTGCATGTGTCCTGCCTTGTTGCCCTTCCAGCAGATAACAGGGAAAGCAAAAGACCCCATAAGAACCAGAGTCTATGATACAGAGACATTCTGAGTTGTTTAAACAAGGCTTCACCTTCTTCCTCATTCTAACACAATTCCACCACAGTGTCACCTTTCCAGGCTCCTTCTCTTACCCTGACCCATAAGCTCTCAACCAGATCATCATCCATCTCACAAAGGAGCTGCATACATCCAAGTTCCTACTTCACTTAAAGGGTGATGCCCCTATTGTCTTCCCTTCCTCTTTGTACTGAATACTGTGTACCCATCAATCACAACCTTTCAGCACTGTGAGCTGTTCCACCACAGTCATCCCAGCGATGACGTAATTTGATGACCATGAGCTCTAGTGTTTTAAAGCTCTAGCCTTTTTGACGTCTGAGGGGATTTGGATACACATCTTGGAGATGGGCCTCCTTTTGGCCTGTTTCGGCACTCAGTCTCATCATTTTGGCTACTTAAGAAAGAGCAAAAGAATTCTTCAGCCTACTCAGGAAACGGGTGCCAATGCAAAGGGTCAGTCACTTCTGATGTTCTACTGGTTTTGTGGGCATTCGGACCACTGAAATGTTTATATTGTACCTTAGTGGTATTTTCAGATACACAGGAGTCTCTCTCTGAATAAGTTTATATTGGTGTGTGAGAGTTCATAATTTACTAGGTTTATCCCTGAAAATTTCATGGATATATTTCAGTTTGGTAAAAACATTGTTATTGTCCCTGATTGTCAATCAATTGATTTTGGTTTTACAAAAACATGCTCAAAAATTCTGGAACCTGAAGTATTTATAGTATTTCACATAATTTATCCTCTGCTCAAATGAAGATACTGATCCGGGTAGTTCAGATAGCTCAGGTTACCATAGACATTTTGATGCACCTCTTCTACTAGTGAACACAAAGAACAGCCCAGTCAGACTTTGCAGACAAAACTGTATTCAGCTCAGTGTTTCACTCACTGAAAATTTCATCCTCCCTTTTCATGAGCTAGCAGTATAACATTGCCTCATCCCTTTCATTGTTTTTATTTTCCATGAGAAATGGAAGAATGCAGTTGTGAAGCCCTAGAGGTCACTTCGTGACAAAGAAAAAAATTATTATGATCAAGAAAATGGACTGAAAGTGTGTCTATATATTAAAAAAAATACTGAGTCACAAAGAGAAAGAAAGTTACAAGAAAATACTGCAGCTGATTATATTTATTGTTAAAAAGGGGCATAAGAAAAATTTGATAGAACAGAAAATGGGTGGCAGGTCAGACGTCAGCTTGTATACAAAACCAGGGACAGACAGTTGTTTAGACAAAGCTAAGGTGAAGCAAGATAAATAAAAAGGAAAAAATATATCCTCAGGTATACATGAATATTAAGATTTTTCCTATGATGCAAAACACAAAGGAATTCACTTAATTTTTTTTTTCTCATCATGTAACTGTCAGCACAGTCAGTTCCCAATCCTGACCATTTAGCATGATTACAATATAATTAGATAAGGATTAAAATTCATTCCACTTTTACTTTGTAAACTAGGACCTCTGAGCATGTGATTTAGAAGTGGGAAACAATAAAATTATGAGAGGACTGAGACACGGACTTCAATCTGATGGATCGAAGACCCTTCATTGAGTTAGCTGTTTCTATATAAACTCTTTTGGGTTACAAAACAGGCTGTCCATGAGGCTATCTACAGTGCATTATTGGCTAAAGGTGGTTGTCCATGAGGCTATTACAAATGTATCATTGGCCAAACAACTGCACATGCTAACAAATAAGTTACACTAAAATTAACCATGTTGATGTTTTTCTTCTTTTGTTTTTCTCTCATTTGCTTCTTCTTCCCACCGAGCTAGCTCTGTGTTTCAAGGTCTTCTCAGAGTCACTCGATGTAAACAAGGCCCACAGCATCAAGTCTTTCTTCCCTAGAAAATGTCTCCACAACAAAAGATATTGCTATTAATATATTATCTATTTGTCATAAACAAATTATATAGAAATCCTTCCTGTCTGCAGACTACAAGTGTTGTATTCTGATATTGTTATGATTCATTATTTTGTTCCAAGTAAGGAAGATTGCTTTAGATATCCAGTTTCTGGAAACCATTATAAAATGTCAATACACAATATTCATGCTGCCTAGCTGAGGTTTTTTTCTTACTCATATGTAGAATACTATCTTTCAGATCATTAAGGATCTCATCTTAAATGATCTTATTCTTTTTGGAAATGCCAGTAAAAAATTAATAGAAGTGGAGTCTGGTTAAAAACCAGTGTTGTAACACTGAGCTGATATTAATGCCATCTCCTTAGTGCTTTTTCGTCTCCTAGTGTCTTTTTTACTTGGAGGGATATTAGTTTCATACCACTAATATGATTGTCATTCTCCATTTGCTACACATCATTGATATTATGTTGTCACTCATTAGGTCTTTGTCTTAGGGACTATTTTGGGAGTATGTCCAAGTGGTAAAAATAATACGTGAAGTTGCAAAGCATATCTTCTGACTGAAGGCCAAAGACTTCAATCATTAAATGGTTATATTGCTGTTTGATGATATTTTAATTTTCATTAACTTTATCAATGAGTTTTACACCAGAAGGTAGAAGACACCACCACAAAACTGCAGAAGACGAGATTCTTCCATGAAATACAGTAAAAATATGGAAATAGAAAATATTATGAAAGATAAAACAGCCTTCTTCCCCAAATAGTGCCTGTATTTCAAATTAAAGTGTTTCATCCTGTTCTAAACCTTTCTGTAATACAAAATCAAACGCTTTTCAAGCAGCCTCTTCCTGACCCTAAGATGGATGCCTTTTCCATTTGCAATTTGAAAAACTTTCAACAAACTTTGTATTTACAAAGCTATGTAAGTGTGAGATAGGATTACTAGTAATAATATAGTAAGGGCTTAATTAATCTTTTTTTTAATCATTTCCTTCTCAGGTAAAAAGGAACTCAACAGGCTGTGTTATGCAAAATCAAATCGGAAGCAACGAAGTGATTGACTGCTGTTCCTTATCTGAAGATTGAGTTTTAGGTGCTAAATAGTTTGAAGCTTAGAAGAAAAACTTGAGAATAAAGCAGAATTTAATTTTTTTTTCTATCTTTCAATTTGATCCCAAATTTATGGTCTTTTGGATTATTTGAAATAAGAAAAATAAAACCTAATACCATTAGATAGCAAAATAATCCCACTATAATACGGGAAAGAAAAGCAAGGCACCTGGGGAAATGTACCTTATCTTAGTACATACTTGAGAAGTTTCTGTCACCTGCTGAATCTTGATGCATAAAAAAAGAGGACTCTTCAGCACTAAGATGACTCCTTTCTGGCCTTTCTTTTGTTTTTGTTTTTTTTTTTTTTTAAAACAAGAAAAGACAGTCATAAAGAAGTTAATATGGACTGGGAGAACAGAAACTTTCATGCTACAGTTTTTTAACCTAAAAGTACATAGTTTCCTAGACATATTTTTTATAAGTTTTGAACTTCTTCTATATTGTCCTAGAAAATAAGTTAATTATTTCTGGCATTAAATGTGTCTTCCTCTCAAGCATTTTAAGATATTAGGTGAAGAAACATCAGTCAGTCTGTGGTGTGGATAAGGTCATACAATTAAAGCACAGGAAAGCACATGTCCTTCAGACTACCCCATGTTATATATGTGTATGACCATGTAGATGTGAAGCCAGTAGTGAGTTTCTGCAGAATATAGTTTTACAGGGTCACCTAACAGATACATAGTGTTCCCAGCCTGTGCTGTGAACTCTGTGAAAAACAACCTTGAAACACTCCTTCTTCCATTTCTGCCTCCTGGGAATTTTGCCATTAGTAGTTTTATGAGTTTTTGACAGGGAAAAGCTGAACTTTTAGTCATCTTGTTTGAAAAACAAAATCCCCCAAACCCAGAAAAATACGCAGTCAGTGCATCTTTCCTTGGAAGAACTTAGACATGTCAATCTATGGCTGCTGTCACAGGCAACTAAGTAGACAGCCTGATTTTTAATGTTAAATCTTATGATATAGAAAAAAATTAACATAAAAACTCATTCAGTATTAAAAAACGTATAATATCCTTACTTCTTCCAAGAATAACAGAGAAGGCAGTATGTTAGGACTAAAAATACCCATATGGCTGCACTCATGGAGCCCATGGGCATGCATATTCTGTAGGTTGACTCCAGTCTCAGCCAGAGTCAGGCAGCTGAGGAGGGCATAATGGTGCACCATTGCTTATACCTGAGAAAGGAAAAAGAACCCTTGTCCCCTGCTGCTTGTCACTAGCTCTCCTCCTGTTCTGGCTTGACCTCTAAGCCTTGTCCCTGCCTCATCCATGGAGCATAAGAAATCAATTCAGTCCACAGCCCTGAAAAGGTTTTGAGCCAGTGCTGCATTTACACAAATGTACACACATACACATGAATACACATGCACAGATGCACACAAATGTGATAAACAGGAACAGGACACATAAGGGTGACAAAGACTTAGAAATTAGAAAACAAGTGGCAAATAACAAACTCTAACCTATCTCCATTTCTACTTTGACTGACTTAAGGGTAGACTTTTTCAGAGGTAATAAAGGATGACCAGAGACTGTAACAGGCTTTTGAATCAAGCCTTCATTTAACTTCACACAAATCTCTTGGGAATTTATTGTCTGAAGCTCCTCTAAAAGTATTTTGGTCAATTAATTTGGTCACTGTCTGTATCTGGATTAACCATCTATTCTGCCTTTATAGTGAATGGAGAGAAACAGCACTTCTGGGGTACCATTTGTCTCCTTTTAAAATAGATCTCTAATGGGTTGAGTGAACATCCAATTAAATAAGTCTAGCCTCAAGGTGCATGTTTTCTTCAGAGACAAAAGCTAGACCTACGAAGGAAACCTTTTAAAATTTTTGGTATCTCTCTTACAGTTTGTGACATTAATCAAAATTTTGAGGAAAAGAAAGGATCTTATATGAATGAAATAAAGTTGAAATACTGTACAATGAATTAAAAGCATCTTTTATTAGACACTCTGGACTCATAAGCAGTCTTGCAAGCACTTTCTTTCCCTTGCTATCATTATTTGGGGGTTTGGGGTGGGAGAGAGGTTGGGGGTTTTCACTTTTCCTGGCAAAGAGAGCCACCAAATAAAGCACAGTGTTATTTAGATGCTAGATTCAGAGACACCACAGTCTTACTCATTCGAATGTCTTTTGTAATATGTAGCAATCACAATGATCTCAACTTTTTTTCACAGAATAAGGCAAAATATCAGTAGAAGCAAGACATTTCAATTAATAGTACTGTTGTAACACCTGAACTTCCTGAGAAAGTGTGGATGATAAGACAAGGCTACGATACAGAGCATAGTATCTTCTACAAAAGCAGGAGCCCTGATAGCTGAAGAACTGCTAACCCTATACATTGGATCAACAGTATAGGAATATTTCGTCTATGCAGAGAAAATAAGTATGGAAACTCAGAACAAATTCTACTTTTGTACATCTTGCAAAATATTATTTTCATAGACTAGGTGTTTGTTTCCGCTAAATCTTCTCATTTCAGCTCTCCTTGCCTTTAAAGATCCATATAGTGTAGCTGTGTTACATATGCTCTTAGGTATTTTCCCTATGAGCCATTCCATAGAAAGCTCTTGCTTTCCTCTGTGCCAGTTACTTCTTTGTGTCACTGTCTTACTCGTAGGTTGGTTGTACTGATCCAACTACCTGTGGCCTCAAGCTGTAAAATGTATATAAAACTGCATCATAGTTTTATGATGGATGTGACTGACCTAAGGCTTTTCTGTCAGCAGAAATCCATAATAACTGAGGTGCTGATAGACTATTTCAAGAAAAATGGCCACATGCTTCAGTAAGCTGCTGTGGTCTGCTAAGATAGAGGGGCCTTGAAAAGGGTTAATAATCTGTTTAGGACTATTTTTACTGGTTTTAATGTACTATTTTAATCTGACAACCAAAATGAGACCGGGATTCATTGCACAGGGTACTATAGAGAAGCTTTCAGCATGTTGCAAGGTAAAAAACCAAAAATATCAAAAAGAAAACAGAGTTGCAGAGATGTGAAGTGAGTTGCTCAAGGTAGCTCAGTAGTGTTGTAGCAGGACTGGAAATCGAGAACTCCTCGAATGCTTTATCAATAAGCCATTCTCAATTCCTACAATCATATATGCCTTTTAAATCAGGGCTTCATGCTCATCATCCTCAAGGGAATAAAGTGATAAGTTTTCTTTTAAAAACAAGAAGTAGTTGATCCTGTCATGAGGAATGGCAAGGCTCTTAAGAGTGTGACATTTTAATGCAAATAGTCTGTAGTTACGAGAACATAAAAGTAAGCAACAATATGTAAGCATCCGATGCAATAGGAGCTGGAGTTATAATTTCCTGTGTACAAATGAAAAAACTAACACAGATGTGATTCCTTTTAACACGATCAGGCCCTGGGTCTCGGCTGTAACAGGTCCTGTTTGTCAGTTCTTGCTTAGGCTAACTATATGGAGGAACTTTGTTCTCGAGTCTAGCAAGCTCTAGAATTGTTTGCTCTTTTCTTACTTTTTAAAGGTAATTTCAGCCTTTCCTGTCTCTGTCAAATCCCTTTTGAAAAATGTGTATTTAAAAGGAGTTGAAATTCAATAGGCCAAAAAGGAAAATCTACAGAAATGACAAAACAGTGCATTATGGTATTTTCCCTCATCACTCTTCATTCTCAACCAGAAGCGATTACAAACACTGGCCTTCCTTGCTGGCTTCCCTGCAACCACCCCAGCAGCATTAACTCAGAGCCCACTTTCTGCTAAGCTCACATGCAGCTCTCCAGTAAGTATGTACAACTTCATTAACATGTTGTCTCCTACTTCTAGAACAGAAGCCTCATTAGTCTCATAAATTACATACATCTTGCAGGCAGATGGCCTGACAACCTGAAGTGACCACTGCTGCTCAGACAAATGAGGAAAAGGACAATGTTGTTTTCTTTACATTTCTGACATGACACATCACAAAGAAATGCCAGAACAGGGCCCACTTACACTAAGCTGCACTGTGTTTTTTCTCGTTATGTGATGTAACCACTTATAAAGCAATGGAAGAAATGTAATGTAAAGAAAGGCTTTTGAAAATAACTGCTAGAAGGAAATAATTGTTAAGCACAGGGAAAAGCTAAGTGGCTGGTGCTACCAAAGCACTGAGTGCTGACTCCAAGCAGTGCTTCAGGATTGTGCCCTGCTGGAAGGAACAGACCAGCCCACATGTCCCATGTTAGCATCAGAGGCCACCTAATGCCACTGGAGAGTGTCAGGTGGCTGGAGAAGACTTTATTCTTCAGCTCTCTGGGGGAAGTTGCAGTACAGAGCCCATACAGCCCATACTGTACTCTGCCTCCTTGACTGTCAGTGACTCCATCTCACTCCTTCTTTGGGTAACTCAGCACAGCCCTGTTCTGTGTTTTATGGCTTTTTTTTGCCAACAGATTGTATCTAGTTATTCAGCTGAAGTCAGCCAAAGCATTCATCAGGCATGGACAAACAGGAAAGAGGCAGCAAAACCATGGTGCTAGCTGCATAGCATGATAATAAAGAATAAAATGGGTATCCTGCATCCTACAGGTGTTCCTTTCCCACCCTTACATAGTTTTCACACCTTTGCCTTCAAAGCCAACTCTTAGACCCTCTGGTTTCTGAACACAATTACAGTTGCAGTGACTCAGGAGGATTATGAGACCAGGAAACATATAAAGGAGTCCAAGGAAAGGCAAATGAAAGAGAAGAGGAAAATAGAACTAGGGCTGGGAAAAGTGCAGGAAACAGAAAAAAACCTAAAGGTAAGGAGAAAAGTCACAGGAAAAGGAGGGACAGGACATATGATCCACGGTAAAGGCTAAGAGTTGTAGGAAATTTATACTAATTTCAGGCAAACACGAGTGGTAACGTGAGAACCTAATATAAATGACATTGGTAACTGAGCAAGTATAAATGTTATTGTCCTACATTTAGAAGGACCACTCTTGAGCCTCCAATTATATCTTTCATCCTGCTCAATATGTAAGATGTACATTTGTTCTGGGATTTCAAGAAGGAATTAATCCCAACATTGCCCATGCACACTAGTGCACTAAGTTTTTTTATCTTGAAGTATATGGAAGAGAAAGATTTCTTTTTCTGTTTTTACTTGCCATAATCCTTGCAGTGGCAAATCTGTATTTGGAAGCCTATTGAGTTGCTTCATTTTTTGCAAACACTGCTGTCTTTCACAGAAAAAATAGTACCATAGTTCCTTCTTGCATTTTTAGATATAGTTTGTTTTGCTCTTTGTATTTTAAAACAGAAGTGTTTATTTGCAACTGAGCATTCAAGAGACCATCAGAAACGTATCATGTGACAGCATACTGCAACACTACAGTACAACTCTACAGTGCAACTAACTAACAGTAAACACTTCTGTTCTCTAAAGTTGCCATTTCATAGATCCTTTCACTTCTCCATTAAATCAAATCATGTCTTTCAAATTTGCTGATATGAAATGCTTCTTTGCCATCATGTTCATATAGTTTCTTTTAAATTACTGCAAGATTTCATTACAATTACTATAAAAATAAGAATACGATAGAAAGCTAGCCAGCAAAATGCTCTGTTTTATCACACACACTGGGTTTACTATTCAAATTTCTTACCTAACTAGTTAAGACATCTGAGCTATCACTGACTTTTTTAAAGTTAGCTGGATATATCAGAATAAAGTCTTGCTGCATATTTAGAGGATGTGATTCACAGGATTTTGGATGTCATTTGATGTGAGGAACTAGAAAAAAACCATATTTGCAGTAGTACTTGAAGAATTTTGTTGGTGTTATCTGTTTCTCAGTTCCAAATAATGGCATGACAGTTGCAAATTATAAACTGAGACAGGATGTATTATTTCACTGTGTTTTAGGAATTGTACACCAAATGAAATACAGAATAGAAAGAGAACTTTGCCTCTTTTGAGTAATACAGTTCTTACGAGTTCCATAAACTTAACCTGACTATCTTCTATGATCTGCCTTCAGGATTTTTTTTTCAGGTAAATTCACAGCAACTGCCTGAAAAGGCCCTTTTTCTATTAAGAAAAGTTTTCACTTTTCCATGCAAATGTTCGGAGGGGCAGCTTCAGAAGAAAGCATTGCAATAGATTTACTGGGGTGCCACGGGGCTTCCTGCTCCCTGTTAGAGGCCAGGCTCCATTCTGCCCATTTCCCCGGACAACAAGTAGTTCTGCTGATCCTATGGAGGCAGAGTGGGTCGTGGGTGCACGGAGGAGGGTGAGCCACCTAGGAAGAGCACTCAAGGCTGCTGGACTGGCGAGCCTCCCGCAGGACCCAGTGGGTGCCCCAGCAAGGTGGGGGCAGGCACGATAGCCAACAGGTGTTTTTCATTCAGCTGCTCTCTGCCGTGCCCTTTCCCTGCCAGTCTCGGCCAATCTGGGGGCTCTGCTGACTTGATTTCTCAAACTGCCTTTCTCCCCACTTTGCAGGTAGAGAGGAGGTTCAGAACTGTCTTGCCCTGAGCTGGTGCTGAGGCCCCTAGCCAGCCCATGACCTGACCATCGTCTCGTCCCTGACTGCCTGGCCTTCTTGTGAGGGGATGGGAAAAATGCAACACGCCAGCGCTCCAGTAGGCCCCTCATGCAGACAAGGCTGTTCATTCCTGCCCACACAGCCAGATCAAACAGCGTTGAGGAAACAAACTGGGATCCATATTGGCGCTAAGAACCATCGACGCCAGTGCAGTTCAAAAGCGGGGAGGTGGGGAGGAGCACTATTTCTAGGAAATTCCAATTGACAACAGCTGGGATGACTCAAGCTCTGAGCAACTGCCTGCACTACAGCCCCAATGCATCGCCTTTCTGTGCGGAAAGCTTTGTTTTGGCTAAGGATGAGTTTGTTGAGCTTTATTGTGCTGAAGTCTCACACAGAGACTTTCCCTTTGCCCATCGCATGTGACCCTGCCAACTTATGGGCTTGCAACCCCAATAAGAAAACAAAAATGTTTAAAAAAAAAAAAAAGAAAAAGAAAAAAACAGTGAAGGTTAATTAACCTTAGGTCTGTTCTCAGCAAAGAAAGGCTGCCATGGATAAGTAATAAAAATAGCTTCTCAATAGTCCTTGTGTCTGTCAGAGACTCACTCTGTGATCTTTCAGTCAAAACCATGAAAGCTGGAGGGGGAGGAGAGGCTGATTTGCTACTGTCTTTTTCTTGTGTGTGTGTTCCCAAGGCTACCCAGCTCTGTCCTTCAAATCATCTCCACCAGTAAATCATTTAGCTCAACCTGTCACTCTTGGCCATTGTGAGGAGACAAAAGCTACCCATTCAACCCCAACCATGGCTGATTCACGCGGCAGGGAAGGCAGGCTTACAAAAGGAGGCTTGCAGGGAAGGTGGCAGTTGGGTTGGATTTTGTGCGGATTGGTGCTGGTTTTCCCTCTCTCTTTTTTTTTTTTCCTACCCCATCCCACCCTGTTATTTTAAATTAGCAGCACCTCTGGTACTAAGGTTGTTTTTGGAAGATCACATGTTTGTCAACAGAGCTGTTCTGCTTGAGTAATTTGACCCTAGCCCGACTTCAAAGGTTTGAAAGGGCAAGAAATGCACATACCCATATCAGCATACATCTATTATTCCTTTCACCTGGACAGCTTTTTGGACCATTTCTGTTGCTTTAAAAAAAGAAATGGTAGCAAAACATCCAATTAGTCACAGGAAACTGGAGCTATTCCCCTCAACCTGCTGTTTGGGGAAATTTGCGCTGCAATGATTGGTTTCACTTCACCTGAAGTACTACTCTAAACCGTAGGCTAAAACTCTGCTACCTTGAATCATATCTTCTGTCCCAAGCCTGCACCTCAAATGGGTGTCTCCTGCATTACAACAGGCTGTTCTCCCTGCCAAGAAATCGCTGCCTCAATATATAAATTAACAATATTTTTTTTACATAGAAATCAGTTGTCAAGTTTAAAACTTCTTTTTTAAGATTAATTGCCCTGGACAAAGTTTAGACTCCATGTAATGCCACCTACCCCCAAACAACCAAAACCCTGAAAAACTAAACAGGCCACTGGAGAGCAACAAATTCAGATGGTGTGGACAGTAAAATTAAATATTTATAGAAACCAAGCAATACTGCAGATAGTTTCACAATTTATTCCTTTATCCCACCAAATGCCAAAGTATCCCTAGTGAGCACAGACCCTACCACCTAGCAAGCTGTAATTTTTATGTAAAATATACCTGCAAATATCAACAGTTTTGTTTTCTAATGATGCTGTTGTTAATACAGGAGATTTCTTCAGTAATTACCAACCAAGTATAGTGTCATGTTTTAAGAATCAAGCACAGAAACTGACAAAGACACACAAGCACAAAATACATCAGATTTGTGCTTCTCCAGGAATGTTTCTGATTTTTGTTATGCTTATGAGATCTAAGAAATGACTATGTCCTATACATTTTTGTAATCTTTTTAATGTGCCTTTTAAATACAAGCAGTTCAGGATGTGGTTATTACTTAGTGTGTTAGACATACTTACTTTCCTGTTGGGCATTTATAATGCCTTAAGTCTCTTTTCATTATGATTCATAGGTCAAAATGTTGGTTTGGATATCAAATTCTCTCGTAAACCTGTCATTAGGAAGAGCCTTTATCTGCTCAAGTCACACTTTTGAATCTTTTGTTTTGTTTTTTGTGTCCCTCTGACAGGTCTATCCTATACCTTTCTATAACTAGCAGAGTAAAGCAAAGTTGGGAATCCATGTTTTGCATTACTAAGTTCACAGTCTCACTGTAAGCTTTCTCACAGATTTGTCTTCAATGAAAGGCAGAGGAGGTGGGGGAGAAAACGTGCTTTTCCGTACGACTGCAGAGTATGTGAATTCCCTTCTCTTTCAACTTACGGGGCAGCCTTCACAGATTTCAGCACAAGTGGAAGAAATATCTGATTTCCCATTTCATCTGGATTCAGTTTCTTTCCTCCTCTCTGTGTAGTTTCTTAGAGACGTTATGGAGCTTACGGAAGGGACTGCTTACACATGACTGTGGCAGCACTGGGCATACTGCCAGAATTTCACTCCAGGAGGCTGCAACAGGAATCTTTAATTAACTTGAACCAAAACATTGAATGGCAAAGAACAAAAGAGTGGGGGTGGAGAAGGAGAAGAGGAAGGGAGGGAGCAGAAAATAACGTTTCCCATACTAAAATCTCCATTTTTGGTCATGGTATGACATAATCATAATGTTATTCCTTATGTGTATTTACAAGAGCATAGGTAAATAGTTCCTAACTCCTGTCTTATTCCATAAATTTTACCCTTCTGTTCATGGAATAAATAT
Organism: Phaenicophaeus curvirostris; assembly: GCF_032191515.1. NCBI lineage: Eukaryota > Metazoa > Chordata > Aves > Cuculiformes > Cuculidae > Phaenicophaeus > Phaenicophaeus curvirostris. Next base: position 82,209,457 of record NC_091393.1, on the reverse strand, counting down.
CTGTGATTGCCGTTTGTACAACACAGTTAACAGTATGCTCTTGACACTTATATTAATATATAGTTTGACCACATACATCCTCTATAATTTAGAACGTTGTAAATATGAGATGACTGAGTCTCCAGCATCTTGAACACTGCAAAAATATACTGTAATATTACAACGAGGCACAGGAGTTCCAGACACTGAATAAGATACTGCTCTGTTCAGCATAGTCCTGGTACCATCGTACCAGTATGTCCCTGTTCTCAAAAGTTCACATAATAAGCATAAGCAAGAATTAGATAGACAGATGTATAATGTAACAACTTCCTGAAGCAGCATTATTCACCGTTGTGAAATGTTTTCAAAACAGATGATGTTTCACACTCATTTTGCAGAAATATACAACATGCAAAGCAGCAGAAAATCAGGCCTAAAATACCTTTCTCACTTGAGCTCAAGAGAACTAGTTGAGTGGTTTCTTTGCTACCCATTTCCTGGCCAGATATAGGTGAAGAATAATTACTCTAAATGCAGAATAAATAGTGATTTCATGCATATTCATTCAAGTGATTTTGTGATTCAGGCTCTGATACTGTTCTAGCTAATGAGGCTCTGTTGCTTAAATATTTGTGAAAACAAACATAGCAAGGACTTGTACATGGTAAACATGCATGTATTTAGACATTCAAAGGAATGTTAAAGTGTGAATCAATTTTCCAGTTGATGGTTTGGAGTATATTATGCTTGCATCATCTGGCTTAATGACATCCTAAAAGAATCCAGTTTGTGCTGTCTCTTATGTGAACCAATCCCTGGCAGGGGGGGACAGGAAAGAGGTTCACTTTAAAAGCACAGCCTTGACCCACACTGAAATGCTAATGCAGATGTACCCAAATTCCAAAGAATCATTTTGTCCTCAGAAATTTATATACTTTTTCCTATCCTAAATTTCTGAAACAAATTCCATCAAAAAAGTATCCTTAATTTCCTGTTGTTTGGCATGGCTGCCTAAACATTTATGATAAAGAAATCATATTTCAGTGCTTTGTAAAACAATCATGTACTTGCTAAGTATAGTGTGAAAACCTGACTTAGAGACAAGCTCCAGAATTCCCTCAAAACAGAAAGGTTTCCACAGAGGCCTGAGGCTGCATCTTCCTCAATTCACTGCAAAATAGTTCACTGCAAGATAATTCAAGAATCTTTAAACTGAATGAGAGATCTTTGGTAAGACCATGCTCAGGTTTACAGAGATCAAGGAGCCTAGGGTAGAAGAATCACTAAACATGCCTTAGAGAAGTCTCTGGAATTTTTTTGCAGCTACCTTTGCTGGAAGCCATAATACACTCCAGAGAGCAGAGTTGCACATACACCTATAAAATACATATCTCTAAATATGTGTGTATACATATGTCTCTTTATGCATATATAACTATATATTTATATATATATATATAACCTTTTTATGGGCTATTTTGATTCACTTCATTTTAAAAGGATTATGCATGAGCTGTAAGTGCATGAGTGCATTGTCAGTGATAATTCGGTTTATATAATAGAATTTCTAACTGTCAAAATACAGACTCTGCTCTGTGTTAGCCTTGTTTAACAGAAGAACTGTTTAATTCAAAGGCATTCAATTAGATTTAATGGCATGAGAAGAAGAATTTGTCTTCCAAGTTTTTTCTCTCTCTCTCTCTCTCTCCAAATACATTTATTTGTATTTGTGTGTATGCACACAGACATGGGTACATAGATGGATATATACATAGATAGATATCTGCTATGTTACCAAAACACACTCAGTGAGGAATTGAGCATGGTTATTGGAACCTGTGAAGAATGAGCATGATACAATAGTTGTTTAATCACTAGTATACTGGCTCATTCTGAACTACAAAGACACTAGAATTGGCTTTAAATATTTAAAGATGTTACACTGAAAGTGGCATTATTTGCTTCTACTCTTTCTGTGGCTGATGGACTGATTTTAGCAGCCTAAACCAAACTCTCATGAAATGCAGTCCAGCTTAGAGGTTTCTCTGAAATCTTTTGCTGTTGTTACTTATTTTCAAAAAAAACCCTCAAAATTTGAAAACAGTTTCAAATTCAAGGTGACAGCAGAGTAAAACCCTTTGAAATATCTAGTCAGCATTCATTCCTTAAGTGATTAATTCCACCAAAGACTATAGGATAGAGCTTAGGCAAAAGTAACTCACGTTATTTTCATGTGACAGATAACCCTGATTATTTTGTACTGTCTGGTTTTTAGCTGTGTCAACTGTTCACAAATAGAAGTAAAATTATTAATGTGCATGTTAATGAAATTTCACTAGCAACTATCCTGTTCCATTTTCTTTCGCATCACCTTTCTGTAGGAATTTAGTAATTCCCTTTTTTAGTGAAAAACTAGTCCATTTTGAGTGACAAATGGCTGTTAGAAATCCTGAATACATGTAGTCCAAATAAAAATAAAGTTACCTTCAGCAGAAATGTAGAAGTTATAAAATACCTTGAATCAAAAGAGACCATTTTACAGGAAAGCTCACTGAGTTTTCTTCACTAGCTGTCATATCACAAAACTCAGCAAACTTTCATTCCATGAGAGTTTCTTACTGGTGTACCAGTACTGCTTTCCAGTTTTACTCCATGATTACAATTCCTGCTTGTTTCCAGGCATTCCTAAATAAGACCATAAGGCCCAACAGTCCTTCGCATTAAGATTCTGCCTTATATCAGAATTCAACTATTTTAACTTAAAAAAAAAGTTAAGAGAATATCTGAGAACTTTCTTAAAACAGAATTTAAATTAAATGTCCTTATTAATGATGTATGGATTTCTTTCATTGTTTAGGAGGCCTGTGAGCAGTTGAAAGAAACAAGAAGGCTTTTAGTAATGGGCACTAACAGCACCATTGTGCTTGCATGGAAGCTCTTGGCCACTCAGTGTCACAGGGTCAAAACCAATCCAAGCTCCCATACCAAAGCAGTCTGTAGAAGGCCACACAGACCTCACAACATTGATTCTTTAGAGCCTGGGTGGGTTTATGTGAGTGATGTGTTAAGTTCAGCATTGAGATGTAAAGAGGAAATCAATTTTTATTTAAGTTCATACTCATTCAAATTTCTCTAGCTGAATTTTGATTTTCTCAGTTAGGCTAGAAATCTGATGGGAGCAACCTAAAGTGTGAATTACAATCATTATGAGACAGCCTTCTTTTTCCAGTGGTTTTACTTCTGGTCATCTGGCACATCTCTCTGTCAAGAACTGGTCATAGTGTTACTGCCTTGCAAATAATAACAAAAGAAATCATAGAGGCGTACAAAGCAGTGGGAAGAAGGAGGGAAAATAGGACTAGGAAAGGAGTTCATTTGACTTCATGAACCTTATGAACCATTGTATTTAATTGGTAAGAAAGTATTTTAGTCCCTTTTTATCTGCTCTTTCTTTTCCTGTCTTTTGCAATGTGTGATCTGGATGGATGCTTTAAGCATATTGTCAGGCACAGGTTACAGATGTATTTAGATTATACATACACAACACCATGACATGTGTAAATTCTAAAGCATTAAATTGCTGTACTGTTACAAAGAACATAATTTACAGTAATTTGGCATGTCAGTGAAAACAACCTAATAGCCCCAAATGTTACCAAAATACCAGTATATTATAAATATTTATTTTCTTTTCAACAAAGTATGCTGTCCTATTCTCACTACTGTCTGGGAAGCGTAATAGCATGGAAGAAATAAAAAGTTTTTCATGCACACAATACGCATCAGAGTTCCTATTCCAAATGCATGTAGAGCAGAATGCTTTTTTTTTTTTCTTTTTTTAAGTTTGCCTTCTCATTCATAAAGATTTACTTTTCTCCTGGCTTCATAACTCCAGCAAAAGTTCATTTTCAGTCTTTAATATTACCCCATTGTAATCTATACCACATGAGTTTAAGACAGTAATTTTGTTTCCTGGGATTCAGATGTATTGCTCTAAAACCAATTTTGTTTCAGTCTGAAGTCTGGACTGTTCAGGAGCTTAGGGAGAAAAGTTGGTAACTGAGGACTTCTATTTTTGACAGATGTTTCAAAGTAAAGGATGCTTACCTTGTGTTTTGAGTGAAACTAATGATAAACCACAGCAGACCTGTTAGTGGTTTGTACAGTGCTGTTCCTAGATGAGAAGCAAAATTTCTTTGTGAGGGGCTAACAATACTGCAGGGGGCCATCTTGCTTCACTGAACTGGAACATCCAGCCTTTGAGAGCACTGGCAGATTAGGTCCTAAGATTAGTCTCACTATAGCAACCCTCTTCACTACAATCCTTTTTATTTTTTCTGCAGGGTTTTTTTCCTTTGTTTTTTTTAAAAAGACGCTTTATAAATTAGCTCTGCCACTACCTATTATCTTCCCCAACAACTCCTTTCCTTTCTCTTCCTAAACTTCTTTCACTATTGCAGCCAGTTTCAGTTCAGTTTCATCCCATATTTAGCTTCTGCACTCCAGCTTGTGTACAGAGCTGGTTTTTTTTACAGAACTGAGCAAAGAAAAGAAGTGGTGCTCTTTATTCTGCAATATCAGTAAAATAACAAAAAATTTAGGACTCCTCTTGATCACTTTGATACTCAGTTTCTCTTAAAACTAGGTTTTGTCTCTATGACCATCTAGTTAAGTGATGAGGCAGTTGTGAAAGAAGAGGAAAGCTTAAAATCCATGAACAGATGTCTCTCCAAATGAAACACCTGAAACAGCAGCATTACTGAAGTCTAGAGAGGGGGGAAAAAAGGTAGGTTTTCAAGAAGTCTTTGAAAGGCCAAGAAAAGCTGTTTGAGCCTGGCCAGACATAAGGAAGCTTCAAGGCTCATGGATTCAGTACTTGTATCCAGATTACACTGCCTGGTGAGTGGGAAAGAGGATCCTGATTTGTGATCTTGTGTGAATAGTTATTTGCAGTTTGTCAGTGATCATATCCATAAGGGCAATGATTAGCATCTGTCCTGAACATACCTGTTCCTGAGTATTAGTGAGTTTTTAGTCTACAGAGATTCTTTGAAGGCAGGAAATAGGACAGAGAATGCAATTTATACCCCTGCGTCTATTTTTGACAGAGACTCAGACACATAAAAAAACCTGTAAGGACAATTTTACAGCAAAATACCTTAGATATGGTATGAGAAAAAACTTCAAGTAGTTATTGCAAAATGTGAGCTCCACTATAAGTATCCAAGACAGTACACCTTATCCAAATAAAGATTTAATTTTTTCTCTAACCTTTTGACAGCTAGCTGGCAAGTAAAATTGTGTTCAAGAAACTGTGTCAAAAGAACAAACCAGACATGTTGTGAACAGTGGATTTTTTAACTGAAATATATGCTGTATGCCTAACCCAAGTACAGAAAGCAAAAATCTAGATTGTGCAATGCATCTAAGAAGTGGGTTTCTAGACCTCTTTCAGTGCAGGAAAGGAGGGCCATTATCTTAGCAATGAAGTCTGATTTTGTCCCTGGAGAACTAAAAAATTGAGCTAGCCAGCTACATATGAGCAGGGTTTGGGTTGCCGACCCTTGATTGGGTGTTGACAGAAGCTGGGAAAAAGGAGGTGGAGGAGGCTTTCTTGGCTTGAATCTTATGTTCTGCCAAAGCTATTTTGAAACTAAGTTGGAAATTTCCTTGCAATACCACATGTGATAACAAAAGTGACCTTACAGACAAAATATTTAACTTTCTGCTTTAGAAACCCAGATGGCTGTTCATACAGCTCAGCATAAAACGCATAATAGAAAAGACAGTGTATCGCACTGCTGAGCTGCATAATGCTGTGGAGACTTAAAAATATTTAGTCATCCATCACCAATATACAGTATTACAGGCACCATGGATAAACTTTCTAGTGTTATTCTTCATTTCATTCTTCCTTTTAGTGAACTTGTTGTGTGATCTTCCATCAAAGCAATAGAAATTGCCCTTTTAACAAGAGCAATATAGCCTAGTTTGGGGGTAGCATTATTAACTAAAAAGCGTCCTTTTCAGCAACAATTTACATATTGCTCTGTAAGTGCAGGGAGTATTTTCTTCACCACAGCTTTTCCTCACTTCACATATGGATATGGATGGTCAGGATGTCAGAGTTTCTTTTCTGTAAGAACAGTGCATTGAAATAAGATAACTGGTACAGCTGGCTCAGTAACTGGACTTCCCTCAACAAACACAGTCCAGTGTAACAGAAGTGGGATAAGCAGCAGTACTTGTCACTTGACAGAGGAGCTGACATTGTACAGTCCAGCTCTCCCTCCTTTTCCATCCATACAGTAGCTCCATCAGTTTCTGGTAAAGGCCACAGATTTTGAATCATAGTAGAGTTGGCATTGGCAAATGCTTGTTGCTTCCATGAGAAGAACAGTTTAGTGATCTCAAACCACCTCCTAAAACAGAAGCAACACAGCACAGAGTGATACCTAATTGGGCAGGTTATGGGCAGAGTCTAGGATGTTTATGACCTTACAGAGTGATTTATCTTTTAACCCTAGGGATAGACCATGGCAGATACCAATATAACAGTTGGAAAAACAGTGTAAGAAAGGTTGCTGCCCTGCATCAGGGTCTGTCTGGTACCAGTTCTGTGGCTGAACAGAGGTACCAGCACCAATGTCACATTCAGAGAAAGAAATGTTAAAGCTCCAGTTAATAAAGGCTGCTGATGTCAGTCAGCTAACTTTGGTCAATCAATAAACTTAGAAGTCTTTTCCCCCAAGGGCTTCCTTTTTTGTGTTTAAAACAAAGGAAAGTGAAATGAGAACAAGAAATCCAGACTATATAGCACAGCATTATGTGACTAAGCCAGCTGTTGCTCTGATACTGCTATTTTTGTAGCACAGCCTGTTCTGACAGAAGGAAAAGCCTATATCTGTCTACAGACCTGTTGCTTTTGATAGCTAGACAAGACACCATACATTAGTACGACGTCCTTTAGCCCTGTGAACCTACACAAGTGTGATACAGAATCTGAGCTGCCAACAATACATAAAGGTTGAAAAAACATTTACTATTTATTTACTTCTATTAGCAGAAAAGAATAGTGGGAGTAGTTTGACTAACTCTACTGTTAGGTACTCATTCATTAGGTGCTTAGTTACTTCAAATACTCCCAAAAGTGCAGCAAGTTATTACCAAAGATTCCAGCTTCAGAAAAGATGCCCTCCAGCCCTGTGAACTTTACCATTCATGAACTAGTGTTTTAATGAAAACCAGGCAAACACCTAATAGGGCTGGGTTGAGGTAGTGTTGGTGGGGGAGGTTTATATTAAAATGCAATATAGCACCAAAGACAGTGACAGAGACTAAACAAGAGGAGAGTCTTCTCTCCCTGCGTTCATTTGGCAAGCACATGGAAATAATTGCCGACCCAGAGACACGTAACCATAATTCCCATTGTGTTTCAAAAGCCAGCATACCAGCCTTGCACACCATTACAGAGAATTCAGAGTATTAGAATGCAAATCTGCACACCAAGCATCAGCATTTATGTAGCCAGTATTCTCAGAATAAGCAATGTTATCAACTAGAACAAGACTTCCCAGACCAAGTCAGCAGCCATGGAACCTGCCAGAGTTCATCAGCATGGGAAAGAATTGTTGTAAGTGAAGCAGTTCTCCTGTACGTAAAAAACTTTATTTACTATTCATGACTGATTAAGCCTGAGTTTAATCCAATGTATTAAAATAAGGACATGTTGGCTGAAACAAGTAAGGGCAACTCAAAAAACTCAATAATATGTTTCTATTTTGATAAAAATGAGTTTTTAAAAGTTCGTGGATATTTCAAATAAAATTGTGCATTGCTTTTGACTAGGTCATGAAATGACCAATGCAAAAAAGTTCCTTCTATGAGCTGCATCAAGGAACTAAAGAAGAGTCAAAGCTGTGTGTCATGCAAACACGTCAAGTTGCTTCTTTGCTAGCATGCCAGAATGCTTGAGGTGACAGAAGCAAGCAGATAGGTGACAGGACCTGGAGAGGGAGGCAGTGATGCTCAACTCCTGCCAGAGAACGTGGTGTCCAGCCTTGCTCTTTCTCCATGCACAGATCACAGCAGGCAGCAGCTCTCTATTAGCAACCTCAATGGCATTGATTCCTCACCTGACCCTACTTGCTATTTGTCATGACTGCATAGGTAACTCACAGATCAGGCTGCCACATTGACTGTGATTGTGGAATGGGAGAAAGCCATAATGTTATAAGAGAAATGAGATGCAGTTAGCTGTCAGGGACTCAGTTACATTAATCAAATGATAAAATACCACAGGTATTCAAGTCTCTTTTGCTCAAGGCAAGCAAGACAGGCTGTTCCATCATTTAGAGACAAAATCAAAGATTTAGTAGATTTTGCTTTAGGGGCATGGAAATTAGTTTGTGTCCTCAGCAACAAAATATTGCAGACAACACTCAAGTTAATTAAGTGAAGAAGATAGTGTGAAAATCAGCACTTTCACATTCAACATGGCCTCTCAAACTGGGACTCTAGTCACACTAAAGAGATAGGTGACACTTGGGACAATACAGTAACAAGGAATAATGGAAATAGAAGATTCATACTCTGACTCAAACTCCTATGTGCTTATTAAGAAAGAGAAAGAGATGTAGCTGTGCAGCTATTTTATTGTTTGGGATAAAACAGAAGGATCATCAACAAAATATCTTTGTTAAATTCAGATTAAAGACTGAAGGCAGTGTGTAATCTACATAGACTCACAATGGGTGCATTTTAAAGGTGTCAGCAGAGGACTGAAAAACTATACTCCACAGAAACACAGAAAATCATATCTAGATTGATAGGGAAACAATCAATTTGAGAACTACAAATTGAGAACTACAAATCTACTTTCACTGCTCCTTTTCATATCACACCCTTTCAAAAGAGAAATTAAAAATGGAACAAATCAGTGAACACCAGATATATATACCTACATACACACGTATATATTTATAAAATGACAGAATTTTTAAATGACCTTATTGAACTGGGCACATGTAGAAATATAAAAATATGAACATTGATGCTTTTTTTTCAGAAACCAACACAGGAAATTAATTATTTAGGTTTTTACCATCCTAACCAACCAAAGAAGAAACAGATGCCATAATGAACTCTTATGGTAACTTTATAGCATGGAGACTGTTTTCATCAGCTAATAAGATGCAACCGCTTAAAGCAAAAGCAGGGAACAACTGCTTGATTTCTCCCACATACACCCCGCTTTGCTGTTACTGCTGTTGCATCACTATCTTGATCATAAGCTGTAATTGTTTATAACTTGGAGCTGGGAAGCACCATCAGTGTTGTAAGTTTTCTTATCATAGGGCTCTAAGGGATAGTTTTGCCACATCCTTCATAGCCCTTTCTCCTTGATGTGGCACTAGAATTTGAAAACAATAAAGTAAAAAAATACTGCAGTAGAAATATTGTTGCATTTCAACAGGATCTACAAAGTGAGTCACAACTAGATTGGGAGTACTTTAGGGTTTAGCTGTCAGAAATTTTTCCAGGATGAAAAAGTCCATGCTCTGAACCTGAAGATGTAGTCTCAGAAGAGTATGATTGCATGCACTTAAGGACACATAATCAGGCTGTTTGTTTAGAAGCACCAAAAATCCAGCCTCTAGTAATGTGCCAGTGGCCTTACAAATGATCTATTGTACCTTCTACTGCTTACAAACTAAGTACTTCATTGAACCATCCAGGTTTAAGCCTCTGTGGAGAAACAGGCTAGTAAAGAATATCACTAAGACCATGCTCCGGTATTTATGGGAGAACCCGAATGAAGAGTAACCAATTGAAGTCCTACTAATGATAATGTAATCTGGTTACTTATAAACAGAAAAAAAAGTCCCAGTTCAGTTCTTTATTTCTTCTTCATTTCCTAGATAAAATATTCTGCACCAGGCCAGTGAGTAGAGGTTGCAGGTCTACTCTTACAGCCCACCTGTAGGATAAAGGTAATACCAGTCCAGGAAAAGCATTTTTGGCTTGAGTTTGTCCCCTCAGTCTTCCATATGCAAGCAACACAACTAATCTGCAAACAAGCTCAAACTGAGCACAGAAATGTTACAGCTGGTAGCAATGATGTGGAATACCACCCCTGGAAAACACAGAGGTGTAAGGAATTTATGCATTCCTTCCTCACCGCAGTTTCCTTCCATAATTTTTTTTTGTGCTAAAGGTGTGAATGCTAACCAGTAATTTCAGCTATGTGTTTTGGTAACTTTCTAGGCCTTCATTCAGAGAAAACTGTTGAAATCTCTGCTGTCATTATGCTTCCAAGGTGTTATGTCTTTTCTAGGCTCAGTTAATGCTTAGGCACACCGCAAGTCATGCTGAAGGTATTTTAAGTCATTGTTTATTTTGCCGGTTATCACAACCTTTTAAGGAGCAAGATGGGTTAAATAAATAATGTAACCGGCAAGTCTTTTCCTCTCCCTCCCCCAGTCTGCAGAACAGTGATCACACTTCAAATTAACTGTAATAAATAAAGGAAGGGGGAGGGAGGAATGGAGAAGCAAAACATAGAAAAACCTAACTTTGGGTTTCAGAAAGGTCATTTCTCAAAAGACTGTTGGCATTGGTGAGGAAAGAAAACACATAAATGCTTTTAAGGGGTTAAATAAATATTTTCTAGATACGTATTAGGTATCCATTAATGTCTTTCTGTGTAGTCCACCCTATTACCTATTCCTTAGTTATCCTGTTACCAAAATGAGAGAGAGATGGAAAAAGAGAGAAACTTTCCTTTTAATTTGCTTTGCACTCTGATGTTTGAAGGCAAGTAAAAATAAAATCTTTCTAGCTCTTTTGAACGAATGGTCAAAGGTACCTTTGCAGCTCCTTCACAGGGTGAGCTAATCTGTGACAACTGTAGCTAATCTGATAAGAAGGCCTGCATGTGTGCTAATGTGCTAATACGAGAGGATTCCGAGCAGTCAGCCATCGAGAAAAACCACTGATTCCTAAATAGACCCTTATATGCAACAGTCCTGGCAACATATGCGCATTTTAACACCCGCTTAACGGGGAGACAATGCGGTGGCCTTTGTTGTGCCACACAGAGGAGCGATTCTCATGGTGGGAATTTCTGCCTCACAGGCGGCGTTCTTTCAAATGTGATGCAAGGGGCTGGTGGCCTGGACACGGCCCAGAGCCGCGTTTGGCAGAAAGGTTACATGTACGTGAAAGCCCCTCCACTTATTCCTTTGCTGGAAGGCTGAAAACCTGGGTAATCCCTGCATGTGTGGGGTGGAGGGAAGGAGGGAGAAAGCGGGGAAGAACCAGCTTAAACATTTAGGACCAGGTCTCTAGCCAGAATAAAGCACCTTGTAGACTACGGTGCTTTATCTAACAGAGCTTTAACCAGGTTGAAACCGGTTTGTTATGTTGTTGTCCTTTATTTTATGTATTGTCCTTGGAGGAGTATTCTTAAGTGATTCACTGAAAAGACTAAATGACATCTTGCCCTCTTGTTTGTTTTACCACACCCTCAGGAAACTTCATTTGAAAGTAGATAGGCAACTTATTTTCAGTATAGAAATCAAGTAGGGAAGAAGACTTCATGGACTTGGAAATTACAAGAAACAGGCTCCTGAGAAACTTCAGTATTTGTTGTGGCTGTCAGTATTGGTTGTGGCTGTGATTCTTCTTCAGGACATAAATATATGCTGCAGATTACTCCAGACCTTGGTCAGTTCCCAACTTTCTCTTGTTTTCAGGTGTCCCACAGTCTAATGGCAAATGGATATAAAAGTGTGAGGCAATGCATATCTAGAGACAAAGTTTACTCATCTAAGAGAGAAAAGTTTACCCTTTTGAGTGGGGAACAAAGAATTCCAATTGTAACTTTGTCTTGTTGGTGTCCATACCTTTCCAGTATGGTTGCTGTCAGAACAGCACAGTTACCACGACCTTGACAAAAGCACATGGACTATGAGTACAAACTGAAATTTAGAAAATTCCATTTAAACAAAAGAAAAATGCTTTTTTACTGTAGGGGTGTCCAAGCAGTGGAGCAGGTTGCCCAGAGAGGTTGTGGAGTCTCCACCTCTAGAGACATTCAAAACCCGGTTGTATGCTATCTTGGGCAAACTGCTCCAGCTGACACTACCTGAGCAGGCAGCTGAGCGAGGTGATCTGCAGAGGCTTCTTCTAACCTCAGCCATTCTATCATTGTCACTCCAAGAGCTCATAAGTCTCTTCTGTAGTTATTTTATTTGACTGACAACATAACGAAAACAGCAAAGGAAAAGCAACACTAATAGCAGCTTGAGCAGCCTGGTCTAGTCAGAGGTGTCCCTCCCCATGGCAGAGGGGTTGGAAATAGATGATCTTTAAGGTTGCTTCCAACCCAAACCATACTATGACTCTATGAATAGGTTTGTTTGTTTGTTTGTTTTTTATCTTAAACACTATTCTTGTTTTATCATGAGAAATAAAGTAAAACTCAGGGAACACCTAAGCTGCAAACATGGCCTCAGAAAAATGTGCATCCAATGCTCTTCAGATCCAAAGCGCTTTGGTCCAGAACATGGGCCAGGTTTAGCCAAGTAATCCCATAAGACCACAACCCTGGTTTTACAGCTCCAGACTTCTTAACCTACTTCCGCTTAAAACACATTCCCATAGAGCATTAGTAGACCTGAAAAAAGTTGTGGCGTTCATCAAATACTGATAAGTGTTTGCGGTAGCTGTAAAACTGTAATACTACTGAAGACTTGTTTGATCTTTCTTGGTTTTCTGAATGTATCGGTGAGCAGGAATAACTTGTAAATGTTTCTAAATATGTAAATGGAGAAATCTTATTTGTCCTTTTCCACTGTGTTGCATTCAGGGATACTACTTTATGTTAGAGTTTTGAATGCATAACAATTGACCCCTACTGAATAGTGACAACATTTCCTCTCAGAGGAAGTCCTGATGGAAGGAAGGTCCCACATAAACAAACTTCCACTCAGTACAATAGAGTAGTCCATACATGTGACCATTTTTTCAGGGCATGGGTGAGGCTGACACTCTTTTCCTGCTCATGCAGTTCAGGGCTTATCTCAGTCCTGTTTCCCTGTAATTTAAATGTTTGCATAGCTTCTAGTTCATTTGTATTTTTCCCCACACTGTGCAGATGTATCCCATTTTCCTGTTGCTGTGGAACATAGCCACAATTTCCAACAGTGTTACATAAATGACCATCTGTGGTAAAAATAAAAAAAAATGCTGATGCACAAGATTGCAGTGTGAGAATTTTAGCTAGCTAGCAAAATTTGAGCTATTAATACTTTTGACACTTCCTGACAATGAAGGCAAAATGCAGCATTCCCTCTGTTTTACCATTCTTGCAGATATATTAGAGAGTCACTTTTGCTCTGTGGAGGGAAGAGTCTCCAGGGAAAAGTTGAATAAAACCTATGCCTATCTTTCCTTAAGCTTTTCAGAAGAATAAAGGCAGACTAAGCTAATGAAAAGTTAATATACTGCTCATGAGCGCAGTATCTAGTTGCATAGAAATAAAGAATATTAAGATTTCAACAGCATAGTTTGGCATCTTTTGCGTTTGCTGACTCTCAGAATAAGCAGTGCTGGAAATACTGAAATCCATCACACAGATCACACAACTGGGATGACAGTTGTCATAGTACATGGCAAGAGTAATAAGTTGTGAGTACTGATGTGAATGGGAACAACAAGAAATAAAGATCTTCAGTGATTTTCACAGATCATAGAGTTCCAAGTGGCTAGAGGCGCGCAGAGGCTGTTTTGTTCTGTTTTTTTTCTGATCACCCCAAGACTGATGGTTACTGCCTCTCATTCTCTTCAAAATATTGTTGCAAGAACCTTTCCTTTACCCTGTCTCTGACTCCTCATCCTGTGGTCACTCATCTCTCACAATGTATCTCTTCTCTCTTCTTAGGAGTCACCTCACCCGGTTAGTCCTAGCTGTCTCCTGGCTCCCCATCAGATATCACTTTTCCCCACCTTTCTGATTCCTTTAAGTTCTTCTAGTTCATTTCAAAGTTACCCCCCAGTCAATCCACTTCAGTATTCTGAAACCTAAAAGTCACAGTGACACAAATATTTCCAGGGTATCTGATTAAGCATGAAACAGTATGTATTTTCTTAGGGTTTTTTTAATTCCTTTTTAAACAAATATGTTTGAAATTTGCAGCAAGAAAAATAAAAGCGTAGGCAGACATACATCATGTAAAATTTTATTAAAAATGAGTAAATTTCGTGAAGCAGGATCAGATAGGTTTAAGCAATTTCAATATCTTGTGCCTATAGGCACACATAATTATATATAAACACGTGCTCTTCATGCCTGAAGAGCTCTTACAAAATTAGAGTATTCATGCACCAACAAGCAGATATACATACAAAACAGATCTATGAATATTGCACGTATCTGCATGTACCATGGCATCAGTTTTCACAAACTTGCACTTTGCACTTATGCTTAATTTTCTGCCCTTACAAAACACTTTGAAAGTATTTATGCTAACACAAATATAACTTCTGAGTGCTTTTATCTGTAGCACTTGAGAACCTATCAAAGGCTCTGAGAGAAAAACTTTCTATTCTTACTTTCTACAGATTATTTCTATGAATTGCAGAATGTGATTTTGTTCATACATAAATAGCAGCAAAGGGCAGACATGTCAGTTTAGAATAGAAAAATAATAGTAATTACTGATAATAGGCAAACCATGCAAGGAGGGCAGACAAATGTCTATAATATTCAGATGTCAAGAAGATGAATTTTGACAGTGAGGTTTTCTTTACCTGTGCAATTCTAATTTAATTTCATTTGAATATTTTTTTGTCTTTTCTCTCCAGTTCTTCCAGAGAAGAAGCTTTTGGTTTGTGGCCCAAGGAAAAGGATGTGAATGAAAAGTAAGTATATCACACAAGCACATATGCTTACACACAAAACCCAAGAATTATGAGTTTCTCAAAATTTTAGACACATTTTTCTGCCAAGTTAGGCCAGACTTGCTTCTAACTTTACAGAAGTGGTTATGCAAGTCTCTCTAGTTTTCTCAGTAGTCACAGTGAACTGCTTGTCATAACCTTAAGAGACCCTGAGAAATCAAAGTGCCTTCAAAACTTCTGCTTTGGGATTATTTTGAGTAAAATCAAACATCCTCAGTATATAGTTCTGGAAAAAACAATGAATATAAATGTCGCATTCAGCCATTCTCTTTTAGTTCAGAATGCATGTTTTCCTGCCAAAGGACTACACATGGTATATAATCCCTAGCTCCTTCAGGATTTCAATCTGCTGTGAAGCATATGGTAAAAAGGTAAATGTTCTGTAGAATCATTAACTTGCCTAAAGCAACGTGGATGTTCTTTATTTCTTTCTTGAAAGACAAAGAGCATCTGAAAGTAGTTAACAGTCTGAACGCTATAGTTTGCTTAGGCAGCAAAAAATGAACCTGGAAATGTCCCTGCAGGGCTGAGTTTTATGTTAATTAGTCAATTCCCAGGGCAGTGCTTGTATTGATAAGAGTATGTTATTGTTCTGTTTCCTCAGTTAGTACCAAGAATGTAAGAGCACAACATACGAATGCCTTTATTTGTCAGCAAAAAAACCATCAGGAGGATTGTGTTATATCAAAGCTACAGTGGACAGAAAAATTGCAGAAACCCCAATTCTGATCTCACTTCACCAAGAGAACATAGTTGTCCTTTCAATGTAATGCCACTCATTGTAAAAGGGATTCCTTTCAGGATATCAAAAATCTTGGTCAAACTTTACATTGTAAAAATCCCATTCAGTGGCATTCATGAAAAATGAGGCTTTTAGAACTACTGGGCTCAACAAGCTCCTGGTGCTGAGGAAGGGCAAGACAAATCCACTAGAAAGTAGTACAGAAGTAAAGCACAGGAGGATGTGCATTCTTCAAGGGAAGTTGTGGAGCAGCTCAGCCCAGAGGCGTTAGCACTGCTGATTGTCCCCTCCCTTCCAGCCCAGATGGTAGGCCACGAACTAATGTTCAAGCAAGGGCAGCCAAGCTCTGTAGAAGTAAACTCCTGGTAGTCTGTTTGAGCTTCCTCATAGAATGTTCATTATGGCTGGCTCCTGGAAACATATTCATATGTGGCATTTTATACACACAGAAGAGGACCTGCAGAAGACAGTATGAACTCTTTATAATTTTATTCATTGCAGTATGGTTTAGCTCTCTCCGTACTCATTTGCTGCTGTGATCAACTCACATGCTGAACAAGGTTAGAGGAAATGAGAGGGGAAATGAAAAACTACAAAAATAGTGTTTTGGAGTAAAGCCAGCTGAAAACAGAAAAACTTCATTGAAAAAAAAAGTAATTTTTTGGATAAAAGCTGACAGAGGCCTCCCTTCTGCTAAGCCTTTGGTCTGTTAATGTGTCCAGAACCACTTTCTGGCTCTGAGGATGAATGACATTAACAAGATCTGGACTCACACAACAAGCTCTCCTCTTTGTACCTAAACCCATACCCATGCTATCTCTTGGAAGACCCTTGAGTCTGAAACAGTTGCCTGAAGAAAGTCTGGTCATTAACTGGGAGAAGCTGGTCAGTCTCTGACAAAACTGGGCCAGACAAAGTACAAAGAAGGGAACAAACTATGTGGTGGTACCATACCTGTCGGTTTTCCATGATAAACAGAGCCGTGGGAGCAGCATAGGATGCGTTTCAATCCATGCCATGTGTTATGTTCAGGGACTGTTCCAGAACGGACCTGATTCAAAGCACATCAAAATTATTTGTAGTTTTCCCAGAAGTTTTAATGGGTTTTGTGACCTAGTCTTCAACATTTGATAATAATCAGCATTTTTCCTAGAACACACCACTTAAATGCACAGAAATCTAAATAAAAAAAGTGTTCTCATAATTTTGAAATCCTCATCTGGATCTGTTTCTGAATTAAGGAAAAATTAGATTCATTCTTATTTTTCTCAAACAAGTACACATATCTTTGGTTTGAATAATAGAAAGCAGAAAAAGATTTTTGAGGCGGTATTTCCAGTGATGACTTCCAAATTTTTTGGATGGAGGAGCATGAAAAAATAGGGTGGGAATTTTTTTTATATTAAAATGACAGTTAATCTAGTTTGAATGTTAATTGTGCTACCTGATTTTTTTCACTCTGGGACTTTCCAACAGATGTACTTTCAGCTTCAGTGCAATGTTGAAAGGTTTGTTATAAAACTCTTATTTGGAGCTTATTACACAGCACAAATCCAAAACACATATCCTGACTTATTAGTATTTCTTTTTCTTATGCTAAACAATGAAAAGCCACTTCCCATAGAACTGTGACATATAGTATTCTTGTAATCTTAATATAGTTTTCTTTCAACCACAGACTGTGTCCTCATGATTTACTAGGCTAAAATTTTCAGAGGAACAAAATTCCTAAAAATGTAATTCATCATCTGGTTCTGCTTATGCAAATGGCCCGATTCTGTGACCCTTCCCCCTCAAAGAAAGCAATAAAAATGTAAGGCACTGAGAGACAGATATTTAGAGGCTCTGACTCCTGCTGACTGTTAAAACAATTTCACCTTCAACACTTCACAGAGTATGTGCTAATCCATATGGCACTGGGTGCTTAGTTTCATGCTGCATTTTGGATTTCCACTTATTGGTAACTGCAAGTTCTTCATAATTTTATTTTTGCATTCTTTACCTGTAGTTCAAGCAAACTTACTCAAAGATCTCATGGGAAATAACTGACAAGAGCAAGAGTCAACCTTAGATCTTCTATGCCTCAAATTAGTCCCTTAGCTACAAGACCATGTTTCAAATTCTAACAAAGCCCTATAAACTAACACGTCTTTTTGCTAGCTGTTCAATCTGCAGTGACAGGTTTTAAAAATTTATTAATAGTTACAGTATAAAGCAGTGCCCTTGAGCCCCGTTACCATTGTGTATATCATACACTGCTCTCACATGTACTTGTTCCTGAATGAAGGGAGTGCTGTGCATGAGAGACACAGGATACACGAAAGCAGGGTGAGACCTAGAGTTTTAGAATTATGTAACATATTCCTTTTCCACCTTTTCTTTTTTCTCTATATATTCCTTGAGTGAATTCATGCAAAGTTGAATTACCCCTTTGGGAAAGCTTATTAAAAAAAAAATCGCCTCTTGAAGTGCAGCAGGCATCTTCCCTCCAGATGTCCATATAATTGTGCAGTTAATCTGTAGACTTCTCTTTGGCAGCAGTAGGCCTCTACTTTCTCAGAAGTTATAACATACTTGAGTGTTGGTGGCTGCCTTATTATTTATATTATTAGTCAATCTTGGACTATTATAAGGAGGAGACGTATAATTTTTGCAGATATTAGATAAATTTCATTTATTTTCTAATGATTGATGCTGACCAATTATCTGGCTAATTGCTTTTTCTAGTATATTTTCTCCAGAATTTGAGAAGCATTCAGAATGAACAAAAGCATTTCTTTCTTGCTAGGTCTCTTGCTTTCTTTTTCTGTTCTTTAATTTTTTTCTTAACTGAGGAGAACTGAACTACAGCTTTATAATACAGCTTGTGACAAGTTCTGGGATCTAAGCCAAAGTCAAAACAAATGTACAGTTTACAAGGGTGAAAGGTTTTACTGGACAGTCTGGTTCTCTTCCAAAATGCCTTCATTTCACATGTAAAGGCTAATAGAGACAAACAGTGGTAGTACCATTAACTTCTATTTTTGCCTCAACACCTCCATGTTGTGCAATAAGCCAAAGAAAGAAATCACAAGCAGAAAATCTGTGGCTGGGGTGGGGGGTGGGGGGGAAGGGGGTGGAAGCAGGAGAAAGAAGAATGCGATGAAACTCCATTAGCGCTCTCTCTCTGAACTCCCTCAATCCAACAGAGACTTCCTTAAAATTTTTGGCAAAATGTGTTATTATTTTGGGAGGAGCAGTGGAAGGTAAAGGAAGGAAAGAGGAGGGCTCAAGCTAAATCAAAAAGATACATAATTATAAAAAGGTGCTGTTTAGCTTCTCCTAAGCTTAGTTTTTCTTTGCAACACTAAGCCAGCATAGTGTGAAGCACATAATTTATATGTATACAATCATCATTTTGTGACAATCCCAAATTTCTCCTCCTTGGTTGTTTAAGTCAAAATTCTTTCTGAAGTCTGCGAGAGTTGTGCCTAAATAAGCCACAATATGAAGCAGGAGACTCCCAGAGCCCCCTTGCTCACTGAGATATTGTGTGCACAGCACATCCATGAAAAAGCATATTTGCATGATTGTTCCCACATCCTTCTCTGTTTCAGCTCCCATCTATTTGTTTGTTTCCTTCTCTGATTGCATCTGGTAATAAACCCAAGACTGATAGCTCCTTAAGTTAGTGGCTTTCCATTCACTGTATGTTTACTCTATACTTCTACCAAAAGTACATCCTTGTGCCAAGGTGATATATCAGTGTTTGAACACAGTATACTTTTAATTTTTTATTTAAAAGCTATATTAAGTAGTTGTAAGTAATCACATGATTACTGGCAATTAGCTTTTTCCTATATTTAAACTGCCTGCACTCCCACTGAATTTCTTGTGCTGTTGCTGAGACTGCAACATGTCTGACTTCTTGGGCCATACTAGCACTACTTTTGCTCAGCACAGTCATTTTCCCCTAAGGAGTAGTTAACACAAGGAACTATACCTACTGCTCCTTTTTAGGAGTCATGGTTAAAACATTAATAAGCACTAGACACAATCAAGTTAGCTAGACAAGGGCATTGCCATTTGTTCTGTAACTGCAGAGTACAGGAACTCTTGAATTAGCATTTGCTTTGTTTTTTTAATGAATAAACTCATTGATTCAGCTCATCTATTTGGAGTCCTGCATTTGCAGAAACCTGAGTGCAGTGGTATAAAAGATGTTGACACATGTCAGATCACGATCTCTTAGCTCTTGGAATTACTGCAGTGCAGTACTCACGTACGTGTAATGACACACAGCAAATACAATGACAATCATAGGTTCACAGGAGCATTGTGCTGTTTCATCTTTGTTCAGACCGATTATATTTCTCTCTCTCTGGATGAAATTAACAGCATATTTTAAAGTATCTTTTCCTGGAAATTGCTGAGAATCTGGCAAAATCATGCTTTCAGCAGAGTACCAGAACACACTTTGTGAAAGGAATCAAATTTAAAACAAAACAAAATAGGAATCTCTTTTTTACTGGCATGCCCTCATCTTGCTTTCCTTAGCGTTAAGCTATTAAGTGTGTAGTACTTTGTTTGAAGAATGGCTATTTCATCTTGAAAAAAATTTATTAAATCATTCAGTATTCTGATAGAGAACTCAACATAAGCTATGAAAATGTTGTTGGGCCTTCTTATTGAAACCACTTCACAACATGTCTCTAGATATAGATATGTATTAAGGCATGCTTGTACGTACTACCCTGATGTGCACATTGATCTGAAACTTTCTTTAGTTTCATAACGCACACAGCATGTCTCACGACTGACTCACATCACATCCACATTGGACAGGATGTGCAATTCCTAAAGATATTTGGAGGCTTTAATAGACCTAGACCTGATAGTCACCAAATGTGGCCAGTCTGAAACTGGGCAGTATCTCTTTCAGAGGAGTATGTGCCTCTGAGTTTTGGGACGCTTGCATCTATAGAAGAGTCTTTTGCCTGCCCTATACATGCATGACATGTACATGGGAGAGAGCAATCGAAGGCAAATGGGAACCACAGGACCTTCTAAAATCACTGTTGCATGCAACATTTCTTTTTACTGTTATAAGAAGAAGTTTTATAAGTTTCCTCTCACAAAAAAATCCTATAAAAATATAACAGCATGCCAGGCTTTGTTGAACATGATCGTTTCAAGTTTGACACATGCAGCTGACAGACTCCATATAAACTAACCTCCTTTAACTTCATCCAGATAGGACCTGTACCTGATGTGGACTTACTCATGATCATTTTCCATATAGCTTACAGATATACCATGTTACAAGGATGAGCTATATGTTCACAATATCCCCTTGTGCTATTATGACATTAAAAAATGCTGGGAATCAGCAGGAGGCATACATTCAGTGCCAGTCTCATTTGCCACTCTCCTAGAGTGGATTAAGTGAGTAATAGATAATGACCCAAGGCAGGATGAAAGCAGTGCTTGGGAAATGAAAACAAGAAAATGAAAATATTATGGAAGGCCCAGCAGAAGCAGAAATTCACTTGAAGATAAATGCTCAGCTTGCACAGCAGCAACTTGGAAAAAGAATGCTGTTGTGAGACCTTATAGCTCAGTGTGAAAGTGAACAAAAGAAAGAGTACACATTGTTGCAAAAGTTATTTCTTAATAAATGTAATTTAACACCACCAGAGATGTACAACTGAATTTTTGTGTCAACCTCCAATTAAACAGTAGCAAGACAAAAAGAGTTCAAATTTATGGTGGTTTATTTTGGTTTTGGTCTTTCCTCCCCCTCCGCTCCCCGCTTCCCTTCTTCATTTAGTCATTGTTTGAATTTGGCCAAGAAGTTGAGATAATTTTGAATCTGGACAAGGTGTATGTGTAAAGCCAGCCTCACGTCTATTTCTGACTTGCCAAATGTGCGACTTAACAAAACCATTTCCATCCAGCTTCCTTTGAAGGAAAAATGGACTGATCTTAATAAATCAGGCCCATGTCATACAGAGTTTAGCACCACACGTCTGGGGGCTATGAATAACAGGCCGCCTGGAGTGGTAGAAGAGATGACGAGTAGGCAAAGGAGGGACTAACTCTCTTCCCTTCTAGCCTACCATAGCATTGATTTCAGCAAAATATGCTCCGATCTTGAGATAAGCTCATTGCTGCTGCAGTTGCATTATTGTTACTGGAGTTAGTAAACTGACAGCAAGTAGTCATGTTGTTTGCTGTAATGGTGTTTTTGAAGCACCATGTAGACTCTTTCCTTAAGAACTGAAGAATGGTCCAAGCCCCAAAAGAGAATTCTTAACTTAGCCAATCATATTATAACTGGGGACATGCTCATTATTGATTTAAACAACTATTCAGGCTTCCCTTGCTCCAAGACAGTATGTCCCTAGCAGGACTGGGGAGTCATTATCCCTCTGCTGATACTGGAAGTTAATGAATCTTGTGTTCCCTCTCTACATAATAAATTCAATTTTAACAGAATTATTCACGTCTAACTCTTTTGGCTAGGAAGGTAAGAAATGTCTTTTGAACTCTAAGTCTTTGCCAGCATCTGCTATACAAAAGATTGATGGGAACAGATCACTTCACCACAACTTTGGTGAGAAACACCTGATTTTGC
The DNA here is from genome assembly GCF_032191515.1 of Phaenicophaeus curvirostris. NCBI lineage: Eukaryota > Metazoa > Chordata > Aves > Cuculiformes > Cuculidae > Phaenicophaeus > Phaenicophaeus curvirostris. Next base: position 82,187,153 of record NC_091393.1, on the reverse strand, counting down.
AGAGACACACTTAGCAAAGTGCCAAAGTTTCAGAAGGAGCCCTCTCTTCTGCATACTTTCTGGCTGACTTGTGATTCTCAAGATCCTCTTACTGAGTAAAGCCACTCTCTGTAGTGTTCAGAAGTGTTTGATTTTGGTATGTAAATATGACCCTGTAAGTCAAATGTTTAAATTCCTTAGAAGGTATGGACCCAACAGCTCTTGCCTGTCTGCTCAGAAGGGATCTAATTTACTTTAATTAAAAAAATATATGTCTCCATTAACTCTCCTGGGACCTGCCTATGTTACTAAACTAGGCTTTCTGCATAGACCTAACTATATGTATTCTTTGCTTATTATGAGGCACATGATCATGCCTTTTTTTAAAAAAAAGAAAAAAGAGAGAAATTAACTTTCACTGTTACAGTGGCAAGAGAATACTATTGCAGCATCTTTCCCTGCTTAGAAGATGACTCAGGCTCCATGCTTAAATGGACTGAGAATTCACAGCTCTGCTTGAATTCCATGGTAGTGACAAAACCAGGTGAGCCTTCTTCTAATTCTGTAAGACATACAGGAAAATAAATTTGAAATGTGTGCCCCTTGACAAGGTGTTAAAACATTAATGTCCTCTTAATTCAATATCTTCTCATTACCTTTTTCATCTTAGGCAGCTCAACTCTTCCAGTCTACTGCAACGCTTCAGCAGCTGTGCTGAATTCCTAAAACTTTTGCTATTACTGAATTCTGATTGCCCTATGAGCACGTGATGCCAGCAGTACCCTGAGAGAGCACCAAAAAGTGTTTGAGCAGCAAGGCATCTCACAATCTTGCTTCATCAAGGAACCTAGGCAGTTATTAACAGCAAAATGATGCCAGAATCCAGTTCTGTGTGTTAAGAACAGGCTAAAGGTAAACCAGAAAGTTCGAAAAGGAGAAAGATAAAGTAATAAGGAACTAAAAGGACAAGTGAACGATATTCAGTCTGAGGCACTCAACTCAGTGAGTACAGAAAATATTTTTTTCAAGATTCATTTTAAAAACCCTGAAAGATAAAATTCTTTGGTGGGGGGTGGGGGATGAGGGGTGAGGAGGGAAAGTGGTTGGGTGGATAGGAGAGTGGAAATTATGTTTACCAACATCCATGTTTCTTCTTTTCTGCCTCAAGGAGACACTCTTCATCTCCCCAGAGCACCAGTCCAATTGGCGAGGTATTTCAGTTCTATGCTGATAGCTATAATGTAGATTCCCATGCCAGATACTTGAGTTAATTAGCTGTGGGCTGCTAGTGACAGCCTTGTTTAGTGCAGGAAAAATAGCTGACAACAAATCGTCACTGTGTGAGATCTAGATTATTGTTTAGATGCAAACAGCAACATGCTAGCACCGCCTTGCAAGTGTTTTCAATCATGGAATCCCAATGTTCACAAAATGATGCTGGCTCTTTTTAGGAGAAAGGAATGGAATCATTGAAAGCCACTAGTCTTTCACATTTACTTGCTATTTATTCAAACTTCATTTAGATAATCCTGTCTTCTCCTGCAGGGTCATAGGGTTGAGGGCCCAGATCATCAGGTTTTAAAGAAGTTTCTAAAAATCAATTGCCAGAACACAGGGATGACCACTTGAATATACTGGACACGTGATACAGCGAGTCCACACCTAGACAACATTACATAAATGCATTTCAGTGTTTGGGGAAATTACCTTGAACACAGACTGAACAAATGCAAGAGTTTACCTTCTTCATATGTATCTCCAACCTGCTGCCTCTTTTTATAGTGCTTACTTTCCACCTAAAGTACAAAAGTTGTTCTGAAGAAAGTATATATTCCTCACAGCAATTATCTTTCCTTTAGATATGCCCTCTACTCTGTAAAAGTAAGCATTTATATAAAAGTTTCATTCTTCATGAGGTAAAGTGTAGACCAGAGATACTGAGCAGGTACAGGACTGCAATGACAATATGAGGCAAGAACTTTCTGCAATTCATCCCTTTCCAAAGTTTTCAACTTTGGGGTGAATCTTGGAAAGGAGTGGTGGTTTTAGATAATACTAAGATGCTTTGATTCTGTGGTGTTGAGATCAAGGAGGTATGCACAAAGGTATATATTTGCTTTTGCACTTTGATCTGGGTATTCCTGCAGCTGTTTGTTGTCTCACTTTAAGTGTTGTGATATTCAGATCCAAGACAGTAACCTGGCTAAATACTGTTTAGAAAATAAAAGAGGCAGTTATCACCTGAAATGTTGTGTAAATTTTTTTTTTTTTCAGTTTCATCATGATATCCTATTGAAAATACTGACTTTCATCTTTGTTCCCTGCAGAGGGAGGTTGTTCCCTGAAAGGAGGTTGTAGAGAGGAGGGTGATGGTCTCTTCTCCCAAGTGACAGGGGACAGGACAAGAGAGAATGGCCTCAAGCTCTGCCAGGGGAAATTTAGGCTGGACATTAGGAAAAAATTTTTCACAGAAAGGGTCATTAGGCACTGGAACAGGCTACCCAGGGAGGTGGTTGATTCACGGAGGTGTTTAAGGCACGGGTGGATGAGGTGCTAAGGGGCATGGTTTAGTATTTGATAGGAATGGTTGGACTCGATGATCCGGTGGGTCTCTTCCAACCTGGTTATTCTATGATATCACCCCATTATTTTAGTAACAGAAACTTTCCAAATTTCTCATGCAATGCACTAGTATCAAGACAATCTCAGCGACTGCAATAAAATTATATGGAAAATACGGTTCTCACAGTAGTCATTTGCAACAGCCATGCTCTAATTGAGGAACCAAAGGGAGTTGCAATCCTGAACCTAGAATCAGAAACCTAGCTGAGTCAGGATATGAAAAAGCCATGACTTAATCTCTGAGGATACTCCAGTGATCTGTTTTGACCCTAGGAAAAGTTGCTTCTGAATCATCAAACCTCAGTAGATTGGTAGAGATAGATCATGGTGTGGATAAAGGAGGTTCTGCGCTTTGTGAACTTACAAGCACCAACAAGCAACTCTAGCCATATAATTAGCTTCTTCGTATGCAATTAGTACAATAAGTAATCTGGAACTCCTGGAGTTAATTACATAGTGTACAGGCCAAAATTTATTTAACGGATAGCAATTTGTGCATTGTGTTTCATACCTTGAATTTGTAATCAGAAAAAAGTTTTTGATGATGAAGCCTAACTATTAAATATGTAATCAGACCAGAAAGAAGACATGGGATTCTTCTGCATATCTTCAGGGGAAGCAGACAATACCATATTTTAGGAGATGCAGAAATGCAATGCAAAATGAAATGCAACTGTCAGCCTATTGCTAGTACACTCAGAGAGATGGAAAAGGTGTAATAGAAGAGCAAAGAAAATGATAATAATTTTAGCTGTGACTTGTTTGAAAAGATCAGAGGCAGACCTTTTAGAAATGGTGATATTAACCAGAACTCCCAACTATCCCTGCTAATTTTTAAGCCTCACACATCATAACTAAAAATATGGTCTCGTATTTGTTTCGTCCTGAATGAAATCAGGATACCCACTTAAAAGATTAATTATGTACTTTCAACAGCTACAGGGCTCCTAAAAAGTAACCGTTTCAGCTTGGGATTGATGCATTTGGACTGCTAAACAATACAATGGGATAAATGTATTTCTTTAAATCACTTGGAAATTTGTGAGGAAAATAAAGAGCTGGGGAAACCAGAGGGGTTTGAATTCTTAATTGCAAACATTTGATCTATCAGTTTCAGTAGACTACAAGGATGTAGCCAAACAGATGTGACTAAGCAATTGGTCAAGGGAAAAGGATAATTTTTAAAATATCAGTTTGTTAAATGCAACTCCTGGACTGATTTTCTATTGCATAGTGTGATCGCTTGTGCCAACTCATCTCTGAGACCACTTTAAAGTGCCTGAAGAGAAGCTGATGGTTCCAGACTAGTTTCTAAGACCCACATTACATATTATTGTCTGTTTCTAGTCACACAATATAAAGCAGCATAAATCATCATAAGCCCTATGAGACTATGAAATTTTGATTAAGTCAAAGTTTTAAAATTGTAATAAATATAATGGTACAGAATGTAACCACTGTCTAACCACTATTTCTTAAAAATAAAAACCTCCTACACTGAAATAAGAATACAGAATTTAGTCTGTCACAAAAAAAAAGACTAACTATACCTTTGGAGCCAATGGTGGGAGAAGAGAGACAAAGAAATGGTTATAGAACATCTTCTAACCTGTCACAGTAAGACAAGGCTCAGCTGGAAAGCTATTCTCATTACAAGTGGATGCATGTGAAAATATAGATATTTTTTTAGCCTCGGTTGGATAATGTTGGTGAGTAAGAGCAAACACTGAATTAATATCAAGTTTCTTGTGAAGCTGGAGGAATCTATGACAAAAGCTTTTCAATAATTGACTGAGGCTTATGGTGAAGAGATCCCAAAGATCAAGTGAAATAGTTGGTTTTTTGTAATTTGTTAAATAGGAAGAGTTACAGGGACCATCTCTGTTTTGTGTGTTGGACTTCGTATCGTTGAACACCTACTTTAAACAACGATTATGCAGAAATTCTTATGTGATAGCTGCAGCTCTGTCAGCCATAAAAGTTGCAATTTAGCTAAATAATTTATTTCAATTAAACAAAGAAACCTATCAAGTTCATAAAATTCACATGCTGCCTTTCAAGGTACCAAATCTCCTCCTTTAGGACAAGTGCTTTATCGGCAGAACACACTCTGCAAATCTTCAGACCATTGCGTTTCCTCCAGGTAACACATCTGTAGTCTGGCTTGCTCTTTTATAAAAAGTAAACTGAACAGGTAAACTGTCTCTTCAGGCTAGCTCATGGAATGGCAAACAATTTTTACCATTTGAAGCTGTAATTCTTTAGACTGTGTACAAGTCCAGAGTTTATTCTGAAGAACTCCTTTTAACTTCTTCCTCTTTGAGGAAAAATAAAGAAATGGGAAAGTTATCTATGAGGTTGCCCAGGAAAGTAATGGAAAGCTGTTACTGTGTGGAAATCATTGATGAGAGTAAGATAACCATGTTCAGTTTGGGTCAAAATTAGTGATAGGTCTTAATTTAGGCACAGAGCTTAAGAGTGAATTAAAGACAGTGTTTGTGTTCCCTTGCACAGAAAACTGTTAAGAAACAGTTGCAGTAGTGTTAATTATGGATCCCACTCAAAACTAGGGATTTCCAGTGCTGAAGCAAATGGAGACATACATATGCTCTGCTCTGAAAGGAGAATTTGGAAATATGTGATAGCCTGTGATACTTCTGAGGCAGGGTTTGCATGGTGAGATACAATCATTTTAGGTACTCAGAAGAAAATTTTCAGGCCCACAAATGTTTTTTTTCGAGGTGTAGGAGAGATTTCTAACATTTTCTCATGTATATTAAAAATATTTATTCCTATTGTAATGGTAACTGATGGATCTGAGTGCAGAGAGAACTGCCCAAATGTTTTAGACACTCAGCCTTAATCCCTCTTTGCTAAGCATGCAGTATGTGCATCTATTTCTCTGTACATTACTGAATTGTGGACCAGAGAAAGCAGTCAGCAAGTTAAGCATTATCCTTTGTTCTGATGACTATAGGAACTTTATATGAATAAATATTATAGACACTTCCTGGAGCTAGGAATTTCCTCTTTGCCACATAAGTTTACAACTTGGGTACGGAGTCATGTAGCATATTGACTGATTCATGCATGTAAGCAGAACAGTTTGAAATAAAAGGCTAATATAATACATTTATAATTAGGGATAACCTCCCTCTCACCTCATGAAACCGTCTCTTCTCCTGTGATTGCTGACTGGAGCTTTCCACATACATGGAGGGGACAATAGGCTGCTAAATGAAGAATTCCTGTAACTCAGGACAGTGTTAAACAGGACTTCTGACTAAATAGCTGAGAGTGGGCAGCTATAACACCTTTCATTCTGAAAGAGCCTCCCTCCTCAGGTTTCTTTTCCTTTATGCTCTAAACTGTAATGGCCATGACTGGAAACTGAATGACTGTTCCTGAACTTTTTCATGCAAAGTTACGATGATTCAAAGACCTTTTAAAAAGGATTCTCCAAAAGGCATTATAAAGTCTTTGTAAGCAGAAATAAGGAACTGAATTTGTGAATTTTGCCTAAATCTAATATCACTGACTAAATTACAACTGCTGTTATAACTAAATTATTTTCCTTCCTAGTAAAATGCTTCCAGGGAGACAGGGGACAGGGTGGGGAGGGGAACCTATTTTCTGTGACTCAATATTTTTTTTATTAATCATTAACTGTTGCTGTGCCTGACCTGTTTTTATGATTGGTGTCTGCAAATGTTCACAGGGTTGATTTTACTGGCAAACATATCAGCAGAAAGCAGGGTTTGGGGGAGGGGGAGAGTGATAGACATGGCTTTCCAGAACTGAAGGTTTCATTTGCATACGCCAGTCTGCATGCCAGGCCTGCATATGCACACACGTAGGTAGAGAACAGCTAGACAGCACAGCTTTTATTTCCAGGACCTGGTAGTTGCTCATCAGTGTAAAATATTAGCCCCCAAATCAATTTTCTTGCGAACTTTCTGAACCTAACCAAAATGTATCAGATAAATTATTTGCTGTTTCATTATTTACTCAGCTCTACTTATGTGGGTGTGCTCCCATCAGCATTTTGAAAGTGAGCCCAAATAATAGAGCCTACCTATGAGCATAATGTGAGATAATGATTCACAAAACATGGTTTTGAATTCACTAAATTGTGTTTTTAAAAACTGCTTTCTAGTTTCACTCTGAAGCAGATTAACATAAAATGCCCCTGTCTATTTACCTAACAAAGAATGCTTTGATGCTAGCTTTGACAGACTTTTAAAAATCAGCTTTACTCTTGTTCATTATCCCAGGCAGCAACTGCACAACTGGTACAGTTTCTTTCTAGATCAAAATTTCAGCTTCATGTGTACACTCCTAATGGATTTCTTTAATATGACGTTCCCACTGGTTTCAGTCTAGAAAAGGTACAACTACATATCCCTGACATCATAATTATAGTTTGTAAGCAATTTGAGCTAAAGACCATACTGCTTTGATTTCTACTACCAGATGTCACTAAGGACCAAGTGCTATTAGGATACCTGTCGATGCCAAGAATGAATTAAACCAATGACAAATGTCATGGACTATTTTAGGTACTTTCACTACATTCTCAGACCACCCAGCTTTCAATTTTACATTCTTCATGGTGCACATCTCACCTCTGGGCTTATTTGAAAGATCCAAAACCAAAACTCAGTAAGCAACGGGGTCGTAAGGCCAGAAGCACAAGAAATGTAGGAAAGCTTCACCTGAGAGGATTCCTTCTCAGTTTTCAGAGCAAAACAACATGCTAGTAAACTTGCCATATCAAAAATAGGTGATACATTTCTTTGCATAAATACCTCATTATCGCTGCTCTGGTAGACATTGTTGACATAGGTCAAATACAAACAGATAAAATGCAGATTGTCATTGTTGACGTAGGTCAAATACAAACAGATAAAATGCAGATTGTAGACAAGTTAGCTTCTACAGCCACTGACACCAAATCATAGAATGTCAGATACTTCATTAAAAATCCCAAAGCTAGTATTTATCTCCAGAGCACAATATAGTTCATGCTGCCTACAAAAAGGAGAATGTGTTCTCTCCCCCTTGCGTCTCAGTCATTTGATTCCCAAGGAGCTAACTGGATAGCATATTATAAATGGTACAAAAAGGGCATTTATTACGAAAACATTTGATGAGAGGAAATAAGATGATATCTATATGAAACTTCAAGATCTTAGAGATATCTTGTTACAACCAAGAAGCCTGGATGGCAATCAGAACCCTACTCATCCTTCTCAAGAATATTAAAATCCAACTTCTTCCCTGATAGCATCAGTGATCAAAAGGCATAAACAATCAGGCTTTCTATGCTAATGATTGCAGTGAAATACTTCCTTAAGTAGTTTAATCAATTAGAAGGAGCACCAGCCGGTAAAAGAGATCTTAATAATGGATTATTTATTCAGAATCTTTTAAAAGAACTATGTAGTTTTTGATCTTATGCATTGCCCATTTTTTCTTGGGACTTCAGCTGTTCTTCTGTTTCTTTAGATGAGAAAAGCCCTTCCCAGGCTCTTAGAAAATATGAAGATACCAGCCTCCCTGCCTTTATTTTTATGAGCTTAATTTGTGAATCACTGAAAGTTAATATATTTGTGGTTCATACATGAAAAAGAAGACTTGAAAGTTTAAGTAATATGAGTCGCTTTTCTGTGTGAGCTCTAAGGCAAAGGCATTCTAATTGCTACAAACTGGCAAGGACAGAGAAAAACCTCTTAAAACGAAATCACATTTCTGTAGTTAGATTTAATTTAGAAGCAGTGTCAGGACTAAATTCTGTTTGAAGTAACATAAAAATCTTTCAATAAAAAGTTATTGTGTTTTATTCAGATGGGAGTGGAGAAATGGGAATAGCTTACAGTTCAGGAATATATTGCCTGCAACATTTTTAGTAGAAAAAGCATTTTTAGCTAAATGTGTCCTCCAGTGCTGATTAGATTAATAGTTGGCAAAACTTGATCATAATACATCACATTAACAGAAAGTCACACTCAGATGGGAACCCTATTTATGCCACATGTTGAGCAATCAGTCCTGCAGTGCAAGAGGATATGTTGAATAACTCCATGGTCAATTCAGAATTAGCAGGAGCATCATATTGTTACATATTGTTACCAGAAGAAACTCAGACTGTTTAGAGGGTGTTCAATTCCCCTGTCAGCTTTTTTAGCACTAATGTTAAGCAGAAAAAAGCTTAGCTTCATCTTTGTTTCTCACTTATATGGTGAGATTTTCTTTTTAACATGGTTAAAAAATACACAGAAACACACAACAGTTTTGGTCAAGGGTTTTTGTCTTGGAGGGCTTTCTGACCAGTTTTTCCTGTGCCCAGATTCATATCCCATCAGGGACTGGCCTAATCTGTGGCACAACAGGTAGTTCTGCCTCCCAGCTGGGCCTGTAGCCGACTGCTGGAACACACCTTCACAACTTCACTGCAAAGTCCAGCTAAGCTTCTTGTTAGCTGTTACTCTATTAGGACAGGTGGTTAGGCTTAGCTTGGAAAACTACTGGTGAAGTTTTGCATGACAACTATAGAACTGGTACCTGGTGAGTCTCAAGTCTTCTAAGGCAACATGGCTTTCAAAAGGGAATTTAATTCTTGCTCAACCAGGACTGCAAGGTATGTTTTGAAGGCAGTGTGGCTAAGTACTTGGGCAAGGGGGTGTGTGTCTAAGTACTGTTGGTTCCTACTAATTTCAGACTTCTAATGGCCTTCATATTGACCTGTCGAGCACTTAGCCAAAAGGCAATGCCCTGCTAGCAAGCCTGCTCAAACTCTGGGTAGAGAATGTAAACATGGAACAATTCACTTTCTTTGGTAACATTTTCTTTTCTTTGGTCAGGAAAAAAAAAGGACGTATTTTGAAGCTGAAACTTCTGAGGGGTTACATACTGCTCTCATAATGCTAAGATGAATATATAAACACAAGCACACATAGTCCTGCCTTTAAAAAGGGCTAGTTTTATCTCAGAGCAGAACAGGAATGTTTAGGAAAACACAAAAGTTTTGCAGGTTAGAAAAGTATTTCCCACACAGCTCTAGCCTTAGTAATGGGAGGCCTCCAATTGTATTTAATATTCCAAACAATTTTGGTTTCAATTAAATTAATAGAAGGGAAAATAGAAAAGAAAAGGCTGGGAGGGTGTATTTTTTCCTATCCTGAGGGAAAATTCAATTATTTAAATTGTTCTTTTGCAGAGGAATGAAACAATTGTTGCAGAGGGAACATTGAAAAATGTCATCCAATCTGCTTCTGAAATGCAATGAAGCACCATTTGTGTGGATTCCACTAACACCCCAATTTAAAACAGCAGCCAGGCTCCAGTTTTGGTGTTACTTGAAAACTATTTAGATTATTAACAGTCAGGGCTCCACCCCCACCCACTTCTCAGAAGCACCTAATTGTTTTAGGGACATACACCAGTGAAGTTTTAAGTAGAGCTCTTAACAAGGCAACTTAAGCATTTCAGTCCATTCCTCAGAGGCAGGTTCCCTTGGCACCTGAGAGGCACGCAGGAGCTGCCTTGGAAGGCTAAGCTCCAGTGACTAAGAATTACAGTTGTAAAACACAAGATTACCTGCAGTCTTCAGAAATAAAGGTGGAGAGGAAGATAAGATGCAGTTTTCCAAAGATGGATACCTATGATTCCTTTCATAGGAATGGTTGGACTTGATGATCCAAGAGGTCTTTTCCAACCTGGTGATTCTATGATTCTATGCTCATACAACCAGCTATTGGGTATCACAGTACAGTAGCATTTAGCGCCAAAGCGCGGAATGACTATTGTCCAAGGCTGTTAGGCTCTACCAATCCATGCAGTCAATCAGGGTCAATAGTTATAACTGAAGGACGTGGTCTAAGTATAATCCTTAACTTCCTACAGACTCTGGCAGGTCTCACCTTGGGTTTTTGTGGATAGTTTTACAAACATTATTAAAGATCTAGTCCACTGTCTCCCAGAAAACTTAACACACAATAAAAGTATTTTCAGAGAGATGATTTCCCCATGCTTTTACTAACAATTCTGTTTATAGTTAGTAGCAAAAGTGGTAGGAACTGAAATCCAGAAGTCAGGATTTTTACTCCAGATAATGTATGTTAATACAGTTTCAAAGAGACAGCAAATGAAACCAAAGCCAAGAAACTAAATATGGGAACCAACATCTTCCAAAACATTACTGCCTTCAGCTGGTTCTTCTCCCATGGATGCTGGTTCTATCGAAGGTACTGCTTTCTGGAAATTATGTCTAAGATGATAAATTCTAGAGAGAAAAATCTTGAAATGGCCTCAAATACTCTAAAAAATATTAGATCACTGTAAGCATTCCTATTTCAGAAAAAATATCTAGTGGTTTTCACTAAACCAATATCCATCCCTTTCACTCTATATGTGAGCATCTCATCAGTTTCTTCACCATCTTCAACTATAAATAGACCCATTAATTTCATTAGTTTCACCAGGCTCTGTCCTCTTCTCATCTGAAGTAGTACGTACATTCGCGATGACAACCTTGTGCTGCTAAGTGAATCTCACTTTTTCACTGAGAGTGCCCGTGTGTATTTTAAAATCTTGACACTTTTTAATGCTTCTTTCATAAGTCTGCCTGGGAAAAAAAAAAAAAAAGGAAAAAAAGACCAAAAAAACCCCTAAAACCCAATGCAGCTGAAATGAGCATGCTCACTTTCAGAAGTCAATGAAAAAGAGGTGTGGAAAAAAAAAAGAAACTCTTCAACATTGCTCAAGAAAATACTTTTCAGTCAAACTCCAGCAGCATACTGCCTAATTCCTGTCTGCAGCAGCCCAGTTAAAGCTGCCTGTGCTTAGGGGCGATTGGCAGTCTGCTCTGGGTTCCTTCACAGCACCGCTAATCTCCACTAATACTCTCCCATGCTTCATTTAATTTCAGTCTCAGGGCTCTATTTTTCAAATTCTTCCTCAAATCTTAAACCAATGCCCTCATTGTTTAGGATTCCTTTACCCTGACAGGTCTGTCCTCAGATATCCTCTCCTCTTTCCTCCTCTGTAACTCAGGCAGTCCACTTAGTCATTCATATGGTATCTGCACATAATGGCCTCCACATTAATTAAGTAATTTTGATTCTTTAAGGTACTACAGAGAGGTTTTCAATCTCCCAGTGCCTTCTAGGCCAATCAAACCCATTCTTTTTGTTGAATGGGCCAGAGAAGATATGGAAGAAGAGCCAAGCAGAACATGAGCGCGCTCTCTCTCTCTCGATCATTCCTTTCATGCTGCTTCAGGGCTAGGCTAAAACAACATCAGCAAGTCTAATTTGCCTCAGCAGTAGATGAGAAATGGCTAAAAAACATGTTGATTAATTCGTGTGAAAAGTATGCTTTAAAGTAAGCAAGAAAGAATGAGAGATCATTTTCAGAAAAACATGCTCCTGGGAGCCGAGTGGCCCCTGGGAAAAATAAGTTCTACCTTTGCTTTATACTCTCTTTCTTCTGTTTTTGATGTTTTCCAGTAATAGGACAGTTCAGTGCAAAATTAGAGATACAGAAGGAAGCAAAATAGTCTAATGCATGATGGGTTTTGCAACAACTGCTGGCCCTTCTAGCAAAGAGGGGTTTGCACCATACCAAGAGACAGCAGAAAAATAATGTGTTTTTGTGGGGTTGGGTGTCCCACATCATACCAGGAAAGAAAAAGTGGTGGAAATTTCATGGCACTCTGAATAAAAGTAATGATTAATGTTACATAATAAATATTCTTATAAGACAGAGACTGCAGATTAGTACATGATACAGACTGGCTGACACTGTCACTGTCATAAGGATGCTTGAGTCCAAACCAGTTTTCCTGTTGAATCAGTACACTCAGGTTCCTCTCTGATGGCTAGATGGGAACACTCAGCTGTGGTGTTCTGGTGGGAGGAGTCCAGAAGTGGCCTGTTGAAATCCAGTAGCTGTGATGCTTAGGTGCTCTTCAATGAGACTTAGTAGAGGACAACAAAATGTTGATGGTTGTTCTTTTTTTCCCCTGTGACCAACACGTGAAGTGAGAAACAGCATGACTGGCAGTGGTTAGGCATGTTACTGGTATTCTCAGCAAGGCCAGGAACAGTAACCTCTGTGTCCAGTCTCTCTAGTTAATAATCTCTGGCTAGTGACACTGAGGACAAGTCACATGTGGTGCTACCACTGTGCAGTAAGCGTTCTGTTGCTAAATAAAGCTGACTTAATTTTGTACATTCTTAGAACTCATATGCAATCTGATCTGCTCACCACATCTAAAAGCATTTGTTTACTTTTATGCAGCTATGCTATTTAGTTCTCCAATGACTGCTTCAGAAATTCTAAGGAAGCTCAAAATAAGCCCCATAAAAGTACATTAGTGTGAACTGATCTCTTGTGAGAGCTGCTTTTGCTCCAAAATCTTTGAGCATCACCCTTCATTCGCACTGTTCCTAATCTTTGTCAAATCATTATTATGAGACAGAAATAATATCCAAAGTCCTACCCAAAGTCAGAATTCTGATCCAAATTGGCAGCATAAACCTAACTATAAAAACTTTCAAGAGGGCCAAAGAGACAAAAAGCCTCACTCTAAAGATAAAGTGAAGAAGTCATATGGAATTAGACCTTAAATCTTGGTTTCAAAACAGGCTAGCACTTAGGGGCCTATGTTCACAACTTTCAGTAACGTCAGGTATAGTTAATATAGTATTTAATATTGATGCAGGCATGCTGGTACTCTTAACAGTATCACCTATTTCAATCTAGAAAGGAAATGGCAATATAAAGAAGCAACAACATAGGATGCCTTTATATCTACAAACGTGGTTGTACTGGGATGTTTTTCAATAAAAACACATACCAGTAATGTGAATGGTTGTACTAGTGCCAGAACTTCTGTAGGAGACCATGAGTTGCAGCAGCTTCAGATGCCTAAATCACACCAGTTTCATTACAATTTTGCAAGTAATAACACTTCCAGACCCACGTGTGAGCACCAGATCACATCTGAGAAAGAGAAAGAGTCTTAAGTTACTTGAACATTTTAAAAATATTCTTTTTAAGGCTGGTGAAATGTGTAAGAATTGGCAAGTTAAAGATAAAGAAATCCTCCTCAAAAGAACAGAATTGAACAAAGTCATTCTGAAGATACAATAATGAAAGAAAATAGAAATTAGTAATAGTCCTGATTATATTGGCAAGTCGTCTCACTCCGTAATCCATACCTGTGGAAAATGGTAACAAGAGCTATAGCAATACGTATAATGCTGTCTGAGAATTTTATCTGACACAAAACTATGCTGGTAAATTCATGTATACAAGAACAGAGCCCTGGAAAAGAGAAGTTCAATAATAAATATATTTGTAATTCCCTGATTTACAACCCACTAGAAGCTTAGAAACTTTCAGTGAAGGGAGAAAGAGGAATTAATTTATCTGATCCATGGTAGAACTGCTGCTTCATTGATCTAATACATCAGTTTTAGGTTACTTAGTCCTTTAAAGAAAAGAGGTGGCCTCAGCTGGCAGATAACTAATTTGGTTGATATCTCTTCAACTCTAAATTTGTTCACCACATATTCACACCAATGCTGGCTCCAGCTCAGGAGAGCAGTTCAAATGCATGGCCCAGTGTTTGCAGGACAGGTTTGGAGCAGCTTCAAGAGCCACAAACCCCATCTTCTGGCTACAACATCGGAAATGTTGAGTGAGTCCAGAGAAGAGCAACAAAGCTGGTGAGGGGGCTGGCGAACAGGTCTTATGAGGAGCGGCTGAGAGAGCTGGGGTTGTTTAGCCTGGAGAAGAAGAGGCTGAGGGCAGACCTCATTGCTCTCTACAACTAGCTGAAAGGAGGTTGTAGAGAAGAGGGTGCTGGCCTCTCCTCCCAAGTGACAGGGGACAGGACAAGAGGGAATGGCCTCAAGCTCCACCGGGGGAGATTTAGGTGGGACATAAGGAAAAAAATCTTCACAGAAAGGGTCATTGGGAACTGGAACAGGCTGCCCAGGGAAGTGGTTGAGTCGCCTTCCCTGGAGGTGTTTAAGGCACGGGTGGACGAGGTGCTAAGGGGCATGGTTTAGTGTTTGATAGGAATGGTTGGACTCGATGATCCGGTGGGTCTCTTCCAACCTGGTTACTCTATGATTCTATGATTCTATGAAATGTGGTTGTGTGCCTGTTAGTAGGCACTCAGCCCAGAACTATCTTTCCAGCACCAAAGCCTCAATCATCTATTCCAGGCCAAACAGCGTACTATGGAAATGTGGGAATGTCCCACAGTAACATATCACTAGAGATTCATAAAAAAAAAAAAATTGAGAAAATGTCATCAGCACTTCCCTCTCCTTATCTGAGCTGCAATTCTGCCTAGATAAGGATCACTCCTATTGCTCATCTTAAGATAGGGGAGCAGTTTCAGTGAGGACTCTGGAGTATTCAATCCAGAATACTCCAGAACCAGCAGGATTACATGAGATCTGAGGCTAATACCAGGTACTAGCTGAGTGAGTCTTTCTTAATATATGTCCCATCTAAGCCCAAACATGCATTTCTGCACAGTACCTAAAATACCATTGCAACAGACTTTTCTGTCAGCAGAGCTCATAGCTCTGGTATGAAGATCCATGAAAAGTGATAAGGTCTTTCTTTATGGTAAGGATTCCGTGCAAGAGGAAGATAATCATGGTTGCAGCTCTCTCAGCCTTTCTCCTGCCATGAAGCCCTTCAGGCCCATTAAAAGTCTGTATCTGTTGCCAATGACTAACTATCAAAACGACTTCTAGTATTTAATGACTTTAATATCTGAAAGGTAGTAGAATATCGGCTAATTATTGATCATTATGGTCATTATAACATCTGTATTATATTTTAATAACACAGAAAGAACACTGAAATAATTATGAAGGTTACAGATAGCTTAAAATCTGATATCTTAGAATAGCTGCTCCTACATTTCCTGATTTCATTTCAGATTTATTTATCCTTTGAATTAATGAAGCACTTAAAAACTATTGTTTGCATATAAACCAATATAGATTTCTGCCATGAATAAACAAAAAGTGAAAACTAACAAATTACTTATAAGCAAGGTACATTTGTTCTGCATTTTCAAGAACATCTGCAGAAGTCTGAGGGGCAGAAATCAGATCCTTGGAATTAGTTTGCCATGTCTAATTCTTAAGAAAAGGAAGCAAAAAACCCTCACCTGTATTTAAGAAGGCTAAGGAAACTGTTATAATTTTTGCTGTAAGCCTCAAAGCTTTAGTTTTAAGATAACTCAGCTAAGGATTGGGCATTCTTAACAATTCTCAATAATCAGATCCTGATTGTCTGACATCAATTGTTATGAAAAGTTAGACTTTAAAATTTATCCACAGGCTTCCCGTGAGAGCCTGATGTTTCTCACTGCTTGTTTTTAATTTTAAAGCCAGCCCACTGTTCACATTTCTAGGCATTAGTAGACATTTGACTTTCCCTTGTGTTCAGATTTTTAGGACCTGGTCCAACCTGTGGCCTCAGCTGTGCTAGTGTAAACCAACTCTATTCACTTGAGTGAGTTTCCATTAAGTGTAAGGGAAGGTGTAAGCAAGACTTGGCTCTCACACCTGATGTGCCTTAGAACTGTAATAATCTCATGCTGGGATCTCAGACACAGAAAGGCTCAAGTGTTCGTAACACTGTTAAATATGCGTCTAAGTCTATTCCTGCTCAGGCTTTTACTGAATCACCATTTAAGAACTGTTTGGCAAAAAAAAAAAAAAAAAGAGCTAGATATTTTGACCTAAGTTTCTAAATTTACCATTTGATAATGTATTCATCTTTGAATGTGCTGTGACTCAGACATGCATTCGCTTCACATGCAGTCCATGTACACAGTGAATAGCTATAGACATTTCATATGACCAACCCTGTTTGCTTTCTGTGTAAAACAGAAGAGGTCACAGTGTCTGAAACAAACCTGAACTTAAAAGTTAGCCTAATAAGTAACTTGAATGCAAACAAACCAAGCAATCTTGCCCTGGAGTCAGCATGAACCATTTTATTTTCCACAGTGAATCCCTGCAAAAGAGCGAAGTGGGAAAAGGAAAGCATTGACTTTTGGAAGCCAAAGCTGAGCTTTTATAGACTTATAAATTTATACCTGTACGAGACCCACTCGGCCTTACCAGCTGATCCACTTCTCCCTCCCTAACACTGGCATGCTCCAGCAATCTCTGAGTTCCCTCTTCCAGCTCTTGGGAAGGAGGGGAGAAGTTTTCTATGGGGAGAAAGAATTTAGAGTTTACCAGCTGTGTGAACAAACTCAGACTTATATGGCTTCTGTGAACCGGGCTGAATCAATGAAATACCAAAGCTCAAACCTGATGCTTTATTTCCTTCAGTATGAGGTTCTGCTCACTATAAATGTGATCTGGAACAGCATGTGTAAGACTGCAAAGCAAAAAAGAAATTAAAACAGAATGTGATTCTATGTGAGATTGGTTCCATGCTGATGTGATAATACGTTCAAAATTCACATTTCCGTAGAAAGCTGACCACAGGCACTTCATCAATCAGTATTTCAATTTGTAATGTGTTCCGTATGGTTCTCTGTCATTACTTAATGGAGAACATCCCCTCTGAAAACATCTGACTCTAAGCTCTGCACTGACAGAGCTGCTCATGTTTCAACCACATTTCCCAGAAACTGAACACTCAGCAACATATCCATTTTAGTGACAGCCACCACTAATTAGAAACAGCCATGTGTTCGTTGAATCTTTTACAACTCAAAGAATTTTATAGTAACAACAACAACAAAAAAATCATTTACATGACAACTGCATCTCTAGGATCTCAACTTTAATATCCTAAAGCTCATTCTGAATTGGTGTTTGTACTTCTCCTTTCTTACATCTTATAGGTTCTCTCACTATTTTTCATCTCAAGTTATGCCAGTTGTTCTGACATGTGTTCTGCATATCAAAAAGAGGAAGCCAGGGCATGGGTTGGTGGGTTTATCAAAAGCTGAGACCGGGTCAAAAAAAAAAATCAGCAAGTCCATCAGAAGTAAAAGGCTCACACAACAGTCAGTGATTGTGTTAGACCAGAAAGGCCTAAAGAAAGCAGTTAGAAAAACAAGCATTTCATTGGAGAGAGAAATTATTTTCCCGCATAAGTTTTCTTTGCTCAGAACACCAGGGGATTACTAACCTCAGACCTTCTTGCTGACTATTTTTTGCTTAGTTGGTTTTGCAACGAAATGGAGCCAAGATTTTGAATTGCCAATATATGGAAAAAAAAAAAATTACCGTACCCAGAAGGCATGCAAGTTGTGAAGAAACTAAAATTTTAGACTGCATGAAAATGACCACTGTTCCAGAAGACTGGAATTAGTAAGCTCTGTACCTTTATTTAGAAAAAAGTCTCTACAGGTTTTTCAGGGCATTACTTTGAAACGATAATTAAAAGAAAAATAATAAAATAGCTAGATGTTAAGTATACTGTAGAATCTAATCAGCAGGATCACTGCAAAGAAAATGTGTGTCTCACTAATCTGCTAAGAGTTATTTAGATCTACCAACACCATGCTGACAAAGAATGATTTATTTTCATAATGAACATGACAGAGACAAAGCAGGATACCAGGCAAGACAGAGCTATGGTAAGAAGAAGAGCAGCAACTTTACCTCATGGGCGAGGTGGTTTATTCCCTTACTCCCAGGGACTTCAGCAGGAAGTAAAGGTTTAGAAATGGAAGAGGGAGTTTCACATGTGCTTAAAATTATGCTATCATCTTCATTAAGGCAACATATAAAGATTTTTTTTTAATATTTAGAAGTGTTTTAATGAACAGTATTTTGCCAGCTCATTAAGTCAAGGTCAGAGTTGAAAAGTCAGCTAGTATACTAAGTTCAAAGCATGATTAAATAGCACTTCTCACTTCTTAAAACACATTTCACAGGAGTGTATTATGATTTGTCGCACTAAGAAATTTTACATTAGCTGTCTAATTTCACTGCATTTAAGACTATGTTCCCTCTAGATCCTCAGCTTAGCCTGAATGGCTGATACCGTTCACTACAGAAACCAACGATGATCTTGGTTGTTGGTAAAAGAAGAATGATATTAAATACTAGACTTGAAGGTGGCACAGATGTCCCCGAAGTTTTTTTTTAATTTATCAGATTGAAATGCAAGAGACAGACTCCACTCATTGGTATAGTAATTACCAAAATGAAAATCTTTTACAAAATACATGATGTGAAAAGCTGAGCCTCTGAAAAAAAGCATGTCTAAGCATGTCTGACTGTGATAACTGAAATCAGAAAGTTTCAAATACATTGAAATACAGATGAAAACAAGGTTAGAAATTAAAAGTCCTGCTGTCTGAAGCAAAGCATTTGAGACAGAAGATGAGGAATAAAAAATTACTGAAGAAAAAATGTCAGATGATTAAAAATAAAATTAAGAAGTTTGTTAGATTTCTGGGAATAAAACTAAGGAAATAGGAATGAAAATGTTGTAATGCAGAAGCAAAGCATGCAGTATCTTGAGCCTAAACTCTCAAACACTAAGGCCATGTATCAGCGTAGGTAGCCCTGGGAGGAAGAATGGTGAAGTAATAGAGCACATGTTAAGTATTAGGATAATCAAGGTGACTAGCTTGCAGGTGGAAAAAATAAGGTTGAAATGACGTTTTCTCAAAACAAGAAGCTGATTAGAAGCACAGCAGAAAATTACTTCTAATGTGTTTCTCACTATATTGCTTTCTACCCAGGATTATTCTCTTGACCTTTTTGTTGACTTCATTCAGAAAGTGCATATGTGTGTTTTGTTGAACTCAGCCTTTTTTTGTTTCATCTCATCCTTAGCTGTCACTGAATGGCTTTTCCACATGGCAAAGAGCTTGTAGGCTTTATGTGTGCCTTGTACCTGTGGGCTGTTTCAATGTGTTTCCCAAAGGTGTCTTCAGAGGCAAACTACAACAGTGTTCAGGAGTATTTCCTTCTAAGCACTCACATATTTATCTCTGAAAATCAAACTATGCCACATCTGACAATGGCTAAATTTTGGAGTCAAACTTTCAGAGATGTTCCATTTTTCCGAATATGTTGAAGCTCTCAGGAATGCATCTACCACATTTCAGCTGTTTGGAATCCAAAAAGTGTTGCAGTGGCAGCAAAAGAGCTCCTGCTACCAATATCCTACCTGACCTGGTGCAAACAAAATTATCCCAAACCTCCTGTGGTGACAAGGAGCAAGGTAGAAGTGTTGAATCATGCATATGCATAATACTTGTCTGTCTGAGAGAAATGAATCAAACTTTAGTGTACAAAAAAGGTCATAGAAGTTGGTTGAATCATGAATTATTTTAGTAATCCAGCTCCCATTTCTTTTGAAAGAATTAAAAAGCTACATATGCGTGCTTATGTATTTCTAGAGAACAATAGCAGTAAATGGTAATCTCTTGGTAGCAGAAAATGTGCAAGGCATGTTACTTTGCTTTACTTTGGATTATTGAATTGATGCTAAATGTAATACTACTGTCATCCTCATAGGCAGTGAACAGATTGAGACGTCCAAACTCTGGCAAGTTGTTAGTGGACACAATTCCAGAATACTAAACTTTGGATGCTCTACCTGTCCAAAAACTGTCTTCCTGATTTCAGAAGAACGTACAATCCAGAAAAAAATTTCTTGCAGGGAAAGCTGAAGACCTGGGTGTTGTTGTAAGTAGGCATGCTGATCCAACCAATATGAATGGCAACAACATCAAGCTCCCATTTTGAAAAGCAGATTTCAGGTCTTTTTTTAAAAGGATTTAAGGCTTCTTAATACAGATGGAGAATAAGTGAGAGGAAGCACTGCAGTTTCAGTGTTATGCTGAAGACCGAGGATAAATGAGCAGAAGGAAGACTTTACAATACCATGAATAAGCACTTACCCCCTGTTTCCATTGGGCTCTTGCTGCTACCACAGGCTTCCCACTGCTGATAACTAATTACCTATGACTAACAAGTGCTGTCACTGTTTTCACTACTAATAACTAATTATTGGAATTATTGTTGTTATTACTACGCTAGCGGTAGACTATATCCCAAGCTCCCAACTAATTTTTCATTCACACGGTATTATTATCAGTAGGTAAACTTGACTTTGGCATGATTATTTGACCAATGTTATCCTTCCATTTCCAGACCTGTGTGGCTACAACATCACTCTGCACAGGTCCCTTTTACCATTTACTGCTAGTAATAAACTTACCTAGTTATTTTGCCAGAACTCATGAACTCCCATCTTCTACTCTGGGGGTAGGGAAAGTAATTTCTAACTGTCTTGTTGTTTTGTTTAATAGCCAGAGAGAGGGTGACTCACGTTTCTGTTTGCAATTCAGCAGCTGCCTCCTGCTGTCTCCTTGAATCATCACTTTGGATGAAGCATTACTGCCATGGTCTTCATCATTTGTAGAAAGGGCATAGTTAATGGATCATTTGTTTCTTAACCTTATAAAACACTCATGCACAATTGGGCTAGATGGCTTTTATTTGGAAGGGATGCACTGAAATCTGAGAATTGGATTGTGAGAGGAATTTGCAGTGTCAAAAGAAATTTAATCACAATTACTCTCTTCATTACTTTGGTGCTGATTTAAGAACTTGCTTTGATATGATGTTAGCATAGGAAAGAAAAATGGTCATTTTAAAGGGATCTTTCTACATCCATTCTTGAACTTTTTAAATAAATGCCATCTTTGGCGTTCCTTAACACAGAATTTGCTCTTAATTTTGGTAGATCTGTATATATCTGCTGTGCAGAAAATTAATAGTGACATAAAAAGTAGAGATACAAACTACAAAAATATAAAATATTGAGATAAATTTTGAAATGGAACTTAAAAACTTTGAAAATTATTTGATATAAAAATTCAGATATGCTGTCTTACCACAGTCTTGTTTTCCATGTTGTCACTGACGAGGAATACCTGTAAATGGTTCCTGACAACATAGATAAACAAAAATGTCTATAGTTCAGGTCCCACATGCAAGACTGAATAATGTAATTCCTATCCATTTTTTCTTAAGTGTATTGAGAACAACTTCCTAACCAGTTTCGGGCCCTGTCAAAAGCTAAAATTTTTAGATACAATTTTGATTTCAGTAGGTGGTTTAAGAACTTGCTGGAGGAATCCTGATTTTCAATATATTAAATGTTTACTGTGGAGATCTGGGACTTAAGCCCCACAATTAAGGCTGATCGTTAGCATGACCTGATGTTCAGCACCATTCGATAATTTTGAGAGGGAATTTATGCCATGCTATTTATCTCATGTGACTAACAGCAATGTGATGTATTTTCAGCTCTTGTTATGTGCCCTCTGCATAAGAAGGGCTCTACAACAACAGTTGGGAGTCACAAAAATAATCACCACCCTAATTTTTGTTATTAGTTACACAGAGTTACAAGAAAATATTTAACATCACATCTTGCTGGTAAAAATTACAAATGCTCATGCAAAATACAAATTAATTTTAATGCTTAAGGAAAACTGCTGAGTAACAATAAAAAGTCGCTATATTTATTAGGATTAGCACACTTAAAGGGAACATAAGCTTCATAAATTTTATAATGCTTATGCAATAAGCAAGCATTCGTTTTATAAAAAAATGCATGACTTGAAATTAATGACCATTTTACTGTGTCAAAGCAGATGTCACTATCAAAGAGCAATTATTGCATATATTGCTCAAACATGAAAAGAAAATCTTAAATTGTTAAAATACAAATAAATGTCTTTTTGGCCATCACCATTCTACTGATTAGACACTAATTCCAGAGTACATAAAAATTCATGTTTGCTGTAATTTCATGCTGTGTTATATAAATATAATATATCAGCATTATATAAGTATCGTTGTAGCTACATCTTATTTAACGTTATCCTTCCATAGCCACTAAATGCAGGAAAATGTACAGACCTCTATTTGTGCTTATAGAAGTCACCATAAGATAACCAAGTTATGATGAAAAGCACTGTTGTATTTGATCAACATAACATCTTTTAATATATAGGCAGCATAGTACTTCTGATGCGTTTTAATAATTCTGTTGTCTGTTTTTAAAATACTTCAGTGTTAAAAAGCATGGTGTTAGTTGCTGTAATTAGACTGGTCTCACCTAATAAGTTTTATTAGATTTCAAAACACTGCTTTTTCCATATCTCTTTAATCATTCCTTGAGTACAACATACATATTAATAACTCATTACAGGAAACTAAAGTAAAACTATAACTTATTTCCTGAGATGTTGCATATTTATTCAGGACTCAAAATCCCTTCCTTTATTTTTTTTTTTAGTTGTAAATACACTTCACTTAATTTTGGTTAGATAACACACAAAAATCAGCATTTTCTGCAGCAGCCTGTGGATGGTGTTTAGCTGAAGGCACAGCTGTTTGAACAGCTCTTTGTGCGGTTTACCAGGGAATGCCCACAGAAAGCCTGTTTGTGTGCTTTACTGGAGGAATTAGGGGCAGAGGTTCTTTACATGCACAGGAATGTATTTTCTACTCATGTCATACAACCTCCTTCCAAGTTTTTAATCTCCTGGCACATTTTTGTGCTCCCTGTTGACCTCATCATCATCATATAAAACATGACTTGAAAGAGAAAATAGGTGGAGGCTCAGTTTCAGTGCCTCCCTTTCTGCCCTCACTGCTTCTTCCCACCCTGATGATCTCCCTTTCCTCCTCCCTCCCCCACTTCAGTTACCCAACAAAAAGCAACAAATGAAAAACTAACCAAGAAACTGTTTCCCAGAAATATTCCATGGTACCCTCTTCATGTACATACATAAAAGGCAGACTTAGTAATAACCACAGCCATCCAGCAAATCCAAAAAAGCCTACATAACGAACATATGTAAGTGTGAACTGCTAAATTGTATTACTTTGTTGGAACTTTGCAGAACAGTTTTAACATAAATAGGTTTGACAGTTTATTAGAAATAGGCACTTTTCTCTTTTTTCTTTTTTTTTTCTTTTTTTTCTTTTTTTTTTTTCCCCCCTATTTCTCCCTTTCTCTTTTCCTTTTTTTTTTTTTTTTTGTTTTTTCTTTCTCTTCTTTTTCTTACTGGGAATAAATTATATATTCCATTCATATATATATATATTCCATTTATATATATATACATATATATATGCTTACTGGAGCATAGATAAATGTAAGTTAACATTTTTAATTTGATTACATTCTGAACTGATGTATAGAGGCACATAGCTACAGTAAGTGATTCCATGGAGAGGAAGGGGGAGGGAGGGGAAAACCCTCTGCGGATATGATAAGGAAAGCTGGGATGAATTGTGGTCTCTGTTCTCTGTTATCCAAGGGTGGCTAGCTGCTGCTGCACTAAAGGCCTTTATTCCCTGCCTGTGGGAAAGTGGTGGGCGAAGGCTGCGTTCTCAGTTACACTGCACATGCAGATTTTAATTAGCTGGATTAAAAACAAGACCGTATCATGTCCTTTAGCAGTATTCTATCTAGAAACAAAAGATTTTCTCTTTTGGCTTCTGCAAGCGGCACAGTACATCATTAATGAAAACAAGGTCATGGCAGTTCAAGATGAAAGGTCACACATGATAGAAACTCTATGTGAGGGGGACATCATGTTTATCTCTCTGATAAAGGAGCTCTGTCCAGGCAGGTCAGCATAATGTACCTCAGCAATCAGAAAAGATAAACACATGGGATGGATAGATGGTGGAGTGGGGAGTTTGGCAAAGTGAGTTCAGTCGTAGAAGTAGAGGCAAAAAAAAAAAAAAAAAGAGTGAGAATTGTTAAGAGAGGGAATATAAGCTGAAAGGAGACAGTTTTAAAAACCTAAAGAGGGTCAAAAAGAGCCTGAGATAAAGCTTGAGGTGATGTCTGCACGGCACAGCTCACAACCTGTGAAGTTTAAACAAACATCAAGCCTGTGGTAATACTGTCTGCCAGCAGCAGGGAATACCAGCATGGTCCACAGGGCTACATCCTCGCACAATACAGGCCACTCACACATAGGCACAGCCTGGACCCTTCTGCCCACAAAAAGACCACAGAAATATTCCTTACTGGATTGACCATCATGCCTCTGTCCATTTCCAGAGGCTGTCCAACCGCTTGGTTTGAGACTGGGTTTTTTTTTACCTTTTACGTAGGTGACTTCAACTATGGTGTTGGGGTTTTTTCTGTTGGGTTTTTTGGTGGTGTTTTCTTGCATTTGGGTGGTTTTTTTTTATTGGAGAACCAGGCTTTCTCCCAGTGCAGATCAAAGGAATCTGCCTGTACTTCCTGAGGAGCATTAAGCAGCTCTCTAACCTGCAGCCGTCAAGAATTTCACCTGGAATGCACCCAGAGATTTCATCACCTCCATTATCAGTGGAAGGGAAATGCAAGGCCTGCTCAGCTTCTCTCCATACCAGACTGTAAAAATAAACACATTATATCCTTGCAAACCTTAGGTGATGCAATGGTCTCACTAGGCCTGAGCAGAGCCACTGCCATACACAAGCATCCATGGCAGCATGCTTCAAGCTTGAGAAGTAACATGTGAAAAGAAGGGAAAGGCAACCAAAAGTAGGTTAGGTCAAATGTTCCTCCCCTGCTTTGACATGCTTCCTGCTTTTCAAAATCCAGCTCAGAAAAAAATTATTATTTTTTCTGTAAATCATTCTGGGCAAGAATGATATTATTTTCTTCATAACATTTTGTTATATAAGATTCACACTGCCTGTGCCAGGTATGATTATGTACACATAGGGTTCCATAGCCTCTTTTATGAGGCTGGTCCATGAATAGATCAATTAAGAAACAAAGAGGCTTTTTAACCCAACAGGAAAATTGGACAAAATCACACAATCAGGTTCTCACAGTTCAACAAGGTGCTGCACATCAAATAACAGCATTAACAGCACTCTTAGCCTATAGTAAAGCTGAGGCAAAAAATGTGCTAGTTTAAATGTCATTGAAATCAGTACTTATCAGCTTCAGTGCTTCAATCATATGTCTGAGCTCTAAGAAAAGTAAACGCTAGTGCTAGAAACCAGAAACCTTCTGGATAAGACAACATAGTTTTTCATTTTGAGTAGTAATTCAGTATAGCAGTTACCTACTGAACTGATAACGCAATGATTAAAATGTCCCAATTCTGCTGCTGCTGCTGTGATCATTGGAAAATCATGGTTTAATTCAATGCATGTAGGTAATTTTCTGTAGTCTCAGTAAGGCAGCATGGCCTAATATAATCATTTTATATGTCAAGCTTTTTAAACCAACTTGGCCTTCACTGCCATTTAGAATAGAGGAAAAAATTATAGCATGAATTGCCTGATTCTTATTTATATTGCTGCAGGCAGAAATAGAATATTGTACTGTGAAGGACAGTGTTAAATGGGTTAACCAGATGCAAAAGTGTTAGCCCTAGGAACACAGAGCACCAGCTTCCCAAAGTATCTCACACTACAGGACACTTCAGGCTTATCCAAACCCATGCCCTGTGCTCTGGCTGAGAAAAGATATTGATACAGGGGTGAACACACTCATGTCTGTTTTGCAGGGTTTAAAATAAATTCCCTTCCCAGACATGTGAAAAAAAGTTGTCACAAAAATCAAAGGGAGTTTTACATTCACATCAGTTTAGCATGCTTATGTGACTCAAGCACCTGGTATGTTTGTATCTCAATACCTCACAACTCTTCATTCTTTTATCCAAATGAGGTGCTGAGTCATAGCAGATCTTAGTTACTTGCTGAAAGCTATAGGAGATCCTCCATCAGGGAAGAAAGCTGAAGCTGGCTTTTCCAGAATCTCAGCTTGTATGAGAATATTCTCGGTAGTTCAAAACTAACATGAAGTTTTTTAGCAGGCAACAACCCAATTTTATTACTGTGCAAGATTTTAAAAAATATTCATTTCAGCACACATTTGGTAAAAGATGGAAGTGGGGGGAAAGGGGGAGCATGAAGAGGGTGAACAAACTGATGATTATACTTCTCAGTGACTTCTGGTGACTGAGGCCAAGAGGGGTTTTCTGTTGACTCCTGGCAGAGTTACTGAAGTTTCACTCTGACACTAAATAAGCTAAATAGACCAACAAGGTACAGGCCTGAAACCATTCATACTGCTAAATTGGTCCCTGGCACAGTTTTTTGCCCAAGCCTGCTTGTACTCCTTCGGACAATGCCAAAGCACAGCTTGGGTATTAACCTGGATCAGGGACCATCTCCAGTAGGTATTTTGGATGTTGCCACTGTGACTTGGAAAGTACAAGAGCTTAGCTGTTTGGATTTAGGGTCTTTCATACCAGGTGGCTCCAGAAAAAGTCTCTGATTTTAATAGTTGGTGTGTAGTCAGTGTATCCAGGTCTTCCTTTCCTTTACAGTCTTGCTGAAACCAACAATCAAACATTGGCAGTATGACATGGCATTCAGTAAGGTGGCAGGATTAACATTATTCGACCATGCAGCTGTCATAAATGCAACACAGCCCATTGTTTTTTAAAGAAAAGCACTGTTTTGGGGGGAGAGGACTGAAGCAGTCCTAGAAGTAATACACAAACCACAATATAAAATTTTACAAATAATTGAAGAATGAATAGGCCAGCTTGCTTCAACAAATTAGGGGCTAGTTTTCTATTACTATAAAGCCATCTGCACAATAAATGGATAACTGGATAGTCTTCTTTATAAATTGAAACTGTGATATTCTGTAAATTCCAGGTACACTGTTCACATAAAAAATAGGAACTCTCACTTTTAGTAACATAGGAAAAAACAGTAGGTTCTAGATGGAAGTGAACAAGCATTTTAAAGAGCTTCTCATTTAAAGCAATAATTATCAACATGTGGCTTAAATGTAGTATGTGGCAGCTGCAACAACATTCATATCTCAGTGTGCCTGGTCTTAGGCAGAGCAAGGGAAGTGCTGAAAACAGTAGCATTTCTCATGGATCTGCTCCAGATCCCACAGAAGTCAGGGAGAATCTACCCTCCATGCTTACTTTCACACTCGGGCAGCACAGCTAATGTTGAGCAAATAGACCACAACTATGTGGCT